>NC_064631.1:275344813-276000563 GCF_023864275.1 Schistocerca cancellata | reverse complement strand
CAAGGAAGTCAACAGCGAGCTGATCGACGGAAGAAGATAGTATAAAAACGTCCAGGAAAATTTTGGACATTTGTGGTAATTTCCTATGAGACAAAACTGCTGTGGTCATCGGCCCCAAGGCTTTCACACTACTTAATCTAACTTAAACCAACTTACACTAAGGACGACACACACACACACACACACACACACACAAACAAAACCATGCTCGAGGGAGGACTCGAACGTCCGACGAGGGGAGACAAAGTAACCGTGGCTAGGCGCCACAAACCATGCAGCTACTCCGGGCGCCAGGAAAATTAAGGAACACAGGAATACAAGTCACTTAGGAACGAAATAAATAGGAAATTAGGGACTCTAAGACGAAGGAGCTGTTTGAAGAATATGAAGAAATCGAAAAATAAATGATTGTTGGGAGGATAGACGCAGCATATAGAAAAGTCGAAAAACCTCGAGAAACCTTCGGTGAAATTTAAAGCAATGATGGTAACATTACGAATGTAACGAGAATTCCACTGTTGGAAACAGAGGATAAAGCAGATAAGTGGAAACAGTATATTGAAAGTGGATAAGATCGGGAAGACCTTTCTGATGACGTCATAGAAGAAGAAATAGGTTTCAATAGGAAAGAGATAGGGATCCAGTATTACAATCAAAATTCAAAAGAGCTTTAGAAGACTTAACACCAATTTAGGCGGAAGGGATGGATAACATACCATTGAATTTTCTTCGGGGAAGTGGCGACAAAACGATTATTCACGTTGGTGGAAGAAGTGTATGAGACTGGCGATATCCATCACACTTTCCGAAAAACATAATCCGTAGAATTCACAAGATTGCAAGAGCTGACAGTTGCGAGAATTATCACACAATTAGCTTAATATCTAATGCATCCAGTTGTTGGCAGGAGTAATATACAGAATAAGGGAAAATAAAATTAAGGAATTGTTAGATGACGACCCATTTGGCATTAGGAAGTGTAAAGGCACCAGAGAAACAGTTCTGACGTTGCTGTTGATAATGGAAGTAAGACTGTAGAAAAATCCGGACACGCTTACAGTATTAGTCGACCTGGAAAAAGCGTTCGACAGCGTAAAGTGGTACAAGATGTTCGAAAATCTGAGGAAGTTAGGGTTAAGCTACAAGTGAAGACGGATAGTAGACAACATCTACAAGAGCCAAGAGCTAATAATATGAGTGGGAGACCAAGAACGAAATACTCGGATTAAAAAGAGTGTTTTGTCGAGAAATATGTACGCAAATTTTCTCTGACCTGCAGAGTTATCAGGGAAGGTAACCAGCTATAAATTAGCAATTTCAGCAGCAGGCAGCAATGACTGTTCAGTTAGTCAACAAAGCCAGTTGACTGCCGAAGTGTCTTTGATATTAAACTATTTCATGTAGTCAGACCATGTGTCGCAAAACGGACGTTAAAAGGACTTTAAAATTCACTTCTCAAACAGATGCTGCTAAATAAAGAACAAGAACATCCAAATCAAAAAAAGGAATGAAGCCCAGCACTAAAAAAAGACAAGTCCTTACCGAAGAACTGAAGTTTGGTTCTTGGATAAGAGAGAGACAAAGAGAGAGAGAGAGAGAGAGAGAAAGAGAGGGAGAGGGAGAGAGGGAGAGGAGGCTGAACATCTGACACCCCTGACGCCACTACAAACTTCCAAATAAGTAGCGTGCAGTGTTCTTCGTTTAAAGAGATCTAAATTGCCCAGCAGAAGGCTTTAATTTAGTGAAGTACTGTTCACATTTTCTAAGAATTTTTTCTAAGCGTTTTCTTTTTATCGGAATTTTGATCTTGCCATGTGCTCAAACTCATACTGCCACGATTTTAGGCTAGATGACGTATGCATAATACTTTAAAGTAGGTAAGATGCTTGTGATTACATATAAAAGGCTACGCCGTGACTGACTGACTCATCGTCGTCCAGCGCAAACCACCAACGACAGGAACATGAGATTTCGATTATCTGCTGAATGTACTCCCATGCCTGTTTTCCTCTACAGTTTTTACCCTCTGCAGCTCCCTCTACTACCATGGAACCTATTATCTGATGTCTTAACTGATGTCCTACCATTCTGTTCCTCCCCATTGTCATGTTTCCTATATATTTCTACACTCCTGGAAATGGAAAAAAGAACACATTGACACCGGTGTGTCAGACCCACCATACTTGCTCCGGACACTGCGAGAGGGATGTACAAGCAATGATCACACGCACGGCACAGCGGACACACCACGAACCGCGGTGTTGGCCGTCGAATGGCGCTAGCTGCGCAGCATTTGTGCACCGCCGCCGTCAGTGTCAGCCAGTTTGCCGTGGCATACGGAGCTCCATCGCAGTCTTTAACACTGGTAGCATGCCGCGACAGCGTGGACGTGAACCGTATGTGCAGTTGACGGACTTCGAGCGAGGGCGTATAGTGGACATGCGGGAGGCCGGGTGGACGTACCGCCGAATTGCTCAACACGTGGGGCATGAGGTCTCCACAGTACATCGATGTTGTCGCCAGTGGTCGGCGGAAGGTGCACGTGCCCATCGACCTGGGACCGGACCGCAGCGACGCACGGATGCACGCCAAGACCGTAGGATCCTACGCAGTGCCGTAGGGGACCGCACCGCCACTTCCCAGCAAATTAGGGACCCTGTTGCTCCTGGGGTATCGGCGAGGACCATTCGCAACCGTCTCCATGAAGCTGGGCTACGGTCCCGCACACCGTTAGACCGTCTTCCACTCACGCCCCAACATCGTGCAGCCCGCCTCCAGTGGTGTCGCGACAGGCGTGAATGGAGGGACGAATGGAGACGTGTCGTCTTCAGCGATGAGAGTCGCTTCTGCCTTGGTGCCAATGATGGTCGTATGCGTGTTTGGCGCCGTGCAAGTGAGCGCCACAATCAGGACTGCATACGACCGAGGCACACAGGGCCAACACCCGGCATCATGGTGTGGGGAGCGATCTCCTACACTGGCCGTACACCACTGGTGATCGTCGAGGGGACACTGAATAGTGCACGGTACATCCAAACCGTCATCGAACCCATCGTTCTACCATTCCTAGACCGGCAAGGGAACTTGCTGTTCCAACAGGACAATGCACGTCCGCATGTATCCCGTGCCACCCAACGTGCTCTAGAAGGTGTAAGTCAACTACCCTGGCCAGCAAGATCTCCGGATCTGTCCCCCATTGAGCATGTTTGGGACTGGATGAAGCGTCGTCTCACGCGGTCTGCACGTCCAGCACGAACGCTGGTCCAACTGAGGCGCCAGGTGGAAATGGCATGGCAAGCCGTTCCACAGGACTACATCCAGCATCTCTACAATCGTCTCCATGGGAGAATAGCAGCCTGCATTGCTGCGAAAGGTGGATATACACTGTACTAGTGCCGACATTGTGCATGCTCTGTTGCCTGTGTCTATGTGCCTGTGGTTCTGTCAGTGTGATCATGTGATGTATCTGACCCCAGGAATGTGTCAATAAAGTTTCCCCTTCCTGGGACAATGAATTCACGGTGTTCTTATTTCAATTTCCAGGAGTGTATATATTTACTCACAGTCCATTATTTATACTCATTAGGCTGTTCATTCCATCAGCTGATCCTGTAATTCTTCTTCTTATACTGTACGTAACTTTCAAGAGTAGATATCTCGAAATTCCACTCCAAAGGAAGTGAAACAGGAGACAAAAAGTTTTTGGAAAATATGTTGCTATTAAGGAAATTCTGTAGCTAGAACTGCAAAAATTAGTATTTGGTTTCTTGGTCAGAAACAAAAGAAAACATATTCCAATATTTTTGGAAGTGCAATTCCTAATGGAGTGAAATTGTGGGTGAAAGTAAATCGGTCTTAAAGAGGAATTAAAGCACTTTCGAAACTACTTCTATGAAAACAGATATTTGATTCCTCAGTTAGAAATGAAAAAGTGCACGTTTCAACGTCTCAGAAAATTCAACGGCTGTGGCGGTGAAATACGGAATGGATAGTCTTATGAAAATATTTAATTATGAAACCGTATTTGGCATCTGAACATCTGTATTTGGATTTTCGGTTCGGAGTAAAAGAAGTATGTGTTGCAGTGTTTTTGGAATTTCAGCCAATGAGGGAGTGAAATAGGCGATAAAACTTTTTATGAAATTATTTGATTATATTGAAACAGAGGACGCTGATATTTCACCATAGGCAAAATTGAAACTGGGATTTTTCGAAATCCACCCGTAACGGAGTGAAATGGATTAAAAACCTTTAAGGTAATATTTCGTTATGTTTAAATATTTGTAAAGCTAAATTGGTTAAAATTATTATTTGACATATTGTTGGATGGCAGTTTCTAATGAAATATCACTACAAAAACCCAGAAGATGGGATTAACTAAATCTTTGAACGCCAGCTACTACGAGAATGCCTTTATGGGAGAAGTAAGTACATTTGGAAAAGACCATGATTCTTTGACTTCAGTTAACGTTGAAAGTTTACAAGGTATTGAGATTTGTGGACTAAATCAAAGAAAGTTGTTCAACAGTTACCATAAATCGGCGCTGTCAGAAGAGCACAGAAAAGAAACGGAAACTAGGTACCTTTTGCTTCAGAGCAGATTTGGTCGCTTTCCTATCTCTAGCCTGCCTAGTCCTAGCTTGCTTTCCGACTCGGATAATTTCCTTGTTGACTGGATGTCAAAATATCAAAATATAAGCTGCCTTTCTTCGTTTCATAGGATTTTGACATTCAACAACATCATGATCAAATATTTCTCTTAGCACATTGCCTTCAATTACTTCGAGATGAAACACGACACTTTAGACATCAACTCTCCCTGAAAATGAGTCAGAACAGCGACTTTAAGTTCGTTCGCCTTTCCCGCGATTGATACCTTCCCATGCCACCTGCGGCAGCTCCTGACCTGCAGCAACAAATTGCCCCTCCTCTCCTCTCTCGAACAGCTATTTCCCTACTGTCGCACCTCAGCACCTCGATCTTCCATCACCTCAACGAGAACCATTTGGCAATTTTCTGGGAGCCGTCGTTCGCGCAATCCTACGCCAGCGGACACAAATGTATCTTCCCTCGAGTTGTCTTTTATTCATTCCAGACACGTGCCTACATTCACTTATTCTTTGCTCTCCTCTTCTCCTTTGTTCGACTGACCAGTAGCAAATAAATATTCGTGGAGACGTAATTTCTTCAGCTCTTCTGTATAATCATGTCCCTTCAGAGAAGTTACCGACAACTTAATGTTTCATATTACATAAAAGTATTTTACAGATTCACGTTACCTCCCATACCCTGAAAGTCAATTATATCAACCAATATTATGCTAGGCCCTTGCCTGTCTCTTCTTCCGTGCACAAGTAATATAATGAATCTTCTCCATAACTAAATTGAATTTTCTCATTTCTTATCTGTTTCCACGAATTTCCCTCTACCAATGTTCCATCCGTTGTGCAGCTGCCAACTTTAATAATCCCTTTGGATCTTAACACGTGCAACAAATTATCCTTCCTTTTAGTACGTTTTTTTTACATACTATTATTTCTTCATTACCTTCTCATTCACATCAAAGCAGTTGACTGCTGTTCTAGAAGAAAGATCTTATTCACATCTTTTACAATACATCTGTCTATTATGGCTGAGTCAGCGTTGTAGCTGTGCTTTGCCATATCGGTGTTTGTACACGTGAAGGTAATATTGAGAGATATTCTATAATTTTTCTGTTGTTTTTCCATCTAATAAGCAGTTACTGTTCTGATCCGACGCACAGGCGCGTAATCGAGTGTTTCCATCATCATCAAAGAAATGGTGGTGATGAAGATCACTTGAGAAACCCAGATTAAAACTATGAAATGTTTTTGACGATGTATTAAAAGTTTGTTACTTAAAATGTTCTCAATTTTGGGCGTAGTTCCTACCTAGATGATTCAGTTTCATGCAACGTGTTAGCAGTAAGAACATTCCAACTCTGAAGCGTGATTACTGTAAAATTTCCGTGTATACTTGTCGTGCGTCCTTCATTTTACTCAAAGTATCTGCCTCCCAGAAACTGTTTAGCACCACAAAATATATGAAACTGAGAGGACACCATATATGGCATACCACTACATCCTGAATTACGTTACTTTTCGCACTGTCAAAGAACCTTTACGGGATAGTGATTTTCTTTGCAATCTCGTTTGACGTACTTTTCCAACTTGTTGATCCGTGCACCTCCTTAGTGTTCATCACTACTATCGTGAATTATACTCTCTGCAAGATTTGCGATAAGAATCCCAATTTGTCTGATTGACTGTTCCGTCGTTTCTTGGTAGAATATTTTGAACATTATCAATAAAAAAAGAATACCGGTGTACTACTCTATTGTAATATATTACATCTGTGTTGTGTGTATTATCACTCATAATTCCTATTTCTGTATCTGAAAACAGTGGAAGTACATTTTCCAGCATATGAAATCAACTTTGTCACTTATTTGGTTAAGTTTCGCAGGCTTTCACTTCTGTTTTGATTCCTGTGTCTTTTCTGATATGAAGTAGTAGACCTACGACTCACAGTTATCAATCTGCGCACAAAATTACCTGATAATATTTCTGAAAGGTTCCAAAGTTTGTTCATCAATTCGATTTTGTATTTGCTTTATGGCCAGCACACCACAAATGCGGCACTCGAACACACATATCTCCCTCGAAGTTAGTTCTTCTTCTAATAGCATCAGTTAATTGATGTGTCTCTAATCTTCATCCCATAAAATTTTATGCACTTCGTTATGTCTTCATTTCGGATGGCAGTTCTCGTACTACCTTAAGATCTGCCGCTTCCAAGGAAACTACAACTACGTATCAACTCAAATTTCAATTTCTTAATTATTAAAAATGTAAGAGAGACTCAGTAAATGTTCTCAAAAATTATAAACTCGTTGAAATTAATCGACTAAACATAAAGTTCCGCTAGTTGCAAGAGGAACGATGTTCTTCACGGTACTGCAATTTATCACACACAGTAGTACTACTTTCGGAGACATCCATTCAAGAGGAAGTTTGGTGTTTATTGTTGCGCAACATGCATCAAAATATCGAAACATAGTTTCATGAATACTGACGGTCTCGCTGCCCCAAAGAAGAAACCTTTCACGTTGCCAAAGAGTCGAGTGTATCTGTGCTATGGTGCAACTGAGTGTCACAATGGATTCCACTGGCCTTGAATTTGAAAGGACCTGCGCCAAGTTCACATCTGACCATTCATAGATATCCTAAATCGCTTAAAGCAAACCCCGGTGTGGTTTCTTCTATAGGAGATCGTCGATTGTCTTCCGTATCTGATCTCGTGCTGCTTCACCGATGACAAGACCGCTGACGATACATCTACGCCTACAGGTCTACTCCGCAGCTGACATCAAACAGAGGCGGAGGGGGTTATCGGCTCACTGTCTCACTGTTTCTCTACCGTTCCACCCTCAAAGTTCGCGAGGGAAAACAAACATTTAAATATATATATATATATATATATATGAACATTTAAACATTTCCATTAGAACCCTAATATTTCTTATTTTGTTTCGATGATCATTTCTTCCTATGTATATTGGCGTTCACGAAATATTTTCGCATTCGGCGGAGAAAATTTGTGAAGGATATTTTGTTAATTTCTCACCGCAGAAGTCTTTGTTTTAGTGCCTGCCACTCCAGCGTACTTATCATATACGTGACACTCTCTCACCTATGACACAAAACAAGATGCCGTTCTTTGAACATGTTCTATATCATCCATCATCCTTTTTGGTATGGATCTCATACAGTGCAACACTATTCCAGGTGAGGACGGAGACGCGTACTATGCAGCCTCTTAAGTAGAACTGCTGCATCTTCTGAGAGTTCTGCCAATAAAACGCTATGTTTGGTACGTCTTCTCCACAACATTTTCTGTGTGATCGTTCCAGTTTAAGTTGTTGGTGATTGTAAGACTATTGGAATTATGTAACTTGTAGTGTAAGCGAAATTTAGCTGATTTCTTTTAGTACTTACGTGGATGATTTCACGCTTTCATTATTCAGAGTCAAATGCTATTTTGCGAACCATGCAGATATCTTACCTAATGCATTTTGCAATTAGTTTTGATCTATAATGACTTTACTAGACGGTAAATAACAGCATCATCTGCAAATAGTCTAGGGGGTGGGGGGTAACGTTTATGTACGTTAGGAACAGCAGATGACATGTAACACTTCCTTGGGGAGCAAAAGAAATTACTTCCGTATTTCTTGATGAGTTCCCAGTGATACAAAAATGGCTCTAAGCACTACAGGACTTCATATCTGAGGTCATTTGACCCCTAGACTTAGAACTACTCAAACCTAACTAAGCTGCGACCGTAGTAGCAGCGGGATTCCGGACTGAAACGCCTAGAACAGCTCGGTCACAGCTGCCGGCTTCCCATTGAAGACTTCCAATCGTCCTACCTTGATGTCTAGAGCCCGTTAACTACTTCGGCTACTTATGAAGAACCGTGCAGAACACGTACTAAAAACAAATTACGCATTTTTTACGCGTGTTTTTCGATATCGTTTGTTCCGTCCATTAAATGAGCATGTCATATATATGAAAACAATGTTAAACACCTAACAGCAGAAGCACTGGTATCCCAGGTTTTTTCCTCACTAAAGGTGCCCTCACTGTTTCTGTACGGGAGAGGTAATGAAGTTTCAGTTATGATCCAAATAAAATCAAGCAGCGACCATGAAACTGTGTGATGATGATACTCTTTCGCTACAAATTCACCGTACAGAACGAATGATGTTTCACTAACCATGGATAGTTTGACGGAGACCTTGAATGTAAAAATCTGTAATTTGACTGTTCAGGAAACTTTCCATCTCAAAAATCGTCGTATCTTTGTTATCCTGAAGAAAACATGACATGCAGTCGTTTCTCCATCTAAGGACAGTGGAGGAAGTCACTGGGTGCTGCGTCAGTTAAGAGGGTGAGGCAAAACTCTATAATCCAAAGAAGCGGCATGTGTGATTGTATCCAGTGCAAGACAACCTGGGTATTTTTCTGCGACGCCTAGTCTCGAATGCCTCCTGTAAGTTCATCAATAGAGTTACGCAGAATGCTTCGGTGACAGTTTGGTGCATACAAGCATAATCTGTTAACACCATACCATGGCAGCCCCGAGAAACACACAGCTACAGCTAGCCCAATATAGGTTCGTTATAAATTGTCTTCGGAAGTCGTGAATCCACATGCTTCGAATGAGAGTAAACAGTCGCGGAACCCATAAGGCCTAGAGCCTTCTCATTTTAAAATATCGTGCAAGATGTTGAAAACTGATCCATGATTGACTTTCACCTTTTACACTATCATCTTTGTTACGATACGCCGGTCTTCGAGAAACGGGTCTTCGAGTCCTGGAGCTGCCCTGGGTCTCAACTCGTCTCGTGATTCCTATTAATTGATAGTGAGATGTTCTGCCACTTCGTAATTCACCAGTCAGGTTGTTTTTACCAAATTGGAAGCATCTGCGTCACCTGAACAGTGCGTCGTGTTATGGTCCACTGCGACACATTGCTGCCGTGCACTTTCACTTACTCAGCGAAATTTCTCTCCTTCAATTGCATAAATCAAGTTATTGTAAGATAATGAATCTTATCAATGGACTGTGCCATGTGGTGTAGGCTCCTCTAACGTCATGCTACTATGATTCAGGGGCTTCAGTGTATTTCACAAATCAAATACGAAACATGAGGGTTTTAGATTCCATTCTGGGCACACAGACGTATTTTTCGTTGTTTCTAAAAACGTTTTTAAATAAATATCGAATGGTTCCTTTGACCTGGCCAACGATCAGTTATTACCTTGTTTCACTGTGGTCGTCAACAAAGTCAAACACTCTACAGTGGGGTATCAACAAATAGGTTCTCCATAGGGAGGAATGTGGTCGTGAGGGTGACCACGTTGAAAAATAAGTATGTGGATCTGAAGAACAGAAACGTAGAATGTTAGTAACATTTGTTTTATTTAAAAAGTTTTAAAGGTTTTCACATATACATCAGAACCTTTAGTTTTTAGCAAGTCCCCGTATATTCAAAAAGTTTCAGCCTGGAAGCGTTCGTTCCTTCTGATGCAACGTCTTTACATTATTATTAATGAAGATTTAACGGAACATGATGTCAAGCTGTGAAAAGCCGTCGTGGTTGTACTATTAGATTAACAAAGGTTCTGTCACAGACCGATGTTAATTCTTTCAATTATTCGTTTAAGGAACTAAATAAATGTCTCCATTCTCATCAAACTGTTGAGGAAAACTGTTAACATTTCCGATCTTAGAATGAGATGTCATCTAGGATAACTCAATCCAGGAAAATAAATTTAGGAAAATAACTTTAAATTTGTGTTCCTCTTTCAGCTTTTCTCTGTAGTTTAATCTGTATAAAGGCGCTAGATGAAATATTATTCTACTGAAGCAATTTCAGATGCTACTTAAGCATAAACACTACAGCCACGAAAGTCTGACTTACCCATTTTAACATTTATTTTACACTAATGAAACGCAGAATTTCGGGTGGGAAACTTACTGATGTATCTTGTTAATAAAAATTATAGCGTAATTTTGAACTGAATCAAGTTTGGGCAAATTATGCGAAACTGAATTTTTATGTTTGAGATCAAGTACAACTGCATGCGAAAGCCATCATATAAACACCTGAAGTAATAGATTCCGTTTCACTGCACATGCTATAAATAATATCGCTATTTTTTTTCATTTGAAGAAGCGTGTGTTCGTTTCCATCATTAAAAATATCTCATGATTTTAGTTTATTGATTTACATTGGGAATAAAAGGTTTCAGGGAAAATTCTCACTCTCAAATGCGTTTTTGATTATGGAAAGACAGAGTTGTGTTTCTTGCTGTGTGTGATGTTGTCCATTTTTCTGGTAATGCTACTTTAACGTAACAGGCGTTCATTTTTCTGTAATGACACAAGTTTTCTTGTAGTTACGAGGAAATGGTAATGTATTTTGTATTTACTCTTCTTGAGAGCCCTGGTTCGCAAAATCTTGTGATAGATCGGCAGGCTCCAGGTTAATTATTGTTTTAATCGACCACACTGAACGAAAATAAAATCACAAGCAAATGAGACACAGAGATTTAACGATATCAATCGTTAACTTCCTGCGACAAAATATTGTTTGTTTTCTGATTCATGTTGTCGTACATGTTTCAGTACTGAACGAGAATAAAATCATAAACAAAACAGTTATAGGGATTTCGTGATACCAGTTGTTAACTTCCTGCAACAAAATAATGTTTCTTTTCCGATTCATGTTTCAGTTTTTGTTTAATTAGTGTTGGCAGCATAAGTGATATTTTATTTTATTTCTTTACAAAATTTAAATGAATACAAAGTGTGAATCAGGCAAGTTTTGTAACTTAGTATCTATTGCCTAGATACTATCTATTTTCTAGACACTTCTGTCGGTTGAATATAATATTAAACTACTTTTTAATTTCCTGTAACCGAGTATTTGGTTCATCTACAGAGCTATACTATGTCCCAAAAGGAACGTCGAAGTCCCATGAGATGATAAAAATTGTTGTTTGAAGCATTCTACCCAGAATTGTTTTCGAAGTGAAACATATATATTGTGTATTACAATTTTATTTTGCACCGCACTATTTCTACCTTTCTCATTTACCTTTCTTTGTTGCGTGTTTTCTGATACGTTTAAAAGTAATTAATTTAATTATACAAATTTACAGAAAACTGTTACTTTCACTTCTTGGGGAAGATGTTAATTGAACAATTACGGATTGTCCATTGTTTACACAGAATGCAGTGCACTTCTATAGTGATGGACCACATAAAAGTACGAAATAATAACACTTTTTGTTGCTAGTACTTGATCATAATAAACCCACTGTTTGGATAAAAAGTCAGTTAGTGTTATTGCTGTTTGATTTTTTAGTTACTGATGTTGAATAAACGCGAGCATACAGGTAGAATCTTTTGAGACGAGTTAGTAGGCAGTATCACAGAAGTGGTTGTCCTCATCAAATGTTATAAAGATGCAACATATGTTCACTTGAGGACACATAAAGGGAGAACTCACAGGCTTCCAAATTTTGGTCAGCTGATAAACAAGCGTGAAAAGTTATTAAAAATTTGTAAACTATCCAATACAAATAACAAAAAAACAATTTGAAATAATTTAGAAATAACGATCAAATGTTTCGTGAAATGATTTATCTAAAAGTAGAACAATACAGATTAAAGTAAAATTTGATGCGCCTTTGAATGATACTCGAAATCATCTATAGATGTTTGAAAATAGAATTTCTTTGTAAAACGATGTACTAAAATATTTAAAGTCCCAAACAAAGAAACGCAGCAACTGGAACAACCGTACGTCAGTTGTGTAGAAACAGTAGAATTGGCAGTTCCACTGGAACTGCTCTGTGATTTACGGCTCCAGTTTATTCTGTTTTCTATATTCATAGTTTTTTATCGAGAAAAGTGAGTGACCCCGTCAACACTTCCATTTCCTGTTATTTGAAGGATTCTCTGTTGCAGAAAGGACTCTGTACTGAAAAATGTTTCAGCGTGGAAAGTTTTTAGAACTCTACCAGGGCCCTGGCATTTAGCAGAAAAGAAACGAGCTCTAAGTTTGGTCGAATCTCAAACATCCGCACTGATAGTATGATGTGAATACAAAAGGTAAAACAAGCATTCTGACAGAAAGAAATCAGTACTTACCTAAACGTATGTTTAAGTGTTAAGGGGTTGAATCGGCTGCCAGAGAAGTAGTTATTGGGGTGCATCCATAAACAACCAACTGTCGACTCAAAACCAGATAGACGAACTAGGCGCAATTTAATAGCAGTGAATGAACTAATTCATAAAACTTCAGTGGTTCCTAAAGTATCGAATGGCTCTCAGAATCGCCTATACAAAATTAGGTAGACATTTGAGATAAGCGTTGTTGTCACAAGTAACTACTAAGAAGTGAATGACCCAAAGCTCTTTACAAAGAAAATAACTTAATAAGTCACAAGAACATCTCACGGTAAGATGGAAGGGTAGCAGGCTGGTCGCAGGTGTGACAGTTAAAAGTAGGTGCAACATGTAATGAAGTGTATATTACTCATATTTATACATAAAATAAAATAAACATGCATCATACTAACGTATTCTAAAACTGTGTATTCATATGGCACACATAGGGCGTCAACCTTTGCTAGGACGGTGGTGATCAGGCGGACTGTGGCTCGTTTTAATCCTCACGAATGAGAAATATTACACCACCACAGTTTTGGCAACAAATTATTCTGTGCTAATATCCCGAGTAAAATCTCAAGCTCTCAGCAATTTGTTTTGGAATGATACAATTGACGGATAGGGTTGTTAAATATGACGAATTCTTTGGCAGCATTCGAATGGGAATTTGACATGCTCGCAGTGAGTTGCATTGATTAATTTCTTTCCATTTGATGCAGTACCGATCACCTGAGAACGGGTCCACTAACCAAACACTGCATTTCTTCGATTTAGGTAAACATTGATAATGTGAATTCTCCTTATTCATGAGGCACATATTTTTGTCTTCTGTGATATCATTAGGGAATAGCTTCGTATGTGACAACCTGGAATCTTCATTACTTGCCCGAAGAAAAGCTTTCCTTGGACTAAACTGTCGTTACGTTAGAGTCAGTAAAACCCAGGTGTGAAATCTTAAACATAGCTCAGAATTGATGAAAACGCAATATTAACTCATCTACATCTACTTCTGCGTATATACTCTGCAAGCCACCATATGATGTGTGGTGGAGGGTACCATGTACCACTACTAGTCGCTTTTTTTCTTGTTCCACTCGCAAACCGAGCGAGGGAAAACCAACTGCCTATATTCCTCCGTATGAGCCATAATTTCTCGTATCTTATCTTCTTGGTCCTTATGCGGAATGTATATTGGCGGCAGCAGAACCATTTGGCAATAAGTTTCTCTAAATTCTGGCTTTCTTGTCGGTCTGTTTGGTAAGAGTGGGAGTGGAAGTTAAAAAGGTTTGACGACATCTAACGATGTGTGGAATACGTGAGACATTTGTACACACAGGCGAAGCTGTATGTAGGAAGCTGTTGTATATACGTAAATAATTATTTAAATAAGAAATGTTATCTCAGAAAAATGTTTAAACTCGACTGAGAAATTTACACAAGCAAGTCTAAGAAACAGAAAATTATTTTTTACATGAGGGTAAGTGTTGAACACAACATGTTTTTAATTCAGAAAAAAGTATAATATAATTTCTACTAGCCCCACGCAGGTTTATAACCTCAAATAGGTAGCTTTGAAAAATTATACTTGTAATTTTTTTAAAGCTATAACAATACATGTATGATCTATAACGAAAACTTTGGAGTGCATTCAATACATAATAATTAAAAATTTTTAAGATGATCTGTACGGGTTATAAATTTGTGTGGTACTAGGAGATTTGATTTTATATTTTCGATTCCGTTACTTTGTAGACCGTTACACTGAGAGTACGATAGAAATAGTTTTCTCTCAGCATCACGTGGATCTTCAAACAGCTGTATAAGTTGTTATGAAATAATGAAATGTGTTGTTTTAGACATTCGGTATTTGTATAGGATGTAAGAACCAAACTAAAGGGGCAGGATTTTTTTCATACGGGTGATTATTGGCCATTATGAACTTCGGATATAAGTGACACCATAGATCACCGGACAGCACAACGTCTGTCGTAAGTTGTTGGTATTACTTACTATAAATTTATTGTGACTGTTTACTGTAATGAGGAATGACTAGATAGACAATGATGTACCTTGAGAGCAGTTTGATGTAATATTTGCGCTGCCTATAATTTTGTTTATAGTGAGACAGCAACTTACTTAAAGGCAACCCAGTAGTTGTAAGAATGTGCGACCAATTGTATAATATGGTTCCAGTGTTTGGAGTCCTTATCAGTCAGGCGAAACAACACACGTTGAACAAATTCAGATACGTGCTGCTACGATAGGTATAGCCCGTACGAATGTCTCACACAAATACTCGGGGAGCTTACATCGGAATCATTGGAAAACAACGTTGTTCTCTCTATCGGTACGAAACATCAAATGAACAGGAGATCTACGTCATTAGTGCGAAGTACCTTCAGCCATTCACTGTGAAATGATTGCGAAGTATACATTTAGATACATTTGTAACGTGGTAGTGAGTTACTCGTCGTTAGCAGGAAGGCAGTTATTGTTTACAGTTTACGATTATCTGCAGGTGCTACCTGTGCGTGTCCACTAGATCAGGTAAGGAAACTGCTTCCATAATAAGGGATACATTAATGTTATCTGAACGGTGATTTTACATAAATAACGTTTTTAAATAGCATCTTGTTTGTGAGTTACCACCCACAACTCACTTCCTAGTTAATTAGCTTACTTATGGACGTATCTGTGATGACGACAGGCAGGGCGGAACAAGTGTGGCGGAAGTGGCAAGTGGGAATAAGGAGTGAGAAGGCTAGAGAGCACAATGCGCAGACTACGTAAATATGTCCTTACACGAAGAGCTGTGAGTCCCTACAAGCTACTGCAGTCGATATCCCGCAACGCCTCTGCCTCACTTTGCCTTCGTGAATGTGAGCAAAGGTTGTTTGGAAAGAAGCTGTAAGAGCCGACACCGTAAGTCGCACACAGCAGACAAACACTTTCAGCAGCAGCTGTCCTAACAGCGCCAGAGTAACTCGCGCAAAGCTGCGACAGATCCCATTACTTCCGACAGCTTTAGTCCGGGAAATTCCTGTTTGTTCTCCGTCACGCAGCCAGCCGCGGCTCTAGCCGCTTTCGCCTTCGCCTTTCTCCCGCGATCGTCTAGCGGCGCCACACGACGGCTAAAACTTCACCTGCTGCAGCGGGTGTCACGCCTGTTGTCTCGTACAACACAGGGTTTACAAGACGGTAGGGCCTTTCTAGTAACCACTTCTCCAGACGTTATGTCCTGTAAGAATACTTTCACTGCACTATCTCACATACACACTCGCACACACACATTGCATTATATGATGTATATACAAAATATTTGAAATTGTTTGCCACAAAAACTGTTACCTCACAATCCATGATTAAGAGAATCAAAGAAGATTACATTACACGAGTGGGCAAACCACAGGCAATTCTTACTGATAACGCAACGACTTTCACGAGCCACAGATGGAAGAGCTTTTTTGTATATATATATATATATATATATATATATAAAACGCAACTGTAAAACAGTTGCGTTTTTTCCTCTATTTCTCGCGTTGGCGAGTCCTCAGATTCGTCCTGTTGGGATTGGATACCCATATATATATATATATGTATATATACATACAAAAAAGATTTTTTGGTTTTACAGTTGCGTTTTTTCCTCTATTTCTCGCGTTGGCGAGTCCTCAGATTCGTCCTGTTGGGATATATATATAAAACAAAAAATTTTTGTAGTAGTTAAGAATATCACCTAGTATAGCACTTCTTCAAGATTTAGAGCAGAGCTGAATTTTTTCATAGAGATCTATGTAGATGTATGTAAAAGTGTAAAAGGTACTGTTCACTATCCGCATGAACCAAGGAAAGTCAGTGAACAGTAGGGGGCGGTGTAGTGGAACAGACCCCTCCCCACTGACGCAAATGACGGAAAAGGAAAATGTTTTTTTTTATTCAAATGAAATTACGCAATTAATTATTTAAATTATCATTTTTGTAAATTAATATTGAAATAAATAAATAAATTTTCTTGTAAACGCGATCTTTGGTCGGAAGTAGCGAAGACAAGGCATTGCTATCTCTGACCAAAGAGGTGCAGTAGCGTTGTTAGACGTCCGCCAGTCGAGAGCAGCGGCAGTTGCAATTAAGATCTCTTACTGTGATAACACGTAGAGCAGTTCATAGGAACAGCGATAGTGAGTGATGTATTCTTGTAAATTATATTGACCAGTTTGAAGATTCGATAATGTCAGATTTCATTGCAACTCAGTTTTGTATGGTCGTAAATAAGTACAAGCAATGAATGAATATGAAAAACAGCAAGATCAAGAGTTAGAAAAAAAATCATTTCCATACCTATCTACTTCAAGAATCGGAGAGAGAAAATCAACGGAGACAGTAGCCTGACCAGCAGCTATCAAGAGAAAACGAAGATCTACACGGCCTACTGTAAAATTAGGTAAAAAGGGATTCTAAAAACAAATTCACTCTGTTAAATCTCAAAAATTATCCAAGGTTGTTATTTCTGTAGTAAATTGACCCATATTGTCCGATACGGTCGTGAAAAGTTACATTCTCAATACTGCATTAAAAACAGTTTCTTTTGGCGACTTAGAAAACTTTAATAGACATTTTTTCACATAGAAATAAATTTTCATTTGGCAATTTTACTTCGGATCTAAAATCAGGGGTAGTCTCATTCACGAGTTCCTGTCCCCCTAAACTTTAAAAAATAAACTACCTACCAAAAAAACCAAATTTACTACAAGTGTTAAAACCAGCTGCCATACCGTTGATGTACAGTATACAAAATGGCAATTTCTGGCAGGAATATGCAAGATTCCACACTGATGTTAGCTCCACAAAAGCGATGGGGAATGTATCGACCCTCAAATTGTCTGCCCGGTGGCATGAATTTTAAGTTAACAAATGTTCAAATGTGTGCGAAGTCTTATGGGACTTAACTGCTAAGGTCATCAGTCCCTAAGCTTACACACTACTTAACCTAAATTACCCTAAGGACAAACACAGACACCCATGCCCGAGGGAGGACTCGAACCTCCGCCGGAACCAGCCGCACAGTCCATGACTGCAGCGCCTTAGACCGCTAATTTCAGTTAACAGAGCACTAATAAGACGTACACTTTCATATCAGCCTCTTGCCAGCATGTACTTCAGGCACCGCATGAAATTCCTCAAGATGACATTTCGAGGCTGTGCAACCAATAAAAAAAGCCCAATCTGGTCGGTAAGGTTCATACTTGTTATGACGCTAACCGCGGATATCACTTTCAAATGGAAAGAAAGTTCAATTACTTAATAAACGTTACGTGATTAACATTTCCAAAAAGCCCGATAAATGTCGAACGTTTCATGATTTAACATTTTAAAAACTCGGTCAGCATATACTATCTCATCAATAGCATTAGAACGTCACGACACGCTGGCCTGGCAGTATGAAAGTTGGCAGGGAGTATGTGTTGTCAGTGTAGAAGCAGAGAGACCAGAAATGGGCGGTCAGGAGACCTCAATAACCTCGGAGGAGGGCTAGTCACTGGATGTAAATGACGAGGGGTACACGGCAAGTGCCACAACGCGATTTCCCAGAAACTTTGTTCAGTGGAAAAGGAGTCGAAACCAACGAAACCGTGTCTCGGCTTATCGGCAGGTACTCGACAGTTCCTGAGAAAACAACCGTCAAAGCTTTCAAGGTACTTTAAATGCATTTTACATGATAAGTATAAGACGAAATGGTGACGCAGTGGCGCCATGGCCGGGCAGTTTGGCACTATGTGTTCGTACTTGATTATTATTTTTATGTATGTAATTTATTTACTTATTTTCCTTCCATTTATCTAACCATGTTTGCAGAAGCTTAATACATGAATGTTTCTTGTCAATTTAGGGAATAAAAGTCCGTTTTATTACTTGTAACATTACAACTGGGTTTCACAATAACTATCATTTATTATATAGTACACGTTCGTATGACATTTTCAGTAATTATAATCTTTTTAAACTCTCATAGTATGATATTTCATCATATATCAATTGTTATATTCTTACATTTTGTTTATTCTTTAGCAAGATGTGGTGCATTCCCTTGAATGATACCAATCGTAGAAACATTCGAAAAATAGAATTTACGAACACCACGACCATCGTGCGAAGTGGTCTGCCACGGTTACATTTCTTCGTATGAATTCTTCTCGGGAAAGAAACTTCATTAACATTGGTAATAATTTCAGACGTTAGCAATAACTGCGCTGGAAACCACGCATAACGGATTACCTTTCGGAAAACTGACACTTGCAACTGATAATGAATCAAGATACACTACAGGTCTTTTACCGAAAACTATTTCAAATAATTATCCCATTTTTTTTTAAATTCATTCACCAGGCATACAATTAGCAGAAGGATAAGCGCAACGTTACTTCAATATACGCTAGGTGATCAAAAATATCCAGTCACCCGCAAAAAGATACGTTTTTCATATTAGGTGCATTGTTCTGCCACATACTGCTAGGTACTCCATATCAGCCACTTCAGTAATTATTTGACATCGTGAGATAGCAGAATGGGGCGCTCCGCGGAACTCACGGACTTCAAACGTGGTCAGGTGATTGGGAGTCACTTGTGTCATACTTCTGTATGCGTGATTTACACATTCCTATACCTCCCTAGGCCCACTGTTTCCGATGTGATAGTCAAGTGGAAACGTGAAGTGACACGTACATCACAAAAGCGTATAGGCCGTTCTCGTCTGTTGACAGGCAGAGACCGCCGACAGAAGAGGGTAATAATATTGACCTGTCCAGACCATCACTCAGGAATACCAAACTGCATCAGGATCCACTGCAAGTACTGTGACAGTTAGTCTAGAGGTGAAAAACTTCGATTTAATGCTCATAAGCCACACATCACGTCGGTAAATACCATATAACGCCTCTCTTGGTGCAAGGAGCGTGAACATTGGACGAATGAACAGCGGAAAAACTTTGTGTGGAGAGACGAATCACGGTACACAATGTGGCGATCCGATGGCAGAGTGTGGGTATGGCGAATTGCCAGCGTGTGTAGTGCCAACAGTAAAATTCAGAGGCGGTGTTGTTATGGTGTGGTCGTATTTTTCATGAAAGGGGCTTGCACCCTTTTTTTGCGTGGCACTATCACAATACAGGCCTACATTGGTGTTTTAAGCGTCTTCTTGTTTCTCACTGTTTTGACGAACAATTCGGGGATGGTGATTGCCTCTTTCAACACGATCGAGCACCTGTTTATAACGCACGGCCTGTGCGGAGTCGTTACAAGATGACATCCCTGTAATGGACTGGCCTGCACAGAGTCCTGGCTGGAATCATATAGAACACCTCTGGGCAGTTTTGGAACGCCGAATTCGTGCCAGGCCTCACCGACCGACATCGATACCTCTCCTCAGTGCAGCAATGCGTGAAGAATGGGCTGCTGTTCCCCAAGAAATCTTCCAGCATCCGCCTGCGAGAGTGGAAGCTGTCGTCTAGGCTAACGGTGCGCCAACACCATATTGAATTCCAGCATTACCGATGGATGGCGCCACGAACTTGTACGTCATTTTCAGCCAGTTGTCCGGATACTTTTGATCATGTAGTGTGTATTGGCAACACTCGTGTAGTAATCTTCTAAGGAAATGGGTAGATGAAGGAAAATAACTAAAGTAATAATCGTGCTTCGAACATGGGGCGCAAAACTATGCAGCCAAAACCCATTGTGCCACCACTCCGGTTTAGTTATTTACTCATTAAAACGCGCATACAGTGCGGTACCTCGAAAACTTTCACCGTTGTCTGGGAAACGGTCGAGTAAGTGCGAATTTGCCAAGTAATAATCGTGCTTCGAACATGGGGCGCAAAACTATGCAGCCAAAACCCATTGTGCCACCACTCCGGTTTAGTTATTTACTCATTAAAACGCGCATACAGTGCGGTACCTCGAAAACTTTCACCGTTGTCTGGGAAACGGTCGAGTAAGTGCGAATTTGCCAAGACATGTGTTCGCGTATTTAATTCCAGTTTCACTGAGCGAAGTTTTGGGGAAATCGGATTATGGCATTTGCTGTGTTCTCCTGGTAGTAACAACTCCACCACGGACATTTCCACCCTACTGAAACTACCCAAGTGTACAGTTTGTAATGTGACTTTGAAGTCGAAAAGCGAAGGATCAACCACATCTAAACCAAGACCAGGAAGTAAGAAAGAGAGACCGTCGAGCACTGCGGAGAATGGTTGTAAGAAGTTTCTTGAAATCAGAGTAAGGAATCACTCGCGAGTTCACATGCGCTGCCAGCAATCCATCTGTCACAATGACTGTGAGTAGGAAGTTAAAAAGAATCGAGCACAAAGATCAAGCGGCTGCTCATAAGCTTCATACTACAGCACTCACTGCTAAGCGACACGTAAGCGTCATGAGCCTTATACTTCGGCACTCTGTGCTAAGCGACTCGCGAGGTGGTGCAAAGAGCACCACCACCTGGAGGCGTGTGGCTGAAAACGTGTGACCTCGAGTGGTGAATCTCACTACACCCTCCTGGCAATCCGACGGAAGGTTATGGGTTTGGCGAATGCCTGGAGAACGTTACCTGCCTTCATATGTAGTTCAGACAGTGAAATACAGAGATGTGTTACTGGACGAGGATGCTTTTGTAATTGTATTGTTGTGGCGTTATTGAGATTAAGAAAACCCTAGCGCAAAAGGGTATGAAAACATTTTACAGCACTGTTTATTGCGAACAGTAGACAAACGGTTCGGGTATGATGGCAGTATCAGCACGACAACGCAATCCTGTCATAAAGCAGCGGCTTATAGGCAATGGTTTGTGGAGAATGACATTCCTGAAACGTACTACCCCGCCAAGACCCTGACCTCTTCCCGGTGGAATTCCTTTGAGATGAGTTAAAACGTGGAGTTCGCTCCACGCCCTCTGCGTCTGACATCACCATCTTCTCTGGTTTCGGGTCTTGAGAAAGAATGGGCTGTCATATATTCATATGTTCACACACGGAAAGCATCCCCAACTGACCAGATACTTTTGGTCAGTTAACGTATATACTACCAATGCTGCTATATGATTCAGTAATTGCTCTTGCAGGTAAATGTTATGAAAGGGCTATCATCTGGAGCACATATAAGGGAATTTGCTTAGTATGGTTTAACAATAATTATGTCATCACATGCAGTATGTTTCGTGTTCGCTATTACGTACACCCATGTTCTCCAAAGTGTACTACATCTGAGAACATAGTAATTTTTATGCTGTCCTAAGCATTTTGTGTTGTGCCTCTACCAGATGCTAGCGATTTTTTCGAAACTACTTTCAAATGTAGGGATTAAATCATGTATCAGCTATAGTGATAAAAATTATATCGTTTTTAATTTTTCCAGTGGCTTCATAGGACATCTTCAGGACAACTTTTGGTTCATACATTGCCAATAATATTGCGTAATATCACAGAACATTTTGAAAAAATTGTGATGTAGTTGATATGTACTGAATTAATTCCACTCTTGGACTTTTATTTTAATTTGTAACTGCTTTTCTGCTTTATATCGGGTGTTGAAAAAACGTAGTCTATATTTTGAGAGGTAGTATGGCCGAAAAGAAAACAAAGAAGGTCCAGTAAACATGGATGCGTAACTGAAGGGCGATAGGCACTAGCTCACCTTTGTTATTGTGAAACGCCTCTCTGTGATTCAGGCTCTTTGCTACAACAAGCGACGTAAAGGGAGTAATATAGAAAGGACTAACCAAATGATAACAAATTATTCTATTACGAACGACCTACAGAATGCAGTAAGCTAATGGCACATTCCTCTGTTATTGTCCATGTAGACAACGTGCTGTAACATCTGGCACCGATGTTACTGTAAATCGTACTCCCAGTTCTGGGTGTCTAGAATAATAGTGTTCAATTGTGCTGATTAATTGCAAAAATAAAACTACCATGTAAAATCATTTCACGAACTTATCAGTAGATAAACTGATCCCATTAGTACTAATGTATGCATTTATCCAGAACTATTAAATGGCCGTGCGGTTCTAGGCTCTTCAGTCTGGAACCGCGTGACCGCTACGGTCGCAAGTTCGAATCCTGCCTCGGGAATGGATGTGTGTGATGTCCTTAGGTTAGTTAGGTTTAAGAAGTTTTAAGTTCTAGGCGACTGATGACCTCAGAACGTTAAGTCCCTGCTCAGAGCCATTTGAACCATTTGAACCAGAACTCTGAATACAGTTTACAGTAAGAACAATATCAGAAGTTTACCGCATGTATTTTTGGACAACAACAGAGGTATTTGTCCTCAATTGTGTATTGCTTTCTATAGGTCGTTTGTAATAGCAATGTGCTTGTAGTAGAAGAGATGTGTTTCGGGGCTGCTACGGTCGCAGGTTCGAATCCTGCCTCGGGCATGGGTGTGTGTGATGTCCTTAGGTTAGTTAGGTTTAAGTAGTTCTAAGTTCTAGGGGACTTATGACCTAAGATGTTGAGTCCCATAGTGCTCAGAGCCATTAGAGATGTGTTTCACGGTAGCGATGATGAGCAAGTGCTCGCAGCTCATCATGTTTAAAGGATGTTCTTGTCTTGTTTTGGTCCATACTACCACCTATGGAAATATGAATACTTTTTTACTCCCTGTATATTGAACAGTAGGAGAGAAAGACTTTATCCTTGTCCTAAATTTTTTTAGATTTGAACTTTTCCGTTCTTACATTTAACTCTTGCTCTTGTAGGTATTGTATATTACCATCTATTGCTATAATGCAGACCTATTTTCCCGAGAATTTCGAAAAGTTGCACCGTTTATATTGTGGAACAATTTTTGTAGATCGAAAATACGATTCTTGCTACCATCATCAAACCAAGTGCAACGTCAGAACTGCTTCTCTGGTCCTTTCACGTTTACAACAGCCAAACTGATCGTCGTGTAACAGATTCTCAATTTTCCGTTCCTTTCTCCTGTGTATTATTCTTATCAGAAACGCGCATATGTGATCTGTTACGCTGACAGTGCGATAGTTCTAGCACTTATCCCTAGGGATTATTGTGGATGATGTTTCTCCGAAATTCTGGAGGTCGTCTCCAGTCACATAGATTCTACACACCATCTTGAATAGCCATTTTCGAGCCTCTTCCCCCAATGATTTTCGAAATTCCGAAGAGGTGTTCCCTATCTCTTCCACCTTATTTGACAGCAAGTCTTCCGAAGCTCTGTCGAACTCTGTAATACAGGATCGCCTGTGTCTTCCATAACGGCTCCCTTTTCTTCTTCTACAAAACTACCATCACAGAAGCCTTCATACGCAATCTATGCTCTGCATTTAACAGTGGAATTTCTTTTGCAGTCGCTACTTTGGTGGCTCTGCTTTTAATTTCACCAAAGGTTACTTTGAGTTTTCAGCAAGCTGAATCAGTCCTTGTGAAGACATTTTTTGCTATTTTTTGCCTTTTTCATACAGCCATTCCACCTGGGCTTCCCTGCACGACCTAGTGAATTTCCCCGAAAAAAGAAATGAGCGCATGGCATTGTTGGCCGGGAGGCCCCATCCAGGGCAGTTCGGCCACCGAGTGCAAATCTTATTTCAGTCGATGCCACATTGAGCGACTTGCGTGCCGGTGAGAGGATGAAATGATGATGAGGACAACACAATACCCAGTCCACGGCCGGAGAAAAATCTCCAACCCGGCCGGGAATCGAAACCGGGCCCGCAGCATGCGCGGGAAGCACGTAACCGCCCAGCTAAGCAGGCGGACAGTGACTTTTGCTGAAACTTCCTGGCAGATGAAAACTGCGTGCCGGATCGAGACTCGAAATCGGGACCTTTGCCTTTCGCGCACAAGTGCTCTACCATCTGAGCTACCCAAGCACGACTAACGCCCCGTCCTCACAGCTTTACTTCTGCCAGTACCAGTACAGATGGTATAGCACTTGCCCGCGAAAGGCCAAGGTCCCGAGTTCGAGTCTCGGTCCGGCACACAGTTTTAATCTGCCAGGAAGTTTCATACCAGCGCCCACTCCGCTGCAGACTTAAAATCTCATGCTAGAAACATACCCCAGGCTGTGGCTAAGCCATGTCTCCGCAATATCCTGTCTTCCAGGAGTGCTAGTTCTGCAAGATTCACATGAGAGCTTCTGTGAAGTTTGGAAGGTAGGAGACGAGGTACTGGCAGAATTAATGCTGTGAGGACGGTGCGTGAGTCATGCTAGGGTAGCTCAGATTGTAGAGCACTTGCTCGCGAAAAGCAAAGATCCCGAGTTCGAGTCTCGGTCCGGCACACAGTTTTAATCTGTCAGGAAGTTTCATATCAGCGCAAACTCCGCTGCAGAGTGAAAAACTCATTGTAGTTACTTTTTCTGTCTTGTTACAATTTTTTCATATTCATGTAGATAATACATTCTACTCTAAGAATCCGTCGTTGCACTTTCTAGTCTTTGTCTGGTTCAGCGACAACTTATTGCTGGGTGTCAAATCGGCTGTCCCACTAATCTGCCCCTCCATTTGGTATTATTCATGTCAGCATCCTTTGTTTCGTTCTTTGCATGTACAATCAATATTTATCGTTCTTCGATAGCTCCAAATTTCAAATATCTCCAATTTCTCCTTTTCTGTATATATGATGGTAAATATCTGAGATCCATAGAATGCAGCACCTCCTTCCTCAGCTCATTATTAATATCCAAACCTTTACTGAAGAAACCATCCATTATCTGCGGAATTCAGCTACTGCAATCGTCGTTGCTTCAACCATACTGTGTTATCTTCCTAGATAGGAGGCTTCTCTCACTCCTTCTACAACCGTACCATTCCCAGTTTTGATTTTGTAATAGTGTTGGGGGAGCGGACCCCATTAATTACCTGGACTATCATCATTAACTCAGGGTGGCATTTTCAGGACGATGGATTGCATGGTACCAGGAATACGGTCGAGAAATCGGAACAGTTTAGTTAGTAAACAGATTCTTTACTCTGCAGAACACTCGTACAGGAGTTGATGGCAGTGACTCGATGACATGTATTGACACCGAAACACAGATCTGCTACACAAATAGTTGATGAAACATGCATATCAGTATACCTCTCGTATTGACCCCAAGTATTTATTATATTTCCTTATTCCTTTTTGAGCGTTAAGCAATTTTCAAAGGAAGGATTACCTATTGTTACAAAATATCATGTCAATGTTAATCTCATGAAGCATAAGTGCGTTTCAGCTTCATGTGATTAACTCTGATGAGATATTTTGTATCAATCGGAGTTTGTTCCTTGGGAAAAGGCTTTATTCTGAAATGCGTTAGGATTATGATAATTTGTTCCGATCGTTAAGATCAGCCGTCAATTGACCTCAGTTTCATTTCCATATGTTCGGTGTACTGGGATGTAGTGGGCGTCTCCCCAATTCTATGAAATACGTACTGCCATTAAGACGGATCCAGTGGTCGGCGAGGCCCCCGCGGCCCCTCCTGAGCTCACGAAACGACCGAATCTGCACATGGTTCACATACCTCTCCCACACAACGGGCTCCCCGTAGCTTGGATTACAGGAGCGTGCCAACACTCTCAGCCTGAAATACAATAATATTTGTTGTCGAGACGAGTGTTTTAGTGTAAGAGCACTGGTTACCTCAGCATAGGAAATGATAGCGTGTTGGGTCTCGGCCGCGCTTTGACTGATGTGTCAGCGAACCGGCAGCGTTGGATGGTGGCCTCACCTGTAGGTAACAGGCGGGTTCGTGCTATACAGCCAGCTACCCTGTACTCCGGCTGTCGGTCAAGCGTGTGTTACACTCGAGTTCAGATCCCTAAACCAAGACCACTTGGAGACGCCCAGAGGCTGGATGAAATCAACTTGGAGGTGCCTCCTCTTGGTGGCTGCATATCGAACCCCGGAATCATGAGATTTAGGATCGACAACAATGTCTCGGAATCGATAGCAGTCAAAGATGGAATACTGCTAGGGTCTGAGTAGTATGCATTTGTAGTGGCTCTGCCCAACTTTGTTGCGACCAGGTCCCCATCTTAGGTAACGTAGGAGACCGAGGCAGAGCAGCAAGTTTAGGTTGCCGTTGTTGCTGTCTGGTCTATCGCTCTATACTGTTCACGAACATTCCCGCAATGGGAGCTGCATTTCACAGTCACGCCTCTAAACAGACTGTGAATTCTTCACCGAGATGTGTTGTTGCAACGATGTCAAGCAAGGCCATATTCTCCTTTCTGCTGCTCGTTATCACCTTCCTCTCATTTTACGCTTAATCCATATTCTGCATTAGTTGTAAATATGTTGTCCATCCTTTTCAACAGGTTTTTACTGCCATTGCCAGATGGGCTCGTTCACATGAGAACCCTAACATCGATATCTGCTCGCACTGTATCTTTTCACTTCTTTCGAAGTTATTTTTCACAGTCTTCATTACTTCTTTGACATTCGAGTTGGACAATAATCGAATGGGACTCTATGTTCTAGAGAAATTGAAAAGGTTTGTAGAACATGTATTTCCGTTCGATTATTGTTCAACTCGTAGGTCAAAGACGTAACGAAGACTGTTGAAAGGTAATTTCGAAAGAAGTAAGAAGATACAGCGCGAGCAGATATCGAGGCGGAGGTTCACATACGACGTAGCCATCTGGCCATGACAATAAAAATCTGTTTAAAAATGTACAGCGTATCTGCTTTTCAATTTGTAAACATCACTGATACAGATAAGCATACTGAAGTGTCGAACGAAAATTTTTACCAAGCCTGAGATTCGAAACTGGGTCTTCTGTTTACTAAGCACATGCGCTGAGGCCTACGCCACCCTCTCACAATGTCTGTGGAGCACTGCACAGACAACCTTAGCATGCATGAATGGTAATTCGGATTGAGGAGGGATGCATGCTATGTTTGTTCGAACTGTTACGCAAACCCACTGGTGCCAGGATGGCGTAGTGCTTGGAGCATCTACCGAGTGAGCAGGAGACCTACGTATGTTCAAATCCCGGCCTTGGGACAAATTTCATTTGAGAATTAAGTCTGCATACAAGCATCGTGGATGTCTGAGACTTGAAAATATTTCAGGAAACACACAGTTTCATTGGATTAAAGCACCATCACTTGGGTTTCAGGCAGGATACTCCGTTTTGTTTGATCCTGATGTGCTATGCGAATACAGTAGAGAGGCTCTGCACTGGTTTCAGTTTAGGGGGAATACCAAGTGCACTGTGGCGTGAATGGGAGGCGTGTTAGGGTAGTTCGTGCAGATGTACAAAGTCACTGTTAAAGGGTGACATGGTGGATAGTACATCTGCCCAGTGAGCAGACCCGGTTTCGAATCCTCAACTTGTAAAAGCTTTTATTTGTCCCTTCGTCTGCATATAAGCAACCTGAACAATCAATGGTGATCAACTCCAACCTTATTTCTTTTTTTAGGGTAGATTATGTCTGCGATAAAATATGATGAGCTAAAACATTATGACCGTACATCGCAAGAATGAGTAGCGTAGAGGACACTTGACATGGTAACAACAGTTTAGTAGAGGAACAGAGACGGATGCGGAGTCATTCTAGCAACGATATAGGGCACAAATGAGAGGTTCAATGGCATACGTATCTTTGAAAAATGAGAGATCCTTACTGTCGATTCCCTGGACATGAAGAGCACGACCCGTTGTGCGTTTGCTATTGCCATTAGTATCTTTTTTTCTAGGAAGGTGAAGCCACTAATCGGCAACAAGTTGTTGGCCGTCCACGGCTCATCACAGAATGTGGAGGTAGAAATTTTGCCCACCCAATAAAGCAGCATATGTAAACACTCTCATCCCCACACGGTGTTCATCATGGAGCATGGCAATAGATGACCATTGTGTGTTCCCCTGTTGACCTAACGACATTATTTTTGATTACAACCAGAGAGGCCATTGTTCACACTGAACAGCGGATCAGAGGAAACGCATTGCCTGGCCATATGCGTCACGTTCCTTGTGCTAACTGGTGGATAGGTGTATCCACATGTGACATCATCTATTTGCACAGCTGATCAAAACATTATCTCCAGGAGGGGACTGCAAAGGTGCAGGTGACCAGGAGATTGAATAATCAACGAAAGGATAAAGTTATACGAATCAGGGGGTGGAATATCAAAAGCTTGAATGTGGTAAAAAGATAGAAAATCAGAAAAGGAAAATTGCAAAGGTACAATCTAGTTATAGTAGGGGTCAGTGGAGTGAAATGGAAAGAAGTCAAGGATTTCTGGTTAACAGCAGATAACGGTGTAACGGGGTAGGATTCGTTATAAATAGGAAGGTAGGACAAAGAATCTGTTACTGTGAATAGTTCAGTATTAGGGTTATTCTTATCAGAATCGACATCAAATCAACACCGACAACGATAATTCAGGTATACATGACTACGTTGCAAGCTGAAGATGAAAGAAATTGGGAAAGTATACAGGGTGGTCTATTGATCGTGACCGGGCCAAATATCTCACGAAATAAGCGTCACACGAAAAAACTACAAAGAACGAAACTTGTCTAGCTTGAAGGGGGAAACCAGACGGCGCTATGGTTGGCCCGCTAGATGGCGCTGCCATAGGTCAAACGGATATCAACTGCGTTTTTTTTAAAAATAGGAACATCCATTTTTATTACATATTCGTGTAGTACGTAAAGAAATATGAATGTTTTAGTTGGACCACATTTTTTGGTTTGTGATAGATGGTGCTGTAAAAGTCACAAACATATGGCTCACAATTTTAGACGAACAGTTGGTAATAGGTAGGTCTATAATTATAATTCATAACGTAGGTACGTTTGAACATTTTATTTAGGTTGTTCCAATGTGATACATGTACCTTTGTGAAATTATCATTTCTGAGAACGCATGCTGTTATAGCGTGATTACCTGTAAATACCACATTAATGCAATAAATGCTCTAAACGATGTCCAGCAACCTCAATGCATTTGGCAATATGTGTAACGACATCCCTCTCATCAGCGAGTAGTTTGCCTTCCGTAATGTTCGCAGATGCATTGGCAATGCGCGGACGCATGTTGTCAGGCGTTGTCAGTGGATCACGATAGCAAATATCCTTCAACTTTCCCCACAGAAAGAAATCCGGGGACGTCAGATCCGGTGAACGTGCGGGCCATGGTATGGTGCTTCGACGACCAATCCACCTGTCATGAAAGATGCTATTCAATACCGCTTCAACCGCACGCGAGCTATGTGCCGGATATCCATTATGTTGGAAGTACGTCGCCATTCTGTCATACAGTGAAACATCTTGTAGTAACATCGGTAGAACATTACGTAGGAAATCCGCATACATAGCACCATTTAGATTGCCATCGATAAAAAGGGGGCCAATTATCCTTCCTCCCATAATGCCGCACCACACATAACCCGCGAAGGTCGCTGATGTTCCACTTGTCGCAGCCATCGTGGATTTTCCGTTTCCCAATAGGGCACATTATGCCGGTTAACGTTACAGCTGTTGGTGAATGACGCTTCGTTGCTAAATAGAACGAGTACAAAAAATCTGTCATCGTCCCGTAATTTCTCTCATGCCCAGTGGCAGAACTGTACACGACGTTCAAAGCCGTCGCCGCGCAATTCCTGGTATATAGAAATATGGCACGGGTGCAATCGATGTTGATGTAGCTTTCTCAACACCGACGTTTCTGAGATTCCCTATTCTCGCATAATTTGTCTGCTACTGATGTGCGGATTAGCCCCGACAGCAGCTAAAACACCTACTTGGGCATCATCATTTGTTGCAGGTCGTGGCTGACGTTTCACATGTGGCTGAATACTTCCTGTTTCCTTAAATAACGTAACTATCCGGCGAACGGTCCGGACACTTGGATGAAGTCGTCGAGGATACCGAGCAGCATACATAGCACACGCCCGTTCGGCATTTTGATCACAATAGCCATACATCAACACGATATAGACCTTTTCCGAAATTAGTAAACTGTCCATTTTAACAAGGGTAATGTATCACGAATCAAATACCGCCCGCACTGGCGGAATGTTACTCGATACCACGTACTTATACGTTTGTGACTATTGCAGCGCCATCTATCACAAAGCGAAAAAGTGGTCCTACCAAAACATTCATATTTCTTTACGTACTACACGAATATGTAATAAAGATGGGGGATCCTATTTAAAAAAAACGCAGTTGATGTCCGTTTGCCTTATGGCGGTGCCACCTAGCGGGCCAACCATTGCGCCATCGGGTTTCCTGCTTCAAGCTAGACGAGTTTCGTTCTTTGTAGTTTTTTTCGTTTGATGCTTATTTCGTAAGATATTTGGCCCGGTCACTATCAATGGATCACCCTGTATATAAGGAGACTTAAAGGGTAATACAATACGTAATGGGAGATGAAAATTTAATATTCGTTGGGGACTGGAATGCTGTTGTATGGGAAGAAGTAGAAGAATAGATTACAGGAGAATATCGGAATTTGGGAATTCGTGGCAAAGTCTTATGGGACAAAACTGGTGAGGTCATCGGTCCCCAAGCTTACACACTACTTAGTGAAACTCAAGCTAACTTACGCCGCTAAGGACAACAACACACACACCCATGCCCAAGGGGAACTCGAACCTCCGACGGGGGGGGGGGGGGGGGGGGAGCCGCGCGAACCGCGAGAAGACGCCTAGACTGCGGGCTAGCGCGCCCGGCGAGAATATGGGCTTCAGTTAAGAAATGAGAGAGGAAAAGGCTGATTGCGTTTTATAACAGCTTTCAGCTAGTAATAACAAATTCTCTGATTCTCTGTTCAAGAATCACAAGAGAAGGGGGTATATGTGGACAAGACTGGGGGGATATGGGAAGATATCAGATTACGTCATGGTTGTTTGGAGATTCCGAAGGCACATACTGGATTGTGAGGCGTACCCAGGAGCAGATATAGATCCTGATCGCAATATAGCAGTGATGAAAAGTAGACTGAAGGTTAAGAGATTAGGCACAAAGAAGTCGCTTACGGACGTACTAAGGAAAGACGAGATATGCATGAAGTTATCTAAGGCTATAGCCACAATAGTAACGAGTAGCTCAACAGACAGTACAGTTGAAGAGTAATGGACATCTCTAATAAATACAATCACAGAAGTTGGAAAGGAAACAAAGATACAAAAAACTTAAGTGCGAAGAAACTATCGGTAACAAGATATATTTCAGTTGATCGACGAAAGAATGAAGTATAAAAATGTTCAAGGAAGCTCAGGAATACATAAATACAAGTCGGACAAGTCGCCGAGGAATGAAATAAATGGGAAGTGCAGAGAAGATAAGACGAAATGGCTGCATGAGAAATGTGAAGAAATAGAAAAAGAAATTATTCACCAAAGGACTGTCTCAGTATATAGTAAAGTCAAAATAACCTTTGGAGATATTAAAAGCAAGGGTGATAACATTAAGAATACAACGGGAATTCTACTGTTAAGTACAGAGTAGAGAACTGGTAGGTGAAAAGACTACATTGAAAGCCTTTATGTGAGGGAATATTTGTCTGATATGATAAAAAACATACAGGAGTCGATTTAGAATAGATAGGTGATCCAGTATTAGAATCAGAATTTAAAAGACCTTCGGAGGACTTAAGATCAAATGAGGCAGAAGGGGTAGATAACGTACCATTAGAATTCCTAAAATCATTGGGGGGGGAGTGGCAACAACACGTGTGTTCACGTTGGAGTGTAGAATATAGGAATCTGCAGAAAAAAAATGTCATTCACACAATTCCGAAGACTGCAAGTGCTGGCAAGCGCGAGAATTGTAGCACAATCAGCTTAACAGCTTATTCATCCATGTTGCTGACAAGGACAATATACAGAAGAATGGAAAAGAAAACTGAGGTTGTGCTAGCTGACGACCAGTCTGACTTTAGGAAAGCTGAAGGCATCAGCGAGGCAATTCTGAAGTTGCGGTTGCTAATGGAAGCAAGGCAAAAGAAAAATCAAGACACGTTCATAGGATTTTTCGACCCGGAAAAACCGATTGACAGTGAAAAATGGTGCAAGATGTTCGAAATTCTGTGAAAAATTGGGGTAAGCTTTAGCGAGAGTCCGGTTATATACAATATGTACGAGAGCCAAGAGGAAATAATAAGAGTGCAAGAACGAAACGCCCGGATTAAAAAGTGTGTAAGACAGGGATGTAGTCCTTCGCCCCTAGTGTTAAATCTGTACATCGAAGAAGCAGTGATGGAGATAAGAGAAAGTTTCAGGAGTGGAATTAAAATTCAAGGTGAAAGGATATCAATGATACAATTAGCTGATGACATTGTTATCCTGAGTGAAAGTGACGAAGAATTACATGATCTGCTGAATGGAATGAACAATCTAATCAGTACAGAATGTGGACTGAGAGTAAATCCAAGAAAGACGAAAGTAATGGGAAGTATCAGAAATGAGAACAGTGAGAAACTTAACATCAGGATTGGTGGTCACGAAGTAGATGAAGTTAAGGAATTATGCTACCTAAGCAGCGAAATACCCAATGACTGTCGGAGCAAGGAGGACATCAAAAGCAAACTAGCACTGGCAAAGAGAGCATTCCTGGCTAAGAGAAGTCTACTAAGCCTTAATTTGAGGAAGAAATTTCGGAGAATGTATGTTTGAAATACAGAATTGTATGGAAGTGAAACATGGACTACGGGAAAATGGAACAGAAGAGAATCGAAGTATGTGAGATGTCCTCCTGCAGACGAATGTTGTAAATTAGGTGGACTAATAAGGTAAGGAATGAGGAAGTTCTGCGCAGAATCGGAGAGGAAAGCCATATGTGGAAAATACTGACCAGGAGAAGGGACAAGATGATAGGACATCTGTTAAGACATCAGGGAATAACTTCCATGGTACTGGCTGTAGAGCACGAAAATTGCAGAGGAAGACAGCGATTGGAACACGTGCAACAAATAATTGAGGAGGTAGTTTGCAAGTGCTACTCTGAGATGAAGAGTCTGGAAGTGCTACTCTGAGAAGAAGAGGTTGGCACAGGAGAGGAATTCATGGCCGTCTGCGTCAAAGAAGTCAGAAGACTGATGACCCCCCCCCCCCAAAAAAAAAAAAAATAAAAAAAAGCTATCTCTTACCAGCACACGGCTCCTCCGTGTTCCCGTGTTCTTCACAGCGATCACTCAACATCCTGACGCATTTTTCACCAGTAAATTACCCTGCAAGGCCTGGTAAAGACCCCAAAGACGAACGATACTAATTTTATCTGACAGCTTTCTAACCTGTCACCGATAACTGAAACTCTAATCATTTACATACCAAGCGACAGTGTGTACGTGTGCAATGACGACATCTGTTAATGTTATTTGGTTGCTTCTTTTCAGGCATTGAGTTAATCAGGTGATCATAATGCTTTTGTGCATCAATGTATTATTTTATCTCACATTATCGAATCGTTTTGTATTTGCAGAAGCGTAGTCAAATACTTCTTCAACCTAGCTTCCACTTATAAGGAGGATCAGCATTGCCTGTCTGGTATCTGTTCACTTCCTGAAAGTGAACTCATCTCCGTCCACCACAATTAAATTTTTCGTATCTTTATTCTGTATGGTAGTTTGGTCACAGTTTTCAACTATTACTTCTCACAAGAGATCGATCCAACCCTACATGTCGAAACATGCATTGACAGTTTCTGTACAGGAAGAATAAACGTTAAGAATGACCCTTCCAAAAATTTAGCTGGTAAGACGCACTGCAAGTATTTTTTTAACTGAAAACTGCCAAATTCATAGGGCACTGGGGGCCGAACCGCATAATAACCCTGGTTTCGGTGTGGGACGGCGGTGGAATGGGAGGATTGCTGTCACCTGTTGAGGGGTTGTGAACCACTGAGGGCTACGGTGGGACGAAGCCTCTTTGCCATTTCTAGGTCCCCGTTTAAATACACGCAATACACAAGTTCAATAGTTTGTAAAACATACTTGCACTGCGTCTTATCAGCTAAAATTTTGACAGTGTGTGTCTTTTATTTTTTTCTTCCTGCATAAAGAATTTCAGAGTGGGTTTCGACACATCTGACTGGACCATTCCTTTGTCAGTCTAATCGTCCTATAGTTCTCTCATGTATCTAGATACATTTTCTTCACTAACGCGATGATAGTAGACTACTATACTGTAGATTTGATTAGAAGTCACCCGTTTCAGATTTTTGTCGAGAAGTAACTTCCTATTTTCCACACCTTCCACATATTTAAGTAATTCTGAAGGCATATTATCGATTTCTGCTGACACGTAAGAGGTCTCACCATATTACTGTATCACGTATTTCTTACACGCATTTACCTTAAGCGATTTACGGAAGTCAAAGGTGACGTGTATAATGTGTTTATTAGTGAAAGACTCGCGCCTTTTTCAGTACATTTATATATTTCTCTCATCTACGCTCGTATAGTTGGTAGGCATTTTGTAGCATTTTTAACTTTAATGGTCTAAAACATTGGCTTCCTATTTCGTCCTTGAGACTGTCGTGTTTGCGTCTTTCACCCTTAAGCTAATGTCTTGGCGTCTCTGCATCTATTTTCACTTTACCCGCAGCTTCTTGCCTACTCTTCAACTGCAACAGTCTCTCTTGCTTAGGGCTTTGGCAACTGGCCAGACAATTTCCAGTTCTCTCCACTCTGTCCTAAATTTTTAGTTGTCCATTTCTTCATTCTGTCCTTCTCTTTATCCTTCTGAATTTCTGCCTGCTTTTCATCGCTACTTGTCTGTAGTCTTTGTTAAGCCTTCCAGTAAAGAAATTGTTTTTTGATTGAATGACTAACCATAAGGTATCCCAGTTGGTATCTTTCTCTTTATCCTTCTCTTTTCCAATCTAATTGTCTTTCATTTTGGATGATAATATCCTCAACATTTATTGGAAACCTATGACAGGTGCTAGGAGAACTAAAACCGTCTTCTGACGGTCCGTGACAATGCACTTGGACGATGAGTTGGTGACGTCACAGTGTGCAATTTCACCCATTACATTGCGGTGCGTGCAATAAAAAATCTTACGTCATGTTTCTGCGTCGTGGAGAGGACTGTGGCCAATGAGACGCGACATCGGTTTACGTGAGTAGCAGAATATATATTTATTGGATTTTCCTCCTCACAGAGTACGTGGTAAGAATATAAGGTGTTTAAAAGTATCAGAAAATTAAGGGCCTCTCGAAAAATCGTTTTAGCTGCGATCTTTTATAATAAAATAATGGGAAACAAATTACCGGTTGTTAAAGGCTTCCTGTCATTGGTGTTTTTAGTGTTATCACTTGTGTTCTTCGAAAGTACACCGTTTCAGTGACAAGGAACAATGGTGATCTGTCAAAAGTGCCATTTTTGGTACAGTTTGCATATTAACTATGAAATAGACATTTGTAGATACAGTCTATACATTGATACCTGGTTGCTATGTTGAAGCTGTAGCGCAGTTGATTATTGAAAGGTAGCAGGTTGGCGTTCATCTCCGTCCAGATCTATTGCATCTTACATTTTCTAACAGAGTCCGGTTTTTTTAATGCATTTAATCAAACTATTATGTCATAAATCGACATTATTTATGATAAAATAATGTATTTGCTGCAATTCTTGCTGCGAAGGCCGACAACTTGACTGGAATTTTTTACCTCAGACCATAAATCTTAACATGACTGCTAGTCTATGTCTGGAAGTAAACACAAGTTACACACCGGAAGTTTTCGCTATTATGAAGCTTTCTGTAAAATATACGCATCTGTATATAGGTTTCTGGTCAGTTTCATGTATTGGCGATTAATATCATTTCCACTGATGGTTACCAAAAAATGGTTCAAATGGCTCTGAGCACTATGGGACTTAACATCTGAGGTTATCAGCCCCCTAGAACTTAGAACTACTGAAACCTAACTAACCTAACAACATACACATCCATGCATGAGGCAGGATTCGAACCTGCGACCGTAGCGGTCTCGCGGTTCCAGACTGAAGTGCCTAGAACTGCTCGGCCACACCGGCCAGCGATGGTTAGCAGTTTACAAAAATTCTCCGCTTCCATTCGAATGAAATTACGATACGAATCTCGATCTTGAAATATATGTCATGAAGTACGTTATTTCAGAGTGTTGGCAGTCAACGCGACATCGAGAATATGGATATTACTCGTGTGTCAACTGACATTAAACACTGCACTTTAACCATACTCAATTTAGAAGAGAAAATGGGATGAAAATTAATTTACGTTAGCGAATAATTCCTACTAGTATGTATCTTACATCATTGTACAGCATTTTGTAGTGTTCCTCTACCAGCAATTCGCTGTTCAAGCCATTTACGGCTCCAGAATCTTCTTTGCAATTTTCTCCGCTCTTCTTTGACAATCGCTAACTGAATTAATACAGCTATTTTATATGCAGCCATTTTCGTAAAGATACTGTGGAGTTTTCGAACCGAATTAAGCCGACGACGGCCACTGGAGAGCGCTGAGAGCGGAAATCACGGTAACCGACTCGTCCCGTGTGCCGGCGGCTCTGTCTCTCGTGATATCGGATATCCTGTCCGCGTTGACGACGAGCCATAGCTCCCTCGTCCCTTGTGTGAACCCACCTCATTCCGTCCTTGTAGCCAATATAACCGGTTTACAATGGATTAGGCAATTGAGTATATTACATAGTCTCTTTTTTTCGGCTATTAAATCTATTAGAATTTGAGAGTAATGGAGATATTCATAATTACAATTCTAGAAGGGAGACTCATATTCGCTTCCCACTGGTGAATTTATCTCTTGCGCAGAAAGGAGTGATATGCACAGCTACAAAATATTTCGACTATCTGAGAATGGAAATGTATAACAAGAAGATAGCACAGGTAATAATGGAAACCGACACACTTGTGAAGTATACGATAATCAAAGCAAAGTTGTTCAACTATTCATTACTGAATTTATATTGCTTCACTTCCTTTCTCAGTACTTTCATCTCCCATTATTTTTCATCCAAACTTGTCTATGGTGAATGCATCTGTCCATCGTCTGATGAGAATTGCTACTCATCCACGTGCCCCCCTTCCACATACGCACTTCCTGGTACTTTTCCTGTGCAAGGGGCACTGATGAATTCATTGTTTATCGCCCTGACACAACAGTCATCATCGTTCCCATTCTCTTGCATGCATCACCAAATTTACGCCATGGTCGTCTGTGATTGCGTCATCTAATCATGGCTATCCGGGCTACACGTCGATAAAAACAAAAACAAAATGACTTCTCCTTGTATTTATGGCACCTTGCGACTTAAAATACTTAGAACTGAGCTGTGATAATGACCTTTTGAACATGTATCCTTAAATTCAAAAAATTTTTATATTTAGTTTATCCCTAATTAATTTCATTTTTTATGGAATGAGGGACACGAAATGAAGCGTACGGTGGCAGGTCATGAAGATTACTACTTTATTATAATGCTGACTTACAATTTTGTAGTTACTATGGTTCACGTGCGAGAAAGACATGAACAGCTTTACCATTCCTGAACTTTTACTGCACACTTCCGAGTGAGATGGACCATGATAACCGAAGCATATTCTTCTGCCGTACACACTGCTAAGAGAAGACGCGCAGTGAGAGTGCACTTCCAACACTGGGAAAGAGCTCTACAGTCGCGCCATCCCTCACGGACTGCTCTGCCCCACTTCCTGCTGGCCCCAGGTCCCCGTACATTGCAGCGAAATCCCGTCGGGTCACTGGAAATGATTCCCTGCATTTTCCCTCGGGTATATCTCCGACACCGTGAGATAACCCAGAAAAAGCAAATCTCGCTCCAGGTCGCATGCCACTTGTGACGCAGGAGGCACTTCGTTCCTGTCTCCAGCTAACTTCGTACCGCCGTGGCGACGGAAAACCTTAGGGTGAACGTTTCACTTCGTTACTCTCAGCGTCTCGGAATGCGCTCTAGATGTATGGTCGTATTTCCTTCAGACAGAGCTTGTCTACGAGAATCCACAAAGATTTACGAGCCTCTCAGGAGCGCACCACCTCGTCGACGAATAATGTCCGCACATTACCTTTCTGAAGTTCAGAATCATGATCTGTAATCCTGGTATGAAAATTAATGTGTTTGGGCTTCTTGAGTCACTGTCATATCCCACTTCTCTACCATTCCACCGACAGTGCGCGAGGGCACACGAACACACAGGAACACACGAAACTGTCGACTTCTGTGTTGTATACAGGGTTGTCATGAGATAAATGTCGCCAGTAGTTTGCGGTAGGTGTATCGCCTTTGATTAATAAGTAGTCCGCCTTGAATCAAATATTCGATCCAACCCATTGCTTAGATTTGTAACAAAAGTCGTCACTAATGGTGGATGAAGAGTAAGGAGTCTCCTTCGTTCCATCAACAGCAAAAACAAAGATCCCGAAAGCGTGGACAGTTTCTGGACACACTATTTCCCCTTGCTTGGGTGACCAACAGCATAAGGAAGCTGAAGCCTGTAGCTGAAAAAATGTTATGAGACTCGCGCCATTGGCAAACATTCCGGATTTGTTCCCTAGTTCGATCTCTGGAAGAGGCTGCCAAGGCGGAGGTAACCACACGAACCAGACTGAATAATCAACAAAAGAGTAACACCCTACGAGGTGGAGGGTGGAATGTCAGAAATTTAGAATGTGGTAGCAAAGTTTCCAAAGAGAAATGAACAGACTCAATCCAGATATCGTTGGATGTCAGAACGTCAGGTCTTGCCCACTCATCTCTTACAAGGTGCCTTAAGGATGCTGCTTTCTCGGTTAGCTATACAAAAATTCAAGCAAATCACATTAATGGTTTTTATTACAATAAAGTGGACGGACAATATTTAACTTTGGTTTACAACGAGTTGTTGCAAGCGATGGGGGACATGGAAATAACTAATGCCCTTCTCTATACACAGTGTCCATAGAAGCAATTAATATAAGGCAGAAGTCTTAGTGTAACACTTAGGATGAGGGCTCTTCTAATTCGGGTCTGCTAATGCCGGTCTACTATTGTCGGGTCGAGGCTCCTTTTTTCGCTTTTATTGTAATTTCATGCCCCTGCCCCATATGGGCAGGAGAGGGCTGGCAGTGGCACAGTCTGCCTCTCTTCAACCGAGTGGCTGTACATACACATAAAAAGGGGGAACTCGTACATAAAAGGGCGAAAAAAGGGGATATAAGAGCACAGAAATGGAGATAAGGGAAGTTAAAATATACACTAACACAGGTACAGGCACTGCAGAACAGTTAAAAAATCGACATAAAGCTAAAAAACACAGCTGGCAATTCATGGCACACTTAAATTACACTGGAGTCAAACCCAAGCTGAAAGTCAGCCACAGTACAAAAATCACACATAGCAGGAACCTTAAAAAAACCACTGAGAACGATGGACCTCTCACGAAGGATAAAAACAGTAGGTAGGGACCTGCGAAGGACTGGAAGCTGGAGAGGAGGGAAAAAAAGAGGAGGAAGGTGCGGTGGTGGGGCTGGGGTGGGGGAGGGGGGGGGGCAGGAGGAAAAGGAAGGATGGCAGTAGGGGACATACCAAGAGGCAGGAGATTGGCAGGGCGGGAAAGGAAGAGCGAAGACAGGGCAGGAGGGAGGACAGACACACAGAAGGGGGATGCAGGAAAGTGAGAGGGTGTAGGAGGGAGGAAAACCGCTCAGGGGAAGGAAAGGGGGGCAGAGAGCCCTGAGGAGTAGGGGGGAAGGTGGGGCTAGAGATGGTAGGAGGGGTAGAGCTCATCATCTGGGAGGGGTAGTTGCTGGAAGTTGCATTGGGAAAGGAGGTGAAGGGTGTGGAGATGGAGAGACTGCAGGACACAACGGTAAAGGTGCGGCAAAGGGATAGGGGTGGAGAGGAAGGGGGACACCATGGGGATCAAGTTGGCAGACGATGTACAGGATGTGGATGTGTTCAGCGAAAAGAAGATGTTGGAAGGGGATGAGGTCATAGAGGACGCACATGGGAGACAGAAATTGGATACGGAAGGCGAGGCAGAGAGCATGGCATTCCAAGATTTAGAGGGCTTTATAGAATCTAGGAGGGGCAGAAATCCAAGCGACACTGGCATAACAAAGGAAGGGGCGGATCAAAGTTTTGTAGGTGTGAAGGATGGTGGAAGGCTGTAGTCCCCATGTCCGGCCAGACAGGAGTTTCAGGAGGCGGAGTCTGATGTAGGCTTTGTGGCCGAGGCTGGCAGTAATGGTGCTTATATTCTCTTCTTGTAGGGCCTCTTCTGTTCTGGTGACGTCCTAGTCAGCATGCTATTGGCTGATGTCTCATAGCCCTCTCTGCTCTTGCTTTCTTCTCTTCCTGCTGCCATTTGTCAATACACCAAAACACAGAGAGGTGGAATGGAAGGAAGGTAAAGAGTTTTGATCAGACAAACATAGGGTAGTATCAATAGCAGCAGAAAATTCTATTATGGGAGTTGGATCCATTATAAATAGGGACGTAGGATAGAGAGTGAGCTACTTTGCAGAGTTCAGTGAAAGGGTTATTTTCATCACAGATGACATCAAAACAACACCAGCAACAACAGATCAGGTGTACATGCCAATATCACAAGCAGAGGATGAAGAAAGGGAAGAGAGAAAATGTATGACGATACAGTATATAAAAGGAAAGGATAACCCAGTAACCATGAGGTTAGGAATGCGGTAGTACAGGAAAAAAAATAGAAGCCACATTTAAGAGGAAAGAGTGGCTTGGTAGTAGACATGAGACAGGAGAACGACTAATTGAGTTCTGAGGTAAATTTATCTATTAATAGCAAATACACTGTAAAGAAAGTCGTAAGATAACTACATATATTTGGAAAGATCGCGGAGACAGGAATATTTTAACTGTATTATACTACCGTCGGAAAGAGGATATGAAATCAGATGTTGAATCGAATGGCGCACCCAGGAGACAATACAGATTCGGATCACAGTTTAGTTATGATGAATATAGTACTGAAGTTGATGATGGTAGACTGAAGTTTAATAGAATCATGTGGAAGGCTCAGTATGGAAAGAGGTGCAATACTGAAGTACTGCAGTGTTTTAAGTTATCTAAGGCTGTAAATACTTCGTAATGAATACCACAGTAGGGAGTTTGTTGAAGAGAAATGGACATCTCTACAAAGTGTAATCATAGATGTTGGATAGACGAATATAGGGACAAGGAAGTAATCTCCGAAGAAACCTTGGGGTAATGGGAGAAATATTTCAACTGATCGACGAGAGGGAGGAGGGCAAGAATGATCAGGTAAATATAGGTATACAGCAATTTACTCCACTTAGGAATAAAATACGTAGGAACTGAAGGAAGCAAGGTGATATGACTGCCAGAAAGTGTGAAGAAATCGAAAGAGAAATCGTCAGCGGTAGTACTGATTCGACAAAAAAAGTCGAAACAATCTTCGTTGATTGATTGGCGACTCCATGGAGTGTCCTGTGCACCACGACCAGATAATGGATATACTTGGAAGGAGAGACAGCATTGGTCGTATATTTTTTGTTTTAGTAACCGCAAAATCGATTTTCGGTCACTAATTGACCATCCTCAGTGCTGTAATATACAATTTAAATTGGTAGGCACTGGTGTCAACAAGCTTAGAGCGCTCTAAGCTTCTTGACACCTGTGCCTACCAATTTAAATTTTATATTACAGCACTGAGGATGGTCACTTAGTGACCGAAAATCGATTTTGCGGTTAATAAAACAAAGAAATACGACCGATGCTGTCTCTCCTTCCAAATCTTCGTTGATATTAAAAGCAAAGTTGTCAACATGAGTGAATTGACAGTTTCCCTGTTAAACGCAGAACAGAGAACAGAGAGACGGAAAGAGTACACTGAAGACCTGTGCCAGGACGAGATGTTTGATGACGTGATAGAAGACGAAATGTGGGTCCAAATGGAAGACATACGAGAGCAGGTATGTGAGTCAGAACAGAAGTGTGGAAGACTTTTCATCACATAAGGCAAATGGAATAGACAGCATTCCTATACAATTTCTAAATCTTTTGCACGATGTCGCGAACAAATGACTATCGGATTCGTATGTAGAAAAAAACTATAACTATGTAATCAATCAAGTCACAAAGACAAGGTACAGCTGCTAGTGGCTGTAAAACATTTGGTAATAAGAATATTTTAAACTGTACGCTGATTGTACACTCAATGTCGTTGTATCGAAAGGTTCTTCTTGTCGCTTGCCGTTAAACAAATTGTCATTCAACGGCGAACGTTAACAACAACAGGAAAATTCGGGGAGCACTACAAGAAAGCCACGGTACGAACCCGCTAGATGTGAACTTGCAGGTCAAGTTGACAATATACCGTTTAACGGTGAACACACGCGACCACAGGCGGATTCAGACTGTCAAACGGTGAGCATCGCTCTACCAGCAGGCAATCTCGTCGGTTCAACCTTGCGGGCAGCAAAATAAATAGCAAACAACCGGCACATACTAGCCACCAAGAGTCTAGTCTGCGTGAGGCAGCTTCGAATACCAACGGCCACAGTTTCACAGACCAAAGGCCACAGTTTAAACCTACACGTCCTCTTTAAGGAGGGGGGGGGGAGGGGTACTACACGTAAGGAAAGAGCAATCTTACCCCAAGAAGCCGGTAACTCGTCCATACAAACGGCAGAACATCTGGCCTCCAGGCACATCGCTCACCGTCCTTCTGGACGAGTCGCAACACAAACCGCGACGAGGCGTGGCTTCCCACCTCAAAACAGCTCACCGTACGATACAATCCCGCTCACGAAACGCGGCCGTCCACGCGGGCCGCCTACCACCAACTGCCCGAACGATAGTACGTCCTCTCTCTCCGGAAGCCGCCAGGGATGGCCCGCTAAGCACCGTGACCCCTCTGGCGATGCGCCAGAGAAAGGAGAGCACCGCTCACTGTTGACAGTTAAGGCGATTGAAATAATAAACAGTTTACTTACTTTTCTCCATTTGTCTCATTTTCATTGGACTTCCAAGCTTCGGCAAAATATTCACCCATTTCCGCCTCCGAAAAGAAAGCAGTGTCGAATAGCCTATATTCATCTTAAAATAGAGGAAAGTGTTCGCTATAATGGCGATAAATGCCCTAATTTATTTTGATTAAATATCTTCCAGTAAGTGTCACACCAAATGTTTGGTTAGTGGAAACACCACCTGGATTTCCTCAGGTGCGAAAGAATTATTGCGGGGACCATTCCGGGAATGCAACCTCAGTTCCATTGTTGGCCGAACAGTTAGAGGTATCCTGGATACCTCTTGTGCCGAGTATGGAAACTTCATGCAACCTACATGACGATAAATTTGACAGTTACATGCGACGACAAGCTTTACACCTTTGAGATGTAGTGCTGGATTGCTGCAAATTAAGTGGACATATAGAATTCCGAAATTAGGTTCTCCCCAAAGCGATTGAGAAATCAAATATGAGGAAAACATGAACTAGACAAAGTGTTCAGATATTAGCCAATAACTTTCAAGTTTTTGGAGGGTGTCTCAGAGGATAAACATTGTCGGGAATGTACACTCCTGGAAATGGAAAAAAGAACACATTGACACCGGTGTGTCAGACCCACCATACTTGCTCCGGACACTGCGAGAGGGCTGTACAAGCAATGATCACACGCACGGCACAGCGGACACACCAGGAACCGCGGTGTTGGCCGTCGAATGGCGCTAGCTGCGCAGCATTTGTGCACCGCCGCCGTCAGTGTCAGCCAGTTTGCCGTGGCATACGGAGCTCCATCGCAGTCTGTAACACTGGTAGCATGCCGCGACAGCGTGGACGTGAACCGTATGTGCAGTTGACGGACTTTGAGCGAGGGCGTATAGTGGGCATGGGAGAGGCCAGGTGGACGTACCGCCGAATTGCTCAACACGTGGGGCGTGAGGTCTCCACAGTACATCGATGTTGTCGCCAGTGGTCGGCGGAAGGTGCACGTGCCCGTCGACCTGGGACCGGACCGCAGCGACGCACGGATGCACGCCAAGACCGTAGGATTCTATGCAGTGCCGTAGGGGACCGCACCGCCACTTCCCAGCAAATTAAGGTCACTGTTGCTCCTGGGGTATCGGCGAGGACCATTCGCAACCGTCTCCATGAAGCTGGGCTACGGTCCCGCATACCGTTAGGCCGTCTTCCGCTCGCGCCCCAACATCGTGCAGCCCGCCTCCAGTGGTGTCGCGACAGGCGTGAATGGAGGGACGAATGGAGACGTGTCGTCTTCAGCGATGAGAGTCGCTTCTGCCTTGGTGCCAATGATGGTCGTATGCGTGTTTGGCGCCGTGCAGGTGAGCGCCACAATCAGGACTGCATACGACCGAGGCACACAGGGCCAACACCCGGCATCATGGTGTGGGGAGCGATCTCCTACACTGGCCGTACACCACTGGTGATCGTCGAGGGGACACTGAATAGTGCACGGTACATCCAAACCGTCATCGAACCCATCGTTCTACCATTCCTAGACCGGCAAGGGAACTTGCTGTTCCAACAGGACAATGCACGTCCGCATGTATCCCGTGCCACCCAACGTGCTCTAGAAGGTGTAAGTCAACTACCCTGGCCAGCAAGATCTCCGGATCTGTCCCCCATTGAGCATGTTTGGGACTGGATGAAGCGTCGTCTCACGCGGTCTGCACGTCCAGCACGAACGCTGGTCCAACTGAGGCGCCAGGTGGAAATGGCATGGCAAGCCGTTCCACAGGACTACATCCAGCATCTCTACGATCGTCTCCATGGGAGAATAGCAGCCTGCATTGCTGCGAAAGGTGGATATACACTGTACTAGTGCCGACATTGTGCATGCTCTGTTGCCTGTGTCTATGTGCCTGTGGTTCTGTCAGTGTGATCATGTGATGTATCTGACCCCAGGAATGTGTCAATAAAGTTTCCCCTTTCTGGGACAATGAATTCACGGTGTTCTTATTTCAATTTCCAGGAGTGTATTTTACACATAAGTATGGGTATTATGTGTAACTGCTGCTCTGGGATGGAAGACCATGATAGGAAATCGTGGCGCGTCGCATCAGAAATGTCACAACTCTGGCGAGAAACCAAAAAGCAAGAGAATAAAATAGTAACTATTGAGTCATTCTTTATGGCCACTATCATCAGCAAACTTCCAGTCATCGTGTGTGTCTTGCAAAACCCACTTCGCAGTTCCCTGCTGAGCCGAAATATTATGACCACCTAATTAATAGCGTCTTGGTCCATCTGTAGAACAAAACATAGCAAGTGATGGCTTTGGCAGATTTCCGGAGTTATATGGCCCCAGATGTCGAAGCACAGGTAATGCAAGTACCGTAACTTGCCTTTTTGTGGGCGCAAAGTTAGCACAGTATAGTGTCATAGATATTGTTCGCCTTATTTAGATCACACGAATTAGCTGGGCATGAAATAAACCTGGGTTCACCATGATGCTCCTCAAATCAGTGTAGCACGTTACTGACTTTGTGACATGGACAGTTATCCTGCTGAAAATCGTCATCGCAGTTAGCGAGGAAGACATCAACCATGAAGGAATGCAGACAGACTGCATCAACGCCTACAGCTTCCATGGTTGTGGGAAGAAGCATAAAGAAATGTAGATGGAGGACAACAACGCCTACAGCCGCCATGGTTGTGATGGAAGACACCAAATGTGGAGGAACGCAGATGGACTGTAATAACGTCTACAGCGTCCATGGTTGTGGGAAGACATCAAGCGTGAAGGAACGCAGATGGAATGTAATAACACTGACAGCTGTCATGGTTGTGGGGAAGACATGAAGCATGAAGGAATGCAGACGGACGGTAGTAATGATCACAGCTGCCGTGGTTCCTTTAATTCCTCCCAAATGCGTCGTGGAAAGCCAAGTAAATTATCGTAGTAGCACGTTTACCCCCACTGTCCTGTGACCGTGGCTTGGTGTGCATCTGGAGGTGCTGTTCGGCAGGATGACCACATATGTGGACACGATCGTCGACTTGGTATAACAGAAAGCGCTCTTCATGAGACCAGGAGACAGGTTTTTACTAATCCACGATCCAATTTCTATGTTTCTGTGCCCACGGCATTCGTAATTGATGATGCTGTTGGGTCAATAGGGGAACAAGTAGGATTCGCCTGCTGCGCACTCCCATGATCAACAATACAGGGTGGACAGTGCGCCCCGAAACACTTGTGGCTGCACCAGCATTGTACTCTGTTTTCAGGTCTGCCAGAGAACTCCACCTATCCCGTTTTACAGAGTAGGCGAGCATCCACTGTCCCCGTTTAGTGATGAGGTGTGCACACCAGTAGATAATCTCCTGTGCGTGGTTTCACGGTCCTTCAACCACTATGATGGTCACGACGAGAGCATATACGCAGCCGAACATCTTCGGCGTTTCCGAGATGTTAATTCCATGGCGCCCAGGCCCAAAGCATTTGCACTTTACCACAGCCGCTTATGTCAGTTGTTTTACCCAACTGTGGCCTGTACCGTCACTAGAATTATTTCCTGTTCCTCTCTTCTCCGTTTATATACCGGGTGATCAAAAAGTCAGTATAAATTTGAAAACTTAATAAACCACGCAATAATGTAGATAGAGAGGTAAAAATAGACACACATGCTTGGTATGATATGGAGTTTTATGAGAACAAAAGAAAAACAGAGTTCACAAAACGTCCGACGGATAGTGCTGGACAGCAAAACGTCAGTGACTGCGCATGACAATCATGCATAAAAGGAGCTGTCATGAGAGAGAGAGAATCAGATGCGCCAGCAGTCGCAGCATGTTGGCGTTACCTAAAAGGCGCTTTTAGTGAAGCTGTATTATCAGAATGGGGAATGTGCTAGTTCAACGTCATAGGAAGGGGATTCGCCATAGGAAGGGGATTCGAACGGGTAAAGGTCCGTTGACAAATGCAGCTGTGGCGAGAATGATTTCGAAGTTCGAAGGCACGGGATGTTTAGACGATAGACCCCGTAGTGGCCGACCGAGCACAAGGCATAATGCTGCTGAGATATTCAGGAAGAAATGGAGACTGTAGCGGGTTCGTGTATGCACAAGGAAGTCAGCGCTCGTGCAGTCGCACGTCGCACCGGCATTCCATACGCTACTGTTTGGTTGGCAATGAGGCGTGCCCTCCGATGCTATCCGTAGAAAATCCATCGGCATCATGAACTGTTACCTGGCGATTTAGTGAAGCGGAGGACATTTGCGGTGTGGGCGTTTCAAAAGATGGCGGAAGATGAGGATTGGTTGAGTAACGTGTTGTGGACCGACAAACCATTTCACGTTCCGAGGGTCTGTCAACGCCCACAACTACAGAATTTGGGCTACCGAAAATCCTAGAACTGTCGTGGAAACTCCATTGCACGACGAGAAAGTCACGGTGTGAGTTGGATCTAACACATCTTCCGTTATGGGACCTTTTTTCTTCGAGGAAATGCGTGATTCTGGTTTTGTAACTGCTACCTTGACGGGTGAGAGGTACCCCGGTATTTTAGAGAATCGCATCATCCCCAGCCTGGCTGATAAACACCTGCTGGAACGTACGATGTTTATGCAGGATGGTGCTCCACCCCATATTGCTAGACGCGTGAAAGATCTCTTGCGCACGTCGTTTGGTGATGATCGTATGCTCAGCCGCCACTTTCGTCATGCTTGGCCTCCCTTGTCCCCAGACCTCAGTCCGTGCGATTATTGGCTACATCTACATCTACATTCATACTCCGCAGCCACCCAACGGTGTGTGGCGGGGGGCACTTAACGTGCCACTGTCATTACGTCACTTTCCTGTTCCAGTGGCGTATGGTTCGCGGGAAGAACGACTGCCGGAAAGCCTCCGTGCGCGCTTGAACCTCTCTAATTTCACATTCGTGATCTCCTCGGGGGGTATAAGTAAGGGGAAAGCAATGAATTCGATACCTCTTCCAGAAACGCTCCCTCTCGAAACCTGGACAGCAAGCTACACCGCGATGCAGAGCGCCTCTCTTGCAGAGTCTGCCACTTGAGTTTGCTAAACATCTCCGTAACGCTATCACGCCTACCAAACAATCCTGTGACGAAACGCACCGCTCTTCTTTGCATCTTCTCTATCTCCTCCGTCAACCCAATCTGGTACGGACCCACACTGATGAGCAATACTCAAGTATAGGTCGAACGAGTGTTTTGTAAGCCACCTCATTTGTTGATGGACTACATTTTCTAAGGATTCTCCCAATGAATCTCAACCTGGTACCCGCCTTACCAACAATTAATTTTATATGAACATTCCACTTCAAATCGTTCCGCACGCATACTCCCAGATATTTTACATAAGTAACTGCTACCAGTGTTTGTTCCGCTATCATATAATCAAACAATAAAGGATCCTTCTTTCTATGTTTTCGCAATACGTTACGTTTGTCTATGTTAAGGGTCAGTTGCCACTCCCTGCACCAAGTGCCTATCCGCTGCAGATCTTCCTGCATTTCGCTACAATTTTCTAATGCTGCAACTTTGGGGTTACCTGAAGTCGCAAGTGTATCGAGATCGACCGACATCGCTAGGGATGCTGAAAGACAACATCCGACGCCGATGCCTCACCATATCTCCGGACATGCTTTACGGTGCTGTTCACAACATTATTCCCCGACTACAGCTATTTTTGAAGAATGATGGTGGACATATTGAGCATTTCCTGTAAAGAACATCATTTTTGCTTTGTCTTACTTTGTTATGTTAATTATTGCTATTCTGATCAAATGAAGCGCCGTCTGTCGGACATTTTTTGAATTTCTGTATTTTTTTCGTTCTAATAAAACCCCATGTCATTGCAAGCATGTGTGCCAATTTGTACCTCTCTATCTACATTATTCCGTGATTTATTCAGTTTTCAAATTTATACGGACTTTTTGATCACCCGGTACTTTCCTAACGTGCCATGTGGTCTCATAGATGACAAGTATACAGAGCAGGCAACTCACACTGCCCCGTACCCGAGGTTGGTCTAGCTGCCCTTTACAGATGTAAGCAATGTCAGCATTGCCAGTGTCCACGTTCGGCAGCAACGCGCGCCCCGCCGTGGGGCTGCGAGGTGACGGTCCGCCGTGGTGTGGCGTCGCCGGCGCGCCAAGGTATTGAGCGGACGACGCGGCGCCGGGACCCTCTGCCAGCAGACACAGCAAAGCGCCGCCACAGGCAGGGGCGCCACGGCGCTGCCACTGGTTGACGGCAGCGCCTCCAGTTCAGAGCGATTTCTTCTGTAGGAGGGGAAGTGCTGTTCTTTGGTACACTTTTCAGACTTCTGTTTCTAGCCAGTTCTGTAACAGAAGTCTAATGAATTTTCTTATTCCAATTTGAAATGATACCACAAAAATTAGAACTTTCAAATAGTCCAAATGGCTCTGAGCACTATGCGACTTAACTTCTGAGGTCATCAGTTGCCTGGAACTTAGAACTAAGTAAACCTAACTAACCTAAGGACATCACACACATCCATGCCCGAGGCAGGATTCGAATCTGCGACCGCAGCGGTCCCTCGGTTCCACACTGTAGCGCCTAGAACCGCACGGCCAGACGGGCCGGCTAGAACTTTCAAGGTACCATATGGTCATACGACTAGGAACAAATATTCGACTGAAATTTAAAAACGTTGCAACGGAGAAAATCTTTGAAACTTCCTAGCTGATTAAAACTGAGTGCCGAACCGAGATTCGAAGTCGGGACGTTTGCCTTTCACAGGCAAATGCTCTAACGCCTGAGCTACCCACGCGAGACTCCCAACCTGTCCTCACAGCTCCACTTCCGCCAGTAGCTCGTCTCCTACCTTCCAAACTTCACAGAAGCTTTCCTGCAAAGATCCCGAGTTCGAGTCGCGGTCCGGCACATAGTTTCAACGTGCCAGGAAGTTTCATATCAGCGTACACTCCGCTGCAGAGTGAAAATTTCATTCTGATGAAATTCTTTGTCAGTACTGTATTAATAGACAATCTGTTATGTTCTAACTCTGCCACACACCTATAGCAAGTAAAATCAAATCGAGTAGAAGTATCATCAGAAACTAATTATAAGTTAAACACATTTTGTAATAACATTCATTGGGAACTAACATAAAATTCCATTTTCAAGAGAGATAAAATTTTTAAGATATTAACGAAACTCAGTTAACTTGCAAGTGTCTCTTGTTCGATGGCAAAACACCTTTTTCGTTTCAAGGTGCAAGATGGTGCACGACCGACGAAATATGTTATTTACATACGTCTCAGAATATACAGAATTTTACTCGTCATACAATATTGTACCCTAAGAATAAGTAATGTATTCCAAATACCTTTAATAGATTATTCTGCACTGTGTATAATCCGAAACTCAAATGCAAACGCTGTGCAAAACGCAATCTCACGTCTAACAACCAAAATTGTAGAAAATGGCGGAAACTGCTTATGTCGGTCTGTAGTTCGCAGTACAGCATTGGATTCCAAAATTAGACACCGGACTGAAGTACTGACCAAGAAACATACTGTCTTCCTAACTGCTTCTAGATAACACACTCTCGCCTACTGTATTTTCTGATAAGATAATCATAACCTTCATTTGAACGGTTATGCGATTGCTTGTTGCTTCTTTTTCTCTCGTCTGAGTTGCCTTATAAAATGACTTATAAAATATCCGGATAAGTGTTACCAGGACTCGCGCGCTGAGTTACCGATGACGATATTGGCATGATATCAATAATCAGAATTCCAAAAATTTCGAGGAAGCTTTAAAATTAATTTTTAAGTTTAAGTTTTTGTGTTATTTCGCATTGCCTCTTATAATTTTTCACTAATTTGATTAATTTAAGAGATAAATTAACATGTCGTCGTAACTGGCAATTGCAGATGCGTTGATTTTGTCTGTTCCCGTCCCTGGTGCGATTACTGCAAAGATTTTACATAAGTCTTGGGAGAAAAAAACGGTCCAGCCAGCCAGTAAGACTATTATCGAACTGTTCCCTAGGACGCTTCAATGGATATTTCATGGAGTATCGGAGCCTCATCCCAAACAACAGAAGCGAAATTATTCGTCAGTTACCAGTATTACTTTCCTCTGAAACGTATCAGACGATTTACATGTCGTAGTCATCGAGTATCGGGTGGCCATACGCCTATCACCGCTAGATAGCAAGGCATCGTTTTCACGGTGTCAGGGGTTTTCATTTCATCGTAGCTAAGCCAGTTAGCACGAAATATTTGTAAATGATACACGCAACCTAGCTTCTGAAGCGCTCTACATTTTATTGACAACCAGAGCAAAATCCTTACAATAGTTTCTGATATTTAAAACAGTTAACGAATGCAATGTCAGACTGTAATGACAAAAAAAATGTTTTTCTATGATATAATGACAATTTACCCGAGGGGGAACCTGTTCCCCTACCGGGCGCGTCCCCAGGTGGCGGATAGGGGAAAGCTCTACAGATATGTAGGGTAGGTGGGAAATAAAATACAACCCGTGGACCAACACAGGACCAGAAATCCAAAGGCGACTGTCTCACATTGGGCGGTCTTTGGTCAGCGTCTGTTCCCCAGGTTAGGGGCGGCTGGGAAAAACCTCCAGGGCTAACAACCGTGGTTGTAAATTTGTGGCTCGAAGAGTCACCCCTTACATAATACTATCAATCATGGAAGAGTGTAATGTGAAACAAATTACCCCAGGTGGACAATCCATCGCACCAAGGTGCGCAAGCAGACTATCGGATTCTGGGGAGTCTGCAGCATTGCACAGAGATGAATCGGGACATGATAAGACATCAAGCAAATTGAAATGTAAAAAAACAAGTTACATAGCTACTTTCAATGTAAACTCTCTTTTAAAAACAGGAAAATTAAAACATCTTACAGATACCCTCAAACATCATAGAATACTCATAACATCACTACAAGAAACTCGATTCATAGATGAAAACAATTTTGATTCCGGAGGTTTCAGAATATACAAAGGAAAGGTAGGCTAAAGAATAATGAAAAACACACCCCACCTCGGAACGGGCTTTATAATAGATAAAAGTATTTTAGACTCCATTATCAGCTTTCAATCACAATCGGAAAGACTCTCCACACTCACTTTTAAATCTGCTAATAGAGAATACACAATTGTGAATGCACATGCCCCCATAAATGAAGACAATAGGAAAAATAAGGAAAAGGTGGAACGTTTTTGGGAACAACTAGATGACGCGGTGCAAAAGATCCCAGACAAACACAACATCATACTTACGGGGGACTTCAATGCTCAAGTAGGAAAAGAGAAGAAATACAAAAATATTGTTGGAAACTACCCAGCGCACAATAGAACTAACCAAAATGGAGTCAGATTAGTAGAACTCTGCCAAGCGCATGGCTTGATCCTGAAATCCACAGCCTTTAAGAGACTACCCAGAAAACAGAAGACATGGACCTCACCAAACCCACACTTGGGTGAATTTCAACTTGATCATGTGGCGATAAAATGGAAACACCATACAGAAATACAAAATGTCAAAGTACTCAGAGGAGCAAACTTGGATTCTGATCACTATCTTTCTAAAATAAAACTCAAAATTATCCCCAAAAGGAAAGATAGAAACAGTAAACCCAAAAGCAGAAGATACGATCCAGAAAAGATAATGAATTCGAAGGAGTTTCCCCTCGCGACTCAAGATATAAGGAACCAAAATTGGGATCAAATGAAGGAAAGCCTACTAACCAAAGCTGAACAAATAGCACCTATAACCAAAATCAAAAAACACGCATGGTGGACAGAGGAATGTGACAAACTTATTGAGCAAAGAAAGAAAGCATGGCAACAGATGCAATCTCAGAAAAATGAATATAATAGGCAAAATTTCCTGAGTGTAAGAAAACTAGTGAGTAAAAACCTCAAAAGAATTAAAAAAGCACAAGAAGATCAACTCCTTTTGCAGATCAACGAAGACTTCAACAAAAACAAGACTAGTAGCTTTTACAGAACTTTTAAACAAAAAATAACCAAGTACAGCCCACCGACACTCCAATTACAAGATAAAAATGGTAATATTGCACACAACAACAGGGATAATTGCAAAATTTTGAGGTAATATTTCAGAAACCTTCTCAACTGTAAAGAACCAATTGAAAAAATGGATTTCAGCAACTCAACTTCAACAAGTCCTAACTCAGAACCACCCACCGTCGAGGAACTACAATCAATCATTTTGAATCTCAAAAACTATAAGGCTTCGGGAGAGAACCAAATTACAGCTGAACTGTGGAAAAATGTCAATAGAAATGCCATAGAATCTCTCCAAAACATATTTGAAGAAATATGGAAAACAGAAAGAATTCCGGATGAATGGAAGATGGCCCTCATTCACCCAATTCATAAGAGGGGATCCAGAACAGACCCCAACAATTACAGAGGGATTTCGCTCCTTGACGTAACATACAAAATACTGTCTAAAGTCCTTTTGAACAGAGCAGAACCCCAGCTAGACTGTCAACTTGGAGAATACCAGGCAGGCTTCAGAAAGGGAAGATCCTGCCCAGAACAAATTCTAAACCTCAAAAATCTTATGGCCTACCAAAAATCGAGAGCAAAAGCGTATGTCATCACATTCATTGACTTTCAAAAGGCGTACGACTCCATAGACAGGGAATCTCTAATCTCCATATTAAAAGAATTGAACCTAGACAATAAAACTACAAACCTAATTAGAGAAACCATCACCAACACATACTCCAAAATTAAATTTATGGGAGAACTCTCAGACCTATTTGAGATAAAAACTGGAGTACGACAAGGTGATGGACTCTCTCCATTGTTATTTAACTGTGCCCTAGAAAAAATAGTAAGAGAATGGAACAAGAAAATCAATAGTGGAATCCGACTAGGAACAAAAAACAAAGGCATCAAGGTTAATTCCCTAGCATTTGCAGATGATATGGCCCTACCAGCTGAAACATGGGAAGAAGCCAAAGAACAGATCCTCGAATTACAGAAACAAGCAGAGAAAATAGGCCTTAAAATTTCTTTTGAAAAAACTAAAATAATCACAAATATAAAAAAGCCAATGAAATATCTTAAAGTAAGAGACCAAAAGATCTAAATTGTTAAAGAATTCAAATATCTTGGTGAATGGATTTGCTGGAACGCCCTTGAGAAAAAAGCAATAGAATTAAGAAGAAACAAAGTTGAACTAGCCTTTCAGCTTACTAAAAATACTTATAATAAAAAGTCCCTCTCATGGAATTCAAAAATAAAACATTACAACACTGTCATTAAACCAGAAGCACTATATGCAGCTGAGACATTATCTATCACTAACCATGGCCCAATTGAAAGGCTAGAGATCAAAGAAAGAAAAATATTGAGAAAAATTTTAGGCCCCAAATTTCATAACGACAAACTAATTCATACCAAAATTGAAACACTCTACAAAACCACAGAAAAACTTTCGGATACAATGAGGAAAAGAATATTGAGTTTTATGGGCACATTCTCAGAATGAACCCAAATAGACTTACAAAAAGAATGTTTGACTACTTCAGGAATAAAAAATCCAAACCAAATTGGTTTATCCAAACAGAGAAAGACTTAAGAGAACTACACATCACAGAAAAAATGCTCACAGACAGGACCGCAAAAATGATAAGCAAAGACAGAAAAGAGGGATTCCAGCTCCAAAATAGAAAGAAAAGAACGATTGTCATCTCTGATGAGGAAAGAAAAGCAAGATCAGAAAGAATGAAACAGTACTGGGCGAAAAGAAAGGCACAGAACACACAGAAGTGATTGATTCAACGTACCCCAAAGTTGGGTGAAACGAAGAAGAAGAAGAAGAATGACAATTTAACAAGTTTCGGACTTTTTACTTGTTCTGCAAAACCTTGATTCTTTTCCAATTTTATTTCTAGGTCGGGTGGCCTAGGGACAGCGTTTTCTGTTAGTAATCAAAATTTTCTGGATCCCCGGTGCGAAAGACGTCACCACTCAAATTCTGAATAAAAATCATCAACATTGGCGGCCGAAGCCTTCCGGCATAAGAAGTCACCCTTATTCTGTCAACGGCCTTGGGCGAGAGGAGCGGACAGGGCACTTCTTGACTTTGGGGCGGAAAACTGTCGCTAAAGGCGGAAGAATCAGCAATGATCAACTGCGTGAGGATGCAGAAGGTAATGGAAAACATAGCACTAAAGACACATAATGTGTATGTATCCATAGCATATGTGGCCTGTGATTGAGAAAATGTCATGACAACCTCTTCAGTGGCAAAAGATTCCGGAATAGGAGAAGTGACCACGAGAAAAAAATTGAATAACCAACGGAAGAAAAACGTTCTACAAGACAGGGCGTGGATAGTAAGAAGTTTGATCGTGGCAGGGAAGCTAGAAAATCTGAAGAGGGAAATGCAAAGGCTCAGTCTAAAAGTAGTGGGGGGTCAGTGCACTGAAGAGGAAAGGAGACAAAGACTTGTGGTCAGATGAGTAGAGGGTAATATCAACAGCAGGAGACAATGATACAACGGGAATAGGGTCGATTACGAAAAGAATGGTAAGGGAAATGGTGAGTTAATGCGAACACTTCAGCGGTAGGGATATTGTTATCGGAATCGACAGAACTGTAGTTAAGATATGTATGCAGACATAGCAAGCTGAAGATGAAGAGACAAAGTATACGAGGATACTGAACGGCTAATCCTGTTCATAAAGGGAGATGAAAATCTAATAGTCATGGGGGACAGAAATGCAGTTGTAGGGAAAGGAGTAGAAGCAAGGGCTACGGGATAATATGGGCTTGGTACTAGAAACTAGAGGTGAAACACTAGTATTGTTCTGTAATAAATTTCCGCTAGTAACAGCGAAACTCTACTCAAGAACAGAAAGGAAAGATATACTTGGTAATGAGTGGAATCAGATACTGGATTGTAACGCCGTGGCCTGAGTGAAGAGGAGCGCTTGAACTCTGCACCCCCCCCCCCCTTCCGCTCCAATTAAATGCGACACAAACATATTTGAGGAAGCGTATGTGTCCTGGCGGCAAATGTATCGATAGGCGCGTGCAGTTGGCAGTAACAGCGTGTAGCGTGTAGCGGGATGTGTGCGTGCAACACAAACCAGCTTGGGTTTCTGGAGCGTGCTGAGGGCCTTGAGCCATGTATTCGGAAGAAGTAATCACAGCGGTGCAGGAAACGCCTGAATTTGGCAGTTTAGTCACTCTCAGTATAAAAGTAGGTCGATTGGAAGGAGGATATGGAAAGGAATAGCAGTGAAGCTTAATATTAACAGCAAGTAAATATCATTTGCTGTTAAGCTTAAAGCAAAATTTCAATAACCAAGAAGTTGTTTAATTGAGTTTTACTGACATCAAGGTAACTGTGAGTTTTTCCTCTGGCGATATAGTTGATCTTTTTCAAAACGTAATCAAATGTGAACCATTCTCTTTCATTCATGGAATTTATCACAATCTACTCATAAACTCTCACAAAATTTATTAAACTCTCCAAAGAGTTCTCTCTGTTTCACTAGAATACTTGGTCCTTCCTCACAATGAACAGATAGACTTTCAGACTGTTGCAAACCGGTCATTATCAGTGGGACTACGGGCATGCGCAGCCCCTGCCTGTCTTCCACTCACACCACAGGATTGACGTGCACAGCTGGACTAGTGCCGTCAGAGGGTCACTTAGAAGATGAAACTGCGAGTCATGGTCTCCAGCCATGAAAGCAGATTCCACCTGCACGCAAGTAATGTTCGTCTGCGCGTGCGACGTAGCTCTACTGAGCGCTTTCTCGTAGAGTTAGCCGGACGGGGTGGCCCAGCGGTTCTAGTCGCTTCAGTCCGGGACCGCGCTGCTGCTACGATCGCAGGTTCGAATCTTGCCTCAGCCATGGATGTGTGTGTTGTCCTCAAGTTTGTAAGGTTTAAGTAGTTCCGAGTCTAGGGGACTGATGACCTCAGATGTTAAGTCCCATAGTGCTTAGAGCCATTTGAACCACTTTCTAGTAGAGTTAATTTGTCCTAGACACACTGGCTCCAACACATGCCGTATTGTCTAGGGTGTGATAAACTACAACTCTCGCTCACCTTTGGTGGTTCTGAAGCGGATAGTCAGTCTGAGATATATGAATACGCTGATCTGCTAGAACTAATCCTGTCATAATTATGTATTTTTTAACAACACAATTTACATGCAAGCTTATGGTCTTACAATGGGCAGCAGTTTGGCAGGAATCCTTGCAGATATTTAGATGAGTGAAATAGAAAATTAATTATTCAGGTCAAGATGTTAGCTGCATGCCATGTTTATGTACCAGGTTATACACGTTGCTCAGAGTGGCGACCATCTTGATTCACGACAGCCTGGAGCCGCATTAGATACCATTTCACAATTATTACCAACACTTCTCGGGCGGTTGACCATGGAATGTTCAGATGCCGTGACACAGCTCGTGCACTGCTTGAATATCGCTCATTGCGTCCAGCATTTCAACCAATGGGGTAGTTCCTTTTTCAACAATTAATGGCGCGATTGGGCGTCAACTTCTCTCAGGAGCAATTCCTATATTGCCAGTTAATTCAAACTTCTGAATCCCGTTTTTCAACCCCGGTGCAGAAAGAAGTCCCCTGCGTATTCTTTTAATTCATCGACAATCGCGAAGAGCAACAACACTATTGCTGTTTTGATAAAACAGCTTCACAAGTAAAGCGCTGTTCACCTTGTATGGATCCATATTGACTGTCTGCAACTGTGATGCGCACTGACGCTTGTTTCAGCACTACGTCGCGATACCAGCACAGGCACCTAATGGCGAGTCATGACACAGGCACCACTATCAACGAAAACCCTGCAGCCCACAATCAGTACATCCTTCCTATAAAGTTTGGTACCCATACGGTAAATAGTTTTCCGTCTCCACTTGTTGAAGTAGTGAAAGTTTAATTGCAGCCACCGTATATAAACGAACTGCTGAGGCATCAGTCGGTCCCTTGTGTTGACAGTACGAAGTCAAGAAATGGGTACACTTCGTTACAACCCAGTAGCAATAAATCAGAAAATAAACATTACTGCGGTGGTAACATCCCCAAACCGAAAGCTAACTTTCGGTATATGACGGATGGAACATCAAGTACTACGAACATTTACTTATCCCTTTTGCCTGTCCAAGCGGCAAATGGTGCTTGGGGAAAACGACCGTTGCCAAGCCTCCGTATGAGGTCGGATTTATTTCACTTTCCAGTGGTGGAAGTTCCGCGCTGTGTCTATGTGGCAGAAGCGCTGTTACTTGACTCGTGCTGAAACGTTCAAGCTACGAATTTTGACAGCAAACCTCTCCAAATTGCTCAACTCCTCTCTAGAATCTTCTGGCAGTGGGATTCGACGAGCGGACGCGAGAAAAAATTCTCCTCTCATATTTGAATATTTGGCTTCTCCACATATAATCAAATTTCATAATAAAAGTTAAAGCTCCAAGACTAGTGAGCAGTAATTAGGAATCGGCCACAAGGGAGTAATGTATTGGAGTAAATATTGTTTTATGGGTATCCTACAAGAATCTCATCCTTTCATCGGGTTTTCCTACGACTTTAAATCTTTATAGATGGTTACTAGCATGTATATTGCCATACTTACTGTTACTGCTGGTGTTTATCGATAGCGTGTTATATAACAGAATGGTATATGAGTACCTTTTTTTTGCATCGAAGTTGAGCTACTGGTTGACGCAACAAGGACTGCTGTTCCGCTGATTTTCCTGCATATTCTTGCAGCTGATGTGTTTACACCAGCTCTGTACAAATCAGTTTAAATTCAGTTTCTGTTTATTTTAGTTGCGTGTCTATAAATCTAGTTTTAGAGCTTCGATGCACAATTGGTTTCCTCAGATGGATATCCTGGTGGCACAATTTCCATTTAAGTTAGATGTTAAAACAAGCACCCACGTTCCTAAACTTACAGTTCAGTGCGCCTTTTAAACGACCTAGATGCGACATGTAGCTTCTTCAGTGCTCTGTTTGGAGTCACCTCAAGTTATGGGTTCGGTGACATAAACACGATTACTTCGGCACTCACACAAAAAGAAATCGGATGTGAAATCGAGAGACTGTGAGGCCCATTTCCGACAAGCAGGAAGACTGTTCTTCAGTTCTTGCACAACGTCGTGCGAGAATGTGTCTCAACACAGGTACTTTAATGTCAAGACTAACATTTTTAAGGAGAGCACCTAAACTGTCGACGATAAATGCTCGACTAGTCTCAGTTGTCAGAGGACCTGTGAAGCGGTGTGTACCGATGGTTTCGTCTCCATGATGTATCCATCTACGATTTTCTGTGGCGTAGTAACACGTATTATAACGGCTCTCTGCATCATAATTTGTTAAGACGTATTCATCAGAGAACGTAACACTTCGTAAGGCGTACAGAGTGGAACTACTCATGGGCCTATTCACGGAATTGGACTCCCCAATTGAAATAGTTCCCACGCCGCATTTGCGCCGGTGACGGGTGGTAAACGACCTACAGACTTCCTATAAAGTTTTTTCTGTCACACAGCGACAAGTCTCCTCAATGCCCGCTTGAAGTCAGTTTCGAATAGATTGTAGAATGTATCATCACATCGCAGCATACAAGGCAGGTCACAATTGACAAGCAAACAAGGTTTGATCTGCCACAGATATCATCGTGGAATAAATATAGCACACATATCCTACAACTACGTTCACGTATTGTTGATACTCGGTCAATAGCGACAAGGTGCCTATAAAGCAACATGGTTTATGCCGTGAGGTATGCTGTTCCAAAGAGCTCCAGCAGCCTTAATATGTTTGCATGCTGTACAACGACTTCAGGAAACAAGCAGTTCGAGAACGCTCTGTAGAAATAGACGATTACTAACAAGAAGGGAAGTTATTAATATTTTTCTTTTAGCAGCAATACCCAACGATCTTCATGTCACTTACGAGAAGTTGAGAGATTGCAGGGCACTCTCACTTCTGATCCGGTGTTATGCCACTTCATGATCTTAGGGAATATGATCCTTATTATCATTTTGACTTCATATATCATAATGATGGTGGGCAGTAGTTAATGCTCTTGCTTGCGTGCTCTAGGGAAGGAATAATAGTAAGCTTTACCTGCATTCAGAGGAATAGGGTGCCGATTTAAACAACTGCAGTAAAAGCGCACGGCGACGGTGAGCCGAGGGAAGCGCGTTTATCCTGTGGAGCCTGGGAGGAAACATTTCTGGACGGCCGCGTTCCGCAGTCTCATTGTGCAGGCACGTTGGTTGGCGCCGGTCGGGAGGCAGCCACATCCAGGTAGAGTGATTAGTGCCGAGAAGTCGCCGCTGCAATGGCCAGCGCATTGTAGACCGGCAATAAAGCAGAGGATGGGCCCTTCTTAGCCAGGAAGCTGACAAAAGAACTGTGAGCGTTCTGCGAATTTCCGTGGGACAGGGCCACTGGCGCCCATACGTCCAGACTCTAAGTATATTTGTGAAAGCATGACGTTTTTAGCAAGTTTATGGTCTTTTTTGGAAACTTTGAATTGGACGCAACAGGCGACATAACAAGCTTTTATGGAGGGATGCAGTTCCATCCTGGTCATGTTGTTACCAAAAGACACGGCAAACGCATGGGAAAGAGGCCGCGAAGCTGAATTCTTTTTTCCTTTTCTCCCAATTAACTTTAAAGTCTGATTGGTCAAATCAGTGTATGCAGAGCAAAGGCCGCTCTCCCGGCCTCGAATACTAGGCTCCAGCTAGGCTAGCCATACTAGGCTAGTGCTCAAGGAGGGGGGGGAGAAGTCTAAGATGTAAATGTGCTTTGCTACTGAGCTAAGGAGGAAGTGGACAGAAAGTCTGATTGGTCAAATCAGTGTATGCAAAGCAAAGGCCGCTCTCCCGGCCTCGAATACTAGGCTCCAGCTAGGCTAGCCATACTAGGCTAGTGCTCAAGGAGGGGGGGGGGAGAAGTCTAAGATGTAAATGTGCTTTGCTACTGAGCTAAGGAGGAAGTGGAGAGAAAGAGAAAAGAGGTCACTCTTGTACTGGTGCTTCGCTAGTAAAAAACTGCAGGTCTCTGCCTAAACGGTGAGACTTGTGTCCTTCGATAGTGTGCCACTTAGAGCCTGTGCCAGTCACCTTCTGAACCATCAGAGGTACTGCTTCTAGCATCAGGCACACAACGAGTGATGCGTGGGTGTACATATTTGTCTTTAATCGGCCGTGTAAACATTTGACAAATTCCGTCACGCACAGTCTTGGCACAGAGTCAAAATGGTTTGGCAGACCAGTAAATACGTCCACCTACACACTGGAATTCACTTATCTTTCAGAGGCTCATAGGAAAGTAGTGAATTCCGAATTAACCGAACGCGAGACCACATACTTGCACTTTTCGGGTGCGCGCCATTAATAACAGATTCCGGTCATCCATGACTTTAGTCACCGAACGCATCGTGGTGTGCCGCCCTCGCCAGCAGGAGGGTACGTTATTCGCTGCTATGGCGTATGGTTCCAATATATGTTTCTCAGCACGCTGTTCTTTCGAACCATATTTTTCTCTTTGGAATGGTAGAATCTAGATGCTTGATAGTGGTACAGTTTTTGTGCCATAACCTGGATTCACGTGCGTGAAGTCAGATAAAGCAATTAGTGTTCCAGTTAGTGTCGTGTGTCGATCCCCAGCTGATCACTTTGTCCACCATAGACCCCATGTTAGTAAAAGTGTTTGTCAAATAAAAATGTTGATGTGATGTTTCTTTAGTCATTTTTGTTGTCTTGTGACTTTCAGGATGAATAAACCTATTGTCATTTGGATCCCAACTTCTCCCTGAGTTCTGATTACAGTACCTTCCCATTTTATTATTATAGTCGAGATCTGAAACATAATTAGAAGGATTTCAAAGTCTCTGCAGCCATTGATAGCATCCTTAAATCTGGGTGACGAATAGCATATGGCCATGAATTTCACCCAGACCAGCTGTCACTCTCACGATAGCTGCATGGGAACAATTTCGATCAGAGAGTTTCTGCGGATTTGCTGGAAGTATCTTAACTCCAGATACCTTAAAATTTATTTTGTTGTTGAAATCACGTTCACAAATTATGGTGGAGTGAACCATCATAATATACATCACTCGGCCACAGACAACATTGGATGAGTACATCACGCTGATCATCAAAGAAAGTGGACCATTAACACGTGGTAGGGAACCATTGGAGATGAAATTATAGGTTCACACTATATTGTAGGTCCGTTTAAAGGGAAGATTTATCGAGCTTCTAGTGTCAACAGTATAGATCTACTTTAAAGAGTTTCGCTTGACATTAGAGGGCCGATGTGGATGCAGCATGATGGTCGACCAGCCCATTCCACTTGAAGGCGTGCAAAAACTTAACAATGGATTTTCTGGAACGTGTATATGTCGTTGTGGTTGTGTCTACAGAAGATGGGCAAAATATGCAAACCCTCACAAACACAACATATTACCATGCCAAGTGCAGTGTAGGCAGATAATTGTGGTTTAAAAAAGCATCTAGTAGCCCCGGAATAGATATCTGCACATATTGGTTGGTTTTCAGGTCAACCCTATACCGCTAGTCTTGCCAAATTGTGGCAAATTCAGATAACGATGATGCAGGTGGATAGTAGGCCTACCCACCTTTGCAAAAGCAGATCGCAAGAGCTCATCAGTACTGAGACCAGGTGACTATGGTGGGCAGGGGAAATTCGACAATTCATCCCTGTTCTGACAAAACGAGTTCTGGAAGACGCAGACTAAGTGAACAGGGCCGTGTCATTTAGGATTACAGCATCGTTATTGGGGACAAACATTGTACCATGTGATATACTTGACCACTTGTAACGGTCACGTAGTCCTTGGCTGTAAAGCGACCTTTAACTACACACGTACTCCGAAAGCGATGGAATGGTGTGTGGCGGATGATATCCTGTACCACAACTATTCATTTGCTTTCCTGTTCCATTCAGAATAGAGAGGGAAAAAGATTGTCTATATGCCTCCTTGCGAGCCCTAATCTCTCTCATCTTGGTCGTCCAAATGCAGAATGTACGAAGGTGGCAGTAGAATCGTTCGAGAATCAGCCTCGGATGCCGGTTTTCTAAATTTCATCAATAATATACCTCGAAAAGAACGTCGCCTTCCCTCCAGTGATTCCCATTTGAGCTCCGAAGCTTCTGTGTAGTGCTTGGCACGTTGTTCAAACCGTCGGTAACAATTCTATCAGCCTACTTCAGAACTGCTTCGATGTCTTCCTTTACTCTCACCTGCTGCGGATCCCAATCACTAGAATAACACTCTATAATAAATCGCACTAGGGTCCTATATGCCGTCTCCTTTACAAACGAACGACAATTTCCTAAAATTCTCTCAATAAACCTTGCAGAGTATCCACGGGGCCTTTGAATATCACCTTTTGGTTGATCGGATCATCAATGAAAACCCGCCTTGCTTCACTCTTGGGATGTATATTCTAGCATAAATTGAAAACAATGTGAAAACAAGACACATCCGACCAAATAACTTTGTCATTGTTGCATTTTCCGATTTGAACACATCTCCACCATATTATACCATTACGTGAGACTACATCGTATGAGTGATTTTAGAATCTCAGATCGCTCTCCAATTCCCTGCTTCTGGAGATCCCTCCGTGTTGTTTTGGTGTTGATAGGGTTCGCGATTGCGACATTTGGTTCTGGAGTGCCTTTGCAGCTGTTGTCCTCGGAAACAGGAGAAGAGTGTCAACCGGTATTTGGGCAATGCTGAGTGCAACAAGCTAATGGAAACGACTTTAAGGCTAGGTCGGTAGAAAAGTCACGCACAAAAAAAAGTCTTTCCACTAGGCAGCAGTCATGGGGATGGAGTAGGCCAAATGATACAGGAAAAATTTGGTGTGAAACACCAAATATTAAAAACATCGTGAAACCTAGTGGCAAGCTTAGCCAGATGACGGAATACGTAAGGGCCTTGCCCAGAGATTCTGATATAGAGTACCAGGTATATGCAGCAGGAAGAGCAGTAGACGTCCTGGTTGGTAACTTAGAATACATCATTAAAGAAGGAAAGAGAAGTAGCAAAACCACACGCTCATGTGGTGCTTAAAAAGAAATAAATGATAAATTTAGACAACATAGTCTGTGGTGAAACACCGACCTGATGCTATATTTAAATCAGAATGAACATTCGAGACAGCAATAATATCTGTTTATTTCGGATTATGTGAAACTCATTTTGTGAAATTTTGGCCCGATCGTGGTATCACGAGAAACCGAGGAGCCACCAGCACCAGCCATAGGGGGCCAAAAATTCTGAAGATGGCTTTCATATAAGCCGAAACCTGTTAATAAACAAATATTATTGCGATCTTGACTGTTTATTCTAACTTAGAAATAGGTGACCTTCTTGTAATCATAGAACATGTGAAAAATTCTGAAGTAATAAATCCTCTCTGCCTGTCTGAACACAACTTAAATACTAGGGATTACAGATTAGCCTCAGTTTATTGCACAGTTAAAATCGAAAAAGGAGGAGTTACAACGTGTTAAAAATTTGGACACAAAGTAAAAGAAATCGTTTTTACTTTCGTCAGAACCTAGATGCACGTACTTATGAGTTGTTGCTGCATAATACTTCTCTGCTAACTGTAACAGTATACAGTTTCCATCTAGGAAACTTTCTGCTACTTATGAAAAATGTGAACGCATTACTGAGATATGTCAGACGATAAGAAACAGTTAGTACTTTGTGTAGATTACAATGCAGATTTCTTAAAAGTACAGACAGAGGAAATAAACTACAAACATTATTGGGCGTTTCAATCTAATTTCACTAGACAATTTTTCAGTTCGTTTGCAACAAGATAGTAGGACACTGACTGCCAATATTTTTTATATCATTACTCATACTGTAACAATTAATGTATCTGATTGTAATGCAAAAATAATGGAAATAAACACTATGGCACACTGCAGTCATGGGTTATGCTCATACTAAAAACTCGAGCTTATTTATCTGAACAGAATAGAATGTTTTAAGAGTAATTAAAGATGTTGCATGGAATGAGATATATGAGTATATGAACAGATGCAAATGTCAGATTCAGTTTACTCCATCGTAAATTGGTGTCAGTATTTGTAAGTTCTTTTCCTAAAAGGGTTTTCTGAAGATCCGATAAAAAATAAGTGATGGATAACAAATGACTTAAAATCTCATGTAAGAGGGCGAAAGAAATTTAAATATGATCCAACGTTACTTGAGTACTACAAAAAATACTGTAATATTTTAAGGTGAGCCATTAAAACGTGAAGAAGTATGTACATCCTGACAAATTTTACTAATGCACATAATAAGATTAAAACTCTATGGGATATTGTGAAATGAGAGAAGAGACCGCCAGTGAGTGTACAATAAACTATAACAATTAAAGTAAATGCCAATTTTGTGACTGATAGTTCACAAGTTGCGAGTACATTCAACAATCACTTTCTAAATGTAGCAACAAAAAGGGGGGGGGGAATCCTTCAGTTACAGAAGCAAGAGAATTTGTTAAAAATGGCATTCCACTCAACTTCAAGCAATTAGAAGTGTCATCAACATCTTACTATGAAATTAACAAAATTTTAAAAATTCTAAAAATCAAAAGCTTGTGATGCGTTGACGAAATTTCAGACACAATTCTAAAAATCTTTTCCACTTCAATGGCTGGCTGGGACAACATTTGTTAGAAGTGATTTCGAAACGAAAACTGTCTCAGTTGCAAAATAATACTTATTTAATAAAGCGTTTCAGCCTTTTGGGTCATCATCACTCACCTTCAAAGGAAGAGAAATATTAATACCAATACGGGCAATGGTTGTATCATGCACCTCCACAACGAAGCAATTTTAAAAACGGCATAAGGGAAAACTTACTCAGTATTCTGCAAATAAACAGTCGTCAAAAATCATTTAAGACACGGCTTTGACCAATAAGGGAAAGGCAGCAGTAAGAAACTTTGAAAGTAATAGTTAAGAGGGACAAATAAGTACAGTGAAACCAGAGCAGCAAACGCAAACTTTACCCTAAACACGACAATATCCACAGACGTAGAGGCGCCGAAACAGTACCACGCTTACAACTCTGCACATACGCGGTATCATCTGTGTATAATGCAGTAGTTTCCTCGAAACAGATATGTAAACATAGACGTCGAACTGCAGGAAAAATACATGCTGCGTGAAGGTTAATGTGGGAAAACTAGGCTTAGCGCAGATAGACGCAACATAGAAACTACAGCTTTTAAGATATGACGAACAGTTATAATAGAGGTCAACGGTAGAAACTACAGCCTTTTAAAAGGAATTACAAACCAAGGAAGAAATGTAAGTAAAAGCAAAACATGCTGAAGTGCAGTTTGGATATATAGGAAGAAAGAGGGCGTATATTTAGTTACGGAAAGCGTATGCACTAATATGAGCCACCTGGTAACATAAGATGTAATTGTCAGGTAGGAAAATAACTATAATGAGGAGTACAAGTAAATAAATAAATGTTTAAATACTGAGTAAAGTACAAAATCCCCAACGGTTGTACGAGTAACGCAAGAGCAAGCAGCATTCATCCAAATAGCAATGAAAGACAAGTTAATTTACTGAAAACAACCTTAAAAACCACACAAGATCATTGTGGCAGTCAGAATGTGGTCGAAAGCCTCAAAGTAAAACGAAAACTCCGCCATGCCCTTCCCAAGTCTGTGGCCTCACGTGCAAGTGATAAGGAAATAGAAGGGGAGGAGTAACAACCTCGTAAAAAACCGGGGCTGTATTGAGCTGAGTGATAGCACTAGGTTTACAGTGAAGACTTCAACGGTAGTAAAGGCGGAAGGAATAGGTCTTGGAACGGTGGAACTGGTGGAAGAAACAAGACAGGAAAAAAATCCACAATGCGTCTGACTTGCAACAAGCTGCTAAATGATCAGCGTCTGTTCACCAGACGTACAGTAGGTAACATATTCGTTAGAGCTAACAACCCTGAGTAGTATCTTTAGGTGACTTGCTTCCGTAACTCGACAAGAAAGTTACAATGGAGATTGTACTCCATGGGGCACCCAGTCTCGCATTACCAAGAAAATGAAAAGTAGAAATTCGGATTCTGGGGGACCTACGACATCGTGTAAAGAATGAGTCGGAGCGTTCTAAAAACTGTTTTAGACAACAAACCCACAAAATTAAACACAGAATTACACCGAGCCACTTTTAAGGGAAATCCGTTTTAAAAACAGGAAAACTTAAAACTGTAAAATGTTTGTAAAGGGAAAACATAATGATGACAGTAGTGCAAGAAACAAGATTTCCTGATGAACACTGCTTCGATTAAGAAGGATTAAGGATATTTACGGTAAAAACAGGAAAAGGGTTATGAAAAAACTTACTCTCTCATTTGTAACAGGTTTCACAGAAAACGAAACGTATTAAACTCAGTAATATCAATTTATGGAAGACCTTCTACATTAACATTTAAATCTTGAAAGAAAGATGAAACTATTTTAAATACACATGCTCCATTAATAATAAAAACAGAGCACCGAGACAGCAGACTGGAAATTTTTGTCGAACTGTGTCAAACGCCCTATATCACATTTCATCGAAAAACACAGTCGTACTACTTGCAGACTTTAATGCCGGGACTGGAAAAGAACAATTAAATAGTATGACAATTCCCTGCACATAAGAGACAACGCCAACGGTGAAAGAGTCTTAATCCTAAGCAGGCAGCCTGCTACTAAAATCTACATTCTTCAGAAAACATCCCATAAGAAAATTACCAAAGGTATCACCAAACCCGATTTGTGATGAAAAACATCTCGATCAAGTTGCTATAACCAGACACTCTGCAATGAATGTTTCAAAGTAAAAGAGCGACGGCTTAGATTCAGACAACTGCCTGTCTGCCATAAAATTCAAGGTCAGACGAATATTTAACAAACAGAAAGTTTGACATACAGAAGTTACCTAGTGAAAATAGTTATGATATGCAATTGGATAAACGAACACCTAAATGTTCAAAACAACTTCAAAACGGGATTATATAGACTGGAGAAGAAACTATCTCTCTTAAAATGAAATGGAAACATGCTTGGTGGGATGATGATTCTGATGGGTTATTTGCATTGAGGCTCCAAAGAAACTGGTACAGGTATGCGTATTCAAATACAGAGATTATATAAACAGGCAAATACGTCGCTGCGATCGGCAACTTCAATATGAGGCAAGAAGTGTCTGGCGCAGTTGTTAGATCGGTTACTGCTGCTACAATTGCAGTTTATTAAGATTTAGGTGAGTTTGAACGTGGTGGTATAGTCAGCGCACGAGCAATAGGACACGGCATCTCCGAGGTAATGATGAAGTGAGGATTTTCCCATACGACCTTTTCACTAGTGTATAGTGAATATCATGAATCCGGTAAAACATCAAATCTCCAATATCCAGGAAAAAGAGCCTGCAAGGACGGGACCAACGACGACTGAAGAGAATCGTTCAAAGTGACAAAAGTTCAAACCCCCCCAAATTGCTGCAGATTTTAATGCTGGGCCATCATCAAATGTCAGCGTACGAACCATTCAACAAAACATCATCGATATGGGGTTTTGGAGCCGAAGGCCCACTCGTGTGCCCTTGATGACTGCACGACTCAAAGCTTTACGCCTCGCCTGGGGTCCGTCAACACCGGCATTGGATTGTTGACGACTGAAAACATGTTGTCTGGTCGAAAGAGTCTTGTTTCAAACTATATGAAGCAAATGGATGTGTACGGATACGGAGACAACCTCATGAATCCATGGACCCTACATGTCAGCAGGGGACTGTTAAAGCTGTGTAAGGGAGTGGGGTGTGTGCAGTTGGAGTTATTGGGACCCCTGATGCGTCTAGATACGATTCTGACAAGTGACACGTACGTAAGCATCCTCTCCGATTACCTGCATCCATTCATTTCCATCGTGCATTCAGATGGACTTGGACAATTCCAGGAGGACAATGTGACACCCCCACACCTTCAGAAATGCTACAGAGTATCCTGGGGGACACTCTTGTGGGTATAAACACTTTCGCTGGACACCAAACTCGGCAGGCATGAACATTATTGAGCACATCTGGGATGCCATGGAATGTGCTGTTCAGAAGAGATCTCCAGCCCCTCATTCTGTTACTAATTTATGGACAGCGCTGCTGGATTCATGCTGTCAATTCCATCTAGCCCTACTCCAGACATTAGTCGAGTTCACGCCACGCCGTGTTGAGGCACTACTGCATGCTCGCGGGGCCCTACATAATATTAGGCAGGTCTCTGGGTCTTCGTTGATCAGCGGAGAGGAGTCTGTTTACCACCAAAATTGGCAGCTGTGAAATTCTAAAAAACGATTCCCCACTTTGCACTGGCGTTTGGAGAAGAATGACGTTCTCCACGCCGTCAATGAGATACAAGTGAATCTACCGTCAACCTACCGTACTTCGTACGAATGGCCTCTGCCTCACTTAAAACTGTCTTACCCTGAAGACACTGCAGCGATCATGCGTTGTCGTCGAATCAACACTTCGGTCGTCGAATGTATTTTCAAGGTCTTCTTGCGTTTAGACGACAGAGATCTGACGAGGTTTTTCTGACACAGATATTATAATCACGGAGCAGATGAAGTAATCAGCATGCGAAGGAGAACTACTTATCGGTTTAAATGACTTTCCTCTCGACTTATGTGCAGTGCGACCCTACTTTCAGCTGCACGGAGGGAGTTGGCAGGCATGTACCAACTGCAGTTTTTCAGAGTAACTGCCTTGTCAGACTTCAGCACATACATGTATGACAGTGCAGCAGGCGCCACAGACAAAAATGGAGGGAAGCCTGTGAAATTTTATACTATGAACTTACTCACGAGTCAAGCCGCGCTGCCCATGTCGAAATGGCCGACAAACACTTAGCAAATGCTCAGAATATGGAAATTATAAGGACGAGAGATCACAAGAACTATGCACGTGTTGGGAGGTCAGTGGTATACAATAAGTAGATGGTACATTTTGGGAGGATCAGCATGAAGTCATCAATAAAGCATCACAGGCACAGCCTCCAATTCAAGCAATCGCTGTGCTTTGTGATCCCTGACGCCAACGCCCTGGACACAGACCTGCCATCCAAACCAGACGTCCGGCTGCTGCTGTAAAGTGCCTGGGAGCGGCTCATTCGTCGCATGGCACCAAGTCCACAGGTATCGGATTCAGCAGTTGGAGCAGGTCTGGTGGAGGTGGCTGACGTCGGCTGCCTGTTGACTCATAATCTGGAGGTGACTGGCATGACCCTCACGTCGCGGAGGGTGGGGCCCTACTGCGCATATTCCTTATAAAATCAGCGAGTATTTATTCTGGTTAGTGATAAGTCTGTTATCCTGGTGCACAGCTTTCATCCACGTACGAAATGATACCACGTTGATGTAGACGCCCTGTGGCCCACGCTGCAATTAAGATGCATTTATGCTACGTCGCCAGGATTGCATGACACGGCTAACCCCGTCTCGTGGCAGGTAAACAAGACTGTTTATGAAATCTACATATTATTAGCTCAGCGCCCCTCGGCTGCCCATGGTTTTCAACACAAGCGTTGCGATGTTGCTATTTCCCCGATCGTGTCCAAAATGTATCTGTGGCACTATAAAATACATTAGTTGCGTGACAGGAAGAAAAAATGTTTTCTTTAAAAAAATGAAAATATTTGCGGTATCCCTCTTTAGAATAAGCGCCACAAAATGAGAAACGTTTCTTACCTTTATCCATCTAAATTAATATTTCTTTCAATTATTATTTTCTAAATTATTAAGAGAAACACGTTATCTAATGTCCCTGTGTATCATGAAAAGAGACGAATGCTTAGCTTTCGCTTCGAACGCTCCTGAAGGTACTTTTGCGGGTAAAAGTCTCTCCCCGTTCTGAACGGCGTGACGATTTCTGTCTTGTACAGAGCCATGAGTCCACTCACAAAGCTGCTCCAACATTCTGTGAGCCTGTTTTTTGTTCATTAGGTGACAGTGTGAAACTGTGTCGAAGCATCTTGAAAGACAAGAAACACGGCACCAACCAAAGCGATGTTCTCATCTGCACTCTGAATCTCACGGGCGAATAGAGCGAATTGAGTTCACAAGATCACTGTTCGTAGTATCCATGTTGGTTCCTGCTGAGGAGGATTTCATGCTCCAAGAATGAATCAGTAACCGAGCAGGCTGATGTCAACCCACAGTTGTGTGCATCTACGACGACGTTTCTTGAAACCGGGAGTGACCTGCGCCTTCTAATCAGTCATTCGCAACCCTTACTTTCCCTCAGTGATCTAAGAGAAACAGTTTGCAAAACGAGAGTAAAGCGTAATCTAAGTCGAACGGTAATCTCATCAGGCCTTGTTTCCTCCCCTCGACTGTGATATCTTCGTTGTCTTTCCATTCTGCGATCATTTATCTCAATATTTGATATTTTGGCCATCGAATAATAATTGAAGTTACGATGAACTAATTGTGTAAGGCTGAACTGTGTACCTCATACATATCTGCTTTTTTCCGTTTAGGGTCCAGAACGATATATAGACGATTTTCATACCTTTGATGACTTAAGATAAGGCGACTAGTTTGTAAGGCATTGCTTTCTTTGCGTTCATTTACGCGTCATAGAGATTTTGGTTTCATAAATACCGCAGAGTAGTCACTGTCACGGTTTCATAAATACCTCAGAGTAGTCACTGTCACACACGTTATACTCCTTTTTTCCTCTTTTCAACTGCAATCTGAAAAAAGCGACTCTAACTAAAGTCTAGCTATGATGTGCAGACGCTCGCGACACTACCAAAGGAAGGCACCACGCAAAGTGCGACATGTGTCTCATAGGGTGCCCTCCTTTCTCTCTCTCTCTCTCTCTCTCTCTCTCTCTCTTTCTGTCTCTCTGTCCGACGGAACTCGCAGCAGCCATGGAGCCTCAGACGGAGTGTGTTGGCGTGTAGCTTGTCTCATGTTTTATTCGCACCCCAGCGCGCCTTCTGCTTGCAGAGCATCCTGCATACAGCCTGAGCGCGAAGAGAGGGCGCAGTTTGAGTGACAAAAGTACGAAAGTGCCCCTGCTGGACTGCACCACTACCTATACAACAACACATTGACAGATGCAATATACCGGGAGACGCTAGTTCTTCTTCCACAAGGGCTGGTGAAAGGAACTGTTGTGTCGTGTGCGATTGCATAGTGTTCAGACGTAGGCATTTATATACCACTCCACTTTCCATCAACATGAAATTTGTACACGCACCACGATCGTATTATAAATATATGAAATTTTTGTTGAACTGAATTGAGATGGATGAAAATATTTAAAAATCAGTGAATATATTTAAACCATGATAAGGTGGCATCGGACATATACTTTGAGAATTTCGTTGCCGTAAGAAGGAGGTTCGTGGGCCACGTGATTTCTGAGCTAAAATGAGATAAATACTGAAAATACAGTTTACATATAACGTTGAAATTTTAGGATAATGGATTAAACAAATAACGAAATCACAATAGTGTTAATCATAACTATTATTACTGAAGTGCACTATGCTACTTACATTGGGAATACAATATTAATCACTAGTGATATGTTGATTGTCCGCACGTCGGTATCTCGTCCGTGCGCAGTGGAAATTTCCTTATATGATTACTAGTATGCGCGAGAATGCGCCCTGCAGTACGCAGTGAGTTTTTATAAAATTAAAGAGTTTAAATTAGAGCGGCCAGTCTAACGCGCGAGGCTCTCCCTCGACTCCATTCCAGAACAGATAACAGAAGAAGTAATTAACAAAACAACTAGACATCCTTTCTGCGTCTCACCAGCAATCACATGCGACCGCGCGCAAGATAACTTGCATTGGCTTTCATGCTTTATTAAAAAGGGTTCTATGATTAAGAAAAAATAGATTTACATGCTATGGCTAAAAATGTGCCTTTAAAGTAAGGAAAAGGTACTCTACCGCCACTGTAAGTGGTAACTAGTGAATGAAAGATATTTGACAGCACGTTCCCAGCATAATGCTCGAAACTGCAGATCGATGTTTCGACAAGTGAAGCACAGTTATAATGGAACAAAGGATTTCATGGTCAGTACTTACGCATACTTACTCTGCTGAATGGCACGTTGATTCCTTGTCAGTCAGCAGCTAATGCAGTTTGTATCTTACATTTTCATAGGTTTTTATAGTGTAAACATGAAGTGTAATGTACATATTTATGAACCGAATTACCATACGTGATCAAAAGTATCCGGACACCCCCAAAAACATACTTTTTCATATTAGGTGCATTTTGCTGCCACCTACTGCCAGGTAATCCATATCAGTGACCTCAGTAGTCATTAGACATCGTGAGAGAGCAGAATGGGGCACTCTGCGGAACTGACGGACTTAAAAAATGGTTCAAATGGCTCTGAGCACTATGGGACTTAACATCTGAGGTCATCAGTCCCTTAGAACTTAGAACTACTTAAACCTAACTAACCTAAGAACATCACACACATCCATGCCCGAGGCAGGATTCGAACCTGCGACCGTAGCGGTCGCACGGTTCCAGACTGAAGCGCCTAGAACCGCTTGGCCACACCGGCCGGCTCACGGACTTCGTACGTAATCAAGTGACTGGGTGTCACGTGTGTTATACGTCTGTACGCGAGATTTCCACTCCTAAACATCACTAGGTCCACTGTTCCCGATGTGATAGTGAAGTGGAAACGTCAAGAGAGACATACAGCACAAAAGCGTACAGGCCGACCTCTTCTGTTTACTGACAGAGAACGCTGACAGTTGAAGAGTATCGTAAAATGTAATAGGCAGACATCTATATAGATCATCACTCAGGAATTCCAAACTGGATTTCGATCTACTGCAAGCACTATGACAGTCAGGCGGAAGGTGAGAGAATTTGGATTTCATGGTTGAGCAGCTGCTCATACGCCACACATCACGCCGGTAAATGCCAAACAACGTCTCGCTTGGTGTAAGGAGCATAAACATTGCACGATTCAACAGTGGAAAAACGTTGTGTGGAGTGTCGAATCACAGTGCACAATGTGGCAATCCGACTGGAGTGCGTGGGTATGGCGAATGCTTGGGGAACGTTATCTGCCAGCGTCTGTAGAGCCAACAGCAAAATTAGGAGGCTGAGGTGTTATGGTGTGGTCGTGTTTTTCATGGAGGAGGCTTGAACCCCTTGTTGTTTTGCGTGGTACTATCACAGCACCGGCCTACATTGATGTTTTAAACACCTTTTCTTCCTTCACACTGTTGGAAGGCAATCCTGGGATGGCCACTGCATCTTTCAACACGATCGAGCACCTGTTCATAATGCACGCCCTGTGGCGGAGTCGTTACAAGACAATAACATCTCTGTAATGAACTCGACTGTACACAGTCCTGACCTGAATGCTATAGAACACCTTTGAGAGAAGGTCGCCTTAGTGCCAGGCCTCACCGATCGACATCGACACCTCTTCAGAGTGTAGCACTCCGTGGAGAATGGGCTGCCATTCCACAAGAAATCTTCCAGCACCTGATTAAACGTATGTCTGCTAGAGTAAAAGCTATCATCAAGGCTTGTCGCGGGACAACACTATATTGAATTCCAACATTACCGATGGAGGGCGCCACGAACTTGTAAGTCATTTTCAGCCAGGTGTCCGGATAATTTTGATCACATAGTTACGTGGCATTATGCGACTGTGTTATGTATTATGTAACACTCAAAGGAACTCTGAACTAGTCTTATATTACAGTATATTCTAAGATTAAAAGTTAACGAATGTGTAAGCCAAGTATGGTGAATCAGTGAGTGAGTAATATCACAGACTACTATGTTATAAGACAAACTGGTGAATGTTAGGAACTGGCGTTGGTAAGTGAAGCACACAGTGCCAGCAAAACGGTATGCCAACGTGGCACGCCCAGCAAGCCGCCACGGCCTCCCGCACTAGGGATGGCGGTTATTGTCGAGACAACGAGTTTTCGGTTATACCGGTGTTATTCCACGGCAGTTTAACCTAACAGATGAAACCGCTCAAAATGACCAGTTTCTGGAATAACCGATTTTCTGTTTGTGTTCCTATTATTTCTTGTAAGAAACGTAGAAATTGTTCAAAGATTAAAAATTTTGTCTCTCTCTCAGCTTCAAGATACGTAGAATCGAAACATTAAATTAAATAATCAAATAAAAGAATATTTTGTCTGTCAACCGTTCGCTTCTTTTATCGAAAAGTGACAAGTGGTTGACTACTCTAAATAGCTACTATCTAATAACGGTTCCAGTATTTTTAAACTGTGTTCAAAAATTATATTTTAATCGGCAACCACAGGACTATTTGGGCATTAAGTACAGCCAGTGCTAAATGGCGAAAACTGAGGTTGAAGAACTCTGTTTTTCGTGTTAATTTGTCGCCATTACCCAGTTCAGTGTTTAATCTTCCCACTGTATGTTTCCGTATGGAATTTAGCCCATAATTACCTCCCACTCCATAAAAAGTCTGCGTATTTCAAAAACTACGTCCCCACAAACTGTTATCGAACTGAAGCTCGGATTCTAACCTTTACTACACAGAACCTATTTTGAACTGAGCTGTAACTGTAACTGCTCTGAATTTAACTGGTTTTTATATTAAAAGCGTAACTGAAGTAGAAGAATTATTTGGTCCTAATCAAAATTGACGCTTACGTCACGTCTTGACAGCATTGTTGCAGATTTCTCGAAAGCACAACAGCAAGCAGGCAGCGGCTAAGCTGGATTTCTATTTCTTAACAAATATTGAAACCGATGTGTTCCACATCGTGCAGTGTGATAATGCGTAATGATAAAACTTCTGTAAACAGTGGGATGGGGAGAGTAACAATTTCTATGAAACGATATTCGAAGACAACGATTTTAGAGTGAAGTATGTGTTCAAAGAGAAAGAGTAAAACTTGTGTACGTGATCTTCATACATAACAGTGGTATGAACAATGCTATGCTTAACAAAGTGAACAATAATTTGAAAAAGGTACAATATTAACAGAAAATTTTTATAAAAGCCAAACAGCTTAATAGGTGGATATCGTATTGCATGATTCAGGGAAGTGGGATAGTCTCTCTCTCTCTGACCTCTGAGCAAGTTAACTAGTTGACAATCATTCCGAATACTTGGTCAGTGCTGTAGTCTTATCTCAAACTTCTTCTCTTCAAACAATAATGACAGTAGTCAAAATTTATATTCATTTTACTTCCAATACACAAGGAATATCATAATTAATAGCGTAAACGCATACTGTTGAAAGTACACGATAATAGAAGCAAAAAAGTCTCAGTAAACTTTGGGTCGAAAAGGCATACCGTAAGAGCCACAAGCAATTTTTCATCTTCTATACTGTGAAACTAAGCTCTTCTACTGCAAGTTCTTTGCTTTCCATGTATTGGGGAGTGTGTACCAAATAACAAAAAAATGTCCAGCAAACATGTGCTCTAAAACGCATACCTTCAAAGTTACGAGCACTTGATCATTAGAAGAGTTGTGTTTCAAAGTAGCAAAGATGAACAAGTTCTCATATCTCTTAAGGAATGCATTTTAGAGCACATGTATACTGGACTTTTTTTTGTTTTGGTCCATACTACCTGTTCCCAAAATAGGGAAAGAAAGAACTTGCAAGAGAAGAGATTTGTTTCACAGGATCGGAGACGAAAAATTGTTCGTATGCATTTTCCACCCTATGTTTAATGAGACATTTTTGCTTCTAGTATCGTGTACTTGCAACTGTATTCATTTACCCCATTAATTATGATACACCCTGTGTATATCACAGTCATCCTTGCTGTGCTTCACAATCAATCTTTCTTCATAACGGATACAATCACAAGTTCCACAGCACCACTGAATACGTCCATGACCTACGACACTTCAATTAAGAATGTAGAGACTGCGCAAAGCCAAAGATTGTGCCCCGACAAGACCAAACATTAACAGTAATAAAAATTACTCTCTCTCTGACGTGCACATCGGTAACTTCCAAAAATCAAAACGACATACCCAACTTAAAAGCCTGGTAAAAGCACCAGAATACGGGAATCTATGTGTGCAGTGAACGTTCATTAATGATATCACCACTACCACTGCACAAGTTAGGAACTATGTTCTCTCGAGAGTGTCATCGAGGGCATAGGATCCGTACCCGTCCCTGACTCCCACGTTTGCTTCCGACACTGTGGCGAAAGACCCAATTGGTGGGGGTTAATGGTGTCAAGCTTTGTACAGTGACTGGACGAAGGATGTACAAAAATGAAAAATAAGGTGTTCAAGGGTGCGACGTTCATAGTGTAAAAGTGGTTAAATTGTCAGTTTCAAACGAGAAAATTTGTTATAGATTGCTTGTATGCCATTAAGTCACAAACTTTCAAAGTGGTTTCACTCAATTAATGCAAAATCTGGTTAAACGCATCATCAGACACACTGAATTAATCCATTCAGTCAGAAAACCGTTGGAGCTAATAACAAACAACGTTTAAATTTTTTATTAATACTCCATCTGAGATCACACATAAAATATTTGTAAATAGAAAAAGAACACCTAACAGCAAGAAATATCAGCCCCCACTCCCGTTGTGGATTTTAAGCTTTGCTCAATATTCGTATTCGTTAACACATGTTCACATTAATATTTTTGACCAGACTTTTCAGATTCGTGTGTTTTGCAATAAATTTAATCCCATTCTTCACCTCTATCATAATGCTTCACTGTGCTGTTTTCTCATAACATCACTTCTCCAATTTCTCATAGCTGTTGTGATCAACGAGTGTCCACACACACCATAAATTTAATTTTTCTGTTCGGTTTTCCCTCGTTGTTAATAAGCTTTCTTCCCACTTGAAGCAAAATCTGGCAAGGCATCTAATAGTCTACACATAACCTGAGAAGTATTACTGTAGTTTTCAATCAGTTACCTCATCCAGTGTAATAGAGGGAAGATAATAAAGGGAAACCTGTACCATGTACTGGCATATCTTTATATTCTGGTAGGAAATATTTTCAAGATTTTATTGACGCAGCATATGCGTAAAAAGTCGTTCAGATATGTGTGTTCTTCTTTTAATGCTTCACAAACTCGACGAATAGTGACAGACAATAAGATTTAAGTTACAAAATATACGCTAGACCAGAAATGTAAGCCACATCTGTAGCAGATGTACTGAAAAATGAAAGAAAGTTGCCCCATAAGCATTAGCTTTACTAATCGATCATATTTTATTCCATCAGGTGACAACACAGAACACGCATAGTTGCAACTTTGCTTCACTGTCACATTAACTCTATTTTTAAAAAAGCACATTATTAGTAACATAGGCTTTATTTATGAGACATGAGTTTCTCCCCGCACATAAAATCCTCAAATAACTTACGAAATGCAGGCCGGTCACGTCGCCGACAACCACCGATATAGCTACAGGAGCACACCCTCACATTTTCAAGCGAAAACTGCAGCAAGTATGTTCTATGCAAGGAAATCTGAAACTTCTGTTTTCAGAGAAACTCTGGAAAGATAACATTCACACACAATGTAAACACTAGCACCATCTCAAACCAAAAATGACCGACGTCAGAAGTCATCGATAGTGAAATTAATGATCGAAGGATGAGGTGGCATTGACTGTGTTCATTGCCAGGGGAGAGAAAGGATTCCATGCAGAATTTAAACAAAGACCAGCAGCTCTATTTATAAGGTTACTTGCTAATTTCATTTCTTGGTGTGTGTAAGGAGGGTGTGTACCATGTTGCTCAGAGTTGTGGCATGTCATATACTGGTCAGACTATTAGAACCGTGGAGGACCGGTGTACTTAGCATAAACTGCACACACACTTACTACAGCCGAGCAAATCCACCATTGCTGAAAATTTTCTTGGAACTGGTTGGTTGGTTGGTTTGGGGAAGGAGACCAGACAGCGTGGTCATCGGTCTCATCGGATTAGGGAAGGATGGGGAAGGAAGTCGGCCGTGCCCTTTCAGAGGAACCATCCCGGCATTTGCCTGGAGTGATTTAGGGAAATCACGGAAAACCTAAATCAGGATGGCTGGACGCGGGATGGAACCGTCGTCCTTCCGAATGCGAGTCCAGTGTCTAACCACTGCGCCACCTCGCTCGGTTTGGTACTGGTCAGCCTAATGAATATAACAGCACGAAGATTCTGGTATATACGAGGGCTATCCACACAGTACATTACGTTTTGGAACTAAAAATAAATAAAGTATTGGAAATTTTTTTTATTATATACAGATGAAAGCCACACTTAAATACTACTTTTCTACATAGTTGCCATTTAAATTAAGGCACTTATCGTTGCGATGGACGAGCTTAGAAATTCCTTCGTCGTAAAATTCGGCCGCCTGCGCCTTCAACCACGTGGTTACCTCTTCTTGAAACTGTGCGTTGTCATCAAAACGCTGCATAGCCAACCACTTCTTAATTGCTGGGAATAAGTGGAAGTCGCTCGGTGCCAGGTCGGGACTGTACGGCGGATGAGGAAACAACTCCCACTTAAAAGATTCCAGAACTTCATAAGTGGCATTTGCCGTGTGGACCCGGGCATTGTCGTGAATCAGCCAGATCTTTGAGCCCAACTTTCCCCTGCGCTTGTTTTGCTATGCTGAGGTTGTGCAGAGTTTGGCAATACCTTTGAGAGTTTATTGTAGTGCCTCTTTCCACGAATTACACAAAAATCACACTTTTTCTGTCCCAAAAGAAGAGGTAACCACGTGGTTGAAGGCGCAGGCGGCCGAATTTTACGACAAAGGAATTTCCAAGCTCGTCCATCGCTACGATAAGTGCCTTAATTTAAATGGCAACTATGTAGAAAAGTAGTATTTACGTATGGCTTTCATCTGTATATAATAAAAAAAATTTCCAATTCTTTATTTATTTTTAATTCCAAAACGTAATGTACTTTGTGGATAGCCCTCGTACTTCCAATGATTGAGATAGTGTTACCAAGGAGGCTGTTCAAATTAAATTAGAAATTAACCTTCTGAATAAAGGTAGTGATTTTTTTATTTTTTTATTCTGCATGCAATCCTGCTATCTCTCTTGTCGAAAAATAGAGGTACAGAGCTTATGCTACTTCATGAGTTGATTATTAATTTCACTGTCAGCAACTTCTGAGGCCGGTCATCTCTGGCATGTCATGGAGCTATTGTTTCCAGGGTGTATAAGTGTTATCTTTCCGGAGTTTCTTTGAAAACCGAGGTTTTATATTCGCTTACACAGCTCTTATTTGCTGCAGTTCTGCCTTGAAAATGGCAGAATGTGCTCCTCTCGAAATATGAGCGATTTTTGATGACATAGCAGGATACATCCCGGTAAATTATTTGAACATAGGTGTTATTTGTTCTCGATTAGGTGATCTTGCTAACATGTGCGATAACTATCCTTTCTACCTATCAGGGTTTGGTTAGGAATAAAATTCACTGGATAACCAGCTACTACTTTCTTCATTTATGACTTTTTTTTCGCATAGAGGCACTGGTGTCGACAAAATTTTGCCAAAAGGAGCAAGATCTACAATTGTCAGTTTTGACACGACTGACCTGGTAAGTTTGCAAACTTGTTGTAACCCAAGAGGTAAACTTGACGAGCATTGCACAAAAATTGTCTCAAACCATTCATATCCATTTAGTATTTTTAAGGCAAGTTCATCATTTTTATGTTATTAAATGTCAATATGCAGTCATCTTTTTGGTTCAATAATCTGGAATTACGCTCTCACATGATCAAATATGCCGTCAGAACGACTGAGAACGTCGTGTTGGATATCAACAAAAATAACCAACAGAAGATATTGTTCGATTTTGAGAAACAAAGACAAATCTTCAGAAAAGAGTAATACAACTTTAATGGCATCTACAGCTGTTTGTTAGCTTACAGAAAATAATGTGATCACCTTATTGGATTCATTGAATTATTGTCGTAGCTTTTTTTTCCACTTAATGGCATAGGGGACGGGTGGTGGGGACGGATACGGCTGCCATTAAATTATGAAAGGTATCTGCACGTCACTGGGTTGGATCGACCGATTTCAGCAACTCGATAAGGGCATGACGAGGGCATTATAGTGCTTCAGCAATGTTCTGCATAGACTCGCATTGAAATTGACTGCAGACATTGCCGAAACCCTCGCTGCACCAAGTATTTTGCATAATTTGCTGTGAAAACATCATAACCAATAATATCAGACATTAAAATAGACTGCTAAAACCAAAGTAATTCACCTGATTCTTAGAAATTTTCAACTACTGTTAGTAGAGTTACAGAGAGTTATTGCTAGACATTAGTGATACCTTGCACACAGATTCCAAAGGGGTCAAGTGTCCCCGGCTTGATACCCCCCACCCTTTGATGCCAGAGGCTGAAGTTACAACTTTCGAAGTACATTGAGCGGGAACAGAATGTTCAGTACTCTAGAGACTATTTCGTAACAGAAATGATGACCTTGAAAAGAGGGCTATCACACTGTCACTGTCTCATACAAAAATTCGTTTATATTTTCTGAGTTTTGAGATGTCGGTGTTTCACCAGTAACTTTCTGTCACATCGTACTGAGTCACATCGTAGTGCTTTGCACTTACCAAATGCTGTTAGACGACAGAGTTATAAACATCCTTCGCGTACAGAAACAATTGAATGATTTGATAGTAGATAAATCAGCAGTTCCGGGTGGAATCCCAACTCTGTTTTACTAAAAGTACTCTACGGCATAGGCCCTTTATATACTTGCTTTTATCGTGAATCTCTAGCCCGGCACAAAGTACCAAGCGACTGGTAAAAAGCGCAGGTGACTCCAGTATATAAGAAGGTTAAAAGATCTGACCTCCAAAATTACAGACCAATAACCCTAACTTCTGTTCGCTGCAGAATCCTTGAACATATTCCCAGTTACAATATAATAAACTGTCTTGAGACTGAGAAGCTTACGTGCATGAATCAGCATGGTTTTTATAAAGCACCACTCGCTCAAAACTCAGCTTTTCCTTTTCTCACATATCACTCAGATTCCATATGTCTAGATTTCCGGAAAGCGCAATTGCATGCTGTTAACGAAAGTACTAGAAAATGGAATAATTTCACAGGTATGTGTCTCGAAGACTTCTTAAGTTACAGAAGCCAGTCTGCTCTCCTCGGCGGTAAATGTTCACCGCAGACAAGGGTATCGTCAGGAGTGCCGCAGGGAAGTGTGTTGCTCTCTGTACGCATAAAAGATTGGTCGGTCAGCGTGAGCAGCAATCAGCGGATTTTGTTGATTATGCTGTGGTGTACGGTGGTGTCGAAGACGAGTGACCCTAGATAGATAAAGACATCTCAGACAATATTTGTAGTGGTGCGGTGTGTGGAAACATATAAGTAATGCGGATGAGTAGGAAGAACAACCCTGTAATATTAGCAAACAGTATTACTAGTCTCCTGCTTGAGACAGCCAAGTCATTTAAATATCTGGGCGTAACGTTGCAAAACGATATGAAATGGAACGAGCATGTGAGAACTGAGGTAGGGAAGGCGAATTGTCGACTTCGGTTTGTTGGGAGGATTTTAGGAAAGAGTGGTTCATATGTAAAAGAGAACGCACATAAGACGCTGATGCGACTTATTCTTCAGTACTGCTAGAGTGTTTGAGTCTGTACCACCTCAGACTGAAGGAAGACATCAAAGCAATTCACAAGTGGGCTGCTAGGTTTGCTACCGGCATGTTCGGACAGCACGTAAGTATTACAGACATGCTTCGGGAACTCAAATGGGAATCCCTGGAGAGCACGTGACGTCCTTCTCGATAAACACTATTGAAAAAATTTAGAGAGCCGGCATTTGAAGCTCACTGCCGAATGATACTACTGCCGCCAACATACATTGCGTGTAAGGTCCTTGAAGATAAAATTCGAGAAATTAGGGTTAGCACGGAGGCATAAAGACAGTCGTTTCTCTCTCTCTCCATTTGCGAATGGAATAGGAAAGGAAATGACAAGTAGTGGTACAGAGTAACCACCGCCACGCACCGTAAGGTGGCTTACGTAATATCTATGTAGATGTAGGTGTAGAAGTAAATGATCACGATTTCGTTGATGCACTCCGTCAACTTCGATTGAGATGTTACAAACCCTGTACGCTACAAACATCCATCTCCATGAATGTCAGCACAGCTAAATTGTTTAAGAGCATTATGCGTTCTCCTAGCGTCAAATTTGCAATTTTGCATCTTCTCTGCAGACGAAACAGAAAATAACACAAGTTACGATCGAAACGGTATGTGACGAACTGAATCTCAGACGGCTTTTGTTCGTGGCAATGAGACGGTCATCTTGCAAACAACAAGTGCAGCAACCGCTGTTAAAATGAGGTAGACGATTCAGGAATATTCGTAATTTCATTAATTTATTCACGCAAATTTTATACTAGCCATATTTCGTTGTCTCATTTGCTTTTTTTTCTCCCAGTTTCTATTAGCCACTCATTATTTTTTCCTTAAATAAGTTAATTCGTTTGTTCCTCACGACAAATTGACGGTAGGGTCTTGCATTGGCAACGTATGTTTCTTTCTTCAATACACATCGTGCGTGTAAACATTTTTGCACAGAGTAGTCGGTTAACTTTTCTATTTCTGTTGGATGAGCAACTTGTTCGTCAACTATAAGCTTTCCTCTCTTTGTGGAAACGAAAGTGATTTAGAACGAGTGCGAAGAAGAGGACGTTTTAATCTTAGACGTGCTAAAAATGAAATGAAACTGAAGATCCTCGCCAGGGAGGCGAGCATTTCAAACGAACAAACTAAAATGTAGGCCAAAACTCAACTGCAGAAGAGGTTATCCAGAACTTGGAGGCATGGCATCACTTGGTTTGAGGATACAATCAAGAATAACTTAGGAGATAAATGAGTTGTTTACAATATTCAACCAAATCATTAATGTCAATAACATATCGCTGATATTTGCACTTCATTACACATGGATCACAAATACTTATATTCGACTAGATAACGCATATTTTCTGAATAATTCTTCCTCATGAGATCCCACCGAGGTCTAATAGATGTCTCTCTTTCCACTTTTCTGGCAATATTTCATATAGACTGAAGTGATTTAAGTAATGGGACAGAGATACACACAAATACAGATGGCGGTAGTATCGCGTGCACGGTCCTCAACCTCAGGCAAGTACTAGACACCATCAGAACACTAACACAACAAACAGACAGCCAAAACAGTCAAAGACAATCACACACTCAGAACACACACCGTGGAGTAAAAGCCAACAGGCTAAAAACTCCTCAAAACACTTCCCCAAGGAGGGGAAAGTTAAAAGGTGAGAGAGAGTCGCGTACAGAAGGCATAAAACGGCAGTCCATTGGCAGAGCTATCATCTGTACACATATGATTCATGTGAAAACGGTTAATACGTGTTTATGGCCGCATGAGGGGAAACAACAGACTTCTAACGCGGCATGGTAGTTGGAGCCAGATGCATCGGACATTCCCTCCCGGAAATCGTTAGGTAATTCGATCTTCCCAGACGCTCATTGTTAAGATCCTGCCGAGAATACGAAATTTCAGGCATTACCTGTCACCATGGACAACGCGATGGCCGACGGCCTTCACTTAATCAGTGTCAGCAGTGGTGTTCGCGTATAGTTGTCAGTGTTAACAGACAAGTTAAACTGAGTCGATTAATTGCAGGAATCGATGTGGGACGTACCATTAACTTATCCACAAGCGCAGTGCAGGGTGTTAATGGGCTGTGGAAGCAGATTACCGGGGGCGAGTGCCTCTGTTAACACCACGACACCGCCTGCAGCGTCTCTAAGAGGCTCGTGGTCATTTCGGTTGGACCATAGACAATTGGAAAACCGTGGCCTGGTCATGTCAGCCCCGATTTCAGTTGTTAAGAGCTGATGGGAGGGCTCGTGCGTGGCGCAGATTCTACGAAGCTATGTGTGCCATCTGGGGGTGGCTCCGTACTGGTGTGGTCTGTTTTCATCCAAAGATCATCTGTGAGATGAATATGTTGGAAACTTTTCCACAAAATGCTCATTATTTGAGAGAAATATCATCCTGTGAAATAAGTAAACGAAATTGGATTCACTTGGAATGAGACATACCAAATATTGAAGAAACTAGTTACAATTCAATTCTACTATCAAGACAGAATTTTGAAAGGTTGCCTCTAACACAAAACAATACATGTAATGATAGTTTTATTTTACTCCTCTTTGTTTCTATATTTTAATTTTCATTTTTTGTATCGAGAGGCTAGGCGCATCTCAGCCACAAGTAGAGATGTAACGGAGCAATGATCTAACAACATGTAGAATGGGACAGGTCCAATTAGAATTGCCGGCCGCTGTGACCGAGCGGTTCTAGGCGTTTCATTTCAGAACCGCGCGGCTGCTACGGTCGCAGGTTCGAATCTTGCCACGGGCTTGGATGTGTGTGATGTCCTTGGGTTAGTTAGGTTTAAGTAGTTCTAAGTCTAGGGGACTGATGACCTCAGATGTTAAGTCCCATAGTGCTTAGTGCCATTTGAACCGTTTGAATTAGAATCGTAAAGACAGACGACAGTGATTGCTGGGGCAGTACAAACTTTATGTACTTCTTTTCTGTTCAGCTTTCGTATCTAGAGGTAGAGAGATGGGCACATGCCATTCGATGTAGGCGAGCGGGAGGGAGTGAGAGACAGCCAGAGGGACTGTGCCCTTGGGGTGAGACCGCAGTGACCTCTCAATAGAAGGCCAATGAACCCACGGTAGAGAGAAAGTGGGAGAAAGGGCTTTGTGCGTAGAACGAATAGCCTCTTGGCCGGCAATAGGCTGCCGTCTGCGAGGATCAAGGATAATACAGGAGGACACAGCTTCGGTGCTAAAAATGCAATCCCCCTTCCCCTTCTGCTCTCCCCAGTCCAGCCCGCAGATAGACAGAAAAGCTTGTTGGTGGTGTGATAGAGTTAAGAAAAACATTATTTTTGGGGTGCAAATGTGTAAGCAATGGTTGCAGATAACATCTTCAGAAGTATACAAAAAGACAGGACCGATTGTGACTTCCTTGTGAGGCTGGTGCACTTCCTAGCTGATGTTAAGAAAGGTGAACGTTTCTCTTTCTTTTGGTTTTCCCTCAGTGGCGAAGTCGCGCCGGAGGGAAAAAATGCCCCGGCGTTGGTAGTGCTGAATTCGTCTTTTGGGCGGAAACGGGCAATAAGAACTTGATTGGGAGAGGTCGTTTTGTGGAGCCACTGGAGGGAGTATGAAAGTCATTAGAAAATTATGTCATCGGCCAATGTTGGCAACAAAAACAGCGATTGCTTAGAAAGTTAGTTCTTGTTGTTGTGGCCTTCAGTTCGAAGACTGGTTTGGTACAGCTCTCCGAAATAATTACTGAAACTTACATCCTTCTGAATCTGTTTACTCCCTTGCTCTCCCTCTGCAGTTTTCTCCCCTCACATTTCATCTCCAATATTAAATTACTGAACCCTTGATGTCTCAGGATGTGTCGTGTCAACCGATCCCTTCTTCTGGAAAAATTTGGGAATTTGTGGTAAGGTCTTATGAGACCAAACTGATGAGCTCATCGGTCCCTTAGCCTACACACTACTTAATCTAACTTAAACTAACTTGCGCTATGGACAACACATACACCAATGCCAGAGGGAGGATTCGAACCGCCGACGCGGGTAGCCGCATGGAGTATGACAAGGCGCCCTAGACCGCGCGGCTACCCCGCGTGGCCCTTCTTCTGGTCAGGTTGTGCCACACAATTCTTTTTTCCCCAGTTCTGTTCAGTACTTGCTCATTAGTTACGCGACCTACCCATATAATCTTTCGGATTCTTCTCTAACACCACATTTCAAAATTTTATCCTCTTCTCGTCGAAATTTTTTACCATCCAAGAAATCATAGGCACGTGAAAAGCTGTCACCGGGGGCAGAAGATTGCACTTTTTATAAGTTCATATTCTGTATTCTGAGAGAAATATCGGCGTTAGGGCTTTCAGATAAGGAGATTTGGATTCCAGCCATGTAGTAAGAAAGTTTTAAATTCGTGTTCTGGTGTTCGAATGAGGCATGATGATTCAAAGTCGGACGGACTGACAGAAGCGCACGCCTGATCAGCAGTGACAGAGGGCTCTATAGAGTTACTTTGATTCGATGCCGACCATCGAACCTCATGTTTAGATTACAGCACCAGCATTACAGGGACAAACTGGCACACTAACGTGTTGATTCGGATGGAAGCGGTGACCCCTCTGACAGTCGATCTGCCCCAACAGGATATTTGCCTTCATTCGCTATTAGCTTCACGCCTTGCAATCACTTCATACATACTATACAACTTCGTGGTTCTACAATCGTGATAGTGAATTGTCATAAGCAATTTCAAATCCTCACTTGTCTCCGAACTTCGTCAACAACTAGTTACTGTCACTAATGCGACCCGCAATGTACTACTGAAAATTCGGTTACGCTTAATGACTGTTCAAGCTTTAATATGTTGTTAATGAATTAAATTCTTTATGTCCTGTATTATATGACTTTATTTTCATAGTCAGTGAATTTCACGTCACGGAATAAAGTAATAGAATATTCAATGAGAGCCACTCGGGATGCAGTGCTTAGGGCCACACATACGTTAATTAAACTCCGTCGCGTAACTATTAAATAGCACTGGCTCTTGAGGAATGACATGCTGCCGCTGTCAGCTGGTCAGATCAGCAAAGTGTGAAGCCTAGATACGAGGGTGGAGTCTCGTAATGTTTCATAGTTCCTCCCACCCCCTCCAACACATTCTTGCAGTCCTCAAATGTTAACTTCCTTGGATAACATACTTTGAAAAGTTCTTATATAAGATATTTTTCTCGCATCATTACATTTTGAATGTTATAATCGCTACCATATTAAAGACAAAAACATAAAAACACAGAAATCTCTATATCAATATTTTACTGCGTCTTCTTTCCATCGTCATCAATTTTGGACTACTGCATTTCTTGCAATACATCCTTTGTTAGGCTCTTCTAACAGCACTTGCAGGTAAGGTAAGCTTTTGTCTTCGAGTGCACACCGTATGAAATGTTGCAAGACATAGTTGGTGAATGTTTATGTAAGTTCAGAGTACGCTGAAGTTTTTCGGTGCAGACAGAAACAGTGCCATTTTGCTGTTTTCGACAGTGTGCTTAATTACTGCGGTTTCATCTGTCTTTTTTTTTTTTTTTTTTTTTTTTTTTTTTTTTTTTTTTTTTTTTTTTTTTTTTTTCATCAGTCAACTGACTGGTATGATGCGGCCCGCCACGAATTCCTTTCCTGTGCTAACCTCTTCATCTCAGAGTAGCACTTGCAACCTACATCCTCAATTATTTGCTTGACGTATTCCAATCTCTGCCTTCCTCTACAGTTTTTGCCCTCTACAGCTCCCTCTAGTACCATGGAAGTCATTCCCTCATGTCTTAGCAGATGTCCTATCATCCTGTCCCTTCTCCTTATCAGTGTTTTCCACATATTCCTTTCCTCTCCGATTCTGCGTAGAACCTCCTCATTCCTTACCTTATCAGTACACCTAATTTTCAACATTCGTCTATAGCACCACATCTCAAATGCTTCGATTCTCTTCTGTTCCAGTTTTCCCACAGTCCACGTTTCACTACCATACAATGCTGTACTCCAGACGTACATCCTCAGAAATTTCGTCCTCAAATTAAGGCCTGTATTTGATATTAGTAGACTTCTCTTGGCCAGAAATGCCTTTTTTGCCATAGCGAGTCTGCTTTTGATGTCCTCCTTGCTCCGTCCGTCATTGGTTATTTTACTGCCTAGGTAGCAGAATTCCTTAACTTCATTGACTTCGTGACCATCAATCCTGATGTTTAGTTTCTCGCTGTTCTCATTTCTACTACCTGCGTCTTTCTCCGATTTGCTCTCAAACCATACTGTGTACTCATTAGACTGTTCTGATTTATAGCCAATACATAATAAGTGAATTTACTTCTAACTAGAACTACCACAATTGGGACATTTTCAAGCCTTAAAGATATTAATGACATTCAGTTTGTAAATGGTTGTTATTATATTGTCCATCACCTTATGACGTGTACTGTGTGCAAACCGTTCCAGGTTCTATGTCTTACGACCTCTCGTGCCATATTCATAAAGCTATTTATGTGCTGTTGACTTATTATGGCCTTGAAATCGCAGTCACGCTATTATTTCTTGCATTTATTTCACTTTCGAGGGACTGTACACAATAAAAACTTTGAGAAAGAAAAATATTTTCGATGGTTAACAGCTGTAATATTTATGTTTCACAAAAGCTTTGCTGGAAATTACATTTTCTATGTAAATGTCTTTACTGCGAAATCAGTTTCGATCAACAAGAGAATCATAATGGCTGCAAGAAATGAATTTATTGTATTTATATGCTATTTTTCATCTTTTTAATTTCGATAATTCCATCTCAAGTTTAAAAACTGAATTTATGTCGTTGAAATGTAAACAACTAAGAGAATAACATGTTGGACGTAAGTGATGGTTGTCACTGAAAAGCTTAATTCTAAAAGGGAATAGCTACCCAAACAGTTTTCTACTGCAGTATGTGAAATGCCAGAAGTTGTCGAAGAGAAAGATAAAATCTCATTTGTTACGTGAAATGTCTCACGTTCAATTAAATTTATCAGTGTCACAGCGCCCATAATTAAACATTCTCATCTCAAAGTGCCTTTGTCACATGTTAAAGCTCTGACATGGTTGTGCCTGTGTGACTTTTCTGTTAACTCACCGATGATGACTGTGTTATAGTCGAAATCTAGATCTGCAATAAATTACGGATTCTGCAACTGACCGCCGTCCTTGTTTACTTTTGAATATTCAACGGTCGCCATGAGCCACCGGTATCAAATGAATTCCAGTTTAGTTTAAACAAGTTAGTTGACGTAGGTGCTCGAAACTTAACTCTATCAATAACGTCTAAACGTTGTACTGGTGTTCCCTGTTTTCATGCACTGCCGTATTTGAAGGACGTTCCTCGAAATATAGAATTTGATACGTTCTGCTCCTGTATCTGATTTCGTGATCCAGCTTCAGTGATATTACCCATCTGCATAGTGCACTTAAATTCATTTACACTCGCTACAGTAATTTCGAGAAAACGTTGCTTTTTAAATTTTTCCGCCTCTGTGGTTATAGCCCCTACAGCGTCGACAAACGCTGTTCAGAAGATTCGTCAGCCCGAACATCTATAACAGAGAGGTTGTTGTTTAAATTCACAAGTACTCTCGGCAAAGCCCGCTGACGTGCGCTGCATACGCAAAACATAAAGAAACAAACACTAAAAGCGAAATAAATAAATAAATAGAAATGAAATAAACATGGGACGCTTGCAGGACGTAACATCAGTTGAGCGCGTCCGTTGTAGCTAACTGACGTCCACAAAGTAAGCGGAACGTGAAGATACACAAACGGTAACAAAAATAAATGAGGAAAAATGAAATATACATGGGCCGCTTGAAGGTGTCTTACATTTTAACATGCGCTGTGGTGAACTATACACCACCACGCGACTTACCATGCAGTTGAAACTAGCAATCACCAATTCTATAGCCGCCAGAGGCGGACCTAGGAGCCGATTATATTAAATATCAATACATTAGATGCAAGGTTAGTGCCATAGATTCATGGCGCGGACATAATCGTGGATATGGATCAAAGTCAAACATATTTTACAAAAAAAATTATTTATTTAGATGACATTTTCATTTGAATAGGACAAGTACAAAACGTTAGGCCCATTTCCGTTTCACAATCAACGTTCTCATAAAAATAATCAGATAGAATTTTTCACTCTGTACTGATTGCAAGCTGCTTTGAAACTTCCTGACATATTATGTGTGGAAGACTGCGATACGAATCTTTCCTCGTGAAGGTGATACGGGCAATGCATCCTGGGAAAATTTAAGAGAAGTACTGTTAAAATTTAAGCTGCAAGGGGCGTCGCGAGTCTTGCTTGGATAGCTCAGTCGGTGAAAGCATTGCTCATGAAAGGTCAATTCAGGGTTTGTGTCCCAGTCCATGTCACTTTCTTCACTGTGTTTTAGTACGTGAAATAATTGATATGTTTTTGCTCCCAAGGGCAATTATACTTAACTTACAGTAATCATACTGCTCCATATTAGACGTTTAGACGCGAAATATTAAATGCAGCATGCATTATATCATATTATTATTCACTTATTCTGAACATCAGTTCTACTAAAACAATAGTCGATAGAGTTGGAGACGCTGGTTACTAACAGTTCTCTTCAGGCTATGCGTAAAATTTATTTTATCTGGGATTTAACTGTTTTTGATTGATGCAAGCTATTCAAAATTAGAGGTCTCCAATTAAGATTATTTTTTCCAACAAACTCAACGACTTTCCTTTACTTATTTATTTACTTAACTTGATTTTATTAGGACTTTTCCGCTTAATGTACTGAAATCTTTATGTAGCTTGTGGTGTTTTAGTGAAATGCGGTGTTGGTTAAAAGTCAAATTTATTATCAACAATAAAGTTCGTTGAAAAAAATAGACGTTCTGGGAAGCAGTAGTAATATACATCAAACGTCTGAATGAAAGTTTCTGAATTAATGTTTTGAATTTACGCGACAAAGAATCACTGTACGTGTTTTTGGAACAGGTAAACCTGTGGCTATGTTGCGAAAGTTATCTCTAAACATATCATGCGAGATTACAGAATGGAAGAAAGCAGAATATGTCAATCTTCTTTTTTTCCATGTCTCACAATGTGCACATTGCTAACAACGGATTGGTTTAAGCATTGCAGCAATTCTATGGCATGTTCCTTCAAACTGAATCTGATACCAACTTGAAATTCCTCTCCTCGACTTTAACAATTTCAGTCTGTTTTAAGTACATCTGTCTATTTTTTAAGTGTAAAATGTATGTCCTGGGCCAAAACTATTTTCGGATTCTCAACTGCATATGTTTAGCATTTCTGTAACTTCATGACCAAATTCAGACTGCGTCAGGTTAGATTTAGCCACTTGAAAGTTTGTGATAGAACGCAAATCTGGCTCTCACGAGTCCAGCAGATGAGAAATACCACAGAGACATATATTTGCTGATTGATGATGTCCTGTCACGATCACCACAGGCCGCAGCTGCGATTAGGATGCGCCAGGTTTCAGATATTATTAGAATCTATAATGAAGTGGCACGTAGGTTGTGGCAAAAAGGCATACATCGCCATCAGCAAAAGTTGTCTGTGACTGTGTGTCAAAAATGCATTGAGAAGTAGAGAGACACTAATTGAAATTATTATATGCAGTCGTCTGGAAGTACCGAAGTCATATATCAGCTAAATGCAGATGAAACAAATAAGTTATCCCCAAAATGAATTTTTCCTATTCTCTTAGTTAAAACATAGTTTCCACTCTATTTCAAGTGAATGACATTTTCTTTACTTACAACGGAATGTATATGATCATTCCACATTGCATCATTAGTCTTTGGTACGCATCTTAACCTTAATTCAAATGAATTGCAGTGTCGATGGAAGCATGTTCAGCACCATTGATTCGACAGCACAGACTTTTTGTGTTGATTTTATTATTGCTATGACGTTATTACTAAATTAATAGTCCGCAGCTCGTGGTCATGCGGTAGCGTTCTCGCTTCCCGCGCCCGGGTTCCCGGGTTCGATTCCCGGCGGGGCTCAGAGATTTTCTCTGCCTCACGATGACTGGGTGTTGTGTGATGTCCTTAGGTTAGTTAGGTTTAAGTAGTTCTAAGTTCTAGGGGACTGATGTCCATAGATGTTAAGTCCCATAGTGCTCAGAGCCATTTGAACCAACTAAATTAATATACGTATTTATATTCAAAATTTTAAGGACCACATTTCCTCAACAGCTTCGTCGGTTTTTACTTTTGCTCAGCATTCCTGGATTCATATTCGAAGTAGCTTTCTGTCTCCATAGACATCTTTCTTACCAACTTCCAAATTACACTGTATAATTTTTTTCACATCTACTGTTTCCACGGCATATCGTTATTTTATGTCTCCTGTCAAATAAATTTTATGGTCTCCTGGTTTTCGTCGGTGACTTTCTTCAGCTGAACAGCGTAGGGCAACCGGTGATAGACATAAAAGATACACAATGTAGTACAGGCAAAAGCAGGTAACAGTTATAAGTACCAAAGTATGTAATGAGTCTCTTTTATTTCACGAACGCGAAGAAGGTACAAAGAAACCCTTTACTCTTACATACGTTATCGCATACATTAATCTAGTTATTATGAAGTAACAGTGTTAAATCAAGGAGAAACACGTCCTTCATAATCATTACACTATCCAGATTAATGTCGAAGCTCTTTTCTATACTTCTTAAGGAAAATAAATTTTGGTTTTATGAACGTGTTTCTACAGAACGCCTTTTCCTTTCTTCAGTCCCTCTATATATTTTCAACATCTACCACCGCATAATATAATTAATTTTTTAGAAGCTCTACTGCTTTACGGAATAGTTACTGAAGTAAGTTCATAGTAATAGTACAGTTTCTGAAATATTCCTTAGCTATCAAAAGCGTTTTGCCGGAGGCAAATTTATAAAAGGAAATTTTATCCGCGTCTAGTTTTACGCCAGCGGCAACTCCCCACTTTCGACGAACAAACATTTCTCAACAGTCAACCGCAATACGTAGCAGCAGAAATGCGTCGCGACTTCTCTCTTCGAATCACCTCTGGCACAGTAATGCTCCCCTGAAAGACCGGCGGAAGGTAGGTAGCAGGTGACGTGTAAAGGTTAAGGGTGACCTGAACCCCTTTTACTTTAAAATAAAGGGTTTCTGCCTGAAAGAGTAAGGCGTGCTCGCAAACAAAGGATGCTCGAGACTTATTAATCTGACTTTTGGCGTTGAGAAGAACCCTCCCCTCTGTACCGCTTCCACATGTTAAAGTACGTAATTGATAGATAAGTTGTTACAATTGACGAAATTAGAGATTAAAGTGTCTAGAGCATTACACGAGGGTGCGATGAAATGCGACGGCTCCGAATACTTGTGTGAAAACTCTTTTTAAATAAAGCCGACTATATTAACATTCCACGACTTTTTTCTTAACATAGCCATCCTGGCGACAAATAAGAGTGTTCATACTGTTACTGTAGAATGTTTCACATTTTTGACAGAGTCAAAACTTCACCTCCGCTAGCGCCGTTTCATCGTTAACAAAGTGAAGTTCTCGATGATGTTCTTTAAGTATTGGAAGCAGATGCAAATCTATGGGGCAAAATCGGGACTCTGAAGGTGATCGATGACAGTGAAACCAGCGTGTCGGATTCTTGCAAATGTCGCGGCGCTCGTGTGTGTTCTGATATTGTCATGATGGAGAGGGTGCTCCGTGGGTGGAAGAACTCTTCGAATCCTAAACTCGCTCAAAGAACGTTGTTTTTCTTGCGCATCAACGTTATTACGTTCCACACCAGTATGTTTTACGCTACCATCTAGTGACAGAGGGAAGCAAAGGTTTTGAGGGAATAAAACTCTTCACACCAAGAAGGAGTTGTGAAACATAACAGAAGTTAGTAGGTGTCTTCGTACGGGATGTCTCTCCGCAGTGCCATATGATTGTTGGCCGCGCGTAAAGTAAGCCGCAGTGAATATACTGAAATGGAACTCAGTGAAATAAAAGCTATTAATTTATTGAATATTCATTTTTACTTACAAATTTTCACATTAAGTGTTGAAAGTCTCCCCTTTTTGTTGAATACACCGAATGAAGTGGTTCCTCCTGAATACACAATCGATTTGAGGTACTCCTCGTACGAGAATTTTGCGAGTTCATATACCCACATAAATGAAACCACGCCTCATCAGTGAAAAACCCTTCCATTCTGTTGAACGAAATTTTTGAACAGTTGACAATAATGCAGTCTCTTGCCATGACCAGTATTTTTCAGTTCTTGCACCACTGTTACTTTGTATGGGAAAAGTTCTAATTTTTTCCATACAGCTGTGTGGTCCGTTCCGACACTACCATCGATTTCCTGGGAGAGTTTTATTACCGACTTGATCGGACTCATGGACGTTTTATTGGAAATATCGAGTAGTTTATTCTCAGATAAAACGCTAGCACGACCACTTCTCGGTGCATCTGCGACTGATCCCGTACTTCGAAATTTGCTAATCAGATCTCACACAGTATCGCGATGTTGGAGTATGGTCTCCGGGAAAACTGAATTAAATGTTTGACGAACTGAAACTGTATATTTGCCGCCCGCTTTGAACACTTGTTCGACTAAAAACACACGTTCTTCAATGATTAGCATTTTAACAGTTACAAAAACGAAACAAACGAACAAAGGAACTAAACTGAAACGTTCACGTCAACACGTAGCGACACACACCAACGACACTACTGACGCTGGCTGCGATAAAAGAAACAGTGGAACGTTGGGAGAGTCCACGTGAAGGGAAGTAACCGAGGCAGGCGAACAATCCTACTGCACTGCGGAGAGACTTTTTGAACACCCTCGTACATCTGAAAGATGTCTATTCAAATTTCGTGCCAGGCACATAACAGTGGTGCTAGTAGCGCCACTATGAGGATGCAAATCAGTTTGTTTTAAATACAAATTGCAACGAACGTGAGCGTCAGTTGCTTTGAGATTGCACGTGGCTAGTTGACGTTACTCAAGAATGTCTTTAAGGCGCCTAAGATGCCATTATCAGCATCTCACTTAGCTTGAACGAGATCGTGTAATAGTACTGCGAGAAGCCGGTTGTTCCTTTTTCAGTACTGCAGAAGGACTTGATTTGAATGTAGCCACTGCCAATGATTGATCTGCAACGATCGTCACGAGAATATACGGGAGCAAGAAAGCCGGGATCCGGACGGCTATGTGCCACTGTCGAGAGGGAAGACCATCTTGTTCGGTATATGCCTCTGATGCATTGTAACTGCACCTGCAGCAGCAATTCAAGCAGCAGTTAGTACCACAGCGACACGACTAACTGTTACAAACCGGTTAATTCTAGGACAGCTCCGAGCTAAACGCCCTGTAACGTGTCCTCCACCGACACCAAACCACTATAATATGGGACCTCACTGCTGCCACTCGCGGACAACATTCTAGTGTGTGCTTTCCAATTGTATTACGCTCGCCCTCGAACTGCTGTTGCAACCCACGCCTTACAGATTGCCGACGTGTTGCCTTGGCCTGTCTCCATTACCTGACCTGTCTCCAATGGAACACATATGGGACATCCTCTGACGACAGCTCCAGTGTCGTCCACAGGCAGCTGACAGACCAAGTGCAACAGGCACGAAACCCCATTCCGCAAACTGATATCCGGCAGGTGCGCAACACAATGCACACACGTTGCACATTTGCAGTCGCACCGATTATTATTGTACAGTCGTGGACAAAACGAGCGAGATCCCTCGCCTTTTCGTTATGCTGATCCACACTGCTTTAAAGTCTGCTATACAGCATAACAGGCAAGGTGACGAAGTGCTACCAACATACTATGCACAGGCGTGAAATTGAACAACTATCCGAATTTTTTCGGACTGTTTTCAATCGTGTGTAAGACTATATTAATGCTGTTTAGTGTGTTAAACACTACAACGTAAATATAAGATATAAATGAAAGAAGAAACGCTAATTAGTATGATCTGTACAAATAAAAATGAATTTCAGCTTATCGTGATAACATAACTGTTTTAGTAAGATAAAGTACCCCAGATCGTTACGAATTAGGAAAATATTACGGCCATTCGGCCGCGAAACGGTCTGTGTCAACGTTCAGACCAGTCATACCGGATTACCGTTGCTGACCTGACCATGAATAAGCCGGCAATTCGCAACGAAATGGCAAAATGATCTGCAGTTTTGTCGCATAGAGCTTTCTGGACTCAAAAACATGTGACAATCATTCGGGATGTTTATCGAAATGAAAAAATACTGTTTTAGCGAGTAAATTTAGTAGGATAATTCTGCACCACCCCAGGAAATAAACGGCTACATAGCAGCCAAAAGTATTCTACTATATTTAGAATTCTCCATTAGACTCGCCACAGCCAGAAAACGTTCATTTCTTAAGCTAGCTAGTAATGGGAATGCTCGCACTTCTGAAACGCGGTGGAATTATGACTGGGATCTGAATTACCACGTGTATAGGCAGATGGATTTTATTTGCATTCCTCTAAACGTGATTTGGATCGAAAGCGTAGCTATGTTTATATGCTGATGTATCGACTGCAACTAGAACATTTCGAATAAAGGTTAGGGGGATTTATTTATGCGGTCGTCATCTTTAGTAACTGTCATAGCTATTTTCGTTGTTAGGATTTCGTCACCTAAATCGATAAAAATGGAACCCTACTAATCTCACTTTCTTGACCGTCAATTTATCTACTCAACCCTTAAAACCTGTTTACCTCGAGTACGGGTAGACATAATAAGCGGAAATCTATCACACTTCCTGCGGTATACGGTCCCTACGTGATGTAAAAAAGTGAGCTTCTATGTCAACGCAATCTAATGATACGGCCGTTTATGTAAAGAAAATTTACACGAAAGCTTAAAAAATGTCTCTAAGAACTGTGCGAGAAAACTGCTTAGGTTATCAGTCCCCTAGACCTAGAACTACTTAAAACTACCTAACCTACGGACATCACACACATCCGTGCCCATGGTAGGATTGCAACGTGCGACTGAAGCAGCCGCGCGGTTCGTGACTGAAGCGCCTAGATTCGCTCTGCTACTACACAGCGAAAACCTGTTCACCTCATCTATAATAATAAATACTGTATTCGCCAGCAACTCAGTTGGTTTGTTTACGGAACTTTTACGAAGCTACATTCAAATTTTGTTCGAATTCGTCTGCAATATCCACTTACAAACACCATAGGAACGTCGTATGCGATATACACTTCTGAAGACGCTGACATATACTGCAGTACCATAACAAGTAGTTAAGAATTTATTGTTATTGGTCCATGCATGGAAATTAATTTCATTATCAATTTAACGCACCTAGGTGTTTGTCTATGGCTGAAAAGGCAGAACAAAAAATAAATAAACTGCAAATAACTTCGGTGTTCAAATCAAATGTAACTCACATGTTGCAATGACAACATAATTTCGTAGTTGCTTCTACATGAATACATCTACACGATTTCTTTACAATCCAGACTTACGTGCCTGGCAGAAATTTCACCGAACTACCTTCGAACTATTTCTCTACCGTCCCACTCTTTAACAGCATGCGGGAAAAAGGACCACTTAAATCTTTTCTTACGAGCCCAGGCGTTCAGAACAGATGTTGGCGATTAAAATTTCGTGAAAAGATCTCGCGGCAACGAAAAACGCTTTTGTTTTCATGAATGTCACCCCAACTCGCTTATCAAGTCTGGGACTCTCTCTCCCCTATTTCGTGACATTAAAAATCGTGCTACCGTTCCCTGGACGTTTCTGGCGTGAACCGTCAATCATGTCTCTCAAGGATCCCACACCGCTTAGGAATACTGTAGCAGTGGACGGACAAACGTAGTGTAGGCAGTGTTTTCTGTAGACCTGTAGCGTATTCTTAGTGTGCGGCCAATAAAACGCAGTCTTTCGTTTGCCTTCCCTGCCAAAATATGTTTGCGATCGTTCCAGTTTACGTTTTACTGGGTACTGAGATGAATTGACAGTATTTCGACTTGTGTTTTGTCATGTAACCGAAACTTAACTATTGTTACTGGACGCAGCTTTCGTGTTTAATGTATTCCTCAGTACACTCCTCGTACACCACACGTAACTGTGTTACTGATGTTACCAAGTTGCAGTGGTCATCTAAACTTCCCGTTTTGAAACAAAGGAAAATATTACAGTAAAATATGGCAACTACGAAGCGGACTATCCAAATAAACAAACAAACAAAAAATGGTTCAAATGGCTCTGAGAACTATGGGACTTAAATGCTGTGGTCATCAGTCCCCTAGAACTTAGAACTACTTAAACCTAACTAACCCAAGGACATCACACACATCCATGCCCGAGGTAGGATTCGAACCTGCGACCGTAGCGGCCACGCGGTTCCAGACTGTAGCGCCTAGAGCCGCACGGTCACTCCGGCCGGCAAACAAACAAACATTTCCGGTTCAAGTGGTTGCAGTAGGTCTACTACAAAGTAACGTAAATTGGGAGCAAAGTCCATTAGTAGATCGTTATCAGGAGAACCAACCCTCATAATGCAAACTGCCACTACAAGAACGAAAGTTATCAAACATGTCAATGAGTAGTCGCGGAAAGTGGACACAGTCTGTCTACTGAATCGCAAAGCACCCCACTTACGAGGGAACCCGCCAAGTGTCATACCCCGATCTTGCTGAAAATTTGCTCCGTGAAGGAGGGGACAAAATAAGCGAACACGTGACTCGACTTTTCTGCATGCACTCGACCGCTTCTGAGAAAAAGACGGTCAAAGTTTTCAATGCGCTGTTGCTATAATATGGATAGCTTTTAGCGTGTAAGGATTCAATTGAAGCGGTGGCTCAGCGGCTACCGTCGCGACTTCAGAACTTTGCGCTGCGAGTTCGAAACCCGGTTGTTCCTTTTTTTCCCTCGCTCTCTGCATTATCTACGTATGTTTATTCCAATGTATGATGTAACAATGTTGTCGTTATTCGTCAATTAATGCGCTGTGTAATAAAAGTAGTTTAAAAAAATAAACGAATGAGAGAACGATGTGAAATATTTGTGAATGTCCTTGCAACCTTACAGGTTGTAAGGAGGTTCAAAAATACTTCACATTATTTTCTCATTCGTTTATTATTTTTTTAATTCATTAATTACACAGAAAGTTAACTGATGAATAACGACAACATTATTTCAACATAAATTGGAAAAAAAACATTCGTGGATAATTCTCATAGAGAGGTAGGAAAAAAAATAATGAAAAAAGCAATATGGTCGCGAACTCGGGAATCAACAAGGAACGACTGTAGCCACTGAGCCACCGGTTAAATTGCATTCTGGGGCGCAAAAGGTATCTACAGTATAGCAACAGCGCGTTGATAACATTGACCCTCATTTTCTCCGAACCGGTCGAGTGTCTGCAATTAAGACGAAATACATGTTCGTTTATTTTGTCCTTTCCTTTACTGAGCAAACGTTCCGGACAATCAGCGTATGGCACCTGGCGAGTTCCCCTCGTTAGTAGAGTCGTTTCTTACGCCCGGCGAGAACTATGTATGCCTCAGAGTAAACTGCGCTACTTGGAAACACGGCGAGTGAGAGTAAACACTTTTTCCTTCTTATAAGGCAACCTTCTACAGCTAAAATTCACGGATTGTTCTTCAGGTTGGCTCAGATATTTCAGAAAGGTTAGGCCTGCCGTATATGCAAAATGTAAACATTTCATTTCATGTAATATTTATCAGGATAAGACATGACAAGAGCGGACCAGTCCCTCCTGAGAAAAATTACAGATTCTAAGTTGCTATGTAATGACACGGGTACGGACTTGCGATCTCTCGTTTATGCCATCGATTTCTGTGTTACACATACTTGGCCAATGCGTTGTGGCTGCAGTCGTGGAGGAGGCAGTCTGTTTCCTACCAGCGCTGTTTTCGCAGCAGATATTAACCGCGACGAATCATTCAGTCAACACTAAATGGCGCATCTGGCTGAGGCAGACAAGGACGCTATAACTGCACTCCATGCAGAGGGATTTTAAAATGGCTAAATAACAAGAACTACGGGTCTTCACAAGTCGACGGTAGCCTGGTGGATTAGACGAAAGGAAGAGGTTGGTAACCTGAATGGAAGGCCTCATGGCAGTCGCCGCAAGACAACAACAGCAGCTCAGAATCGGCAGATACGCCGTTTCAGTGAGAGCCACCCATTTGTAAATGCACGACAAATTCAGCAGACTTTGGGTCTCAGCTTTAGTAGTAAGACTGTCACTCGTCGTCTAAGGGAAGGAGGACTGCGAGCAAGAAGCGCTGCTGTGAAAGAGACATTAACTGTTTCCCACAGAGAAGCCCGCCTTGCTGCTGAAAATGTCGACAGACCTCTCCAGTTTTGGAGGTGAGTGATTTTCCTGGACGAAAAAGTTTTCTGTACGGCATCAACCGGAAAACTACTTGTTTACGGCCAAAAGGTGCTAGGTATAATGCAAAATACATTTACAGTTGCCGAAGGAGGGGCAGGGAGTCGTTTGCCACCACTTCGTGGGAAACTAAATACCTCATGTATAAGCCAATGTGTTGTATTCGCATATCTGTGACTATGACTTGGCGCTAAAGTGTGGTTATGGATAGTACGTATGCAATTTGCACACTTTCATGGTATGTCAGCGACGGTAATCCAGTATGACTGGTCTGAACGTTGACACAGACCGTTTCGCGCCCAAAAGCGCATAATATTTTGCTAATTCGAATCTCTCTGGGGTACTTTGTCTCACTACAACAGTTACGTTATCTCGATAAGCTGAAATTCATTTTTATTAGTACATTTACTAATTACCGTTTCTTATTTCATTTATATCTTTTATTTAGGTATTGTGTTTAACACACTAATCAGCATTAATATAATCTTACACATGATTGAAAACAGTCTAACAAAGTTCGGATAGCTTTTCCTTTTCACGCCTGTCCATGGGATGTTGGTAGCACTTCGTCGCCTTGCCTGTTATGCTTTGTAGCAAACTTTAAAGCCGTGCGGATCAGCATAACGAAAAGGCGAGGGGTCTCGCTCGTTTTGTCCACGACTGTGCCAGTGTTCCACATTTACAGTGGCTTAGCTCGTGTTTACATTGACCTGTAATCTTGCAATGTTAATCACTTAAATATGTCAACTGCAAATTTTCTTTTCCATTCTTCTGTACCTTATTATTGTCAGCAACTTGGATGCCTGAGCCGTTAAGCTGATTGTGCGATAATCCTCGCGGTTGTCGGCTCTTGCAATCTTCGGAACCGTGTGGTCGATGTTTCTCAGAAAGTCGGATGGAATAATGCTAGAGTCATACATTCTGCACACTAGCGTGAATGCCACTTCCCACACTTCCTTCTTTCTTCCATCAACTTAAGTATTTCGTCTGTTACCCATGGTTTCTACACAGTTACCTTGTTTGTACCTATGGTTTTCTTTCTATTTTCTGTGATTACCCATTTTAGAGATGTTCACTTTTCTTCAACTGAGCTGCCTATTGAGCCATTCCCAGTTACTACCCCCAGAAGCGCTGATTCAAATATTTTAACAGTAATGTAAATCTGTGGAAAGAAGTAAATTTTGGTCTTGCGAAACATTCTTACGTAGTTTTAGAGAAATGCTGATTGCAGTAGACGGAACATCAGCTTTCTTTCACTTCGCGTAGCCTTGTTGGGAATACCTCAATAGAGATTAGGGTACACAATGGATTTTCCCTCAGAACTAACTCAAAGGTAAACGCTCGGTGAGTGACTAACACTGGTATGATGTTCTCTTTTCCACCCATTTTGCAGTTGTTTTTGAAGCGTGTATTTATATGCGATCTTATATATCACGGTGTACTTCCAACTGTTAGAACTCACGGGTGTCTGCTCAGTCACGTCTGTTTCTGCAACCAGTCTCGTTGTCATCTGCAGGTGGTTCCTGATGGCAAGTGCTGTGCTCTTGTTTGCGTCCTATGTACGCTGGCCGTGCTGTCACGAGGTGGGTATGCAGTAAGTGTGGGTGGCGACACCCACCTGCTAACTGTGGTCTCCACTGTCAAGACCGTAGATGCATCCACAAAACCCCCATACAATGCAGCAATATATATATTGGTGAATCTGTAGATACGCTAGATGAGAGGTGCCGTGAACATAGACACCAATTTGAATTGCGCCACTTCACTAAATGAAAGATCGCCGACCATAATACAAAAACTAGCGATACAATAGATCTCAACGAAATCGAGATACCTAGATGGTCTTCCTCCTTCTCGGATTATGTGATTAAAGTGGATAGCAGCCTATGACAGAGTCAGGCACGGAAGGCTTCATTGCGCCAAGAAAATGAAACACGTTCCTGTACAGTAAGGTCCGCCCTCGAGGCCAATACCATGGACAACTGAAAACCATAGTTTGGAGAGGGGCGCCTTAACCCCACCCACCACCATCCGCTACTATGGCACCTGCATGGACAGCGGCATGAGTGAAGTGATGGAGGGGGTAACGGCCAAGTTAAATAAGACATCGACAAAAGCTGAGCATCTGTCAGGAAGCATGAGCAGATGGCAACAAATCTGTTTGCTGGAACATCATGGAGAACTTACGACATTACCAACACGGACACTCCAGAATTCCACAAATATTTATTAATCAGAGGTATTTTTCATGGGCTACGGCTGTCTTTTGCTTACAAATCTTACAAGGAAAGTACCTCAGAAATAATGACTAAAACTGCCTGGAAAAGTCCTTGAAGTGCTGGATATTTCAAGTGCAATGGTAAATGTTTCAGGAGGTGGTAGTATACACTGATTTCAGTGAAACATGTGCCCACGTTTTATTTATTGTAGGGATGCAGCAGTCAAAATGTAACCCAAAGAAATGCTCGCACAGGGTGTGAAGCGAAGGGAAATGATCAATTCAGATTTTCATAAATTGAACCTCCGACTTTAATGCACTTTCGAGCTATTTTGACAACACCACGTGTAGCTCTTTTGAGGTAGTCTTGGCTTTCTTTTATGTGGGCAGTTAATAATCTGTATGACAGATTCCTCTACTCCGATTTTCTTCGTAGACTTCGCATTTCAACCATCCCCAAAGGCAAAAATTTAAAGTGGCCAGGTCCGCAGACCTTGGTGGCCTAGAAGCATGACCATTTCTGCTGATCCACGTTCCAAGGAATGTCAGGTTTAGTTGTCACCCGACGACTAGAATATGCGTGGATTCCCTCATGCCGGAAATAGCCCAGTTAACTCATCCTTCATCATACCACACCAAACACTTGCAAAGAAACTTTCTTGAAGATTTGTCTCCGTAATGGCATGGGAGCTATACTCAGACAAGTGATGTGAGTTACCATTACTGATAGAGACAGGAGTGCATGTGTTTTCATTATTACACAGCATTAATAACATTTCATAACGATTGACAGTTCGTAACAAGAAAATTTGTAGTGTTTTACACATAGCGTAAAAGATGATGACACAGACAGGAGTATGAGCAAGTCCGTCTCCTATGTGTGATGCATCTTCATGCGCTTGATTCCGTTTAAGTGGATGTAGACGGCGCCGTATATCTGACAAGGACACCGCGCGAGGCCTTTAAAACAACTGACATAGGCAACCACCTCCGGAGGCATTATATGTTTCAGCTGTGGTTTCCCATAAATTTAACTTCTATGTCAGAGGCTGCACAATGCCTTTTAAAATTCTGACCAGGAGGCTTCCTTCTGGGACATTCGTATGTGTTTAACATCATAGTTTTGCAGTCCAATCAGAAGGTTACTTGTACAAGGCGAAACACGTCATTAGAAGATAAATGAAATAAAACAGCCAGTTTGCAACTAAGACTGTGTGTGTCCTTTTATATTGTTACCATTGGCTGCTGTATCACACCGTCATGGACTTAAAAAAGTAAAATTACTACCTCACATATCACCATTGAGCTTTCTTCTAGAACAGATATTCGTGCAAGGCTTGTATTTTTTTCATCACCACCTGGCTCGTGAGCAGACCTGAATGAGCAGTAGTAGTCTACCGTGATTTCATGTCTTGTCAACAACTATTTACGTATTTCTGACGGTTATGGGCTTTTTTCTTTCAAAAATTATTGTTCTAAGACTGTTAATCGCCTTGTAGCAACTAGCTCATATTCCCGTGAGCTCCCTTCATGATAAAGCTTGGTATTATATGAAGCGGGTTTGAGCGTGAGCTACCAGCCACCCAGTGTTTTGTTTTGGAGCAAACAGATTATTTTCGTAACTATTTTCTATTTATCTTTGTTTGTAGTTACAGTCGGTTTCGAAGTGTTTTATGGGTTCCCCCTCATGCATTTAGTCACAGTTATCCAAATGAAATACACATGCTAGTATGATTTTCTGCTGTTTTACGGCATTCTCTAATGCAGGAAATACTACTTCATTAGAGGATACCGCGGTACAACTATAGGTTGCACGTATGTGTACGTTTCGTATTGATAAATGCCACTAAGTGCCTGAGGATGGAACCATAAAAAGCTTTGAAATCAATTGTAAATATAAAGAACATGAAACAGAGCCGAGTTGGAAAGGAGTGTGAAAATAAATTAAAGGAAGTCATCGGTCGCAGAGGCTGTATATGTGGACTGCATTTTATTCACTACTACGATCAGTTTCGACAACATGGTCAGTTTGAACCTATGCAGAAGTACTTACAAGCTTTTACGAAAAAGCTTTTCATAAAGCACTAACTCAGTCAAACGATAATTAAAGATTAAATACCACACTAGAAATCAGAGAGGAGGTGGAAACGGTTTGGAAAATCACATAAAAAAATTATCGAAAGCTACTCACATGTACAAGTGATCAAGCGTAACACAATGTCCGACACTACATATGGTCAAAATACTACACGTCTACATCGTCCATTCATCGGTCCCTATGTAATAAAATGAAGGTTTGCACTGAAACTTAGTATGCAGAGATCTATAACAAACAGCCTTACCAACACGCCATGAGCTATCTCCACTTTCTTAAATATTCTTTTTCTTTCTTTCCCAAGTTACTGAACTTCACGTGATTTACTTTTCTGTCTGAGGGATCACTATCCCGTTGAAATTTGTTGTTGACATTAGGTACAATTAGCCTATTCTTCACTTAAATGTTTTCCATTGTTGATTAGGCCGCGAGACCATACTTGTGGGCTAGCTCTCAGACCACAAATGGTATTGTATCTATATTTAAGGAGATGGGACCTGGATAAACTGACTAAACCAGAGGTTGTACAGAGTTTCAGGGAGAGCATAAGGGAACAATTGACAAGAAGAGGGGCAAGAAATACAGTAGAAGAAGAATGGGTAGCTCGGAGGGATGAAGTAGTGAAGGCAGCAGAGGATCAAGTAGGGAAAAAGACGAGGGCTAGTAGAAATCCTTGGGTAACAGAAGGAATATTGAATTTAATTCATGAAAGGAGAAAATGTAAAAATGCAGTAAATGAAGCAGGCAAAATGGAGAACAAACGTCTCAAAAATGAGATCGACAGGAAGTGCAAAATGGCTAAGCAGGCATGACTAGAATACAAATGTAAGAATGTAGAAGCTTATCTCACTAGAGGTAAGATAATACTGCCTACACGAAAATTAAAGAGCCCTTTGAAGAAAAGAGAGCCATGTATGAATATCAAGAGGTCAGATGGAAACCCAGTTCTAAGCAAAGAAGGGAAAGCAGAAAGGTGGAAGGAGTATATAGAGGGTTCATACAAGGGCGATGTACTTGACGACATTATGGAAATGGAACAGGATGCAGATGAAGATGAAATGGGAAATACGATACTGCGTGAAGAGTTTGACAGACCACTGAAAGACATGAGTCTAAACAAGTCCTGACAAAACTCTACCATCTAGTGAGTAAGATGTATGAAACAGGCGAAATTCCCTCAGACTTCAAGAAGAATATAATAATTCCAATCCCAAAGAAAGCAGGTGTTGACAGATGTGAAAATTACTGAACTATCAGTTTAATAAGTCACAGCTGCAAAATACTAACGCGAATTCTTTACAGACGAATGGAAAAACTGGTAGAAGTCGACCTCGGGGAAGATCAGTTTGGATTCCGTAGAAATGTTGGAACACGTGAGGCAATACTGACCCTACGACTTATCTTAGAAGCTAGATTAAGGAAGGGCAACCCAACGTTTCTAGCATTTGTAGACTAAGAGAAAGATTTTGACAATGTTGACTGGAATACCCTCTCTCAAATTCTAAAGGTGCCAGGGGTAAAATACAGGGAGCGAAAGTCTATTTACAATTTGTACAGAAACCAGACGGCAGTTATAAGAGTCGAGGGGCATGAAAGGGAAGCAGTGGCTTGGAAGGAAGTGAGACAGGGTTGTAGTCTCTCCCAGATCTTATTCAATATGTATATTGAGCAAGCAGTAAAGGAAACACAAAAAAAAATTCGGAGTAGGTATTAAAATCCATGGAGAAGAAATAAAATCTTTGACGTTCGCCTGTCTCATACATCCTGCTCACCAGATGATAGAGTTTTGTCAGGACTGGCTCTCCCAAGGCAGTCAGTAGTTCTAATGGAATGTTGTCTATTTCCGGGGCCTTGTTTCGACCTAGGTCTTTCAGTGCTATGTCAAACTCTTCACGCAGTATCATATCTCCCATTTCATCTTCATCTCTTCCATTTCCATAATATTGTCCTCAAGAACATCGCCCCTGTATAGACCCTCTATATACTCGTTCCACCTTTCTGCTTTTCCTTCTTTGCATAGAACTGGGTTTCCATTTCAGCTCTTGATATTCATGCAAGTGTTTCTCTTATCTCCAAAGGTCTCTGTAATTTTCCTGTAGGCAGTATCTAACTCACCCCTAGTGAGATAAGTCTCTACATCCCTACATTTGTCCTCTAGCCATCCCTGCTTAGCCATTTTGCACATCCTGTCGATCTCATTTTTGAGACGTTTGTATTCCTTTTTGCCTGCTTCACTTACTGCATTTTAGTATTTTCTCCTTTCATCAATTAAATTCAATATTTCTTCTGTTACCTAAGGATTTCTACTAGCCCTCGTCTTTTTACCTACCTGATCCTCTGCTGCCTTCACCATTTCATTCCCCAAAGCTACCCATTCTTCTTCTACTGTATTTCTTTCCCCAATTCCTGTCAATTGTTCCCTTATGCTCTCCCTGAAACTCTGCACAACCTCTAGGTTAGTCAGTTTATCCAGGTCCCATCTCCTTAAATTCCCACCTTTTTGCAGTTTCTTCAGTTTTAATCTACAGTTCATAACCAATAGATTGTGGTCAGAGTCCACATCTGCCCCTGGAAATGTCTCACAATTTAAAATCTGGTTCCTAAATCTCTGTCTTACCATTATACTCGTATAGTCTATCTGAAACCTTCTAGTATCTCCAGGGTTCTTCCATGTATACAACCTTCTTTCATGGTTCTTGAACCAAGTGTTAGCTATGATTAACTTACGCTCTGTGCAAAATTCTACCAGGCGGCTTCCTCTTTCATTTCTTACCCCCAATCCATATTCACCTACTACGTTTCCTTCTCTGCCTTTTCCTACTGCCGAATTCAAGTCACCCATGACTATTACATTTTCGTCTCCCTTCACTACCTAAATAATTTCTTTTATCTCATCATACATTTCATCAATTTCTTCATCATCTGCAGAGCTAGTTGGCATATAAACTTGTACTACTGTAGTAGGCGTGGGCTTCGTGTCTATCTTGGCCACGATAATGCGTTCACTATGCTGTTTGTAGTAGCTTACCCGCATTCCTATTTTTTTATTCATTATTAAACCTACTCCTGCATTACCCCTATTTGACTTTGTATTTGTAACCCTGTATTCGCCTGACCAAAAGTCTTGATCCTCCTGCCACCGTACTTCATTAATCCCCACTATATCTAACTTTAACCTATCCATTTCTCTTTTTAAATTTTATAACGTACCTGACTGATTAAGGGATCTGACATTCCACGCTCCGATCCGTAGAACGCCAGTTTTCTTTCTCCTGATAACGACGTCCTCATGAGTAGTCCCCGCCCGGAGATCCGAATGGGGGACTATTTTACCTCCGGAATATTTTACCCAAGAGGACGCCATCATTATTTAATCATACGGTAAAGCTGCATGCCCTCGGGAAAAATTACGGCTGTAGTTTCCCCTTGTTTTCAGCCGTTCGCAGTACCATAACAGCAAGGCCGTTTTGGTTAGTGTTACAGGGCCAGATCAGTCAATCATCCAGACTGTTGCCCCTGCAACTACTGAAAAGGCTGCTGCCCCTCTTCAGGAACCACACGTTTGTCTGGCCTCTCAACAGATGCCCCTCTGTTGTGGTTGCACCTACGGTACGGCTATCTGTATCGTTGAGGCACGCAAGCCTCCCCACCAACGGCAAGGTCCATGGTTCAGGGGGGGGGGGAGGGGAGGAGTGTATTTCATATCCTAATCTTATTATCAGGTCTCATTTTAATTCTACTACGTTCTATTCTCCTTGGTTTATTTTTATTGATAGTCATCTTGTGACCTCTTTTCAGGACACTGTCACTTCTACCAACTCCTTTGACTTACTCAGAGAGTTGCAGTGACTTTGCCAGACCATTAATTTTCCCTTTTTTCTCCCTGAACCTCAGACTCTTTTCAAATGTCTCTTTGGTTTTCTTTACTGCTTACTCAGTGGATAAGAGTGAACAACGGGAATCAAATATAACCTAGTCTCACTCCCTACTCAAATACTGCTTTCTTTTCGTTCTCTTCTACTTTATAACTGCAGTCTAGCTTCCCTTTTATTTTTATTTTTAGAATTGTCAGTCTTCTGACTTGCTTGATGCGGCGCTCCACGGAATTCTCTGCTGTGTCAAACTCCTCATCTCGGAATAGCACTAGGAGCCTATGTCCTCAGTTATCGGCTGGATGTATTGCAATCTCTGTCTTACTCTACAGTTTTTGCCCTCTACAGCTCCCTCGAGTGGCATGGAAATCAGTCCCTGATGTCGTAACAGATGTCCTATCATCCTGCTCCTTCTGCCTGTGTATTCCATATTCTTTTCATCTCCGATTCTTCGCTGAACCTTCCCATTCCTTACCTTATCAGTACACCTAATTTTGAACAATCGTCTGTAGCATCACAACTCAAATGCTTACATTCTCTTCTGTTCTGGTTTTCCCACAGTCCATGTTTGACTACAATACAATGCTGTGCTCCAAACGAATATTCTTCCTCATATTATGGTCTATGTTTGATACTAACCGACTGCCCTTGTCCAGGAATGCCCTTTTTGCCAGTGCTAGTCTCCTCTTAATGTCTCCCTTCCTCCGTCCGTCATTGGATATTTTGCTGCCTAGGTAGCAGAATTCCTTAACTTCATCTACTTCGTGACCACCAATCTTGATGTTAAGTTTCTCGCTGTTCTCTTTTCTATTACTTCTCATTAGTTTTGTCTTTCTTCGATTTACTCTCAATCCATACTCTGTACTCATTAGACTATCCGTTCCATTCAGTAGATCATATAATTCTTCTTCACTTTCACTCAAGATAGCAATGTCATCAGCGAATTGTATCATTGATACCCCTTCACCTTGTATTTTAACTCCACTCCTGAAACTTTTTTTTTATTTCCGTCATTGCTTCTTCGATATACAGATTGAATAGTAGGGGCGAAAGACTAAACCCCTGTCTTACACCGTTTTTAATGCGAGCACTTCGTTCTTGGTCGTCCACTCTTATTATCACTTCTTGGTTCTTATACATATTGTATATTACCCTTCTCCCCCTATCGCTTATCCCAATTTTTCTCAGAATGTCGAACATCTTGCACCATTTTACACTGTTTAACGCTTTTTCTAGGTCGAAAAATCTTATGAACATGTCTTGATTTTTCTTTGCTCTTGCTTCCTTTATCAATCGCAACGTCGGAATTGCCTCTCTAGTGCCTTTACCTTTCCTAAAGTCAAACTGTTGGTCATCTAACACATCCTCAATTTTTTCCCATTCTTGTGTACATTATTCTTGGCGAACTTCCATACGGGTTGTTAACAATGTGTCGGTCGCTGTATATTATCTCTACTACCTTGAGAATTTCAAAAAATATTCTCGAGCCTACATTGTCAAAAGTTTAATCTAAAGATGACATAAGTGTAGGTTTGTGTTCCTTGAACATGTATTTTAAGTCATAGGGACAGTACTGCCTAGCGTCTTCCGACATTTCTCTGGAACCCAAACTCATATTCTCTTATGTGAGTTTCTGCCGGTTTTTTAATTCTATCTCCCAACATTGCAACCATGACTTAAGCGATTGGTTCGTTAATATATACACCAGCCAACGCCGACCTTCTTCGGAACATTCTAACATTCCTCTTGCAGTGTGAGTGTATTTCTCTGTATCTCGCATATCAAGTGCAACAGAATTTTCATGTCTGACTCTCTCAAATGCCTCAATAATTCTGAGGGATTGTTGTAAACTCCAGGGGACTTACCTACCGAGTTATTTTTTCAGGGTTCTGTCGTACTCTTCAGGCGAGATAATATTATATTTAATTACTTTACTCCATTCGCAGTTGCGATTATCTCTGTCGCAGTCTGAGCCTGCTGGGACATTCCTCTGAAAAGAAAGGCGATTCTTTGATTAATGGCTGGATCTCAAACAGACCGCTCTACGCCTTGGAGTAGAGAATGAAAAGTGCAACAAAAATATTCTGTAATGGTGCCTCTTCCGTTGTATGGCCGTCCTACATAATCCTTGCGGCTTTCACCTTCTCTTCTTTGCTTGGTAGTACTATGCTATCTAATCTCTTGATAATCATACAGCTGCCTCTCTTTTCTCCAAAGCTCTCCTGATTTTTGTTGTAGGTGGTATCTGTCCCCTACCTAGTCATGTATACTTCTGCAGCCTTTGTCTTCTTCTCTATCAGTCCGAATATTTCAGTTGCTGCACTCTTAAATTTTCTCGTTGCCTCAGTTAGATTCATTAACTCGAGGGATTTATATTTGTCTTTGTCTTTTTGTCTATTTGATCATCTGTTGCCTTTACTATTTCGTCTTTCAGTACTACCAATTGTTTTTTTTTCCTCTTACCCCATGTATCTCAATCGTTGCCTAACGCTCCCCTTAAAACTCTCAACCTCTGGTTCTGTCTACATATCTAGAATCCGTTACCCCAAAGTCTTACCCTTTTTGCAGTTTCCACGGTATTGATGAGCTGTTTTTTTATCTCCAGTTCAGAACAAATAAATAATGGTCAGAGTCCAAAGCTGCACCTGCAAAATAATTTGCAGTTTAAAATCTCGTTTCGGAATTTGTGTTATCGTTATGTAACATAAATCTTCCCAGTACTTCCAGGACGGTTCCACGTATACAGCTTCCTTCATCATTTTCAAACCAAGTATTATCAGCAACGATTAAACTGTGCGCGGTGTACAATTCCATCTAGTGGCTATCACTTTTATTCCTATCCTGCAGTTCGCGTTATCTTACTATTTTTCCGTCTTGTCTTTTTCCTACTACCGAATCGCAGTCCTTAATCACACTTTAAATTTCGTCTTCCTTAACTACTTGAATAATTTGTTTTACCTCGTCATACTTTCTTTGAAACTCATAATCATCTGCAAAGCTAATAGGCTTATAAACTTGAACCACTGTGGTCTATCTTACATATGATACAGCCTTCACCGTGCTGGTCGTAGAAACTTACCCGCAATCCTATTGTCGTATTCGTTATTAGTTGTTAACTGTGGCTGTGCGTGAATGTCAGTAATTTTGTTACGATTAGAGACGGTGAGTAAGTAAGCTGCCCTCAGTGATACATGATACTTACTGGAATTAAGGAAAATATGGAAGGGAGGATCAACCAATATAACTTTCTCTTCACAGATCCTGTTCAGTTAACAATATACAAACTGTGTTTCACAGATAATTGAAGCATTTAACCATCGCAAAAGAAATCAGAAGTGCTGTATTGCCAAACAGCAATCAATACGACAATGATTACAAGATGGCCGGACTTTCAGCCCTCCCGGTACCGGCTGAAACAGCGGTGTTTACTACATCTACGTGTACATCTACATCCATACTCCGCAAGCCACCTGACGGTGTGTGGCGGAGGGTACCCTGAGTACCTCTATCGGTTCTCCCTTCTATTCCAGTCTCGTATTGTTCGTGGAAAGAAGGATTGTCGGTATGCTTCTGTGTACGCTCTAATCTCTCTGATTTTATCCTCATGGTCTCTTCGTGAGATATACGTAGGAGGGAGCAATATACTGCCTGACTCTTCGGTGATGGTATGTTCTCGAAACTTTAACAAAAGCCCGTACCGAGCTACTGAGCGTCTCTCCTGCAGAGTCTTCCACTGGAGTTTATCTATCATCTCCGTAACGCTTTCGCGATTACTAAATGATCCTGTAACGAAGCGCGCTGCTCTCCGTTGGATCTTCTCTATGTCTTCTATCAACCCTATCTGGTACGGATCCCACACAGCTGAGCAGTAATCAAGCAGTGGGCGAATAAGCATACTTCCTTTGTTTTCGGATTGCATTTCCTTAGGATTCTTCCAATGAATCTCAGTCTGGAATCTGCTTTACCGACGATCAGCTTTATATGATCATTCCATTTTAAATCACTCCTAATGCGTACTACCAGGTAATTTATGGAATTAACTGCTTCAAGTTGCTGACCTGCTATTTTGTAGCTAAATGATAAGGGATCTATCTTTCTATGTATTCGCAGCACATTACACTTGTCTACATTGAGATTCAATTGCCATTCCCTGCACCATGCGTCAATTCGCTGCAGATCCTCCTGCATTTCAGTACAATTTTCCATTGTTACAACCTCTCGATACACCACAGCATCATCTGCAAAAAGCCTCAGTGAACTTCCGATGTCATCCACAAGGTCATTTATGTATATTGTGAATAGCAACGGTCCTATGATACCCCGCTGGACGCAGTCTATCTTATTAAATGCCCTTCTGCAACACATGAAAACTATATAAGCACCACCGATGACAAGAGTGATTCAATTACTCAAAACATATACTTAACTTTTAATCTGAAAGCTGAATGTCAGAAGATTCGGGGTTAAGATGCCCACCTGTGCTTAAAGGTTAAACAGATTAGCAAACAATATGACAACGACAACCAGTGACGTAGTACAATTGTTCCGGCTGTATTTACGACCAAGAGCTGATTAATTAGAACATTAATCCAGAATGAGATTTTCACTCTGCAGCGGAGTGTGCGCTGATATGAAACTTCCTGGCAGATTAAAACTGTGTGCCCGACCGGGACTCGAACATTAATAATCGGGTACAAACCAGAAAGGAAAGGCAATGCAATAGAGGGACAAATTTTCAAACGACAACCACATACCACTGCCTATATTTACGACCAAAGAGCCGACCGAGTAAAATTCTGAGGGTCGGGTGCAAACTAGTAAATAATAACGATGGCAGGTAGACAATTAAACAAATCACTACGAGGATTACAGAATGTTACTTCCCTTTATCAGCAAGCAGTTCCATGGGTCCACCGTGCGTTGCAGCGGTTACTGAGTAGTGGCGATGAAAGCCAGGTAGAAGAGGGCAGCGAAGCTACGAGCGGTCATCCGATACGAATGTTGCCAACCAATGGACGGGATGTCGGCCTGCTGCTTGTAGTCGACACTGACCCCTGTGAAGTACTCCGGTATCTTTGCTCTGCGTAGGCCCTTCTTGTGCAGCTCCTGGTTTTGGCCGCTCCGACTTCGTGACCACCTCATGTCACGAAGCTACCACCAATCCCCAAACTTTGTGCCTCCCTCTCGGGCCAGCGAACACCATATATGTATCGTCAAGCAAAGACCTTCTTAAGGCACAACCCAAAGATACCATCTCTGCCTTACAGATAGTGGGAATGGGGCCGCATGAGGGATACTACACCTGAGCCAGTGGCGCCAGAGAGAACAGTGTACTAACTCAATGGCGCCACGGCTTAACCTCCCCCTCTCAAACCGGAACAAGCCTCCTCTGGGCTAAGAACACCTCACTCCGCTGGAATGTTTAATCTGACTGAGATGAACCTGTATGAGATTCACCTTTTCCGGGACCCTGAGCCTAAGATTGACAGGGCTTAAAATTTTGATAATGGACCTAGGAAACGTGGGGCAATTTTCCCTGAGCGCTTATCCCGGGAAGTCCGCCCAGGAACCCTCCTGATTTAGACAAGATCCCCTATTTTCCGCTGAAAGGGGCGCTTATTTTTATTATAGGGACAGGCCTGACGGTCGTTAGCCTTCCTAATATTTACCCGAGCTCGCCCCCATTTTTTCCTAAGAACTTCTGGAGTGATAGATGGAGGTAAAAGATCATTTATCTCCCATCAATTGGAGAGCTGGGAATACATGGGATATGCGAGCATTAGGCTAGCTGGGGTAGCCTGGGATTCTTCATGCTGCCCGGAGTTAAACGCTAAGTTTAACCAGGGCAAGATGGTATCCCACTTCTTGGGCGATTTACGAGTATGGTGGTAAATAATCAATGCTAACTTCAAATCGCGGTTAATTCTTTCAAAAAAGGAAGCCTGAGGATAATAAGGTGTGGTGGTAACATGTTTCATCCCACTGCCAAAACACAATTGCCTAAACGACCTTGCCAGAAACCCAGGAGCGTTATCCATAACCAACGCCTGTGATGGCCAGAACAAGCTAGGTATCAAACAAACGAACCTGAGGAAGGCGTCCACTACTGCGAGAATATACGAAATGCCCTTTTTCGTCCGGGGAAATGGGCCCATATAATAAACAAACAATTTGTCAAACGGATGCTCTTCCCGTTCCAACTGCAGCAATCCCCTCGCCAGGGAGTTAATTGGTTTTCCCTTCTTACAATCTCGGCATTCTTTGACTAAACCTCTAATCTTTATTAAGTGTCGACCAGGTCAGCTGCTCCTTGACCTTCTCTAAGGTTTTATAAACACCTAAATGCCCTCCTTCTGGAGAGTCATGGAAGTACCAGAAGACTGGAATAACTAAGACAAATTCTACCTTCTTCAGGCCTACCCCTGCGGTTACACAGAATGCTGTTCTTCAGAAAATAGTCACTGGATTTTTGTCCATCTAGTATTTGCTTCCTGAGCCTCCCCCCTCCCCCCCACCCCGCAATGGGTCTTGTTCTTGATCAGTTTTCAAATTATTAAACAGTTGGGGTACCTCGGTACGGATCATACATTCTAGATGACTGTCCGGCGTTTCCTCATCAAGTTCATGCTGTTGGGACATCCAATCTAAGAGCGTCAGCAACCTGATTATCAGATCCCTTAACGTTCCAAACCTTAAGATGGAAAGCCGAATGCGGACCGCTCATCTCGCGATACGCCCTGTCTTCCTAAGACGAGCTAGGACCCAACTAAGGGCCTCATTATCCGTCTGTAAGCCAAATTTACGATGTTCAAGATAGAACCGAAATTTTTCCAAGGCAAATAACACAGCAAACGCTTCGCACTCATATACCGAGTAATTGAGCTCAGGCTCCTCCAGACGTCGGGAAGCAAATGCTAACAGACGCCTGATATCTCGATCTTCCTGTAAAAGAACTGCCGCCACACCAGTATTTCAAGCATCAGTCTGGATCACAAATCTTTTCTTGAAGTCAGCGACGGCTAAAACTGGTGGGTTGGCAATCGCAGTTTTAATTCCTTCAAAGGCTGCCTGCTGACTTTCAGCCCAAACGAATTTCTCATTATTTATGCGTAACAAATTTAAAGGAGCTGCAAGTTGTGCAAAGTTTGGAACAAATCTGAGGAAATAATTAGCCATCCCTACAAATCGGGCAACCTCCACACTGTGAAGGTAGAGGATAGTGGTTAGTCGAACCATCTTAGATGACAACATTCATTTATCAACATTGTATTTCGGAAAGGTTACAAATTTCGCCATAAAATCAATATCTCTAAATTCTATAAAGTAGTGGTAGAATAAATAATTTATTTATTGTGTTAGTTTCATAGCATCTACAGTTGAAAGTAAATTTAATTTTATAATCAATTTAATGAGACAAGTGTATCCTATCGCCCATTTCTACAATTATTTTCTTGACCAACACTGAAATTGCTTATTGAGATTCTCATCACAGCAAGCAAGTTAATGTCAGAGATCGCCAAGAGGCCTAAATTTAATCTCGTTGTTCTTGAACCAAAAATATCCTTGTTCACAAATATATGTGTACCGAAATACATTTTCCCAGCAAACATCTTCGAAAACAGCAGCCATCTCCAAACAGTATACGGAAGTTTCGTTAGCTTGCGTTTTTTGTGACTTGAAAAAAATAATTAATGACATTTATGAGATACGCAGCATTTGATGCCACATACTGCCAGTGCAATTTCTTAATTGATTTTAGAAGTTCCAGTCGATTCTTTCGAGTAAACCGATGCATATGTGGGCTATTGATTGGATAATTCTTCTTTGAGTGTACAAGGCTCCTTCAACAACTGGCGCAAACAGGGAGTTGTAGATATCCCGTATTAAGAGAGGGGCCAATCTGCCTAGTGTGCCGGTCACAATAAAATTATGCATCCGCAGAACGTTTCCAGTAAAACATGCATTGCACATGGGAGTGGACTAGCTAAAGCCACACATCCACAACTAGAGATGGTTCAAAAGTGAGCAAAAAATGTTATCACGTAGGTATCCTTTTTTATGGACTGGTGATTCCTTCTCTCTATAATGCACAAAGATTACAGTTTCCCTCATAAACAGCACTCCAGCTCGTGTTTCTTTTATTCACACGCCCAGAGAAGCGTGCGACGCCAAGACAAGACAAACAACAAAATCACTTTCACAGTGTTTTTACAACATAGCCACTTTGTATCAGTGGAAACGGAGCTCTTCACGAAGGATTCGCCTCAGAAAATCGAAGAGCAGCTCATGTCTGCGTAGCAAGTGCCTAAAAGGTCGTAAAAATAGTTGTCCTGCTGCTTCGAGGCATTGTGGTGATCTCTTTGGCTTTCCAGCTATATTTTTATGAATGTTGAACTAGTTGTTTAAAAGAGTTATGACTTATCGTAAGAAAAGAAAAAAAAATTGTAAGTTTGCTCCTTTTGGTTCACCGTCCTGAAATCTATCTGCCTTATACGAGTATGCTGTAGCTTCTAGGTATATCTGATTGAATAAAGGATTACCAACTACTGTAAAGCAACAAATGGCCTTCAGTAAACTCAATATGCTGCTTCCTCCCGCCCGTTAAGTTGTTGTATCCTGAGGCGTCTGCTGAGATTTCAACTAATAGCTCAGTAGGATATTCAGTTGAAGAGGAATGGACATATTTGATAAAGGCCGTCACAGAAGATGGAGAGAGAAACGTAAGTACAAGGAAGATAACTGCGAGGAAACCATGGGTACAAAAAAGGAATGCTTCAGTTGATGGACGACAGGAGGAAGTACAAAAAGATTCAGGGAAATTCAGGAATATAGTAACACAAGTCACTTAGGTATCAAGTAAATTGGAAGTGTAGGAAAGCTAATACGTGGAGGCTAATGAAAAATGTTAAATCTAAAAAGAAATCATTGTGGGCAGGACTGACTCAGCGTACAGAAAAGTCAAACCAACCATAGGTAAAATTGAAAGGAAAGTCAGCAAAGAACGACGCCTTCGGAGAGTGGATGGATGGAAAAGAGTGATTCTGCGTGACGAATCACGATATACCCTGCGGCAATCCACGATAAGGGTTTGGGTTTGTTAAATTCTGGAGAAATTACCAGGCAACATGTGCAATGCCAACAGTGAAGTGCAGAGGAGATGCTGTTATTATATGAGGGTGTCTGCCGTGGTTGGGACGTGGTACCCATTTCGTACTTAAAAAATTGTAAAATGCGGATGAACACATTTTACAGTATTATGTCCCGTGTAAAGTAAAGATTCATTTCGGAAACTCCTCTGTAACTAACACGTATGGGATGAGTCAGAGTATCGCCTTCTCTACGGACCCTTGCATTCACCATCATTACCTTCTCTGGTTTCGGGTCCTGAGGTAGAATGTTTTCATACATCTTTGTGACATTACTGTCATTCTACGCGATTAATTTATTAATGAAACCATATAGAGGTCATCTTAATTTAGTATGTTCTGGGCGCTTTTGATAGGGAGAATGTGTTTTTAACACTGGGAAGGTGTTCTCGTGGTCTGGTGTCTCGGTCCTCTTTGTTTTCTGGAAACAGTAGTCGAATCTCATTACGAAGAGTGACCGTCGGCGGGAAGCAGAGCAGTATACACTTTGCAAACAACAATGTGTCATCCATTCCGTACAAGGACTTGTTTCATGGTCAATCGATCGCCACCTAACATGAGGATCACTCTCGTGTCGCGGCCGTTGTTGGGTGTTGATGGCACATAATTTTCAGATTTTGGGGACATATTGTAATATTAGTAATTTTCGCCTCAGAAACATTAATATACGCTCAATAGTAAACGCCTGATGGCCTAAAGTTATCGAACAATTGTAAAGTAAAAGAAATGAACCATCGCATAGCAGCGACAGAATCTATCATTCTTTATCTTTGCCGTTCTTGCGCGGTGGCAGTAAATCTCTATGTACATGTATCGATTAATGGTGTAAAAAAGAAGTCTGTTGTTTCAAGACAAATGAGGCTTTTGGCGCCTCACCTTTTACTGTTTGTATTCCATGAGAGGCGGACGCGGACTTGCTGCGTTCCGCAACTGTATTTTATATTCTATGTGAAAATATTGAGTGAAAATGCTAATTTTTTTTTCAATCAGAAAGCATGTAGTTTCTGGTAACTGATGACGAACAGACAGCACCAAGAGGACATTTTGACTGTTATGTATAAAGTGTTTAACCACTATGGTCATCTATTGTAATTTAATATGAAAAGGTACGTAGCATTAAAAAAAACGTGTGTTAAAGATAAGTGTGCTTATTTTCGTAAATTAACCTTGATGATTCCATCTCCTTATTTACCTGAATGATAATTATTTTGTGTTACTTCATCATCAGAAATTACGATCACGCTGATGGGCCGAACGCAGCATGAGGCAGAAGGAAAATTATCGTTTTCCTATTATTTCTGAACCAATTTTTTTGTGTAGTGTTGCATTTATTTTAAAGTCTATAAATCTTCTGGTCCCTTAGTGTTGATCCGGGTATGGCTACATCGCGACTATAAAAATGCACAGAAATGATAATGTTTATTCCGAACGATCTCAAATATATATCAATATGCTGCTCTTATTCAGGTATTTAATGCTCAACGTATGTTATTATAATAGTGTAATCAATCCCTGATTCTGTTGCCAAATGGCCCACCAAAATATTCACCTTTTCGACATTAAAAAATATAAAATAACAATTATTTTTCTTTTCGTCCCCCAAGAGCAACGCTACAATATATATGCTCTAATTGTAGTAGCGCGATTCATATATTGGCCAGCTTGTTACTTGCTTACTTTGCCATGCAATGTTTGCTTTATTTGCTTAAGTTTGTGGTATCTTATTGTATCCTTCACTTTGATTTTGCGAGCAGCCCCTATGAGCATATCTTGTTGCGCTTTCTCCCTACAATCCTCTGTGCTATTTGTTTCGTTACCGAAGTGTTAGTGCGATTCCTTACTTTGAGTTTTAGATAACATTTTTCTCTGTTAATTTTTATTGGTTTACCTTTTCTTGACAATCATTAGAGCAAATAAATGTATGTTAATCACAGTCTTCACTTACATTCCCAGTTCCTGTATATTGTCATGCAACTCTTCCATCGTTGGGCCATCCACTAATAATAAATACATCTTCAACTTTTGTAGTCCTGTCTTCCTCATTTGCGTATAATATTACGGTATATTGATAACTTTTACTTATGGACCGTCTGACAGCAACTGAATAAAAAACAATTTTAGTGCCATACGCGTTTTGCCATTATTTTCTGCAAGGCATCATCAGTGGCCTGGAATATGTACATATGTTTGCTATTTAAATTGCATTTTTGTCACTGTACCTATACGATATAAACAGGTATGGTGGTTGATATTTCCTATTAAGTAGTAATGTTTTGGACTGTACTTAAAGGTTGCGTGGACAATTTCTTACATATTACGCTCCTGTTGCATTTTTGGTGTTGTTCTTCTTCTTATGAATGCCAATTTGCGATTTTTTCCCACATTCCATAGCACTATGAACTGAGCGCTTGTTTCAGTGCAGTTTTGGTTTCTATTGCCGACTGTCAAACGTTTTTGCCAAAGATCGAATGTTATTGCCAAACTTTCGAGTGTAGTTATTGAAGTATCTGTGATCTGTTCGTGTATGCATTTGTTTGTGTTTTTGTGTGTGTGTCCGGATATTTTTGATCCGATAGTGTTTTTTGTTTTGTCGACACCTAAGATGACAACCATTTTGCATACACACACATGTCCGAAAGAACAGATACCATCTTCACATACTTCAGGCATTAGTCGAGTCCCTGTCACGTCGTATTGCGGCACTTCTGCGTGATCGGGGGTAGGAGTGGGGGTCTACACGATATTAGGTAGGTGTACCAGATTCTTTAGCTCTTCAGTGCAGTTGCAAACGGTAAAATTTTCAACATGGAATAATTCGACAATTGAGAATTTTCATCTTTTGAACTGAACTAGAATTTCGGTAAGAGCATTAATTTAAATGTTTTTTCAATGACGAATGAGATGCAATATTAATACAAGTTTCACATTATACTGATAAAGTGTTCGATGGTCATTAATTGACAATAATTTCTGGAGAAATAACTTTTAATTTGCGCCACGCGGGTTAGCCGAGCTGTCTGAGGCGCCTTGGGACGGTCCGGGCGGCTGCCCCCGTCGGAGGTTCGAGTCCTCCCTCGGGCATGGGTGTGTGTGTTGTCCGTAGCATAAGTTAGTTTAAGTTAGGTTAAGTAGTGTGTAGACTTAGGGACCGATGATCTCAGCAGTTTGGTCCCGTAAGACCATACCACAAATTTCCAATTTTAATCTGCTGTTGTGTTGGGATGTATGGATGGTGCCGACAGAGTGATACGGACTGATGTTGATTGCGGTGCACTGTGAGACGGACTACGTTTGCTGGGTGGATGGCCTGGTGCAGTTTCTCCTCATGCAGGCGTTCCCTCTTTGTTTAGTCTGCCGTCTGCAGGTAGCCGCCTGGTTTCTGATAAATACAGCCTTATTTTTTTGCTGATCTCACATTCATGCTCACTATCCAAATTAAGCAAGGGTTGTTCGTTATTCTTGTTTTTTTTTATTTTGTAGAGCCGCCAATTTCTATTATTGATTTATTAAGTTACTGCCTTTAATGAACGAGAAAAGGTGCGTAACTTTCGCGAATCCCTTCAGTGATCGCCTCTGAGCGCCAGTGTTCTGCGAAACCTAGTTCTAGAAACGGTTCACTACGAGAAACACGGTTTGCCCTTTCGGCCAATGCATTGTCGCTACTCGGCAAATGTTAAACAAACTTCCCGACTCCCTGCTTCGCATGAGACACTCCCGCCCCCCTGCCATCGGCCAACCACACCCACATTCACGTCAGTCCCATTCAAATCACGAAGTTCCGCTGCCGCACTCTGTACAACGCACGGGTCTAAAGTTGTTGGACGTGGTGCGCAGGGGCAGCTGTTTCCGGTGAGAAACAGCGCGAGAAGCGGCCGGGCTAACTGGAACCGGGAGTTTCCGGCGGCAGCGTAAACAACGGCGCGCGCTAAAAGACCCGCCAATAGCAGCCTCTCGGAATTGCTAATTAATTTCCACTTAATGCAGTAGCAACCACATTTCGCCGCGGGCCGAAAGGCCTTTGTGGCGGGCCGCACTCTTGAGGCAGAGTGAGCCAGCCCCCGGCGCCCACGGCCGCCTGCACCGCACCGCACCGCGCGGCTCACGCCCACCACTCGCCGTCACGCGTTCTGCCGACGGCTTTCCGATACCCGCGCTGTCGTCGCCCGAGGCTGAGTCCTAACTTCCCATTAACTTTCCAATTATTTTCACTCGTACCCGATACTGATACCGCGTAATTACCGTTATTAGGGCAATACAGTTAAAAAGCGACAGATTTTGCTTTATGGAAAATAATCCCGTCTTGGATCAGATGCAGCAATCAATTAATCATTGTTGGATCACTACTAAAATACTTTGATGAAATAATCAATTAATCATACTTCATGAACAAAGGCGAGTCTTTTCATGTAAATTGATACTTCCGTCTCTGCTTGGTACTACAAAATCATAATTATAAATGAAAGCCACAACAATTTGGATGTTATCCAGTATTATACACTACTGGCCATTAAAATTGATACACCACGAAGATGAGGTGCTACAGACGCGATATTTAACCGACAGGAATAAGATGCTGTGATATGCAAATGATTAGCATTTCAGAGCATTCACACAAGGTTGGCGCCGGTGCTGACATGAGGAAAGTTTCCAACCGATTTCTCATACACAAACAGCAGTTGACCGGCGTTGCCTGGTGAAACATTGTTGTGATGCCTCGTGTAAGGAGGAGAAATGCGTACAATCACGTTTCTGACTTTGGTAAAGGTCGGATTTTAGCCTATCGTGACAGCCGATTATCGTATCGCGAAATTGCTGCTCGCGTTGGTCGAGATCCAATGACTGTTACCAGAATATGGAATCGGTGGGTTCAGGAGGGTAATACGGAGCGCCGTGCTGGATCCCAACGGCCTCGTCTCACTAGCAGTCGACATGACAGGCATCTTATCTGCATGGCTGTAACGGATCGTCCAGCCACGTCTCGATCCCTGTGTCAACAGATGGGGACGTTTGCAAGACAACAACCATCTGCACGAACAGTTCTACGACGTTTGCAGCAGCATGGACTATCAGCTCGGAGACCATGGCTGCGGCTACACTTGACGCTGCATCACAGACAGGAGCGCCTGCAATGGTGTACTCAACGACGAACCTGGGTGCACGAATGGCAAAAAGTCATTTTTTCGGATGAATCCAGGTTCTGTTTACAGCATCATGATGGTGTTCTTGTTGTTGTTGTTGTTGTGGTCTTCACTCCCGAGACTGGTTTGATGCAGCTCTCCATGCTACTCTATCCTGTGCAAGCTTCTTCATCTCCCAGTACCTACTGCAACCTACATCCTTCTGAATCTGCTTGGTGTATTCATCTCTTGGTCTCCCTCTACGATTTTTACCCTCCACACTGCCCTCCAATGCTAAATTTGTGATCCCTTGATGCCTCAAAACATGTCCTACCAACCGATCCCTTCTTCTAATCAAGTTGTGCCACAAACTTCTCTTCTCCCCAATCCTATTTAACACCTTCTCATTAGTTATGTGATCTACCCATCTAATCTTCAGTAATCTTGTGTAGCACCACATTTCGAAAGCTTCTATTCTCTTCTTGTCTAAACTATTTATCGTCCATGTTTCACTTCCACACATGGCTACACTCCATACAAATACTTTCAGAAACGACTTCCTAACACTTAAATCAATACTCGTTAACAAATTTCTCTTCTTCAGAAACGTTTTCCTTCCCATTGCCCGTCTACATTTTATATCCTCTCTACTTCGACCATCATAAGTATATTTTCTCCCCAAATAGCAAAAGTCCTTTACTACTTTAAGTGTCTCATTTCCTAATCTAATTCCCTCAGCATCACCAGACTTAATTCGACTACATTCCATTATCCTCGTTTTGCTTTTGTTGATGTTCATCTTATATCCTCCCTTAAAGACACCATCCATTCCGTTCAACTGCTCTTCCAAGTCCTTTGCTGTCTCTGACAGAATTACAATGTCATCGGCCAACCTCAAAGTTTTTATTTCTTCTCCATGGATTTTAATGCCTACTCCGAATTTTTCTTTTGTTTCCTTCACTGCTTGCTCAATATACAGATTGAATAACATCGGGGAGAGGCTACAACCCTGTCTCACTCCCTTCCCAACCACTGCTTCCCTTTCATACCCCTCGACTCATATAACTGCCATCTGGTTCCTGTACAAATTGTAAATAGCCTTTCGTTCTCTGCATTTTACCCCTGCCACCTTCAGAATTTGAAAGACAGTATTCCAGTCAACATTGTTAGAAGCTTTCTGTAAGTCTACAAATGCTAGAAACGTAGGTTTGCCTTTCCTTAATCTACCTTCTAAGATAAGCCGTAGGGTCAGTATTGCCTCACGTGTTCCAATATTTCTACGGAATCCAAAATGATCTTCCTCGAGGTCGGCTTCTACTAGTTTTTCCATTCGTCTGTAAAGAATTCGCGTTAGTATTTTGCAGCCGTGACTTATTAAACTGATAGTTCAGTAATTTTCACATCTGTCAACACCTGCTTTCTTTGGGATTGGAATTATTATATTCTTCTTGAAATCTGAGGGTATTTCGCCTGCCTCATACATCTTGCTCACCAGATGGTAGAGTTTTGTCAGGACTGACTCTCCCAAGGCCGTCAGTGGTTTTAATGGAATGTTGTCTACTCCCGGGGCCTTGTTTCGACTCAGGTCTTTCAGTGCTCTGTCGAACTCTTCACGCAGTATCATATCTCCTATTTCATCTTCATCTACATCCTCTTCCATTTCCATAATATTGTCGTCAAGTACATCGCCCTTGTATAGACCCTCTATATACTACTTCCACCTTTCTGCTTTCCCATCTTTGCTGAGAACTGGGTTTCCATCTGAGCTCTTGATGTTCATACAAGTGGTTCTCTTATCTCCAAAGGTCCCTTTAATTTTCCTGTAGGCAGTATCTATCTTACCCCTAGTGAGATAAGCCTCTACATCCTTACATTTGTCCTCTAGCCATCCCTGCTTAGCGATTTTGCACTTCCTGTCGATATCATTTTTGAGACGTTTGTATTCCTTTTTGCCTGCGTCATTTACTGCATTTTTATATTTTCTCCTTTCATCAATTAAATTCAATATTTCTTCTGTTACCCAAGGATTTCTACTAGCCCTCGTCTTTTTACCAACTTGATCCACTGCTGCCTTCACTACTTCATCTCTCAAAGATACCCATTATTCTTCTACTGTATTTCTTTCCCCCATTCCTGTCATTTGTTCCCTTACGCTCTCCCTGAAACTCTGCACAACCTCTGGTTTAGTCAGTTTATCCAGATCCCATCTCCTTAAATTCCCACCTTTTTGCAGTTTCTTCAGTTCTAATCTACAGTTCATAACCAATAGATTGTGGTCAGAGTCTACATCTGCGCCTGGAAATGTCTTACAATTTAAAACCTGGTTCCTAAATCTCTGTCTTACCATTATATAATCTATCTGATACCTTTTCGTATCTCGAGGGTTCTTCCATGTATACAACCTTCTTTCAATGTTCTTGAACCCAGTGTTAGCTATGATTAACTTAAGCTCTGTGTAAAATTCTACCAGGCAGCTTCCTCTTTCATTTCTTACCCCCAATCCATATTCACCTACTACGTTTCCTTCTCTTCCTTTTCCTACTACCGAATTCCAGTCACCCATGACTATTAAATTTTCGTCTCCCTTCACTATCTGAATAATTTCTTTTATTTCATCATACATTTCTTCAATTTCTTCGTCATCTGCAGAGCTAGTTGGCATATAAACTTGTACTACTGTAGTAGGCGTGGGCTTCGTGTCTATCTTGGCCACAATAATGCGTTCACTATGATGTTTGTAGTAGCTTACCCGCATTCCTATTTTTTTATTCATTATTAAACCTACTCCTGCATTACCCCTATTTGACTTTGTATTTATAACCCTGTATTCGCCTGACCAAAAGTCTTGTTCCTCCTGCCACCGTACTTCATTAATCCCCACTATATCTAACTTTAACCTATCCATTTCCTTTTTTAAATTTTCTAACCTACCTGGCTGATTAAGGGATCTGACATTCCGCGCTCCGATCCGTAGAACGCCAGTTTTCTTTCTCCTGATAACGACGTCGTTATGAGTAGTCCTCGCCAGGAGATCCGAATGGGGGACTATTTTACCTCCGGAATATTTTACCCAAGAGGACGCCATAATCATTAACCATACAGTAAAGCTGCATGCCCTCGGGAAAAATTACGGCTGTAGTTTCCCCTTGCTTTCAACCGTTCGCAGTACCAGCACAGCAAGGCCGTTTTGGTTAGTGTTACAAGGCCAGATCAGTCAGTCATCCAGACTATTGCCCCTGCAACTACTGAAAAGGCTGCTGCCCCTCTTCAGGAACCACACGTTCGTCTGGCCTCTCAACAGACACCCCTCCGTTGTGGTTGCACCTACGGTACGGCTATCTGTATCGCTGAGGCACGCAAGCCTCCCCACCAACGGCAAGGTCCATGGCTCATGTGGGGAAGCATCCGTTATTGGCGACATCACGGTGAACGCACATTGGAAGCGTATCACCCGGCGTGATGGTATGGGGTGCCATTGGTTACACATCTCCCTCACCTCTTGTTCGCATTGACGGAACTTTCAACAGAGGACGTTATATCTTAGATATTTTATGACCCGTGGCTCTACCCTTCATTCGATCCCTGCTAAACCCTACATTTCAGCAGGATGATGCACGACCGCATGTTGCGGGTCCTGTACGGGCCTTTCTGGATACAGAAAATGTTCGACTGCTGCCCTGGCACGCACATTCTCCAGATCTCTCACCAATACAAAGCGTCTGGTCAATGGTGGCCGAGCAACTGGCTCGTCACAATACGCCAGTCACTACTCTTGATGAACTGTGGTATCGTGTTGAGGCTGCATGGGCAGCTGTACCTGTACACGCCATCCAAGCTCTGTTTGACTCAATGCCAATGCGTATCAAGGCCAGAGGTGGTTGTCCTGGGTACTGATCTCTTATGTTCTATGCACCCTAAATTGCATGAAAGTGTAATCACATGTCAGCTCTAGTATAATATATTTGTCCAATGAATACCCGTTTATCATCTCCATTTCTTCTTGGTGTAGCAATTTTAATGGCCAGTAGTGTATTATATAGCCAACCTGCTTTTGGCTTACAAAATTATCATCATACTAAGTCTTAAAATTTTAATTATCACCTCAGTAAAAATCAAGCTGTCTCAAAGGAACTTCTTAGTTAATTCAGGTAGTAAGTTACGCAAGTCGTCCCATCTAAGACGGGAGACTGTTTCCTGCTTCTTCAACCTCATTGTGTAAGTGGAAACACACTTCTGGGTTCTCATCAAAGTCTGGGTCTTTAACAGCTGGTAACCAGGACACAAGGTGGGCTTCAACATGTTTTATGGTCGAACGTATTTGGATGTCATAATTATATGCAGATAAAAATAGTGCCCAACGCCGTAGGGAGCGAACCAATATGGAGGATATGGATGTGGAGGCCTTTGAAAAGGGGTAACAAAGGCTTATAATCAATCAGCAATGAGAATTTTCCTCCACTTACGTAATCATGAAATTGTTTGAGGCCAATGATGTTAGTCAGCGCCTTCTCTTCAATTTAGCTATTGTTTCGTCGAGCAGGCCACAGAGTACTGAAGGCGAATGCAGTGCATCGGTACATCCCATTGATAATGCGGAAGATGTGGAAGATGACTGCTCCCACTCCATAGAAGCAACCACTGCTATGACAAGTGGCTGTGGTGGATCGCAGGCGGTAAGACAATTGGGGTGGAGAACTGCCTGCTTAAATTCTCTGAAAGTCCTGTCACGTGCTGGCGTCCAGTGCCAATTTACGGTTTTCTGAGGAGTTACGAAGAGGTTCGGCAACTGCTAGTGCCTGAGGTATGAATTTACGGACATCGATTGTCCCAGGACTGACTTGAGTTGACCAATTTCTTTTGGCATGGGCAATTTCTGGCTTGCATCCAGACTGTAGAGGTGTGGGATGAATACCTGTAGCAATGAAGACATTACCCAAATATTCAACCTGTGCTACAAAGCAGTTATGCTTATCCTTGTTGCACGTAAGTTTTGCTTTCTCGAATACTGAACACAATGCCTCTACACTGTTCGCCAGATTCTCAGCAGTTTTGCCTGCTATGAGTATGTCATCCTGGTAGTTTGCTGAATACAGCACTTCACGAATTAAATGTTCACGGTATCTTCGCAAGATGGCTGTGGCGACAGACACTCCAAATGGTAGATGCTGTGCTGCTGAAGTCTGAATCCAGTATTAATTACTAGCTTCTGCTGCCACTCAGCATCCAGGAGAAGCTGAATACATTCATCCATGAAGTCAATTTTAGCAAAAATTCTTCTATCCGCTAAACAGGTCAAGATGCCCTTCACCTTTGTATCTAGGGAAGAGTCTACCACGGTCCAAAGAGTTTGTCGTGTTTCTGAAATGACTACACATGTATAGGGCGCCACTCAGTTCTTCTACTATTATTATACGCGTGGCCATTTGCCAGGCTGACGGACATTTCAGAATTCGTGCTTTGAAGAACTTAAGGGTTGCGGATGGGAGTCGGGTGATAAATGGTTCAAAGTATCTGACTGCTGACACTGGTTGCGAAAACACTGACTTAAATTTTGCCCGCAATGTGTCAAGGAATTTGGTAACACTGAGGGTGTGGGCAGTAAGTTCAGTCATGGATCTCCAGCCCTTTACCAAAAGGTTCACTGCCGTCACAATATTCACTACAAGGATGTGGGCACAGATGATGTAGCCGCCATACTGGACCTATGCCATGAATTGTCCCGAAAAACTCACGATGTCATTGCTGTAAGTCCTCTTCCGAAAATCCTTGTGTTGGTGGAATGGGGTGCCCACCCATTGGTACGACTGCCAGTCAGTGATGGTTGCAGGAAGCCTAATTGCTACCTGAGCAGCACATCACCAACGCTGAACAACAGGGAGATACTGTTTGTGGTGGTTTGGTTTGGAACACTGATTTGATATGTGCTGTGTTTGGGAAAGGTTTATCTCTGGTCGCTGATCCTCCTTCCAGTGGATCTATCATGTTGTGGTCCGATGACATTTTGTGCGACAATTGACAAACTTTGGCCAAGTGTCCTCACTCCCCACACATAGCATATTTCGACCTGTGATAATGACAGGAGTGTGATATAAAACATTGGATACACAATGGCAAATACTGGGGTTGGCGTTTCAGTCCTTGGTCGCATCTGCCAATGCGTCCTAACTGGTGGTTGAGGCCTGCGGGTTGTCCTGGTTCAAAAACTTGGGATGAGTCTTGCAGAATTGCTGCCAAACCAACGATTGTTCAAAAGTCATAATGATGGGTGAACACATTACTAATGGAGGGTCTTTCATTTTCAACAGGTCTTTGAGGAGGCCATCATATGGGGCTTGCACTAATATCATGTCTCTGACCGATGAAGCAGCACGTGACTGTTTGCATTTCGGATTAATGTACACAAATCTACAATTCCTGGAGAGCCCTCGTAACCATGCAGACCATTCTCAGTTGGACTGTCTGAGAAGCTTGTGACAACTGAAGAATTTACGCCTAGCTACCGCTGTATGCAAGCAAACTGGATTTGAACCTGTCTTGTGGTAGGGCGTGTGGTTCTGCCTTTGGGTTACGTTGTTGTACGAGACGGTGTATATCTTGTCCCGCATAAGCCAACAAAAAAAGGGCATTGCAGCTCGTTACCGGAAGTGCCGTGGACCAGGAAGTGCTGCTCCATCCTGGTAACGGAGCTGCAGTGCGGTACGCCTTTATCATGGCATCCATTCTGGGGAAACACTGGTACACTTCCGGTGTTGAAATGGAAAGTGTAGCTACTCTGTTGGACGTGGCCTGCATAGTTCGTCTGATATCATGGAGCGACAGGAAAACTTGTGCAGTAGTATCCACTGTTTCATCCATTCTCAAAAACAAAAGATAAATGTGCAGAGACCGAGAGCACCCGCAGATCCTTAAGTGGTGTTGGTGCACACGCCAAACTTTCAATAAGCCTCGACATCACTGAAGAATCCACCGTAGGTGACAAAAAATGTCAAAAATTCTTCAAATGGTTTATTAAGAAAACTAAGAAACACTGTTCGTCTACTCCGACGATTGGTAATACAAAATTGAATTTAGGTCCACGAACGTGGGCTACTGTAACCCAGCCGTTACCATGCTGCGTGCTATCATTGTTGCTAAGGGTAAAGTTACGAACTCCACCACAGAACACTGACGGACCATGCAGGATGACTTGTGCACCTACATGATTCTCAGTATTGATGGAAGTATTGTCTATTGCTTTATAGACTGTCAGGTGGCTAGGCCTTCTCCTCCTATAATATCGTGGCATCTTCTGCGTGAGCGGTCCACTGCTGTTGCTCGAGCGGCTGCATGAAGACTGACGCCTTCCTACCAAATTCATTGCTTATATAGACAAAACTTTTGCCTCCATGAGCCCCGGTTCTCGATGTACATCTACAGGTTCTTGGCTGACGCCCCCGGTCAGAAATTTTATAAGTCCAAAGATGTGTTATCCCGTAGGCGTGCTGTAGTCGCTTTAGCGGCACGCGTCTGTGTTTGTCATGTTACGTAATCACTGAGGTCAACGAGTACACAGAGTACATCCTATGTGAATCATGTAGGTGCACAAGTCAAGTCATCGTGCATGGTCCGTCAGTGTTTTGTGGTGTTCTTAACTTAAGCCTCAGCAACATTGATATCATGGAGCATGGTAACGGCTGGGTTACCGTAGCCCTCGTTCGTGTTGCAGGTCTAGAAAATCTTAACAGCCGTGACATCATTGCAAGTGAAATTCACCGACAGAATGGTCATAGTTCAGAAACAAAAATGCTGGCACACAAATGAAAATGTTTAGTGTTGTTGACGATTTTTTGAAGTAAGTTTCAACCAAGCATTCAGTTCCTTTTCTATGCACAGAGTTAAAGTTCCAGAAAAGGCTTCAACTTTTCCGTCTAGAAACAAAATTATAGTTCTATCGGAACATTCTGTGGTGAATGCACTACAAGAATAATTTGAGCCACGTTTTATGACACCCACATTCACGAGGACGGATCTGTCAGCAGCGTCTCGGCGATTCATGGCGTTGTTCTTAGCGGCGGGGACAGGTCGGCGGCAGAGAAGATGGATGGCGTCAGCGTGGGATGCATGTCCGATCTGTAGTGCTGGCACGAAGTAAACTGCCGATGGAGACCCGTGCGTCGGCAAAACACTGTCCGACAACAGGATATGTTGAAATCTATTTGCAGCAACTTGTGTTGTGAAAGCAAGTAGGTACCCGCGACCCGTGACCTTCGGTGGCGCTGTTAGGGCCGATTAGTGGAAACCCAGGAAAATTACTTTTCGGTGACAAGTGGTTGCCTGGTATGCTGGCAGGCAAGTGACGCTGAGAAGTGTAATGTGTCGTCGACCGTGCAGGCGTAACACGCGACGTATCGAGCACCATTGCAAAACAAGAGCACGCATTGTCAGAGGAGGTGGGATTCCTGCAGATGCTGCTCTTCCACATAGCAGGTATATCACACCGTGCGAGTGAAATATCGCGGCAGCTGGAAACGTAATCCAGATCTGAAATACGCATGACAGTAAGATTCTTGCTACCGAAACAGCTAAACACACAGATATACCCAGATATACCATTTTATTCTGGAGATGTTTGGACGAAATGGAGTATAGCTTTCAAGCCCCAGTTTGACCAAAGCCATGAACGCTTGGGTAATGCTGATTGGGAAGTTCAGATCTTGCAGCATGCAATTTTCATCAGTTCGGCAAGCTGAAAGGACTTCCGGGGGATCTTCCAGCGTTGAGGGAGCTCACAGAGCAGTTCCCGTATGACTCTGCGAGCAAGGAGCAGATTTCTATAAGTTACCCTCGTAGGTGCTAGAACTTCTCTACTTACCGACCCTTCATGTCGACACATGGCTCACTTAGCGGTGACCTTGGTTCCTGAAGTCTGCAGGTTTGCTGTTCAGGAAACGTTGCGCCTCTGATATCATATAGTCGTCATTCTGGAAGTAGGTGGATTCCAATGTTTTCTTCAACCGTGGAATGACCCAAAAGTACTTCGTGCTATCAGCAATACGGTGGTGAGGCAAAATATGAAACGCAAAGAAGCAGCGTGTGTCACTGTGTCCCGTGCAGAACGCGCTGGGCCGTTGTGCTGGAGCAAAAATACCCCCTTGGACAGCTTTCCACTACACTTCGTCGTAACAGCCTGCCTTAATCAGGTATGAAGGCTTGATATTGCATCATGCGATTTTCATCGGCAAGCTGAAAGAACTTCCGGGGAAAACAGATTTTCCAACGATCAGAGGGTTCTCGTGTTAGTGCTACACCACTCAGCATCACCCCGTTCGATGGTGGTTGAACCTTGGTCTTTCTCAGCTTTTTGAATCCGCATGTTCCACTCCTGTCTTTGCTTATTTGTTTCGGGGTCAAGGTGACACACCCAGAACTCGTCCATGGTGATCACGCGGCTAAAAATATCATCTGAAATGGACTGACGCTCTGCAATATTTACGCTCCTGTCCCGCTTGTGGCCGGGAGGTGGGAAGGGGGAGGGAGGGCTTTTGAATCAACATAACAGTCATAAAACCTAGCGGGCAGCACCCATTCTCCCTTGAAATTCGTGCCGTCCAATGCGGCCGACCTTTCCTAGGCGCTTCAGTCTGCAACCGCGCGACCGCTACGGTCGCAGTTTCGAATCCTGCCTCATGCATGGATATATGTGATGTCCTTAGGTTAGTTAGGTTTAAGTAGTTCTAAGTTCTACGGGACTGATGACTCAGATGTTAATTCCCATGGTGCTTAGTGCCATTTGATCCATTTTTTGAACCTTGAAATTCGTCGTTCTCCACATCCAGACTGTTTACCACTTCGTTGTTCGTCATTAAGACGTGTTTGACCGCATTTTCAGCGTCTGCACGCACCTAAACATTTTGTCATTTGGCAGTGACTTGTTGCCTTAAATACAAAAAATTATATACATACGTTCACGAAAGGACACATGATTTTCAAGAGGAATCCTCGCAATCATACATTTTCATCTACCAACAAACAGGAATGAAAATAGTTTTCTGCTAATGATAGCAGCCACAACCCCCGGAACAGAGAAGGCTTAGCTCAACCTTGAGCAAGAGCCAATATGCGAACAACCTATTAATTAAAGTAAACAAAAATTATCCCCACATGCAGATATTGATTCTATTCTGCGATTTTAGATCTATCCAATGATAAACATTGATTTTGGATATACTCTGAGTTGATCACACCACTGTGCATTCAAATACATTCCATCTCTTTCTTGAGGAAACTTAAATTTTACAGTATGCACAAATATTACACGAACACTAAACGTGTATGTATTTACTAAAGAACTAGTTAATGAATGAACTTAATCTGAGAATGTTCCAAAAAGTCGAATATCTATTAAATTACGTTACCCAAAATGACGAAAAGTTTTCACCCAAATATGTATTCAGTCTACACTGCAAACTCAAATGCATTAGATAATTAGCAAGGAACTGAATTTCGAGATAGGGGTTGAGCGCATAATCCTTCGCATCAGGAAGATCCTTCTATTTTAGAAAAATAATCTGCTTACTTTTTGAAACTTCCACGTACTTCACTCACGCACTGAATTTGCAAGCGTTTACTGAAAACCGAGAAGGGCATAGAGTGTAGCATGACTTCCTGGCGTTCATATTGCCAATGTCTTCCACATCATCTTCACACACATGTACATACACTTAGTATTCATTATTCCATCTTAATTTTATCTTGTAGGTTCTCTTCACATTTATTTACTGTTTAGCTTAAATATTGTCAATTGTGTACCTGTTTCACTGTAAAATATGACATTTTGACTCTTTTCACCCTCATTCTCCATTTTCAATATATTTTTCAAAGCTGTTCATCATTACTGTATCCTCTTTCATAACGATATAAGTTTTAGTCTGATTGTGGCCTTAGGAGCCGGAGACCTCCTAACAAAATACGAGTCCTGTAGGAAATTCGCAGTTTTGTTGTCTTCCTTTTCCTTGTGCAATTCAGTGTTCTGTTTCACTTTTTCTCTAACTGTTTCTGTACATTTACTTGCAGATGTGAGTACTAAGTCTGGACGTGTTTATATACAAGAACGTTTCTTAGTTGTTAATTTTTTTTCGAGTTTGTTACAAACTGATCTACACCGCTTCATTATTCCTGCTTTTCAAAAAAGTTGTGGGTTCACATACAGGAGCGTGGTGGTTGAACTCCTTGGTCTGGCAGTTTTGATTCTGATTTTGCTTCGCTTTCCAAGACCCCATTGTGCGAAATGCCCAATCTGAGGAATCTCTGTTACAGAGAATTGACGGCAGCCCCAGAAACCAGCACACAACGTCTTGTCAAGAAACAAAATACCTCCAACGTCATTGCGTGGAATGTCATACAAGAGACGGGTAAGCATCCATTCAAGTGTCAGATGTCACAAGACCTACCAGATGATGACTTTCCCAGTCTCGTGGAATTCTTCCAATCGTATTTAAACCACACTGCAAACATCACTGATTTTCTAACATGTGCTCCGTTTCCTAACGAGGCTGCCTTCACAAGAGAAGGAATGTTCAACTGCGGTAATATCTACGTCCGGGGTTTGAAAAATTCTAAGTCATCTCGTGTGTTTCAGTACCAACAGATTTGCCATAAATGCATATGAGTTTTAATTCTTCACGACTATCTCATTTGGCCATATCTTCTGTCTAACACAATCGGTCGACTGAATACTACCGGAAACGATGGAAAATGTCCCGCTAGTAGTCAGGTAACGATTATGCTTCCTGCATGGCACACATTGCCGTTGATATCAGAGAACATTTGGACCATGTTTTCCCCCAGAAACACGTGGTTGTTTTGAGTGTGTTAGTCACTAGCAGGCTGATACCAGTTGTGCATTAATGTAAACGTACGAGATTTTCAGTAGCATCTCCAAAACAATATTCATCAGACAACCTTTTGAACACCGTCTGTGAACATCACTAACGTCAAAATCTTCATTGCCCCTAGCGGAGTTGTTGTGCACTTGTGACGTTTTGATCATTTGTGTTATTGCTGATATATTTTTTTTGTGAGCATTAGGCCTTGTCTGCGCTATAATTCTCCAGGTTGTCCATAATCAAAATTTCGGGTTCAAAACGCCGTAGGAAGAGGAACACTGCTCATTTGAACAGCATATTATTGACGCAGGGGGAAACGTTATGCGAAAATGAATTTAACGAAATTTTTACCAATAGATGGCGCTGTAAGCTTCTTAATAAATGACAGATGAATCTCAATACGACGGCTATAGTTTGTGTTGCACATTACACCAACCGTACTCTTCAGTGTGCGACGGCACAAGTCCGGCAGTCAACAGTTGTGGCAATGTTATTAGGTACGTTCGATCACCAACGGCAAGTTCGTACCACGTCGTATGGGAAACATCGATTTTTAGTTGTTCTTATGCGAAAAAACCGCATAAAAAGCAAAATGACATCGGTTCCTAATTGTCGTGAGACTACAGCAAGGCATGTTCAGTACGCTGTCCACCGCGTTCAGGTACAAGTTCAAATCAAGAAACAGCATGCTCTACAATAGCTTGGAGTGTCTCCGGGGTCGCATTCAGAATGTGTTGCGCAATATATTCCTTCAATTCAGCTACGTTCCCAGTTTAACACCGAACAAATTTCAGATATCCCCTCACTCAGATGTCAAGCCGATTAAGATCAGGTGATCTGGACCGCCAGGCCGTAGGGAAATGACTGTTGATAGCTCTAGCATTTCCGAAATCCGTTGCAGCAGGCGCTTCACTGGATGTGGCGGAGTGCCACCTTGTATGATAGTGGTCCTGCACCACCCATCCACACTGTTTAAGGCTTGGAACGACGTTGGTACTCAGAAGACTCTCATCACGTTCACCAGTGACCGTACAGGTAGCAGCACCCGCAGGACTGATCTCCTGGAAAAAACTATGAACGATGCTGTCAAACCGTACCACAATGTCACCTTTGCAGAATGAAGTGGTTCCGTTTGTCACGCGTGTGGATTTCCCATTGCCCATATTCTGCAGTTCTCTTTATTAAGACATCAATTGATGTGGAAATGGGCTTCGCCTGTCCACAGTACGTCCCGTCGCCATTCATTGTCCACTCGCTCGGTGGTGGTGGTTAGTGTTTAACGTCCACGTCGACAAAGAGGTCATTAAGGCGGAGCGCAAGCTCGGGTTAGGGAAGGATTGGGAAGGAAATCGGCCATGCCCTTTCAAAGGATCCATCCCGGCATTTGCCTGAAACGATTTAGGGAAATCACGGGAAACCTAAATCAGGATGGCCGGAGACGGGATTGAACCGTCGTCCTCCCGAATGCGAGTCCAGTGTGCTGCGCCACCTCGCTCGGTCCCACTCACTCGAGAGCAAGGAATTCCAAAGCGAAAGTTTTTCTTGCTGACAGGTGAGCAGGAAACAACTCCTCAACACGGAAAATAGTGTTCGAACAGCAATGCATGATGTTTCGTAGAAATTCATACACCGTGCTCTCACGTTCCCGTGCTCTCACGTTCGGGCAATTCCCCGTCCACTACATGTTTTCACGCCGTCGCTAGACCCCTCCCGCAATGCTGTGGCCACATCTTCCACAGACGTCGGATCGACGTCGTATCAACTGCTTTCCTCCCTCTGCCACATTGCACTTCAAAAGAACTCATCCTTTCGAAATTCGTAGTCGTTTTCTCCAGACGCTTATCAGACTTCGGAGCATTGTCTCTTTTTATACCGTTGAGTGTCCGGAACTTCTGCAGGGCTACTGGCACACAGTTATTGTTCTTGCGGAAAGGCTTCACTAGCAGCGCGCGATCCTTAATGGAGTCGGTCATGTTGGGTGTCTCGGGCGCAAACTCAGGAATAGCCATGTCCGCGCGTCTATTGGTGAGCATATTCTGACGCTTAAGTGCCAGTTATTGGTCAAAGTTGCGTTAAATTTATTTTTCTTCCGTGACTTTTCCCCCTGCGTTAATTATACGCCGTTCAAAATCAGACGTCATTATCAACAGTGGTTCTCTTTCTACAGCGTTTTGAAACTGGCGTTACAGGCACCCTATATGTAAAACCATCCCTTCTTCACGTGTAAATGCCTTGCGAGTAGAGGAATGTTAATTCATGTGTTTGTATGAGATGATTTGCATAATTTAGGTAGTTCATGCACATATATTTTCTATCAACAAGGATTGCAAAAATAAACATAACACTGATACACTTTAAGTATGGAAAATTAAAGCTATAGAAAACTCATTTTCAAAAAGTTCCTATATAAAAGTACGTGGTCGGTACATGCCTTCATCGAGATACCAACGTTATTTAGCAGAATGTCTTGTACATTTGATGTTCTGTGGCATATACACACTCTAAGAGGAAACCATCACGAAGGAGTTACCAGATTGGGACGCAAAACGGTAAATGCGATTTACATGTACAGCCAAACATTGATTAGCATTTCAGAAAGTTGGATGATTTGTTCAAGATAACGAGCTTCGCAAATTGAGCAAGTCAACGCGTTGGTCCACTTCTGGCCCTTATGCAAGCAGTTATTGGCTTGACACTAGTTGATAGAGCTGTTGGACGTCCTCCACAGGGATATCGTGCCAAATTCTGTGAAATTGGAGCGTTAGGTCGTGAAAATCCGAGCTGGTTGGATGGCCCTGCCCACTATGCTCCAAACGTTCTTAATTAGGGAGAAATTGGGCGACCTTGCTGACCAAGCGGGGCTGTGCACGCACTAAAACAAACAAAAGAAACTCTCGCCGTGTGTGAGCCGGCATTACGTTGCTGTAATGTAAGCCCAGGATGGCTGGGCCTTCAAGGATGACAAGACGAGGCGTAGAATATCGCCGACGTGCCTTTGTGCTGTGAGGCTGCCACGGATGACAGCCAAAGATCTCCTGCTCTAAAAAGAACTGACACCACAGACCAGCACTCCTGATTGTCGGGCTGAATGGCGGGCGACAGTCAGGTTGGTATTCCACCGTTGTTTGGGGCTCTTCTAGACACGTCGTCACCGGTGATAGAGGCTCGGTTCGAAGCGAGACTCACCACTGAAGACAATTCTCTTCCATTAAATGAAATTACAGGCCGAAGACGCTGCCGGAGACCCCGTGAAAAGAGGTGGGATACTAACATGACTGTCGCCCATCATACAGCCCCAAAACCAGGAGTGACGATCTGAGGTGCCATTTCTTTTTATAGCAGGACCTCGCTGGCTGTCATCCTGCGGCTCCCTTACTGCACTGCAGTATGAAGACCGAATTGTTCCCTTCTTTTGCAACCCTCCACGATAAGCTACCCCGGGCTTACATTTCAGCAAGAAATGCCCGCCCGCTAACAACGACAGTTCCCACTGCCCGCAAACAACGACAGTTCCCACTGCTTGTATTCATGTACGTGAAATCCTACCGTAGTCAGCAAGGCTGCCGAACGTTTGGAGCGCTATGGGCAGGGCCTTCCAACCAGCTGGTGATGTTGACGATCTCACGATCCAACTGTGAACAGATCTGGCACAGTATTCCTCAGAAAGACTCCCAACAACTCTGTTAATCAATGCCAAGTCGAATAACTGCTTGCATAAGGGACAGAAGTGGACCAACGCGTCATTGGCTTGCTCAATTTGTGCAGCTGTTCTTCTTCATTAAATCATCTACTCTTCTCAGTTTGTTATCATTTCTTTTTCTTTACATGTGGATCACACCTACCGACTTTTACCGCATTCGGATAACTCTTTCGCGCTGCGCCTTATTTTTGTCTTACAGTGTATTACAATGAATTATTTATGTCGAATTTCACAAGCTAGTAAGCAGTCCTATATTGTTGAGATGCAGTTACAATATCTAATTCTTCGAGAGATTTTACAAGATGTCTCAGCACATGGTTCAATTCCACGGGGTATCAATACATCCTTTATAGTACGAGATACCCCCATAAACAGCGGCGTAAGAGCGTAAATAGTGTAAATACACAAAGTATTTCTATATGTTGACTTATTTGTTTCTAAAAACGAAGAGCAAATTTGTTAGCTGATTGTGAAGGCCAGTAACATGATTCTTCCTGCATTAATTGTTTTAATTGTTTTTATTGGTGGATGTATTACTGCGCCACCGGTGTCAGTTTCCTTAATGGACTCGCGAAAGAAATACTGAGAGTGTTTTGGTGGGGCTGCTGCCGCATTGCACCCAGAAACAACCGCACAGCTGTAGCTGGCGGGCCTGCCTCCGACATCGTCTGCATTATTCAGTGAAGCCAAAGAGGATTAGAACTCACGCCATTTCAGCCAGCCTTCCACGACACCGAATATTACGGTTCTCCACATCTACATCTATCTTCCAAAAGCCACCTTACTTCGTGTGGTGGGAGATACTACTGATAGCGATATCTGATGTCCCCTTCCCTATTCCAGTCGCGATGGGCGCTGAGGAAGAACGATTGCCAGTAAACCTGTTCATTAGCTCTTATTTCCTAGATCTTTCCGTAGTGATCATTTCGCGAGACGTGTGTGGACAGAAGTCATATGTTGTCCGATTTTTTGCAGGCCTGCTGTCTCGGCATTTCAGTAATAAACCTCTCTCCGATGCGCAACGCCATCTTGTGACGTCTGCCATCGGCGTTTGTCGAGCATCTCCGTAATGCTCTCTCGCGGGCTGAACGATCACGTGAGAAATTGCGCTCCTCATCGTTGGCTCTTGTCTATCTTTTTCTGGTAATCTAATATAATGAACATTCCAGCTTGGTGGACAATATTAAAGAATCGATCGAACATGTAATTTGTAAGCCACTTTTTTCATAGATGAATTACATTGCCGCAATGTTTTCCCAATGAATCTCTGTCAACCATCCCCTTTTCTTATAGTTTCTTTTATGTGGTCAGTCCAGTTTAGGTTACTCCTGGATATTTGCTAGTAGGTTTTCTACGGTACGGTTTCCAGCGATTTCTCAACTATTGTATAATCGTATAGTAATGGATTTCCTTGTCTGTATGCGGAGTGCGTAACAATTCTTTACGTTCAAAGTCAGTTTTCAGTCTCTGAACCAATCATTGATCCTCTGCAGGCGTCCTGCAATTGGGTACAGTCTTCCAGCGTTGCTTTCTTGTTATAAAGCACATCATCTGCGAGGAACTTCGTGAAGTTTCTGACGTTATCACTGGTTTATTTATGTACGTGGAATTCAGTTGCCCCTACCTATGGATTTTACGCAACCCACAAAGCCTACAAAAACTAAGCACAAGGTTTTTTATATCGCTTGCTACGTGCTAACTGTTAGTTCTACAGAGAAAAAAGGACAAGACCTTTTTGTAGGAAATGTAAAGTAGTTAAATTTGGTGTTGGGGGACGTTTTTGCCTCAGGCCGTGATTCTCGAAATATTTAAGAGAAACGTACCAAAGTGACCTTCTAAAGCATTTTTCTTTAATAACTCGAAAACCGTGACTCCAGCAAAAACGTTTTCCAGTGCAAAATTTAAATACATTAAATTTTCTACAAAAATGTCCTGTTTATTTTTTCTATAGACCTAATAGTCCGCGCATAACGCGTGAGAGATTATGAAACTCTCGCAAGTGGTTTCAGAGGGCGTTGCGAGTTGCATAAAACCCATACGTATGGACATCTGAATCATCCTGTATACTGTAAACAATGTCCCTCTGCTCAGCTGGGTCTGCTTTCGGGAAGGGGCAAGGACGTACGCTGCGTTTTGCCGGCGCGACCGTAGGCGCTTGCTTGCATTTACCTTTTCGCGGAGCGAGTTGTATTTGTTCCAAGTTCAGTGCGACTGTGGCACGCAAATGGCGCCACGATACAATCTGGATTACCTTCCAACCAGATCACGCGGGTCCTCTAGCCTATGAAATAGAACAGTTCATACGTGACGATCTACGTTTAGATCCGGCGACCGTCGTCGGAATACATTATTTTATAACGGCGAGTGGTCTGCGTGAGTGTTGTCTAAATACGCGAACTCTCTCACATTTAAACATTCTGATAGGCATATCGGTGCAGTGACGGTGGATCATACAGGCATGAGCCAGAGGACTTTAAGGGTTTTTGAGCTCCCCTTCGACATCCCAGATGAAGTTGTCAAGGACGCCATCCGACCATATGGCAATGTCATCAGCCACCTTGCAGAAAAGCTGCAAACTTTTTCGACGTATAAGGTCTATAATAGCTTGCACCAAATCAAACTTGAACTCAAGAAACATGCGCCGTCCTATTTGAACATCGGTGGCTGTCCTGCAGTCATAATGTACGACGTTCAATCGCGTAACTGTTCAGGATGTGGACAGGAAGGCCATGTTAGATCGGGCTGCTTAAAACGCAGACTTACACAGACACCAGTGAGAGACACGTTTTACCGACAGAGACGACCATCCAGCCCCTCACATACGCTCAGGCGACGATGCGCACTATAGATGAGGGTGAAACGGGCAGTCGGACACATCCATCGACGTCAGAAAGACCAAATGAGGAAGTGGAAGGACCCCCGATGCCAACCCAGAAGTCGCCCCTTCCACAGCAACAATAGCAGCAACAGCCCCACGGAATGCAGACGCAACATCACATCCAGAACGCGATGGTCGTGGAAGCGAACATTGTCCCGACCGCGGCTTTCCTAGCGCAAGGTGATACGACATTGGACTGCCTCCTACATTCTGATACTGATGTCCACGTCCGAAAACAACGTTCGCCTCGACGACGCAAGCGACGTCGGCGGACCCGTTCTGACGATTGCCTCCTACACACGGGCGGTCAAGAAGTTGACGTCTCGTCAGACGGCATGGATGCTGCGCCTACTGAGGATCTAAGTGGTGTAGACGATTCGCTTGCCCATACCACGAGTGCCCAGTTAGTCCTTGCACCACACGTACAGCAGGTCACGTCGATGGATTGCACTACGTCCACCTCTTCCAAAGACGACGTGGGTGAAAGAGACTTAGATACAGATCAGCAACACAGCATCGTGTTGCACCCACTGTGGTGGACGATGTTGAGGAGCTTCCAGGAGAGGACATGAGTGACAGGGAAGGGGGTCGCATTGGGGATGCCACTCCTAGCGTGAAAGACTCATAATCTGTAACAGGTTCGGTGGGTCCGACATCTCCTGCAGTTATCTTCGATTGCCAAGGCGTCTACCCTAGGTGAAGAGGCGAGGCAGTACACCTTTTGCCTTGCCACAATCAATATCAGTGCGATACGGGCACAACACAAACTGACAGTGCTCCAAAGCATACTGGACGCGGCGGACGTCGACGTGGCCCTCTTACAGGAAGTATGTGTCGCTAGTTTCCCTGACTTCTACGGATATACTGCCCACATCTCCCGCGTCTCTTCAACCGATTGTGGTGTGGCTGTCCTGCTACGGGAAGGCTTGGCGGCTACGGCAGTACTGTACCTACCGAGTGCAAGAGCCATGGCCGTAACTGTCAGCGGTGTCCGACTCATCAATGTCTATGCCCCCTCAAGTTCAGGGAAACGGAGAAATCGAGCCCGATTTTTTTCGGAAGATATTACGCGTCTCTCTATGGGCCGCATAGACGATATGGTGATCGATGGCGATTTCAACTGTATCTCCGTCTGATCAGGAGCCACATCACGTCCCGTGTGCGGAATTGAAAATGCTAGTGCGTGACCTCCACCTGATCGACACGTGGCGCCACATCCATGGACCAGCTCCTGGTCAAGTCGGTTAGACAGAACTTACGTCACAAGCACCCTTTCGACGGTGACGAGAGGAGCGGAGCTCTGGCCCACTGCATTCACTGACCACACAGCCTATATTTGCACCATTGCCCTCCAACCTGCACGTGTGTGGCGCAGTAGGCCCTCCTGGAAACTAAACGTCGCCCATCTGGACGAGCCGGTATGTAAAGTTGCTATCGAAGAGTCGTGGAACTCGTCCTTACAGCGTCGTGGTCGTTACCGATCAACCCTCAGTTGGTGGATTCAATGTGCGAAGCCTGCTCTAAGACGCACCTTCATGGCTTACGACCGGGAAGCGGCGACTTGGAGGAGGAGCACGGAACACTTTCATTACACCGCCCCACGGGAATGTCTTGCTATGGAGCCCTCTCCTGACAGGCTGACCATTGTCGATCGCGTGAAAGTGCAGCTCGTCTCCTCAGCACGCCATCATTTACAGGGCGCTGTTATACGATCGCGTGCTCCAGAAAGGCTAGAATCAGAAAGGCCATCTATGCACCACGTGCTCTTAGAGCGCTGGAGGCGCTGTAGGGCACTGGTAACGTGATAACGGACGTCGGTCGACACGTGGTAGAACAAGCAGATGTAGCAGACGCCTTCTATGGGCATTACGTTCACCTTTATTCAGCAGTGCCCCCTGATTTGGCGACGGTAGACACCATTTCTGCACATGTCCACGTTACAGTTCCACCAGAGTTACCGACCTTACCGGGAGAAGTGACAGAAGAGGAAGTGCTTGACGCCATTGGTAAAGGTGCTCCCCATAAAACACCAGGAATCGACGGACTAACATTAGAGTTCTACCGAGCCTTTAAATTGAAATTTGTCAGGAATTGATGCCACCAGGTATACCGTTGCCTGTAACATTCTTGGAAGGACTGATTGTACCCATCCATAAGCCGAAGGGACGGAATTATGTCCGCGATTATCGCCCCTTAACGTTATTGAACAGCGACTTCCAGATCTTTTCGAGGCTGCTATAAGAACGTATTCGCGGCACAGTACTGCACGTCCTGTCCAGCGATCAGACGTCCTTGGGGGGGATTCAGCATCAGAACTTCCTTATGTCGTTACAGAGATCTCATCTGCCTCGCACGGGTGAGACGTTTGCCGGCAGCACTGGCGTCTATCGACTTTAGCCAGGCTTTCGACCGTGTGGGCCGCACTTTCCTCACGGCCGTTCTACGGCGCATGGAGTACCCCGACACCTATATCACAGTGTTGACACGCCTTGTGCATGATGCTACTTCTCGAGTCCTTGTTAATGGACTACTGACGGCACCCATGCTTATCCACCGATCAGTACGACGGGGATATCCATTATCTGCATCAATATTTGCTTTGGCCCTAGAACCCTTGTTGTGTGGTCTCTGAGACAGGCTCACTGGGATACAATCTGGCGGCTCCATCTATCGTTGTACCGCATATGCGAATGATTTGATAATCGTCATACGTGGAGCTACCGATATGGCGGCGGATTTGGACTGGATTGCTACCTACGGTACAGCTTCTGGTAGCCAAATCAACGTTCACAAGTCCGTCGCCTTGAGTATCGGTATAGGGCTACTGCAGGAACAACTCGTCCCCTTACGCTTCAGTGATACTATCCGCTGCTTGGTCTTAGATTTCATGAAATACACTCCTGGAAATGTAAAAAAGAACACATTGACACCGGTGTGTCAGACCCACCATACTTGCTCCGGACACTGCGAGAGGGCTGTACAAGCAATGATCACACGCACGGCACAGCGGACACACCAGGAACCGCGGTGTTGGCCGTCGAATGGCGCTAGCTGCGCAGCATTTGTGCACCGCCGCCGTCAGTGTCAGCCAGTTTGCCGTGGCATACGGAGCTCCATCGCAGTCTTTAACACTGGTAGCATGCCGCGACAGCGTGGACGTGAACCGTATGTGCAGTTGACGGACTTTGAGCGAGGGCGTATAGTGGGCATGCGGGAGGCCGGGTGGACGTACCGCCGAATTGCTCAACACGTGGGGCGTGAGGTCTCCACAGTACATCGATGTTGTCGCCAGTGGTCGGCGGAAGGTGCACGTGCCCGTCGACCTGGGACCGGACCGCAGCGACGCACGGATGCACGCCAAGACCGTAGGATCCTACGCAGTGCCGTAGGGGACCGCACCGCCACTTCCCAGCAAATTAGGGACCCTGTTGCTCCTGGGGTATCGGCGAGGACCATTCGCAACCGTCTCCATGAAGCTGGGCTACGGTCCCGCACACCGTTAGGCCGTCTTCCGCTCACGCCCCAACATCGTGCAGCCCGCCTCCAGTGGTGTCGCGACAGGCGTGAATGGAGGGACGAATGGAGACGTGTCGTCTTCAGCGATGAGAGTCGCTTCTGCCTTGGTGCCAATGATGGTCGTATGCGTGTTTGGCGCCGTGCAGGTGAGCGCCACAATCAGGACTGCATACGACCGAGGCACACAGGGCCAACACCCGGCATCATGGTGTGGGGAGCGATCTCCTACACTGGCCGTACACCACTGGTGATCGTCGAGGGGACACTGAATAGTGCACAGTACATCCAAACCGTCATCGAACCCATCGTTCTACCATTCCTAGACCGGCAAGGGAACTTGCTGTTCCAACAGGACAATGCACGTCCGCATGTATCCCGTGCCACCCAACGTGCTCTAGAAGGTGTAAGTCATATACCCTGGCCAGCAAGGTCTCCGGATCTGTCCCGCATTGAGCATGTTTGGGACTGGATGAAGCGTCGTCTCACGCGGTCTGCTCGTCCAGCACGAACGCTGGTCCAACTCAGGCGCCAGGTGGAAATGGCATGGCAAGCCGTTCCACAGGACTACATCCAGCATCTCTACGATCGTCTCCATGGGAGAATAGCAGCCTGCATTGCTGCGAAAGGTGGATATACACTGTACTAGTGCCGACATTGTGCATGCTCTGTTGCCTGTGTCTATGTGCCTGTGGTTCTGTCAGTGTGATCATGTGATGTATCTGACCGCAGGAATGTGTCAATAAAGTTTCCCCTTCCTGGGACAATGAATTCACGGTGTTCTTATTTCAATTTCCAGGAGTGCTTGCGGCCCCTCAACATCGTCCAGCGGGCGCATTATGCCAATGTATACCTTGCGTCCCGCATACTGCATGTTACCCAAACGCTACCCATTCTACATCTACATCTACATATATACTCCGCTAGACACCAAGCGGTGTGTGGCGGAGGGCACAGTTCGCGCCAGTCATATTTCCGCCCCTCTGTTCCACTCGCGGATCGCCTCAATACGAGCTCTTATTTCCCTTATCTTTGAATTGTGATCATTGCGCGATTTGAAAGTTGGTGGTAATAATATGCGCCCTACAGCCTCGGTGAAGATCGGATTTCGGAATTTAGTGAGCAGCCCCTTCTGTTTAGCGTACCGTCTATATGCAAGTGTCTCCCACTTCAAACTTTCTATGAGATTTGTAACGCTCTGGCGATGGCTAAATGTACCATTCACGAATCTTGCCGCTCTGATTTGGACCTACTCAATCTCTTGAATCAGACCCAACTGGTAAGGGCCCATACAGACGAACAATACTCCAATACGTATTATAAGCTATTTCCTCTACTGAAGGACTGCATCGCTTCAGGATTCTACCAATAAACCGAAATCTAGAGTTAGCCTTACCCGTTACTTGTGTAATATGATCATTCCATTTGAGATCATTTCGAATAGTCACACCCAGATACTTGACGGACGTTACGGCTTCTAAAGACTGAGCATTTGTTTTGTACTCGTACATTAATGGGGATTTTCGCCTTGTTATACGCAGTAGGTTGCACTTACTGATATTGAGAGATAACTGCCAGTCATTACACCACGCATTTATTTTCTGCAAATCCTCATTGATTTGTTCACAACTTTCGTGTGACACTACTTTCCTGTAGACTACAGCATCATCGGCAAACAATCTAAGGCCGCTGTCAATACCATCAACCAGATAGTTTCTGTAAATTGTAAAAAGCAGAGGAACTATTACGCTGCCCTGGGGCACACCTGGAGTTACGCTTGTTTCTGTTGAAGTCACCCCGTTCAGGATGACATACTGCTTCCTGTCTGTTAGAAAACTTTCTATCTAACCGCATATGTCATCGGATAGACCGTAAGCGCGCACTTTTTGTAGCAAGCGACAGTGCGGAACTGAGTCGAATGCCTTTCGAAAGTCGAGAAATGTAGCATCAACCTGGGAGCCGGTATCTAGAGCCTGTTGTACATCATGCACAAAGAGGGCCGACTGTGTCTCGCATGAGACCGTGCTGGTTTCTGCAGATGAGCTTCTCAGAGTCTAGAAAGGTCATTATGTCTGAATACAAAATATTTTCCATGATTCTACTACAAATATATGTCAGTGAAATTAGCCGGGAATTATTATTGCATCCGATTTTCTACCTTTTTTATAGATTGCTATGACCTGGGCTATCTTCCAGTCCCGTCGAACTTTCCGCTATTCCAATGATCTCTGATAAATGATGGATAAGAATGGTGCTATATTTGTAGTATAGTCAACATAAAATCTTACGGGGACGCCGTCTGATAATTGAAAGGGGGATTGGTGCTGCAGACCTCTACCGTAAACGTGTTTTTGAAGGCTAGGTTTAGAATTTCGGCCTTCTGTTTATCATCATCAGTTACATTACCCGCACTGTCACCAAGAGAAGGTATTGAATTATTTGTAGCATTCATAGATTTTGTGTACGACCAAAATTTTTTAGGGTAATTTTTAGAATCTGCAGATAAAATATTGCGTCCAAATTCGTTAAGAGAACCTCTCATTGTCCTTCTGACAGCTGCTTTCATTTCGCATAATTTCTGTTTGTCAGCGGGGCAGTGACTACGTTTAAAATGACTGTGCAAAATTCTCCGCTTTCTCAGCAACTTCCTAATACGTTTGTTGTACCAAGGTGGATCCTTCCCCTCCCCTATACTTTTGCTAGGCACATATTTCTCTAGCACATGGTGGACAATACCTTTAAACTCTGACCAAATATGTTCAATATCTTTATGTCCCGCGGTGAATGTTTGGATCTGACTATGAAGATATTTCTTAATTACGCTTTTATTTGCTTTCCCAAATAAGAAAACTCTACGCTGTTTCTTTGGTTTTTTTTTGCAACATGCACTGACATAGAAGCCACAACGACATTATGGTCGCTAATACCTTCTTCTAGATTGACTTCCTCAAAAAAACCAGGTCTGTTTGTCACCAAGATATCTAATATGTTCCAATATCGAGTTGGTTTTCTAACCAACTGCTCAAGGTTGTATGTCGAGAGCGCTCCTAGAATAACTTCACACGAATCGTTGCTTCTGCCCCCTGTGATAGACGTGTAATTTTCCCAGTCAATGGATGCTAGATGAAAGTCTCCACCTATAGGTGGAGTTATAACTAAGGGATAATTTGGATATTTACTTCCTATGTACTCAAGACTTCCCCCTGAAACGTTCTGTGACATTTGTTGCGGATGCTGGTGGTCTGTAAAAACATCCTAATACAATGGTCAATCCTTGGCTGATTGACAGCTTTATCCAGACTTTTTCACAGTCCGACCCAGTATCAATCTCAACTGCGTTTAAACAGCTTTTAACTGCAATGAACACACCACCTTCCATAGCCTCAGTCCTATCCTTCCTAAACATTGTCCAATCCGAGTTCAAAATTGTCCAATCCGAGTTCAAAATTTCACTGCTTTTTATGTCTGGTTTCAACCAGCTTTCGGCACCTAATACAATACTAGCATTGCTACTGTTTATTTCGGAGATTAACTCGGGGATCTTGCTACATACTCTTCGACAATTTACTAACATGAGATTAAGCATATTTAAATCCTTTGTAATGACCTGTTTAGGCGAACTAACAATTTTTACAGTTGTCACACCCACATTAGTGTCATGAACTGGTAACAGATAACCTCTTGGGGCTTGCATTACGGCAGAGCTGGGATACTTCGTCAGCGCTGGCATGTTACTGAAGATCAGATACGTATCTCTTACCCTCCCCAAGGAAAAAGGTTGTCTCGGCCTAGTTAAAGTACATGACAGGGCCGTTGCCCTCAATGTTAGTTCTCATTTAAGTCTGCTGCGCCGTTGTCCTACAAGCCTCTCGAGTTTGCTTCTGACGGCGCTACGACCTGCTTCACTAAGAGCGCCGGTGTCGCTACAGGACATCCTAGAACCCCTCTTTTGTAGGGGACGTTTCTATTTAGAACAAAGCTATTCTAGTGTGGCGCTCACGACACAACGAATGGCCACAACTCGACGCCTATATTACGACATGCTGCAACGCCGCCCCCTTAATGTGGTCGAACTAAACTATCTAGGTGTACGGTGGCACCTGGTGTGGAAAACTGTACACGATGCCATGCTTGATTCCGATGTTGTTTCTCAATGGTACGTAGTCGTTAATGGGAAGCTGGTGACACAAAAATGTCTCTACCATATCCACATGGCAGAATCTCCAAACTTTGTGGGTTGTAATACAGTAGCCAGCCGGAGTGGCCAAGCGGTTCTAGGCGCTATAGTCTGGAACCGCGCGACCACTTAGGTCGCAGGTTCGAATCCTGCCTCGGGCATGGAAGTGTGTGATGTCCTTAGGTTAGTTGGGTTTAAGTATTTCTAAGTTCTAGGGTACTGATGACCTCATAAGTTAAGTCCCATAGTGCTCAGAGCAATTTGAACCATTTTTTGTGATAGATTCTGACGAACACCGTCTCAGCTGTGGCGAGGCGGAACCGGTTTGGACATAGTGCGGCAGATGCTGACTTACCTGTTGCAAGTTACGCCGGAGCATATATCTGCACGCACGTTGTTCCCAAGACTCGGACCAATTCCGTCACCTGGATTCGTGGACATGCGGTACATTACCTCTATCGTGAAGGACACCAAAATTTGCTCGACTTCTGGCTCTATTTGCAAGAAAGACATCGTGCTATTGCCGTGCATACCAGCTATCGACGATGCTTCGCAAACTACCTATGGAGTACCTATCACAGCCCGCGGTATAGTTGGAATATTCCAGGCAGTGGTAGATGAGGTCAGAACAAAGTGCAAACAATCATACATTGAATAATCTTTATCAGTGCGCGCAGTTGCTGGTAAGCCTGACTACAAAGTTGTAGCTTTATTTTCATGTAATTCATGTGTACTATCCTAGATGGTGTCTTCATTCTGTTTTAGATTTCCAGGCTTGACTATCCATGACTGTTTGCACGTTGATATCTGTATGACAATACTGTACTGAACAAAAAAAACCTCCTGCACCCTACTAGAACTACCCTATCCCCAGTTACTTTCATCGTGTTTTTGTGGGTTGGCACACACTCGTTGGTCCCGTATAGTATAGTTTCTTCACATTTTAGATGGGGGGTGGTAACGTACAGTTAGGATGGCAATGCCTGAAGAGTTCATTATTGTTTGGCAGGGCACAAGTGGCGATGCCCCGTAGCGATAACTATGATTTTGTTTTATTTCTTTTTGGCTATTTTCAAAACTGCTGATGGTATTATACAGCATTTCAAGGCACCGGAAATAAATAAAATAATAAAAAGCTGAGTGTTAACGTGCTGCCTTTCATGCAGCTGGCCCGGGTTCGATTCCCGGTTGGGTTGGAGATTTTTTCCGCTCGTGGACTGGGTGTTGTGTCACCCTCATGCTCAATTTATCCTCATCGTCGGTACGTAGGTCGCCCAATTTGGCGTCGACTGAAGTAAGACTTGCACTCGGCGGCCGAACTTCGCCGGATGGGGGTTCCCGGCTGGCAATGCCATGCGATATTTCTTTTTTTGTGAACAATAACGGTCCTACCGCATTTCCTTGAAGTGCTCCTGAATGTTCCATCAGTCGATTGTGTTTTATGTTCCTTTAAGAGCGACGATTTGAAAACTATCTTCAATGAAGTACTGAATCCAGTCACGAATCTGGGTTGATAATCAGTTAGCTCTAACTTTGTTCACTAAAACACAGTGCAGAACTTTATCAAATGGCTTCCTGAAGTCTAGATGTGTGATGTTCGTCCCCCAGATGGATTCATACATCTTCCATACACCATGAAATCCTTCACCATTGATGATCATCATTGTCGTCGTCGTCGTCGTTGTCGTCGTTGTAGTCGTAGTCGTCGTCAAACATTTGAAATCCACAGTTGGGAAAATGTTGTATCGACGCCGGCCCACTTAACTAAGCTCAGTAAATGAACAATAACGAATTACTGAAATAGTCTTAAAAGTGGAGCGAAAGAAATTACTCTGTTCACTCCAAAGCTGAAGCTCATAATTATGTTCATAATTACGAGCAACGTCCAAGATCGATGGCTGAAGGCAGACAAGACTGAAGGCATATAAGGACGACCGTAACGTGCTTTCAGAAGTTCCGGCAGGGCAGGTACAGGCAACTGGTCACCGGTCTATACTTACCAACGAGATGCGTGGTGCAGCTTGCAGCGTCTTAATAATGCATCTAGTATCGCTCCACTTGAGGGAAATATCTATACTTAATAGTCATTGCTGATTCAGCTGGCCTCAAAGGCCTCTAGTTAATTTTTTTCTTAAATTAAGATCTTAATATATATACATCCATGTAATTTCTATACTTTTTGTACTGTCACCTATCTATTTTTCATTATATTGTCTTCTCCGTCCTTTATTATCCATTGGAATTAATCAGAAACTTACTTGGTGTTGCCATGAGACTTGTGGCGTGTTTCACCCAGTTCATTCTCATTTTCATTACATTCATGGTTAAATCTTGCGCTCCTCTGTCAACCTTGATCTATTTGTATCTCTGTCTCCCCCCAATAACTGCGAACACCCAGCTACTGGTCACTGAGCAACCCTCATTTCAGGTGCATTAAACTGTAATAAAACAAAAGCCGTGACACATACTGATGGTAATATTTCCGTTTCTGACGCAATCGAAGGTTTATGTTGATAATTGTATGTAGTACACCAAAATCATTACCGTATTTTTTTTCTATTTTAGCCCACGAAAAGTTGTTGTTTAAAGAAACCTGTAGTTTCCCGAAAATTCACTGTGGGTAAAAATATCATTATCATCAGAACGGCTACGATTTCAATATCAAGATTTCTCTTTAGTCAGCGCGAGACGTCAAAGAAATTCATTACAGAAGTGCTGAAGAAAGTCCACAGGTGGCCGCAACGAAAAAAGCGTCGTGCATTGCGGAGAGCCTCAGTCCCGTACCTCTGAAATCTGACATCCCAGTACGAAGGGAGAAATATAATACTGCTCCGAAACCTACAACTCACATAAGGCCACGTCAATACAAGTACAGGAACTCGGCCTTGAAACTTGATGATCAAACATTGTTTGCACCCAACGTCGGCGTATAGAATAGCACCTGTGCGTTATACAGGCTGCGAAAGCTAAGACAGTCTACACCAAGTTTTCGTTAAGGTATGTTTTTTGGTAGTGCGTAGCAATTTTGACTTCGGAAAGTAATTTTTAAGGTTCACAGCTACCGAATTCTGACACCAACCGACCCGTTTTTTTTTCCTGTGTGGGACGTGATCAACCAGTAATAAGAGCGCCGAAGCCGGCCGGCGTGACCGAGCGGTTCTAGGCGCTACTGTCTGGAACCTAGCGACCGCTACGCTCGCAGGTTCGAATCCTGCCTCGGGCATGGATGTGTGCGACGTCCTTAGGTTAGTTAGGTTTAATTAGTTCTACGTTCTAGGCGACTGATGACCTCAGAAGTTAAGTCGCATAGTGCTCAGAGCAATTTTTTTCAGACAGTCTGGCTGTAGCTAATATTAATCCAGGTTGGGGAACAACTGCGTACATACGTCACAATCAAAGAGATGCTGCGAGAGATGGATTGTGTAAAAGATATTGCTTAAATAGCTCAGGCGCTGCAAACGGCTGTTGTGAATGAGTATATTTTTGAAATGTTTCAAGTCTTGTTAATTACTTTTTAGAGGTCGCCACAATGTCTCACCAAATATGCTATTGAGTGTACAGACACCGCTATATACGATAACAACTATATTTCTCGTCTGATTGTTGTGAGATATTTCAAAACCAAAGCCCAAATGCTGTTTTACTATATTTTGCCTCAAATCTTAGCATTAATAAACCAAGGCAGCACATGTGCTAACCCGATTATCGATAAAGTTTTTTCCAAATTTTATATACAATCAGGTACTCTTTGTTCTTTTTTCACTTATCACATACAAATTTGCTCAAAATTTAATATTCAAGAAATCATTTCAGTTTAATTTTCGATTTTCATACGAGCTAATAAACACGCGTTTGACCACAATCTGAGCTGATTATGAAAGAAGATACGCTCCGATCTTGTAAATAACTAATCACTCTCGTCTTAAAGATACCATTGTTGTAGTTATACGACTGCGACTTGGGGACTGTTGTTCAACATTTTTTTATATTTTTTAAAAAGGTTTATTAATAAAAATATATATTCGAAAACGGCAACGAGTAGTTTCTCACGTGATATTCACGTTTCGTTGCTTTAGTTTACCACAGACTGTGGGACGTTGTCTGAAGATCTCCCCTTGTTGTACCGAAGGCAATCCATCGTTAATAGAGGATGTGCCCTGGTATTTGGATTCTCAGGTGGTTGTAGATCGCGTCGTCAGTTTTCGTGTAATATTGGGCAGCGTTATATGAAGGAGCATCAAGCAAGTGACGTGTATCTGTAGCCCCTTCCGCAATAAGTTAATATTTCCTACATCTCAGGAACTATCTTTTGTAGCCTTGTTTGATAAGATTACTGTTTGCTTTCTGATGAACGTTGGCAGGGTAGTTTTCCAGCGGACGACGCGCTCCTGTTTGCTGCGCCCGGAGCAGAGACGTCTTTTCTTCCTGATGCAGCGGCGATTCCGTCGTCGTACGACGTCCAGGTCTGCCCACGGCCAGGTGCCTCTATCAGCTGCGCCGTGTTAGCTCAAATAGATTTGATCGTTTTTGTACGGGCCCAATTAATTCGAATATTGAGAGTTGAGCAACCACAAAAGCCTTAAGGTGTCTTCTACAAGTCCAGAGTTCCTTGTGAGCGTATTCGCTCCTTAACAACTTGTTTAAATCTTGTTGGCCCTATTTTGCTAGTTCTGGACCGTGTTAGGTTCTAAAGGCTTTTACTTATGAACTGTTGAGTACTTTTATCCGCAGTCATTATGTAATTCCATTCACTGTCAAACTTGCGTGGTTCCTACCAGTTTCGTGTGATAACTGGCTGCTGTAATTTGTCGTTTTTCTTGTATTTTGTGGGATTCTATATTTATTTAAGGGTCGTTATGAATATTCCTGCTGCTGTGTACCAGTTGAGAGGAACAGTTTTTCTTGTATTTTGGGAAATAGTGTATTTTATTGCTGAATGGATTTATTAAGTTTTATAAATTGTTAAGGTAATTCGAACAGCCACAATCAATGGCGTGACTTGCTATCGTTTCCTTGTTTTGGGTGGGCGTTGTCTATTTGTTTAATGTTTTATCCATGCTTCGGAATTGTTAGTAGTTTTGTCGGCAGTCATTTGTAATTCATTTTACTGGTAGACACCTAGTTGGTGTAACTTCTTACTTGTATTGGGGACTTATGTATATTCTTGGTCTTAAGCCCTGTTCTTACCAGAATAAATTGTTGATTTTATTAATGAATTGATACTGTTCAATTTCTTTAAATTGTTTTGAGATGTGTTATTCACTTTTGACAAAGTTTTTAAATTGTAATCATAATAATTGTTGTTAAACAGTAAAGTGTATATCATGAAATGACAAATGACGAAATATGTGGATCTACCTTCCATGTATTTTTTCTTAAAATTATCCCAACCCCAGTTGTGATGTATCAAAGTGTTTTGCAGAATTAATTCAATTCTCACTCTGCGGTAACTGCAAACTGTGACATTGACCAGAAAATTCATTTGATCATGGAGTAAGTCACTGTGTCTGTTACAGTCAGAAGTCGCAGCAAATAATTTAATGAAGGAAAAGATAATGTAAGAGCTCCTTTGTTCACTTTAAAGCGTTAAGTTACTGGTAAAATATACAAGCCAAAGGCGCCTGCAGACACCTATTTTCTGTGTCTTCATCTGACGTCTTATTTAGAACAGTGTACAGCTACATTCGGAGCAAGCTTATTATTTCCTAAAGAACAATATCAACAGTTAAGATAAATAAATCGGAGCTAGCGCATCTACTCTTGCATGAGAGAGTACGAGAGTAGCTGCGATAATAAAGCCCACAGAAGCTTACCACTTAAGGCGCTTAGGATATAAGCTGCAAAGCTGCGTCCGCTATTCGTAAAAGTGCATTCTTTTATCGCGCTATTACAGACTGAAAACGAAAATATATCACCAATATAACTAAGCTCTTTGGAAGCACTTTATTGCTTGAGCAGTGTAAATCCCTTATCGGCATCTCTTTTCAAATCCCAAATACCGCTTTAAAAATGTAGTAGCCATTGACTGTAGAATTAATAAGCCACTGCAAGTGACTCATTATACAAATATCCAAAGTAACAATTTGTAGGATATAATATGGATATTATTAATGGTCAAAACTAATATGTCTCAAAGCCTTAATTTTTTTCATAATTAAGAATATTTTTATACATCACGACTCTCAAGTTTCAGCATTAGCGTACATTTTGAAAAAACACCAAGAGGCTTTAAACTGGCCACTGATACTGTACTATTAAATTTTAATTTTTGGGTTAATAACAAGACCAGGTGTCCATATTTTTCAAATTAATATAGAAGGATCAACATGAGACAGATTCGACTGCCTGAGAAAACTGGCTGATGAGAATGATATAGACGTTATAGCTTCACAGGAAATCTATTTGGCTGATGACAAGTCGGTGGATAGATACAAGACTACAGGATACAAAGTGATATCAGTGCTCATCTCACCTAGTCATGGATCTTGTCAGATCATCGTGAGGTAACCTGCTACAAATTTTCCAACGTAGAGGTCATTACGGTAGAACTCAAAAGTCCTATTAGATCAAGCATTTTTTTTTTTGACTTATCAGTGTTCTCACTCAGTTGATGCGGTCGCTACCGATCTCTATATATCAGAGTAGCACTTGCAACCTACGTCCTGTGTTATTTGCTGGATGTATTCCAATCTCTGTCTTCCTCTACAGTCTTTACCCCCTACGGTTCCATCTAGTACCATAGAAGTTATTCCATGATGTCTTAACGGATGTCCTACCATCGTTTCCGCTCTTCTTGTCAATGTGTTTCCTCGCAGGTTCTCCAGAGAACCTCCTCATTTATTATCAGTCTACCTAATTTCCAACTTCAAATGCTTCGATTCTCTTCTTCTCCAGTTTTCCGACAGTCCTTGTTTCACTACCATAGAATGCTATGGTCCGGACATATATTTTCAATAATTTCTTCCTCAAATTAAGGCCTATGTCTGATACTAGTAGACTTCTCGTGATCAGGAACGCCCCTTTTTGTCAGTGGTAGTCTACTTTTTATGTCCCCCTTGCTCTGTCCTTTATGGTTTATTTTACTGCCTAGGTGTCAGAATTTCTTTACTTCGTGATTACCAGTTTGATGTTAAGTTTCTCACTGTCCTCATTTCTTCTACATGTTGTTACTCTCGTCTTTCTTCGATTTACCTTCAATCCATATTCTGTACTCACTACAGAGTTCATTCCATTCAACCCATTCTTCTACACTTTCACTCGGGATAGAAATATCATCAGCGACTCTTATCACTGATGTCCCTTCATCTTGAATTATAGCTCCACTCTTGAATCTTACTTTTATATCTGTGAGTGCTTCCTCGATGTACAGATTGGACAGCAACGCCAACAGACTACATCCCGGTTTTACAACATTTTTAATCTGAGCACTTCACTCCATGACTTCCACACTTATCGTTCCCTCTTGCCTCTTATACATATCGTATTTTCCCCGTCTTTCCCTATAGCTTACCCCATATTTTCTGAGAATAACGAACCTCTAGAGCGATTTTACATTCTTGACTGCTTTTCCCCGCTCGACAAATTCTGTGACGATATCTTGATTTTTCTTTAGTCTTGATTCCATTATCAAGCATTACCTTCCCTAAAGCCCAATTGGTCATCACATAACACATCCTTCCATTCTTCTGTGTATCATCAAAAAAACACCTAACGTCAGATGTCCCACGTCTGTCTTATCCATAGTTACATGGTCATTCGTATAGTTGCTATACTTCAAAACAGAAACTCAACCCGAGGACACGTAAATAAAGTCGACAGTGGAAAAAGAAGCTGTCGAATTGAAGGACGCACGAGGTCTGTATCTAAGTTACGATACCAACGAAATTAAAATATTCCACCAGGAAAATGGCAAACCGATGCAGAACTGATCTATCCATGTTCTCCACCGACGAGAACAGATTACCATGGAGGATAGTACTAAAACATTTGTCCATAAGCCCACACCACCCTTCAAAATACGGACATAGTTTCTGAAATAACCGTTCGAACTTTTAGAAAGCTAACCAGGCACAATATCGCCAGAAAGTGTAAGAAACTTGAAGTCAGAAAATTATTAAGGATTTCCGAAAATTATTTGAGGTGTAACTAAACAGAACATCCAAGGGGAATAAAATAGTATTATGTGCCAGCCTCAGCAAACCTACGTGAGCCGTGGCGTCTTTAATTTTGGCGGGCATGGTACTCCGTCGGTGCCAGTAAGTACTTGGGTTGCCGATATTGATCTGATCATATGTCGGGAGCTAGAGCCTTTAGACGAGGCGTGTGATGTTGGTTTGCCGGGCCCTGCCGCAGTGAGTTGGCCGAAGAGAATGTAGGTGGAAAGTTTTTGCCTTTAGGGAACTCCGGTTGTCTGGTATGGGCCTCGAGAAGCCGAGAGAGATTAAATATGTTGAGGGTAAGGCTTTCCGGCCTGCTTAGGAATTAATAGCCACGACGTCGGGTGCAACCTGGACGGCGAACACCAGGCCTGCTCCGCAAGCTTAAATTTTACGGCACCTCCAAGACCGCCTGCACGAATTGGAGGTAATATCACCCCAGCTTGGAAGCCTGGATGTCACGGCTTCTTCTCACCTGAGTGGAGTTCAGCGTTGTTTTCCAGTTTTTTGGGTCCTTGATATCACAAGGCCACATCTGTGTTAATGTGCAACTGGCCATTTTATACACTCCTGGAAATTGAAATAAGAACACCGTGAATTCATTGTCCCAGGAAGGGGAAACTTTATTGACACATTCCTGCGGTCAGATACATCACATGATCACACTGACAGAACCACAGGCACATAGACACAGGCAACAGAGCATGCACAATGTCGGCACTAGTACAGTGTATATCCACCTTTCGCAGCAATGCAGGCTGCTATTCTCCCATGGAGACGATCGTAGAGATGCTGGATGTAATCCTGTGGAACGGCTTGCCATGCCATTTCCACCTGGCGCCTGAGTTGGACCAGCGTTCGTGCTGGACGAGCAGACCGCGTGAGACGACGCTTCATCCAGTCCCAAACATGCTCAATGGGGGACAGATCCGGAGATCTTGCTGGCCAGGGTAGTTGACTTACACCTTCTAGAGCACGTTGGGTGGCACGGGATACATGCGGACGTGCATTGTCCTGTTGGAACAGCAAGTTCCCTTGCCGGTCTAGGAATGATAGAACGATGGGTTCGATGACGGTTTGTATGTACCGTGCACTATTCAGTGTCCCCTCGACGATCACCAGTGGTGTACGGCCAGTGTAGGAGATCGCTCCCCACACCATGATGCCGGGTGTTGGCCCTGTGTGCCTCGGTCGTATGCAGTCCTGATTGTGGCGCTCACCTGCACTGCGCCAAACACGCATACGACCGTCATTGGCAGCCAAGGCAGAAGCGACTCTCATCGCTGAAGACGACACGTCTCCATTCGTCCCTCCATTCACGCCTGTCGCGACACCACTGGAGGCGGGCTGCACGATGTTGGGGCGTGAGCGGAAGACGGCCTAACGGTGTGCGGGACCGTAGCCCAGCTACATGGAGACGGTTGCGAATGGTCCTCGCCGATACCCCAGGAGCAACAGTGTCCCTAATTTGCTGGGAAGTGGCGGTGTGGTCCCCTACGGCACTGCGTAGGATCCTACGGTCTTGGCGTGCATCCGTGCGTCGCTGCGGTCCGGTCCCAGGTCGACGGGCACGTGCACCTTCCGCCGACCACTGGCGACAACATCGATGTACTGTGGAGACCTCACGCCCCACGTGTTGAGCAATTCGGCGGTACGTCCACCCGGCCTCCCGCATGCCCACTATACGCCCTCGCTCAAAGTCCGTCAACTGCACATACGGTTCACGTCCACGCTGTCGCGGCATGCTACCAGTGTTAAAGACTGCGATGGAGCTCCGTATGCCACGGTAAATTGGCTGACACTGACGGCGGCGGTGCACAAATGCTGCGCAGCTAGCGCCATTCGACGGCCAACACCGCGGTTCCTGGTGTGTCCGCTGTGCCGTGCGTGTGATCATTGCTTGTACAGCCCTCTCGCAGTGTCCGGAGCAAGTATGGTGGGTCTGACACACCGGTGTCAATGTGTTCTTTTTTCCATTTCCAGGAGTGTATTAACGCCCCTCCGAGTGATTATGTGCATGATCATTGGTCTGTGTAACTGATCGCAGTTATTTGTCCATATAAACTGAATCGACAAAATTAAATTTGTAACGTAATCTGTGTGGGAGTGCAAGGCACCATTTGTAGATGAATATGCCTTACCCACTGCATCAGCAGGCACTGATATTTCGTCTTCGAATTTAGAAATATTTGTAAGGGGTGTCAAGCTTGAACTTGTATGTGTATTCGCTTGCGCGGGAAATAGAGATTTCTTACATCTTAGGCATTCTCGTCTGTAGCCTTATTTGCGCATATTACTGCTCTCTCCTGAGGTGTGTTTGCAGGCTAGCTTTGGCAGCGGACGACGCGTTCCTCTTCCCTGGACCTGGAGCGGAGAGTGTTTTCTTTCTGCTGTGGCCGCATGTCCGTCGTCGCACGACGTCTTGGTTGCCGGCAATCTGGTGCCTCTACCAGCCGCTACGTAGTGGCTCAAGTCAAGTAAAGTTGATCGTTTGATGCGTGCCACGACGGAGTGTCGCCAATAATCGGGAACCAGTAGTCTGCCCTATTTGGTGAATTCAGTAAGCTCATGAGGTTTAGCACGTTCTGCAAGTCCGAAGTTCGTCCTCAGTACTTGCTCTTCAACTACTCATTTAAACTTAGCATCCTTATTGCTACTTCTGAGCGCGTTAAGTTTAAAGACCTTTACTTATCAATATGAACTGTTGAACCTTTCCTTTTTTCCACAGTCACTAGCTAACTCCACTCCTTGTTAAAATTGCCTGCTTGTTCCTTGTTGGCCGGCCTGTGTGGCCAAGCGGTTCTAGGCGCTTCAGTCTCGAACCGCGCGACCGCTACGGTAGCAGTTTCGAATCCTGCCTCGGGCATGCATGTGTGTGATGTCCTTCGGTTAGTTAAGTTTAAGTAGTTCTAAGTTCTAGGGGACTGATGACCTCAGATGTTAAGTACCATAGTGCTCAGAGCCATTTGAACCATTTTGTTCCTTGTTGGCTGCGATAGCCATCTGCTCTAGTTCTCAGCTCAACTTGTATTTTTGGGCAATTGCATATTTTTATTAACGGTCGTTGTCAACGTTTCTGCTGGTGTGCAACAGTTGCGAGTCAAATTTAAATTGCATGTAATCCATGCATATCTTGCATTTTGGGCAACTGTATACTTATTAAAACTCATTGTGGGCGTTTCTGTTGGTGCTTAACGTTTGGGAGTCACATTTAAATTGCACGTCCTCTCAGCACATCCTGTATTTTGGGGAGTCTTATATTTACTTAAGGGTCAATAAGTATGTTTCTGTTGGTGCGTACCATTTGGGAGTCTCATTTAAATTGTATTCCTTCCCAGCTTTGCCTGTATTTTGGGGGCATTGTATATTTTATTGCTTAAGGGATTTTTATTAAGGCTTATGCATTGTTAAGGGTTTTCTAAAAGCCAATAACAGTGGTGTGACTTGTTATCCTTTCTGTATTTTGGATGGGCGTTATCCACTTGTGTAATGTGTTGCCAATGCTTGGAAATTGTTAGTACGTTTAATGGCTGATATTGTAATCCATTTTGCGTATAAAATTTTTTGGTGAACCTTCTTGTGGCCGGACCTAGTTGGTGTGACGTCTTTCTTGTGTTTGCGGACTGCATACTCTCGTTTCAAGTCCTGCTCTTAATGGTGAAAATTGAAAGTTTGTTTCTAATGAAGTGAGCCTGTTCGAGTTTTTAAAGAATGTGAACGTCGTGATTCCTTTAACAACTTTTTTGTGATTATAATACTGATGTTAAGCAATACAGAGTTTTCCATAAAACAACAGACGACGAAATATGTGGGTCCACCTACCTTGTGTTTTCCTTGAAGTTATTCCAACCCAAACGCACTACTACGAATACCAAGAAACCGATAACGCCGAAAATGGTAAACATGTAGTAGAAGAATTGAACGAAGCGGAAAACATCAGCTACAATCCGGAGCCGAATATAACACCTTCAGTATGGACATTAAAACGTGTTATAAAAAAGTCTTGTTCCACTGCAGGCCCGAAATACAGACAAACCTACAGCTGAACCAAATCGATAATGGCCATCATCAGAGCAACATCCTATAAGATCCCTTCAATGAACAGGTCCATCACCGTTTATTACGGCATGGGTTACGTGCGCGTTGTCATCTTCTCCGGCTACCTTCGACGAATGTACAGAAACGTGCTATATGACAATGGTGTATGGAAGGACGTGACTGCGGAGGAGAATGGCATTACATAGTACACTACTACACTGCTACACCACGAAGATGAAGTGCTACATGCGCGAAATTTAACCGACAGGAAGAAGATGCTGTGATATGCAAATGATTAGCTTTTCAGAGCATTCACACAAGGTTGGCGCCGGTAGCGACACCTACAACGTGCTGACATGAGGAAAGTTTCTAACCGATTTCTAATACACAAACAGCAGTTGACCGGCGTTGAATGGTGAAACGTTGTTGTGATGCCTTGTGTAAGGAGGAGAAATGCGTACCATCACGTTTCCGACTTTGATAAAGGTCGGATTGTAGCCTATCGCGATTGCGGTTTATAGTATCGCGACAATGCTGCTCGCGTTGGTAGAGATCCAATGACTGTTAGCAGATTATGGAATCGGTGGGTTCAGGAGGGTCATACGGAACGCCGTGGTGGATCCCAACGGCCTCGTATCACTAGCATTCGAGATGACAGGCATCTTATCCGCATGACTGTAACAGATCGTGCAGCCACGTCTCGATCCCTGAGTCAACAGATGGGGACGTTTGCAAGACAACAACCATCTGCACGAACAGTTCGACGACGTTTGCAGCAGCATGGACTATCAGCTCGGAGACCATGGCTGCGGTTACGCTTGACCCTGCATCACAGACACGAGCGCCCGCGTTATTGTACTCAATGACGAACCTGGGTGCACGAATGGCAAAACGTCATTTTTGCGGATGAATCCAGGTGCTGTTTACAGCATCATGATGGTCGCATCCGTGTTTGGCGTCATCGCGGTGAACGCACATTGGAAGCGTGTATTCGTCATCGTCATACTGGCGTTATCACCCAGCGTGATGGTATGGGGTGCCGTTGGTTACACATCTCGGTCACCTCTTGTTCGCATTGACAACAGTTAGAACCGTGGGAGTTACATTTCAGATGTGTTACGACCCGTGGCTCTGCCCTTCATTCGATCCTGCGAAACCCTACATTTCAGCAGGATAATGCACTGCCGCATGTCGCAGGTCCTGTACGGGCGTTTATGGATACAGAAAATGTTCGACTGCTGCCCTGGCCAGCAATTCTTCAGATCTCTCACCAATTGAAAATGTCAGGCCAATGGTGGACGAGCAACTGGTTCGTCACAATACTCCAGTCACTACTCTTGATGAACTGTGGTATCGCGTTAAAGCTGCATGGGCAGCTGTACCTGTACACGCCATCCAAGCTCTGTTTGACTCAATGCCCAGGCGTATCAAGGCGGTTATTATGGCCGAGGTGGTTGTTCTGGGAACTGATTTCTCAGGATCTATGCACCGAAATTTCGTGAAAATGTAATCACATGTCATTTCTGGTATAATATATTTGTCCAATGAATACCCGTTTATGATCTGCATTTCTTCTTGGTGCAGCAATTTTAATGGCTGGTAGTGTATTTTAGGACGAATCAATGTTCTGTTTTTTGAAAACGATGGCCACATTTTGGTTCGTCCCAGACATGGGGAGCATCATGAGAGTGACTGCATTCGGACACGACGTGCAGCATCAACTCATCAAGGCCTTACGGTATGGGGTGATATTGACTACAACCAAAAATCACTGGTGTTGCGTGTCCAGGCCACTGTGGCCAGTGTCACTTACTTGAATGACATCCTGCGATCCACAGCCACACCCTATCTGCACAACATCCCAGAAGCCATGGTAATAACACAATGCACGACTTCATGTTCTTGCAGGAACATGTGCCTTCTTGCTGTCACAGGACACTGCTGACCCGCCAGACCAATCACCCGTCGAAAATGTGTGGGATATGGTGAAACGTCGGGTGCAGCTCTTTGACCCAATGCCAACTATTACTGATGAACTTTGGAATCAGGTTAATGCATTGTGTATGGCTATTCCACAGGCCGTCATTCGTGCCTTATGCGCTTCGAGGCCATCACACATGGAACAAGTTACCAGAGCCCATGGGGGACCCTGTGCCTACTGGGCAACCGGACACATGTGGGACCGAGGTAACTGATGTGCTAATCATTTCTGCAGAACATACTAATGTACATGTCTTGTGAATATAAACGTAATACCTCTCGTCGTTCAAAGTGTTCTTTATTTTCTAAATATAAGTGTAATGTTGGAAGTTACTTGGTCGCATTTTATTTTACCCACAGTCATGCGTTTCGATGCTTCATCATCAGAACACATAATACAGTACAAAGTAAAGCTTACGAAAGAGAGCGTACAAGTCACTGTGAATAAGTATCTCATAGCTACGTAGCCAAGTGCCAAAGTGAACTTTGCTTTGTAATTATTTCTGTGATTTGCGGGCAATGTATCGAAGCGCCTAACGGCGAATAAATTAATTTGCAACCAAGAAACTTACAAAATTGAGGGACTCGGCAGTAAACAATGGTAAGGGACAGTCTGCGAGAAACAGAGATATTAATTGTAAAATGTGAGAGATGGCATGTTTCATTCATATTAGTAAAAACGCCCACGAAAACCCGATAGATAGCACCACTTTGTCAACTTTCAGATTTTCGGTATTAGTAGCTTTTTCGATTCGTTTGCAGGTAAACAATGATAAGCGCCTAAAACACGGCGGCAAGTGAGAGTGAAGTGTCCAATATTCGTGTGAAAAGTTTTTCAGTGAGTTTTTGATCGATTGTGGAGATGACCTGGATATGTATGACTCTTATAAAGACCCAGAATACGTTCCCGAAGATGAAAGCACCTCCAGAGTTATAGAAGTCACTACACTCGAAAAGATTCATCGCGAGAGTACTTAAGTATGGACTATTCATGCAGCTCTGTTGTGACAAGAACGTCGAGGAGTGTCAGACGGCAAGCAAAAGATCTGTTTCTATAGACAAATTTCAACGAATATTTACCGAGGAATTCAATTAAGTTTCAAGAGCCCTAAAATGGAAACTTGTCAACAGTGTGATTCAATTTATGTAGCAATCAAGCAGACTGAGAACTGTAAAAACAAAACTAAAATACATTCATTGCGAATAAATCAGGAGATTCACCACCGAAAATCAAATGCTGTTCCATCTGCAATACGTGAAGCAATGAAAGTAGCAAGACAAGACATCAAGTTCACTGCGCGATAACAATGGAGATACAATCGAAGAGAGTGCTGCCAAAGCAGATTTACTAAACACAACGTTCCAAAATGCCTTCACAAAGGACTAAGTAAATATTCCAGAATTCGAATTGAGAACGGCTGTCAACATGAGTAACGTAGAAATATCCTCGGAGTAGTGAAGCAATCGCATAACTTAATAAAAGCAAGTCTTCTGATCCAGACTGTATACCAATTAGGTTTCTTTCGGAGTACGCTGATGCATTTGCTCCATACGTAACAACCATATACAAACGTTCGCTCGACGAAAGATCCGTACCCAAAGAATGGAAAGTTGCACAGGTCACACCAATTTTCAAGAAAGGTAGTAGGAGTAATCCACTAAATTACAGGCCCATATCGTTAAGGTCTATATGCAGCACGATTTTAGAACATATATTATGTTCGAACATTATGAATTACCTCGAAGGAAACGGTCTATTGACACACAGTCAACATGGGTTTAGAAAACATCGTTCCTGTGAAGTACAACTAGCTCTTTATTCACATGAAGTGCTGAGTGCTATTGACAAGGGATTTCAGATCGATTCCGTATTCCTGGATTTCCGGAAGGCTTTTGACATTGTACCACACAAGCGGCTTATGGAATATCGTCTTAAGTTATGTGACTGGATTTGTGATTTCCTGTCAGAGAGGTCACAGTTCGTAGTAATTGACGGAAAGTCATCGAGTAAAACAGAAGTGATTTCAGGCGTTCCCCAAGGTAGTGTTATAGGCCCTTTGTGTTCCTTATCTATATAAACGATTTGGGAGACAATCTGAGCAGCCGTCTTCGGTTTGGTTGCAGATGACGCTGTCGTTTATCGACTAATAAAGTCATCAGAAGATAAAAACAAACTGCTAAACGATTTAGAAAAAATATCTGAATGGTGCGAAAAGTGGCAGTTGACCCTAAATAACGAAAAGTGTGAGATCATCCACATGAGTGCTAAAAGGAACTCGTTAAACTTCGGTTTTATTAGCAGGACACTTAGAAAATGTAACAGACCTACTAAAGCGACTGCCTACTCTACGCTTGTCCGTCTTCTTTTATAATACTGCTGCGCAGTGTGGGATCCTTACCAGGTACGACTGACGGAGTCAATCGAAAAAGTTCAAAGAAAGGCAGCACGTTTTGCATTATCACGAATGATGGGAGAGAGTGTCACAGAAATGATACAGGATTTGGGCTGGAATACACTAAAAGAAAGGCGTTTGTTGTTTCGACGGAATCTTCTCACAAAATTCCAATCACCAACTTTCTCCTCCGAATGCGAAAATATTCTGTTGGCACCGACCTACATAGGGCGGAACGACCACCACGATAAAATAAGGGAAATCAGAGCTCGTACGGAAAAACATAGGTGTTCATTCTTTCCGCGCGCTATAGGAGATTGGAATGATAGATGATGTTCAGATGTGTGTGAAATCTTATGGGACTTAACTTCTAAGGTCATCAGTCCCTAAGCTTACAAACTTTTTTTTTTTTTTTTTTTGGTCATCAGTCTACTGACTGGTTTGATGCGGCCCTCCACGAATTCCTTTCCTGTGCTAACCTCTTCATCTTAGTGTAGCACTTGCAACCTACGTCCTCAATTATTTGCTTGACGTATTCCAATCTCTGTCTTCCTCTACAGTTTTTGCCCTCTACAGCTCCCTCTAGTACCATGGAAGTCATTCCCTCATGTCTCAGCAGATGTCCTATCAACCTGTCCCTTCTCCTTATGAGCGATTTCCACATATTCCTTTCCTCTCCGATTTGGCGTAGAACCTCCTCATTCCTTACCTTACCAGTCCACCTAATTTTCAACATTCGTCTATAGCACCACATCTCAAATGCTTCGATTCTCTTCCGTTCCTGTTTTCCCACAGTCCATGTTTCACTACCATACAATGCTGTACTCCAGACGTACATCCTCAGAAATTTCTTCCTCAAATTAAGGCCGGTATTTGATATTAGTAGAGTTCTCTTGGCCAGAAATGCCTTTTTTGCCATAGCGAGTCTGCTTCTGATGTCCTCCTTGCTCCGTCCGTCATTGGTTATTTTACTGCCTAGGTAGCAGAATTCCTTAACTTCATTGACTTCGTGACCATCAATCCTGATGTTAGGTTTCTCACTGTTCTAATTTCTACTACTTCTCATTACCTTCGTCTTTCTCCGATTTACTCTCAAATCATTCTGTGTACTCATTAGACTGTTCATTCCGTTCAGCAGATCCTTTAAGTCCTCTTCACTTTCACTCAGGATAGCAATGTCATCAGCGAATCGTATCATTGATATCCTTTCACCTTGTATTTTAATTCCACTCCTGAACCTTTCTTTTATTTCCATTAGTGCTTCCTCGACGTACAGATTGAAGAGTAGGGGCGAAAGGCTACAGCCTTGTCTTACACCCTTCTTAATACGAACACTTCGTTCTTGATCGTCCACTCTTGTTATTCCCTCTTGGTTGTTGTACATATTGTATATGACCCGTCTCTCCCTATAGCTTACCCCTACTTTTTTTCAGAATCTCGAACAGCTTGCACCATTTTATACTATCGAACGCTTTTCCAGGTCGACAAATCCTATGAAAGTGTCTTGATTTTTCTTTAGCCTTGCTTCCATTATTAGCCGTAACGTCAGAATTGCCTCTCTCGTCCCTTTACTTTTCCTAAAGCCAAACTGATCGTCACCTAGCGCATTCTCAATTTTCTTTTCCATTCTTCTGTATATTATTCTTGTAAGCAGCTTCGATGCATGAGCTGTGAAGCTGATTGTGCGATAATTCTCGCACTTGTCAGCTCTTGCCGTCTTCGGAATTGTGTGGATGATGCTTTTCCGAAAGTCAGATGGTATATCGCCAGACTCATATATTCTACACACCAACGTGAATAGTCGTTTTGTTGCCACTTCCCCGAATGATTTTAGAAATTCTGATGGAATGTTATCTATCCCTTCTGCCTTATTTGACCGCAAGTCCTCCAAAGCTCTTCTAAATTCCGATTCTAATACTGGATCCCCTATGTGTTCTAAATCGACTCCTGTTTCTTCTTCTATCACATCAGACAAATCTTCACCCTCATAGAGGCTTTCAATGTATTCTTTCCACCTATTTGCTCTCTCCTCTGCATTTAACAGTGGAATTCCCGTTGCACTCTTAATGTTACCACCGTTGCTTTTAATGTCAGCAAAGGTTGTTTTGACTTTCCTGTATGCTGCGTCTGTCCTTCCGACAATCATATCTTTTTCGATGTCTTCACATTTTTCCTGCAGCCATTTCGTCTTAGCTTCCCTGCACTTCCTATTTATTTCATTCCTCAGCGACTTGTATTTCTGTATTCCTGATTTTCCCGGAACATGTTTGTACTTCCTCCTTTCACCAATCAACTGAAGTATTTCTTCTGTTACCCATGGTTTCTTCGCAGCTACCTTCTTTGTACCTATGTTTTCCTTCCCAACTTCTGTGATGGCCCTTTTTAGAGATGTCCATTCTTCTGCTACTGTACTGCCTACTGCGCTATTCCTTATTGCTGTATCTATAGCGTTAGAGAACTTCAAAAGTATCTCGTGATTCCTTAGTACTTCCGTATCCCACTTCTTTGCCTATTGATTCTTCCTGACTAATGTCTTGAACTTCAGCCTACTCTTCATCACTACTATATTGTGATCTGAGTCTATATCTGCTCCTGGGTACGCCTTACAATCCAGTATCTGATTTCGGAATCTCTGTCTGACCATGATGTAATCTAATTGAAATCTTCCCGTATCACCCGGCGTTTTCCAAGTATACCTCCTCCTCTTGTGATTCTTGAACAGGGTATTCGATATTACTAGCTGAAACTTGTTACAGAACTCAATTAGTCTTTCTCCTCTTTCATTCCTTGTCCCAAGCCCATATTCTCCTGTAACCTTTTCTTCCACTCCTTCCCCTACAACTGCATTCCAGTCGCCCATGACTATTAGATTTTCGTCCCCCTTTACATGCTGCATTACCCTTTCAATATCCTCATACACTTTCTCTATCTGTTCATCTTCAGCTTGCGACGTCGGCATGTATACCTGAACTATCGTTGTCGGTGTTGGTCTGCTGTCGATTCTGATTAGAACAACCCGGTCACTGAACTGTTCACAGTAACTCACCCTCTGACCTACCTTTCTATTCATAACGAATCCTACACCTGTTATACCATTTTCTGCTGCTGTTGATATTACCCGATACTCATCTGACCAGAAATCCTTGTCTTCCTTCCACTTCACTTCACTGACCCCTACTATATCTAGATTGCGTCTTTGCATTTCCCTTTTCAGATTTTCTAATTTCCCTACCACGTTCAAGCTTCTGACATTCCACGCCCCGACTCATAGAACGTTACCCTTTCGTTGATTATTCAATCTTTTTCTCGTGGTAACCTCCCCCTTGGCAGTCCACTCCCGGAGATCCGAATGGGGGACTATTCCGGAATCTTTTGCCAATGGAGAGATCATGACACTTCTTCAAATACAGGCCACATGTCCTGTGGATATACGTTACGTGTCTTTAATTCAGTGGTTTCCATTGCCTTCTGCATCCTCATGTCGTTGATCATTGCTGATTCTTCCGCCTTTAGGGGCAATTTCCCACCCCTAGGACAAGAGAGTGCCCTGAACCTCCATCCGCTCCTCCGCCCTCTTTGACAAGGCCGTTGGCAGAATGAGGCTGACTTCTTATGCCGGAAGTCATCGGCCGCCAATGCTGATTATTTATCAAAATTTAGGCAGTGGCGGGGATCGAACTCGGGACCGAAGACGTTTTGATTATGAATCAAAGACACTACCCCCTTTTTTTCTTTTTTTTCTTTTTTTTACCCCCTTTTTTATTTACTTTTGTTTTCTCCATCCACTTTTTTTATCCATCTTTTCTTCCAGCAATCCAATTTTTATTAACCACTTTTATTTTCTTTTTATTTATTTTTATTTTATATTTTTTTTATTTTTTTTATTAGGATGGTCAGGGCGTCGTACACGCCGCACTAGCGGTGGGGTCTGTTCACGGCACCTCCAGCGCGTCGAGGCCCAAACCCCTCCCACCCCTTTTTCATGTTCCCTGTTGGGTCATAGCACTAAGTGTGCAGAAATCTTAACGCAATATTCCCATTCTCCGATGTAAGAAAGACAAAGAAACCTCTTCTCTGAGTAGAAACTGAACACTGATAATAAAAAAAAGAAAAAAAAAGTTCCGGAAGCAAGGTTAAAGTAAATAATAATAAGGAACCAAGTGACTTTTATTTTTCTTCTGTTCGTTCTCGTTCAAGGTGTTGTAGTGGTTTCACATATTTAACCAACACCCATTCTTTCTAAAATTATCTTCAGCATGTTGCCATAGTGCTTCTTGTGGTTACGATACGTGCTAATTTTTGCATATTCACACTTCATGTAAACGCGGAATTCTATCTCGTTGTCCGACCCAAGTGTGTGGATGACATAACTAACATATTTTCCCAGTAACCAGCTAATGGCGTTGGTTTTTAATTTCGGAAAGTATGTCATGTCTGGTCTCAGGAGGAGCGACGGCGTTATATATTGCGTAGAGGATCTGGTGAGAAAGGCGATTTGTTGCCTGATCCAATTCCAATTATGCACATTGCCACTACAGGTGAATCTGTGGCTGAGTGTATCCACCAGATTGCATTTTCCACAATGGTGTGTCTGGTTTAAACCGATCCCATATAGTCTCTCGTTGGTGCTGATGACATTATTAACTGTTTTGTACCATGCGGAAATAGCGTCTGTAGATAACACGGCATAGTTGATGTTCCGCCATACAGCTTTCCAGTCACAACTTGGGAATTTCGTTTCAATTTTGTTTCTATCCTCATTTAACTTCCTTTCAAGTATGATGTCGCGCGCTGTGATACGTGTGTTGCTTCTGATTTCGTCACTAAGATAACTTGCTTCGAGGAAAAAGTTCCTCACATACTGCAGACGGGCATTTATCCATCGCACATCAATCGGTGCTTGCAGGCTATGGGGTGTCACAGCCTCAAAGAGCTTTGCGGTTATACATTGTGGAAGTTCTCTGAGTATATGGAAAGTCCGTTTGAGGAACAGAGCAGACGCTTTATTGCGAATATCCACCAAACCGAGGCCCTCGTTTCTGACATCCAGTATAACCGTAGTCGCACCAACCCTGAATATGTCTCCTCGCCATAAATAATTGGTAACAGTGGACATGATCCCTTTCGCTACTAGTTTAGGGATTGGAAATACCTGCGCAGTGAAATACGCTTTAGACAAAACGCAGGAGTTGATGAATCTGACTTTTTGCACCAGGTCCTTAGTTCGATGGATGTTCTCCATTACAGCACCATGAACTTTCCTCCTAGTTTCCGTCCAGTTAAAAGCAGCCATCCGCATCGGACATGCCATTAAGGTTATTCCCAAAGTTTTATGTTTGTAGTCTTGTTTTGCCCATGCCAGTCGAAGGTGATCTAGGCCCCGTAGATTCAATATTTGACTTTTGTTTTCATTTGCTGTCGCTCCCGACGCTATACAATACCTTTGGATTTCTCTTTCCAGTGTAACTGTCTCCTCCTTATTCCTTATTACAACGCCCACGTCATCAGCATAAGCTCGTATGACAGTTTTCTCACCACTCAATGTTATGCCTGTTAATCTTGCGTGGACAGTGCGGAGGAAGGGCTCTAAAGATACTGAAAATAAAAACATTGATAAGGGACTGCCCTGTGGAACCCCTCGCCTTATCCGTCTGGGTTTAGATGTTTGGCCATTGATTGCGTTGCAATATTCCTTAGCATGTTCACAATCTGGGGGTGGAAAACCATTCTTGACAGCGTCGCAAAGAGTTATCTACGACTAACGCGGTCAAAAGCTTTGTTGAAATCTATAAAGATTAAAGCACATTTTATACTTGTCACTGAGGTAATTGCAATGACGTCTCTGTATGCAGATAGACTTTCGAATATCGTTCTGGTCGGAGAACAAGATTGGTGATGACTCAATATTTTGTTGGAAAAGGCAGAGAGTCTTTTGTTGGTAATACGCGAAATTATTTTGTAATCAGAATTTAGTAGCGAAAGAGGCTGAAAATTGTTTAAGTTGGTTTTGCCTTTACTCTTAGGAATCAGTACTATTTTACTTTCCTTAAACTCTGCAGGGACCGGTTTTCCGTTCAGGACCTCATTTGCCATGGAAGTGATCTTGTCCCCAATTATAGACCAGTAGCGGGCATAAAACTCCACAGGGAGGCCATCAAGTCCCGGAGATTTGTTGACAGGTGAGTTACGCACTGCCTCATGCACTTCATCTTTAGTAATAGGTGACAGGATGTCAGCGTTGTCTGTTCCGACAATTGTGGACCTAAAATAGCGAGAGAAAGTCCTCGAGAGCTGCATCTTCCACTGTGGTAGGGGCATATAAGGTTTCATAGTATCTGTGGACTTCGTCCAGTATTTGTTTCTGGGATGTGATCCTCGTACCAGTATGCGTCTGGACTTCATCAATTAAAGTTAGACGTCTGTTTTTAGCATGCCGCACCAAGTGATACAGAGGAGCTGTTTCATCTGCTACGACTGATGTGGCTTTCGATTTAATTTTGAGTCCCTCCATCTGTTGCCGTTTAATGCTTAATAACTTGGCTTTTATTTTTTTGATATCATTCAGACGAATTACGTCATCATGGGCCTGTTGATATAAGTCTCTTAAAACTTTATAATAAAACTCCATTGTATTCCTCAACTCCCTGTGCCTCGCTGCACTATACTGCATGACAACTTTCCGCAGCCTTGGTTTAGCCCTCCTTGTCCACCAGTCAATGACTGTTGGGTGCTTGTCTACTGTGCGGAGGCACATAGTCCACGCAAACCTTATTTCCTGTTCCAGTTCTTCGTCAGTTAAAACAGAGATATTTAAGTTCCATTGGCCTCTGAATCGACGGGTTGGCTGTACACTTAGATTAAAGCAAGTTAAAAGTGTACTGTGATCGCTAAAATACACGGGAATAGTCTCAACGTTTAATAAATAATTTTGCAAATTTGGTGACACGTAAATTCTATCTAGTCTGCTGCGGGAGTGGCTGGTTATATACGTGAACCAGACTGACGTCGGGTGCTGAAGTTCCCACATATCCTTAAGGTGTAGATCACTTACTAACTTTTTTAACTGTGGCGAGTAGTTGAAGTTGGGTTGTTGATCTTTCTGGTTTAAAACACAGTTAAAATCTCCACCTAGTATAAGAGAACACGGATTTTTCCTCAATAAATAAATCAGTTCATCTTGAAAAAGTTCGCACGATCCAATTTGTGGGAATTTCCTGATGGGGCGTAAAGGTTATTCACTGTCACATCAAAAAATTTTATGCCTATGGCTCTTCCTGATTCTAGTCGTTCGATTTCAGTCTCCGGAATGCCTTCCCTTATAAGAATGGCTGTACCGATATTGGCTTCCGTAGAAACATTAACAATTTCAAAAAAGCTTGGGATCCGAAATTCCGTTATCGCAACTTCTTGTAGCAACGCGATATCTGTTCCGGACTGGTACAAGAATTCTTTTAGTGCTGCCAATTTCAAGGGTGACTGTATTTTATTAATGTTAATAGTAGTAATGCTATAAGCTTGCAGCACAGACATACCGGAAGAAGCTATTTGGGATGAGGTTCGGTATGATTATAGCAGCAAACGTGCTTCCCTACAAGGCACGATCTTTACAAGCTGTGTGCCCATTACATGTACTAACTTCCTAGAAAAATTTGCACTGCTTTTAACAAAGAGCTTGAGAAGAAAAGTATCCTGAAATCCTGACAATGCATTGCTATAAGTCACTGTGGCCATTCTCTTTCTCCTCGTCAGTGTTGGCCCTGATGACTTCATATTTAATATTCTTTTTCTTGACGTCTTTCTTCTCTGGTGTGGCTTTCGCTTGACGACGCGTGACAGCAAGACCCGGTGTCGGTCGCAGCCGCCGGCGGTGGCTGAATGGGGCAACGGCCGTGGCTTGCGAGTCGTCAATGTTTGGTTCAGGCGTGGTGTCTGTTGTGTTGTTTTGCTGGCGAGGCGGTGATGCTTGTTTATTTCCTCCTTCGGCGCGGCGTTGCGCTTCGGAGTCAGCAGGTTGTTTACTTGGTACTTCCTCGTACGGTTCGCACTGTATGGGTTGTGCACTTGATGCGGTTATTTCAGCCGTGACCTCAGGCTCAGGGTCACATTTCCGTGAAAAGTCACTACCCGCTGCGTCACTATCTGTTCGTGGCGGTGTAAGTCCTTGTGCGGAAGTGGGAGCCACATCGACCTTCATTCCATCTCCTTTTTCCACTTCCAACAGATCTTCAGGACTGGGCTTCGGCCTCCTGGCAACGGGTGTTTCACAGGAAGAGTCCTCATCAACATTTCTTTCAGTGTCCTCTAGAGGACGCTTTTTTGTGGGAATCTCGCTGTCACGGGACGGAATTTCAGCAGTTAATGCAGGTTTTAAAGACGGAAAGTCATTAACATTAAGTGCAACATTTTCAGAGGTAGTAACAGGATCCACGACCGCCACCGGCTCTGTTATATTACTGGCTGGCAACAAATCGTTGAGTGTTAATTTCCGGCGTTGCGTAAGGTTATTTGTTAGCACAAATACACGGCGAGGGCAGTCCTGACGGAGGTGACCAGACTCGTTACATACATGACATGTAGGGGTTTGCCCTGAGTACATAACATGCGCCTTGTGCCCGTCAACAAAGATGTGGGAGGGAATGTTTGCTTTCACTTCCATCTCCACGGAGCGAATGCCGTTAAAGCACTGCAGCTTGAAATGCGAAGCCCACCTTTCGTTGACTATTAGCCTGACAACCCCATACTTTGAAAGGACATCTTTAATTTTCGAATTGTCTACTTCTATGGGAATATTCAAAACCCTAACATTCCTAATCACAGACTCGGAATTCCTGAGTTTGACAGTACTTTTAGTACCATCACGGTGTATAAATTCCGTTTCATAACCAAATTTTGCCAGAAAGCGGTCTACACTCGCGGAATCGTTAAACTTTACAAAAATGCAGTATTCATCAGCGTCCAGCTGCATAGTATGAACAGATTCAGAATGAAGGCCAATTACCTCGGTAATCCAGTCGTGTATTTCAAGTGCAGAGGGCTGTACTCGACGGGTGTACTAGTCGAAGGTGAAAATCACGGTGTTTTTTCTCACGGAGTTTGCCATGGTGTTCTGCAGCGAAGAAATCTCGGACAACGCCGAAATCCCAACGGCACTTCGTAGAAAGATGACACGAAAGAACACCAAATGCTCAATTGATAACGCTTAATTCACGTGCAAAATGTCAATAAACGAGCACAAAACACGAAAACACTGGCGTAAACACTGAACGTTCACGGAGCAAACTTGAGGAGCGTGCGACCGCTGCGGCAGCTAAAGCCAGACTGTAGACCACTACTTAACCTAAATTGTCCCAACGACAAATACACACACCCAAGCCCGAGGGAGGACTCGAACCTCCGCCGGGACCAGCCGCATAGTCCCTGACTGCAGCGTCTGAGACCGCTCGGCTAGTCCCGCGCGGCGATTGGAATAATAGAGAATTGTGAATGTGGTTCAATGAACCCTCTGCCAGGCACTTAAGTGTGATTTGCAGAGTATCCATGTAGATGTAGATTTGCAGCAGACACTACCCTCGCCTAAGCTAACTGATGGGAAATGTTTTATAAGCGTAAAATATGGTCTTTTAATTTTAGTGTCCATTCTTGCGCAGATAGTCAATGAATTTTTTTTTTTGTCTGGTATGAAGCAAACAGCTAGAAAGGGGACCAGACGAAATAGCAAGCTGTTTAAAGATGTATTTTGAAAAGAATGACATGGCAGGTGAAAAGCTGATTGCGTTTTCCGACAACTGTGGCGGACAAAACAAGAACTAGACCTTAGTGGATTTCTAGCTATACCTGTTAAAGTCTGGTCGTTTCAGATACATTTAGCACACCTTTCCTCAGGGTGCACATGGCGTGCTACCTAGTGACGTATACTTTGCTCAGGTGGAGAAAACTGTCACCTCATATTATTAAACTGTTTATGGACCTGAAGAAGTTCTAAGAACATCCCAGCGAAAGAAGCCATTCAAGGTAATTCGTATGACTCAAGAGTGTTTATACGGCTTCTCTGTACTGAAACAGCTGTTCCATCAATCACAAGCATCAACTGCTCAAAGCAAATTCAGTACTAGAAGTTGTGTTCGACTTGTATTTTCTCCTGAGCTACGAAGTCCCACCCCAATATTGTTTAGCGATACGAGTGTGAGTTAAATGAAAACCTTTAAATTTGTAATAATAAATCGAAATTTCGCGCCTTTATCCTGTAAGTTGGTAAGCGTGCTACAAACAGCGTGCAGAATGGCCTGTAGGTGGCAGCATAGTGCAGATGCATACTTACCGTCGCAGTATCAGTATAAAGATGGCTGCCCCACTTGCGACTTGCACCAGGCAAGAACAGCATTCTGTTATTCGGTTTTTGCGTAGTGAAGGTGTGAAACCTATTGAAATTCATCGACGAATGATGATTCAATACGGTGATGCGTATTTGTCACAGCTGCAAGTCTACGAATGGAACAGGAAGTTCGCAAATGGTGTGACTTCAGTGGAATATGCTCCGCGTCCAGGTCAGGCACAACGAGTTGTGACTCCACAGAACATTACAGTGGTTGAAGCCATAGTGAAGGAAAACCACCGAGTGACACTGAATGACATTGCAGCATATTAACAGCTTAGTCATGGGTCAGCACACCACATTGTGCATGATGTGCTGCAGTTTCACAAAGTGTATGCAAGATGGGTACCAAGGCAGCTGACTCCTGAAATGAGAGAACGACGTGTTGATGCTTGTGAAGAATTTCTTCGGCGCTTTGAAAGTGAAGGTGATGGCTTCCTTGCAAGAATCGTTACTGGAGACGAAACCAGGGTTCACTTCCACCAACCGGAAACGAAGAGACCGAGCAAGTAATGGCGCCATTCCTCATCACCAAAACCAAAGAAGTTTCGAACAGAACCATCATCAGGGAAGGTTTTGCTGACTCCCTTTTGGGATGAAAAAGGCGTCATTTTGGAGCATTACATGCCTAGAGGGACCACTGTCACCAGTGCATCATACACGGATCTCCTAAAAAATCATCTGCAGCCTGCAATCAAATCAAAGCGACGTGGATTGCTGTCAGCAGGTGTCCTTTCACAACATGACAATGCAAGGCCCCGCACTGCCCGTACAACAGTTGAAACAATCACAGACCTGCATTTTGAGTGTCTCCCTCACCCACCATACTCACCAGACCTTGCCGAAAGAGATTTCCATATGTTTGGACCACTCAACGACGCAATGGAAGGAAAGAAGTTCCATTCTGATGAAGAAGTAAGCCACGCGGTGCTCTAGTGGTTGCGCGGACTACCAAGAGAATTTTTTGCTAAAGGAATTTATGCACTTTGTAAGCGCAGGAGGACTTGCATTGAGCGTGGGGGCGATCATGTTAGAAAGTGATACAGCTTTGTACCACTTCTGCACAATAAATAATATTTTAAAAAATATTCAAGGTTTTCATTTGACCCACCCTCCTACATACAGTGGTTGCCCAGAATCTGTTGCCTTATCAAAACGTGGAAGACCTGCAAGCAGTTCTTTCCTGTCAGAGCTTAAACCGAAGTATTCTGGACCTCTTAGTATTAAAGGAGACAAGCTAAGAGACATATTCTCAAGCTTAAAATGGATACCTCCTATATATCATGATTGGTACAACTCACTCCAAGCAGAAGTAGGTACTGCGCTTCAGCAACAAGAAGACGAAGAAGAAAGATAGACAATCATGTACTGAGAAAACAATGTCTTAAGTAAACTAGTAATGTTAAGTAAATGTATTGAGAACAAGATGTTTTCATGTAAAAAATGTTAAGCAAGTGTGTTGAGACTACAATGCTTCGAAAAAATAATGTTATGTACGTGTTTCTGAAATTCTGAAAAACTTTTTTCGCGTTAGTATTAAGTACTAATAATATGTGGCTACTGATTGTGTGTAATAAAGCAATGCAGTACCAGAAAATATATGATTTGCATGTTTTTCAGGTATCTGATTTATGCGAATTTACTAAAATATTTGTGGTGCGGTAACTCAGAACTACTGATATGTCCCTTATCATTTTTTACTGCCGAGCCCTTGAATTACATCCTGTGCTAAATCTTAATGGTCGCCTTCCTTAAACATGAAAGAACTTCTCAATGAAATGACTGCAACACTGCATCGCTGTATGACAGAAGGGTGTTCATACAGCAAGACTATTGTCCACCAGAACGTCTGCACCATACGCACAATGAAATCCACTCTCATTCCACGGCTGTGTACTATCGGTAATACTTCATCACCAGAATTAAGACCAATGGACACCAATGCAAGGGAAAGCACGAAGCTTCAAAATCGAAACCACCCACAGGAGATCCCGATCCACGAATCCTAAAAAAGCCTTCGCCAAATTGTCTTCAACGTTGTATTCCATTATGAACTGAGGGCACCGAACACAACATACAGATTAAAGAAGGCTGCCGACACGAGCGGTATTCAGCACCAGTGCACAGACCTGATAATGTAGACTGAAAGATTGCTGTATGAGGATTTGACCTAAAGAAGAGCACTTGAACCAGTCTCAAAAAAGTGACAGGTCAACCAAAAGTCAACGACATGTCGTGTCCACTGAGATGACAAAAGTCATGGGATGCCTCTTCATATATTGTCAGACTCCCTTTCATTCGGAGTAATGCAGCAGCTCGACGTGGCAGGAACTCAACAGGTCGTTGGAAGCCCCTGCACTATTACTGAGCCATGCTGCCTCTAATGCTGTCCATAATTGTGAAAGTGTTGTCAGTGCAGGAATTTGTGCACGAACTGGACTCTCGATTAAGTATCATATTCGTTCGATGGGATTCATGTAGAGCAATCTAGGTGGTCAGATCATTCACTCAAACTGTCCAGAATGTCCTGCAAATTAGTCGCAAATAATTGTAGTCCAGTGACATGGTTCATTGTCATCCATAAATATTCCATCGTTGTAAGGGAACACAAGCTCCATGAATTGCTGCAAATGATCTCCAAATAGCCGAAAATCCAGAGGACCAAGTCCATTCCCTGCAAAAACCGCCCATAGCATTATGGAGCCACCACCGGCTCGCACACGTGTCTTGTTGCCAACCTGGGTCCATGGCTTCGTTGGGTTTGTGCTACACTCGAACATCTCCAACTGAAATCGGGGCTCATCTTACCAGGCCACCGTTTTACTGTTGTCTAGCGTCCAACTGCTATGGTAATGAGGCGACGAGAGGGGCTGCAGGCGATGTCGCGCTGTTAGCAAAGGCACTCGCGCCTCCCACCTGCTGCCATATTCCATTAACGCCACATTTCGCCGCACTGTCCTAACGGATACGTTCGTCGTACGTCCCACATTGATTTCTGTGGTTATTTCATGCAGTATTGTTTATCTGTTAGCACTGACAACACTACGCAAACGCCGCTGCGCTCGGTCGTTACAATAGGCCGTCGGTCACTGCATTGTCAGTGGTGACAGGAAATGCCTGAAATCTGCTATTGTCTGAACACTCTTAACACTGTGGCTCTCGGAATACTGAATTCCCTAACGACTTTCTGCGTTGAAAGTCTGTCAGTTACCATCGTGCTGCCACAATCAGCCCGTAAAGCTTTTCGAATGAATCATCTGAGTACAAATGACAGCTCCTCCAAGGCTCTGCCCCTCTACACCTTGTGCAAGCAATACTACTGTTGTGTACATAGTTCCGCGTAGTCAGCGTGTACACAACTTTCCCACTAGAGCGCGCCCCGCTAAGCACAACAGCGCAGGCGCAGCGCTCGTCCATCTCCGCACTACGAGATGGCGCTGCCATAGAGACGGACCAAATTCTGCTTCCGCCGATCCGGGTATTAATATGTAACGCAGCCAATGAGATTGCTGCTAATGTAGAACCTTTTCTCCTCGTGGATCACACTCGCGCAGTGATACATGAACGGGCGAGGTATTATAATGAGTGTACAGACCTCCAATTAGTCAGTCTGCATTAGTCTGTATTTGTCTGCCCCAGTCTGTACGAGTTCTACATTTGTCTGTACCAGTCTATAGTCAAGTTTCAGTCTGCGCCTAATAGGATTACTATATTCCTGTACATAGCCATGAAGATAAGTGTATAGACACTTTTGTCAAGTATCAGAGATATATGTGAGAATAATATTAACATACCAATACCAAAGGAACTTCAGATTGTCAATTGTAAATAGCATCCAGAACCAAGTTAAGTAAATTTTTATGCTTGTTCTTATTTTAATAAATGTGTGTGAAAATTAATCAAGTTCTGTTTAAAGTTGGTCACTGTGAATCTGCTACACTAAGCGTGCAAGTGGCATTTCTATCGTTTGACCTAATGGCAGAAGCTAAACACGCCACGATAAGAGCACGAGACATATGGCTGACACTCGCCTACTTCGCTAGAGCGACAAGTCAAATAATCTGATGGTGTGTGTACTGAATGTCATACAGTGCGCACACCACAACTACGGCTATCTGTATAAGTACATGTCGCCATCTCATGCATTTGTCACCTCACTGTAAGTGGCAACTATATGTCAGCCAAGTCTTTGACAGCAGAGTCGGTGACCAAACAGTCACGCGCATTGGCCAGAAATGCCGTTTAAGGAATTACACAGGTTATTAAAGAGATGTTACCAGTACTATCCCTTCTGCATTGCGCTGTAGTGTATTTCATTTTACATAATAGTGATAACTATTCGACATTTTTACGTAAATTGTTGTTTTATGTTGTCATACGACAAATAAATAAGTAATGGAAGTAAATCAATTATGGTAGAAAGATTTTAATGAATAGTGCCTTTATTCTACTGATCTACAAAGAGAACTGGAAACGGAATTAAAGCGTTCGAGGTCTGGAGCCGTAGACGGATGCTGGAAGCTATGAGGCGGTTTTCCGTAGAACAGGCGAGAAACAGAATATGTAGAAAACGCATATTCGGAGAAGGCACAACATAATACGACAACCACTAAGATACCCCGGAATCAGTTTTATAGAACTAGAGATAGTCAAAGAGGCCATAAACTGAAGAGGAATTTAATGTTTCGAATATACATATATAACTGATGTCTGTGGGTGGCAGTGCTAGTCTGAGATGAACAGGCTGGCTGGGGAAACGGAATCGTGACGGATCGCATCCATCCAGTCAGGAAAAAGAAATGTAACTGAAAAAGTTGATAAATCGGAGCGATAGTATTAGTTGATCTGAAGCTATGACAAGTGATAGTGAGTGGTCCATTGACCACTACAGAACTGCATACTGTCCTTGGAAGATTTCGTATACAATATAGTGCGATTGTATAACAGCAATGGAAGGATGTGTGACATTATCATCATATTATGTATACGGAAAAAGGCAATAGAAATGAGCACTGGCCTCTTTGACATGTGGCTAAAGGGGTAGAACCATTTCGAAGATCGACCTAAATTTTAAAAGTCTACTTACAGAATGCTACGAATGAGTTTTAGGGTAGGAACCGTTTGATAGTATTTCTGCAGTAGCCTGTGAAAATAATATTAGGCTGTTACACCTCGTAGATAGCTGCAAGATGTTCCGATATTCCATTTACATACCTTGAATATTAGGTTTGGCAACAAGTAAGTGTGGTTTATATCAAGTCATACTCAGATAGTTGCCGTTTTCGTGCTGTCTGGAAAAAAAATGTATAAAATTACATTTTCCGTTTACTTGCGCCTTCTGTGTGTAACAGTTACAGGAATACATTTTATCTCTGGTAATTATAACCTGTGTAACATACTAACTTGTGTGGTAACAGTATTCTTCGATAAGCGCTATTGTATAGCTAAAGAAGAATGTAGAATGTGATTTAATTCCAGTTACTTGCTGGCCTTCAAGCATAAAAAATTGATTACATAGACGAGGTCAGTGACTTACTGGTTGCTGCAGACTGGAAGGACTTTGGCTTCTAAGCTGCATTTAAGTAATATTAAAGTTACATTTCGTTTCCACACAACATATTCTTCTTTGACTTCCAGTTTTCTACTGTGTTTCATGACAGACACACTAGAAACGTTTACGCGTGTGGATATGTGTGAGGCAATGAAACGAATTGTCAATGAAACAAATTGTCTAAATTGTACTTATAGTAACTGGATGTGAGGAGTCCACGTAGTTTGTTGTTCCATAGTAGACCTTTAAGGGCTTCATTAAATTGTTCCATCACTCCAGATATCTAGTAATTCGCGTAAGTCGCGAAAAATCGCTTTTGATATCTACATATCAGGCTGACTGTCCTATCGTAGGCGACAGAGGATGTCAGACTAGGGTGGTGCAGGAAGTCGAATGTAAGTAACGGACTATATTTTAGTTAATACTGAATTTACGAGAGCGTGATGAAAATACTTCCTCCGGTAACTTTATTCTGTTCTCAATATCGATGCAGGTATTACACGGAATCCATATTATTCGGTCGACTTTCCCGCTTCGCTAAAGTAAGTTGCAACCCTCTGCCGCTAGAGGGCTTTGAGCTGTATGTTGTAATGTGGCAGTGTGTAACGTAATTATGTCAGTGTACTGCGAGAGAAGACGAATTCGAGGAGATCTTTCACTCTTCTACAGCACGAAAACGCCAAACGACATACGAGCGCCACGACATCTGCCACAATTCGACGCCCTGGGTTCGCTGTCATAGATTAATCTCCACACAGTCCAAATTGGACGCATCAAATTTCCGTTTGTTTCCAAAACTTAAAGAACACTTCCGAGGACTACACCTTGATGATGACGAAGCGGTGCAAGCGTAGGTGAGGTTTTGGCTCCTTCAGTAAAGACAAACATTCTATGGTGACGGTATTAACAAACAGGTCTCCCGTTGACATGAACTTGTTTGTCGTGTGAGTGACTGTGTTGAGAAATAAATAAGTGGACATGAAGAATGAAGATGTAGAATGTTAATAAAGTTTGTTGTATTTCAAAAGCATCAAGATATTTAACATTAAAAAATCTGATTCATTACTTTTCAGCACGCCCCCTAATGTACACATATTACAAAACTACTTACGTCGTTTACAGCCTTCTCAGTAATATTTTAATGCTAGAGGCAAACTGTGCACGCAAATAAAAGTGAACGATATCAGTAAATTATCTTGACAATTTGAAGTTTCGACGAAAAGTACATTTTTCTATTTACAAACAACACCCATACTATTGGCTTCTTGCTAATCCAGTTCAATTAGAGAAATAGTGCCTCCATGCCGAACGAACAGGCGTTCCGTGAAAGATTCCATTTGAAACTCTAACTTACTTATTTATGAACGAATATGGTCTTCGTCCACAATATTATAAACCAAAATTACTTTTGACTTTTCCGTGTTGTTGTACGTAGCATAATTTTCAAACAGAAAGGGCAGGAGCTACCGTCTTTGGCGAACCAGGCTGTGTATCACACTTCTTAGTCGTTTTCGATTGGATCCATACTAGCCAAGTTGACTTGCATTGTAAGTGAGTTGATTGTGCACTAAAGAAACGGGTAAAGGGCTGTATAGTGAAAATTCTTCGGAAAATGTCATCTTACATTTTATTAATTGATACATAAATAAAAGTTTTATGTAGTTAAATGCATATCTAAATCCACCCTGAACTCTGTTCCGTTTTACGAAGAAATCTGAGAAGGAAAACCACTGCCAATAATAAGAAAGCGTCTGGCAGAATATTGTGTCCATACGCAAATTATGTTAAAACTTGTGGTGCAATCGCCGGGAGCGTCACAATAGGAACAGAGAGGCTTCGGACATCGACAATAGTGGTCGTGAGAGTGTTACAGAGAATGATGTGGGGGTACAGTAAAAATTTTAGATAATCAAAGGGTTTTAGAGAGAATATTGAGGGTATATCATCGGCGTGACTATTGAACAAGAAAATTATCGAGCAAGCTTTGTTTTAAAAAAATGCCGGCCAGAGTGCATTAATATGATGCCATCAATGGTAAGGTTGCTTCCATGGTTCTCGGGTGTAATGCAGAATCGGATCGTTGATATTTCTGCGGACAACCGTTCCGCCGTCATCAGGTGGTGCACCACATGATGTTGGAGAGTTGGTTGAATGCAGAAATATCGTGGACTTTCAACGATCCGATTCTGCATTACACCCGAGAACCATGGACGCAGGATGTACGCCGGGAAAGATTCAGTCACAACGGCAAGGATGTGTGATAACAGTTGAAGCCGAAAACGAGTTGGAAATAAACCCCAAATGGAATAATTGTAGTTCTCTTATTTCATTTAATCCTTTAGCTATAAATCAACACCAAGAAAATATCGATGCACCCAAGTGGAAGTCACCCCCATGTTGAATGTAAGACAGAGCAGATTTTACACATGTAGCAGAATACCACTTCAAAGTGAAAGATACATGAGAACACTGTTTCAATATGAAATTTCCATTTTTCAGAAAACCTCACTAACACTCCATTTGAGTACAATTACATCATTTGAACAGATAAACATTTTTTTTACAAATAAACATTTAAGAATTTACACTTAAAAGTTCAATACCAGGAAAGTCCAAGAACAGATTTTAAGAGACAGAAACAATACAACCAGTTTATAACGAAAGCCTGCATTATAAAGTTGGCAGAGATTATTTTAATAAATAATATGACTTCCAGAAAGCTAATAGTACTCTAACAATGAAACTGTACACTTACAACCCCGCACTATTCGAAAGGGTACAAAAACCGTTGCAGTGTTTACCAGATATATTTCGACATTTATTTAAAAACATGTGGGAAGACGTCAGGAGGGTAACGAGGTCTTTAGTGGAGGGAAAGGCAGTACATGTACAATGTTATATGCGAATGCCGTATGTCGCATTGGCAACATTACCATTGTCGCTATATTAGTTGGTCAAAAAGTAATGATTTCACAAATGCAGCCAATCGGTATGGTTTCTCATTGACGACGTGGAAGAGCATTGTACTTTTTATGCACATTTGTTCCGGTTATACGGAGATGGTGTGTTTATGAATATGAGTGTCTATTCAAAGCTGTACCTATTCGACACCAGAAAAATGCTTGTAATGAGTGTAATGAGGATTAAGAATTACGGTCAGAAACAGTCACTTTGTCCACCTTTAAAACTTAATACGGGTACTCTGAGGTTGTTCTATAATAAACAGTATCTTTTAGCAATCGTCTGAGACTAGCTTGAAAAGCTAGATCTAGAAGATACGTATCTAGTATGTATACTGTGAAGGATGCAGCGGTGTCTTTTGCAAAGAGAAATCTTGCAGTTCGCCGTTTCGTTTGTTAAGGGCTGAAAAGATCTTGTTTCTCAATATATGTAATGAAACATCGTTAGAAGCAGCATAGCAATGTGTCTCCTCAGGAACTGACTCACCTATTCGCCTGCATTACTGCAGCTTGCATTTGCCCTTGCAGTTTGTCAAAGGGACCCAACACACGCAACAAGCAAACAGCAAACAGGCAAGTATCTGAGGGCAAACATTTGATGAAGGAATGAACAAGTTCCCGATTTTGTTGACGAAGCAGTAATTGTATTTGGTTTTCATCTAGCGCATTTAGGCATCTCTATCGAAGCCAATCGTACAGTTAATGCAAAGTACACCGATATCTTCAGGGGTACGCAAAATACGCCCGCTGTCAAAGTCGTTGTATTTCCCTCGATGCATTTTAACTGCGTTCGGTAAACAGGGATATATGTGTTCATAGAACACGAAATGAGGGTTAACTGTGCGACAATGTTCCTTCGATCATGGAATAATGGGGAACATACGTGTGTCACATAATCGCGGATCCGTATCGCATGTGGCGTAACGTTCAGAAGGCTCCTCAACCAATTCAGAAATTCTGTAGCCGAGGTTTCGTAGGGTCTGTACTGGTTCTTGTGTTGTAGATGCCGAACGAAATCGGTGTACAAATATTGGACGATAGCGTGTTATACATCAAAGACGTGGTGGAATTCAAAAGCTGCGCACCCTAGACGCTACTGTCTGAAAACTGCAAATACCCACACACTCTCAGGAAATGGTGGAGAGTTTATGAAATCAAACTTAATTATGCAAAAAGTATTGCTGTCGTTTCCGAAACCAAACTGGATCCCCTACTTCTCAGCATCATCTCCGCTGACATACTGTACTTTGAATAATGTAATACCGCTATTGATTCAGTTCTGCAGGTACACAGGTCATTGACCTCCTCTTGGCAATAGAAGAATCAGAAAGGTTGAAGATAATGACATGATGTCAGAGTAGAAGCTTACACTGCTGGGGAGCTTCAGAGACATAATAAAAAGAGTCAGTATTAATATAATCCTCGAATGAGGGTGAAACAGTTTTGACCAAATATAGAATATTTGTGTATCAAGTGTTTAGGTACTATTGAAAGATGTGGGAAACATGCTGAAATACACTATTACATCATCTGAATGCTTATGGTGTACTGTCACATTGACGCAGCACTGTATTCATGTTACGGAAATATGCACAGATTACTGTGACATGTTGTGACATTTAAGGAAATCCAAGTCCTGCAAAACAATCATTTTAAACCCTTTCAACTCTTTCAGGATTATAATGGGTAGACAAACAAAACCAGGTGATAAGGAGAGAGCAGAACAGAAGACGTGAAACACAGAAACATCTTCCAGATCAGAGAATGTCGCCAATGAACCGTCACGGGCATACAGCCATGAAACGACAATCAGTGGCGAGGGCTAGGAGGTGTGTACATTTAAATTAACTTAACCCACTTTTCAGATGAACCGTCGTAACCAGGCACACGTCAAATTAGTACCCAGGGCTGGATTTTTTAGACGCTGGGAAAAATATCAACTATACTGAAAGTTTCATAATGCTACTAATTTCGAAAGGTAATAAGCTGTACTTGACAAACACTCTTCAGCGACGTTGTCATCATGTGATGCTGCTGGATCCAACATTCTTAACACTAAAATGTAATGGTCACATGTTCAGCTTTTACTAATACACAGATAACTTGAATTCATTTTCATTGTAAGTGTATTAGTATCTATGTACTATGGAAAGATAAATTTAGTTTCAACCACTCTTTGCTCCTGTTAAATTCGAAAATCCTGCCACTAACGACGCTACAAAGTTGACATCAAAAATGGCTCTGAGCACTATGGGACTTAACATCTGAGGTCATCAGTCCCCTAGAACTTAGAACTACTGAAACCTAACTAACCTAAGGACATCACATACATCCATGCCCGAGGCAGGATTCGAACCTGCGACCGTAGCGGGCGCGGTTCCACACTGAAGCGCCTAGAACCGCTCGGCCACAACGCCCGGCAAGTTGACATCGTCGAAGAAACGATATAAGCAGTTCAGACAGACAAATTCACACAGCTAGTCACCCAAACCAGCGAGCTTACCTAATGAACTATCTCTGTTCGTAGCTGATTAACTGTCGCCCCATGGCCAAAGCTCTGAAACGATCTATTTACGACTTCTAATCAAGCTGCGGGCCTATGGGGTATCGTCTCAGTTGTGTGACTGGATTCGTGATTTCCTGTCAGGAACGTCGCAGTTCGTAGTAATAGACTGCAAATCATCGAGTAAAACTTAAGTGATATCAGGTGTTCCCCATGGAAGCGATTTGGGACCTCTGCTGTTCCTGATCTATATAAATGACCTGGGTGAAAATCTGAGCAGTTCTCTTAGGTTGTTCGCAGATGATGCTGTAATTTACCGTCTGGTAAGGTCATCCGAAGACCAGTATCAGTTGCAAAGCGATTTAGAAAACATTGCTGTATGGTGTGGCAGGTGGCAGTTGACGCTAAATAACGAAAAGTGTGAGGTGATACACATGAGTTTCATAAGAAATCCGTTGGAATTCGATTACTCCATAAATAGTACAATTTTCAAGGCTGTCAATTCAATTAAGTACCTGGGTGTTAAAATTACGAACAACTTCAGTTGGAAAGACCGCATAGATAATATTGTTGGGAAGGCGAGCCAAAGGTTGCGTTTCATTGGTAGGACACTTAGAAGGTGTAACAAGTCCACTAAAGAGACAGCTTACACTACACTCGTTCGTCCTCTGTTAGAATATTGCTGCGCGGTGTGGGATCCTTACCAGGTGGGATTGACGGAGGACATCGAAAGGGTGCAAAAAAGGGCAGCTCGTTTTGTATTATCACGTAATAGGGGAGAGGGTGTGGCAGATATGATACGCGAGTTGGGATGGAAGTCATTAAAGCAAAGACGTTTTTCTTCGCAGCGAGATCTATTTTCGAAATTTCAGTAACCAGCTTTCTCTTCCGAATGCGAAAATATTTTGTTGAGCCCAACCTACATAGGCAGGAATGAGAAATCAGAGAAATAAGAGAAATCAGAGCTCGAATAGAAAGATTTAGGTGTTCGTTTTTCCCGCGCGCTGTTCGGGAGTGGAATGGTAGAGAGATAGTATGATTGTGGTTCGATGAATCCTCTGCCAATCACTTAAATGTGAATTGCAGAGTAATCATGTAGATGTAGAGCTTAGAATATTGCTATGGTTACTTGGAAAATGTTTGCTGATTTCGGCGTCCGGCGCCCCGTGCCCTACATTGACATTATTAAATGGTATTTATCTCCATCTGCCTCAAGCCGGAACCTGTACAGAAAATTAGAACAGAGATCAACATAAACATCATTTCCGCCCTTTTTGTTGATCATGAAAACCACACATTACTTGTTGTACAACCATACAGCGAGACCTTCAGAGGTGGTGGTCCAGATTGCTGTGCACACTGGTACCTCTAATCTACATCTACATCTACATCTATACTCCGCGAGCCACCTTACGGTGTGTGGCGGAGGGTACTTATTGTACCACTATCTGATCCCCCCTTCCCTGTTCCATTCACGAATTGTGCGTGGGAAGAACGACTGCTTGTAAGTCTCCGTATTTGCTCTAATTTCTCGGATCTTTTCGTTGTGATCATTACGCGAGATATATGTGGGCGGTAGTAATATGTTGCCCATCTCTTCCCGGAATGTACTCTCTCGTAATTTCGATAATAAACCTCTCCGTATTGCGTAATGCCTTTCTTGAAGTGTCCGCCACTGGAGCTTGTTCAGCATCTCCGTAACGCTCTCGCGCTGACTAAATGTCCCCATGACGAATCGCGCTGCTTTTCGCTGGATCATGTCTATCTCTTCTATTAATCCAACCTGGTAAGGGTCCCATACTGATGAGCAATACTCAAGAATCGGACGAACAAGCGTTTTGTAAGCTACTTCTTTCGTCGATGAGTCACATTTTCTTAGAATTCTTCCTATGAATCTCAACCTGGCGCCTGCTTTTCCCACTATTTGTTTTATGTGATCATTCCACTTCAGATCGCTCCGGATAGTAACTCCTAAGTATTTTACGGTCGTTACCGCTTCCAATGATTTACCACCTATGGCATAATCGTACTGGAATGGATTTCTGCCCCTATGTATGCGCATTATATTACATTTATCTACGTTTAGGGAAAGCTGCCAGCTGTCGCACCATGCATTAATCCTCTGCAGGTCTTCCTGGAGTACGTACGAGTCTTCTGATGTTGCTACTTTCTTGTAGACAACCGTGTCATCTGCAAATAGCCTCACGGAGCTACCGATGTTGTCAACTAAGTCATTTATGTATATTGTAAACAATAAAGGTCCTATCACGCTTCCTTGCGGTACTCCCGAAATTACCTCTACATCTGCAGATTTTGAACCGTTAAGAATGACATGTTGTGTTCTTTCTTCTAGGAAATCCTGAATCCAATCACAAACCTGGTCCGATATTCCGTAAGCTCGTATTTTTTTCACTAAACGTAAGTGCGGAACCGTATCAAATGCCTTCCTGAAGTCCAGGAATACGGCATCAATCTGCTCGCCAGTGTCTACGGCACTGTGAATTTCTTGGGCAAATAGGGCGAGCTGAGTTTCACATGATCTCTGTTTGCGGAATCCATGTTGGTTATGATGAAGGAGATTTGTATTATCTAAGAACGTCATAATACGAGAACACAAAACATGTTCCATTATTCTACAACAGACTGACGTAAGCGAAATAGGCCTATAATTATTCGCATCTGATTTATGACCCTTCTTGAAAATGGGAACGACCTGCGCTTTCTTCCAGTCGCTAGGTACTTTACGTTCTTCCAGCGATCTACGATAAATTGCTGATAGAAAGGGGGCAAGTTCTTTAGCATAATCACTGTAGAATCTTAAGGGTATCCCGTCTGGTCCGGATGCTTTTCCGCTACTAAGTGATAGCAGTTGTTTTTCAATTCCGATATCGTTTATTTCAATATTTTCCATTTTGGCGTCCGTGCGACGGCTGAAGTCAGGGACCGTGTTACGATTTTCCGCAGTGAAACAGTTTCGGAACACTGAATTCAGTATTTCTGCCTTTCTTCGGTCGTCCTCTGTTTCGGTGCCATCGTGGTCAACGAGTGACTGAATAGGGGATTTAGATCCGCTTACCGATTTTACATACGACCAAAACTTTTTAGGGTTCTTGTTTAGATTGTTTGCCAATGTTTTATGTTCGAATTCGTTGAATGCTTCTCTCATTGCTCTCTTTACGCTCTTTTTCGCTTCGTTCAGCTTTTCCTTATCAGCTATGATTCGACTACTCTTAAACCTATGATGAAGCTTTCTTTGTTTCCGTAGTACCTTTCGTACATGATTGTTATACCACGGTGGATCTTTCCCCTCGCTTTGGACCTTAGTCGGTACGAACTTATCTAAGGCGTACTGGAGGATGTTTCTGAATTTTTTCCATTTTTGTTCCACATCCTCTTCCTCAGAAATGAACGTTTGATGGTGGTCACTCAGATATTCTGCGATTTGTGCCCTATCACTCTTGTTAAGCAAATATATTTTCCTTCCTTTCTTGGCATTTCTTATTACACTTGTAGTCATTGATGCAACCACTGACTTATGATCACTGATACCCTCTTCTACATTCACGGAGTCGAAAAGTTCCGGTCTATTTGTTGCTATGAGGTCTAAAACGTTAGCTTCACGAGTTAGTTCTCTAACTATCTGCTCGAAGTAATTCTCGGACAAGGCAGTCAGGATAATGTCACAAGAGTCTCTGTCCCTGGCTCCAGTTCTGATTGTGTGACTATCCCATTCTATACCTGGTAGATTGAAGTCTCCCCCTATTACAATAGTATGATCACGAAACTTCTTCACGACGTTCTGCAGGTTCTCTCTGAGGCGCTCAACTACTACGGTTGCTGATGCAGGTGGTCTATAGAAGCATCCGACTATCATATCTGACCCACCTTTGATACTTAGCTTAACCCAGATTATTTCACATTCGCATTCGCTAATAACTTCACTGGATATTATTGAATTCTTTACTGCTATAAATACTCCTCCACCATTGGCGTTTATCCTATCCTTGCGGTATATATTCCATTCTGTGTCTAGGATTTCGTTACTGTTCACTTCCGGTTTTAACCAACTTTCCGTTCCTAATACTATATGCGCACTATTTCCTTCAATAAGAGATACTAATTCAGGAACCTTGCCCTGGATACTCCTGCAGTTTACCAATATTACGTTAACTTTTCCTGTTTTTGGTCTCTGAGGACGGACGTTCTTTATCAACGATGATAATGTCCTCTCTGGTAAGCCGTCAGGTATTTTATCGTTTCGCCCAAGGGGGGGTCCCGCTAACCTAAAAAAACCCCGTGTGCACGCCACACGTACTCTGCTACCCTAGTAGCTGCTTCCGGTGTGTAGTGCACGCCTGACCTGTCTAGGGGGGCCCTACAGTTCTCCACCCAAAAACGGAGGTCGATGAATTTGCAACCTTTATAGTCGCAGAGTCGTCTGAGCCTCTGGTTTAGACCCTCCACACGGCTCCAAACCAGAGGACCGCGATCGACTCTGGGCACTATGCTGCAGATATTAAGCTCAGCTTGCACTCCGCGTGCGATGCTGGTTGTCTTCACCAAATCAGCCAGCCGCCGGAAGGAACCAAGGATGGCCTCAACCCAAGCGGCAGGCGTCAATCGTTCCGACATGTGCTACTATCTGCAGCCGGTCACACCCAGTGCGTTCAATAGCTGCCGGAAGGGCCTCCTCCACATTACGGACGAGACCCCCCGGCAAGCACACCGAGTGCACACTGGCATTCTTCCCCAACCTACCCGCTATTTTCCTGAGGGGCTCCATAACCCGCCTAACGTTGGAGCTCCCTATAACTAATAGGCCCGCCCTCTGTGACTGTCGGGACCTTGCCAGAGAATCGGCCACTGGCCCAACAGGCGAGGCATCTTGTGGTGGCACGGAAACGATGTCATCACCACTAGGAAGCACCCCGTACCTGTTGGAAAGGGGTAAGGCAGCTGCCACGCGGCCAGATCCCACCTTCGCCTTTCGGCCAGGCACGCGCGAGCCCACGACTGTCCGCCATTCACCCTGGAGTGATGGCTGACCGGTAAGATGCTCACTGCCGGAAGACGCAGCGACATCAGGAGTTCCATGTGATTCCAAGGCCACTGAAGTAGGCATAGGTCTCACCACAGTTGCCCCAACGCCACTACGAGCCGACGCCTGCGCCTCGAGCTCGATGAGCCTAACAGACAAAGCCTCCACCTGCCCCCGAAGAGTGGCCAATTCTCCTTGCGTCCGCTCACAACAACCACAGTCCCTACACATGACTATGTTTACCCTACGCTATACGGTGACAAATTCCCAAGATAATCTTCTGATGAGCTACTCTGATAATCAAGAAACACTCACTGAAATACGAGACGCGAAAACTACGCTAGGTTTTCCCAGAAAAACTATTTAAAAGCTAAGCGCAGCAAATAAGTACAAAAACGCTTTATACAAACAGTGCTCGCTGCTGCTGGTGCTCTCGCTCTGGCTGTCACAAGACAACTGCTGATTCAAGTGACTAGTGGCTAACGGCCGCGAAACAAACAAAGACGGTTTTAGGGCGCTTTCTGTTCTAAACGATCAAGAAAACACTAAGAAATCTAACACGAAAACTACGTAAAGTTTTATCAAGAACTGTTAGTTACTATGCAGAGCAGATAAACACAAATAGAATCCCTTCCTTAGTGGAAGGTCGTAAACAAAATGCAAAATAAACGCTTTATACAAACAGTACTCGCTGCTGCTGGTGCTCTCGCTCTGGCTGTCACAACACAACTCACTAATACCCAGTAGAACGTCCTCTTGCCTTGATGCATGCCTGTATTCGTCGTGCCATACTATCCACCAGTTCATCAAGGCACTATTGGTCCAGATTGTCCTACTCCTCAACGGCGATTCATCGTTAGATACTTCAGAGTGGTTGGTGAGTCACGTAGTCCGTAAACAGCCATTTCCAATTTATCCCAGTCATGTTCGACCGAGTTCATGTCTGGAGAACACGCTGGCCACTCCAGTCGAGCGATGTCATTCTTCTGAAGGAAGTCATTCACAAAAAGTTCACATGAAGACGAATGCCTCACTAATATGCTGCCGATATGGTTGCACTATCGGTCGGAGGATGGCGTTCACGCATCGTAGAGCCGTTACGGCGCATTTCATGACCACCTGCCGCATACGTCGGCCACACATAATGCCACCCCAAAACGTCAGGGAACCTTCAGCTTGCTGCATTCGCTGGACAGTGTGTCTAAGGCGTTCAGCCTGACCGGGTTGCCTCCAACCACGTTTCCGACGTTTGTCTGGTTGAAGGCACATGCGACACTCATCGGAGAAGAGAACGTGGTGCCAATCCTGAGCGGTCTTTTCGGCATGTTGTTGGGCCTATCTGTACTGCACCGCTTGGTGCCGTGGTTGCAAAGATGGACCTTTCGTCGGGGGTGACGTTGCGCATCATGCAGGCTATTGTCATAATACGGCGTCCTGTGGCTGCACGAAAAGTATTATTCAACATGGTGGCGTTGCTGTCAGGGTTCCTTCGAGCCAGAATCCGTAAGTAGCATTCATCCACTGCAGTAGTAGCCCTTGGGTGGCCTGAGCGAGGCATGTCATCGACTGTTCCTGTCTCTCTCCATGTCCGAACAACATCGCTTTGGTTCACTCGGAGACGCCTGGACAATTCTCTTGTGGAGAGCCCCCTCATGGCACAAAGTAACAATGACGACGCGATCGAACCGCGATATTGACCATCTAGGAGCCGTGTACCTCCTTCCTGGTGGAATGACAGGAACTGGTCGGCTGTCGGACCCCCTCCGTCTAATAGGCGCTTTGGTCGGGTATAGTGACATCTCTGAACAGTCAAAGGGACTGTGTCTGCGATAAAATATCCACAGTCGACGCCTGTCTTCAGAAGTTTTGGAACCGGGTTGATGCAAAACGTTTTTTGATATGAGCGACAAAAAAATGGAGTCACTGAAACAAAAACATTGCCGTGCCTAATATGGTGTAGGTAAACCGTTGACATTCAGAACAGCTTGCAGTTGTCTCGGAATGGATAAATACGTTCCTGTACGGCTTTCAACGACCTCTAGCGAATCTTCTTCCGTTTTTCAAGCAAAATAGTGGAAATTTCAGATAGCGTTGGTGGAAGTGGGTAGCTGCCGCGCCTACTTCTGTCTGGAGTGGAGCACAAAGGTTCAGTAGGGTTCAGTAGCATTGATACCTGGTGCCTGTAGGGGAAACATAACATGCGACAATTCATTCTCGTGTCCACAAAACCAATCCTGTACCCAGCAGGCTGTGTAAACAGAGGCTATTGGGGAATAAACATTGTACCATGGAACGGACTTGACCACTCAAAACGTTCACATAATCAGTGGCAATACGGGAATCTTGCATAATTAGCAAGTGGCCCACGGAGTACCACGACATGGTTACCCAAATCATCGTCTATGGCCCGGCATGTTCGACTCACGGGAAGTAAATCCGGCCAGAAGTTAGAAACAGAGTGAAACAAGACTCATATGACAAAAAGTCTCTGTTCCATTGCTGCACAGCTCAGGATTTATGGCTTCGCCACCACATTTCTCTGTTACGGGTATTTGCATCACCGATGAGTCGTTTTGGCGTTTTTGCTCGCTGTTTAGTTCCCTATTTATGTAGTTCCCCTCGAGTTGTTTTGATGCTGACAGAGTTCATGAGTGTGACATTTAGTTCTGCAGTGACTTTTGTAGTTGTCTTCCTCTTGTTTTTCGTCTCAGTCCTCTTCAATGAACGTCTGTCACGATCACTTAACACATTCTTCCATCCGCGTTGTGACTTAAGGGGGGTAGGACGTCAAACTGGCCGACTTGGAGCAGGAGAGGCACCACAGAACATTTTAATTTCCACTGTCTATACTTTTACAAGTAAATTCATAAAACTTTGTCAGCATGACCAGGAGGGATTCAGGATTCACACTCGTAGCAGCGGACGTTCAAAAACATAACAAAATAATTTTTTTACAAGTGAAAATTCATCATTTTTTCACTTACTATTGGCTGCATTTGTTGCTATAGGTACACTTTCATTCACAAGTAAGAGATACTGTTCGATGAACTTTCCACAGCATACAAACCATACTTACAGGTGTCTGAAACTCGAGAATCTATTTAATTTATGAAAAAAAATGAATGAGCTGTTACGTTTTAAACTTTATGTTTAGAAAAAAATCAAAATTTGTAGTTAATTATCTCAATTTTACCACAGTTTTTAATAGATTTGGAAAATTCTACAGTTTCATACACCTGTAAGTATGGTTTGTATGCTGTACAAAACTCATCAAAGAATCTCTCTTACTTGTGAAGAAAAATGTACCTATAGCAACAAATGCAGCCAACAGTAAGTGAAAAAATGATGTAATTTCATATCAGTAAAAAAAAATATTTTGTTATGTTTTTGCACTTCCACTACTATGAGTGTGAATCCTGAATCCTTCCTGGTCATGCTGACAAAGTTTTATGAATATATTTGTAAAAGTATAGACAGTAGAAAATAAAATGTCCTGTGGTGCCTCTCCTGCTCCAAGTCGGCCCGTTTGACGTCCTACCCCCCCCCCCCCCCCCCCTTAACGGATGATGATTTTCCGCTTCCCCTGTAAGAGGTATAATTCTCCGATGAGGAGAATTATGAAACCACCAAAACTTCAGCTACCTTGGTTACGAAAGCACTCGCCATACAAGCACCATCATTTTTCCCTCCTTAGAATTCATTTAGCTTCGTCATAATGCACTCATAACAACGAAGAACAGCGTTCTGACATCGACTGACACTTGTAACGTATGGAGGACATTGCAGAGGTGCCGTTCATGTTCACATACAACAGCGCAACGTGCAGGCTTGGCTATCATAAGTATTTAAGTTCAAGCAAGCTTTTCTCGCGGTGTTTACTTCGATGTATTGCATGCAGAAACAAATAATATACAAAAACATTAGACATATTTAAGAAAGGAATAAAAAGGAAGCTAATATCTAATAGTTTCTGGAGTACAGAGGAATAGACGAATTAAAGTATTTACATTGGCGCCGATTTTCTTAACGGTACCTTAATTTAAATGTGTGTGTGTGTGTGTGTGTGTGTGTGTGTGTGTGTGTGTGTGTGTGTGTGTGCGTATCTGCGCATCTGTGTTTGCTCTAAAACTGATGAAGTATTTCAACGGAAGATTTTCATTGTCTTTCTATACTATTAAGACACACATTTTTTAACTATCATGTTACACACTGAGGAGCCAAAGAAACAGGTACACCTGCCTAATATCGAAATTCTGGCGTTGATATACATCAACTGGGACAGGTGAAAATGTGCGCCCCAACCAGGACTCGAACACGGGATCTCCTGCTTACATGACAGATGCTCTATCCGTTATTTTTTTTTTTTTTACTCATTTTGTTCGATATAGTTCGTTGCGTTTGGTCGGGGCTGACGTCACTAGACATCCGTTCAAATTGATCGTTGGTTCCTTGACTCAGTTTTCTCAGTTTTTTTATTACAGAGAGCACGCAGCCCTCTGACCGAACACGCTGAGCTACCGTGCCGGCTATCCATCTGAGCCACCGAGGGCACATAGGATACTGCGACTGGAGGGACTGTCTCGCGCACGCCTCCCGCGAGACCCACATTGTCACCTTATATGTCCACACACTACATTCGTAGTCTCTGTACTCAACACACTCATTACTCGTGGAAGACATTCTTACCAAGTCCCGTAAGAGTTCGGATAATGTGTGTGCATCCGCACAGAAGAAGAAGGTCATGGCCGTTATTGCCAGAACTATATACTTACAGGGTGTTTCAAAAATGACCGGTATATTTGAAACGGCAATAAAAACTAAACGAGCAGCGATAGAAATACACCGTTTGTTGCAATATGCTTGGGACAACAGTACATTTTCAGGCAGACAAACTTTCGAAATTACAGTAGTTACAATTTTCAACAACAGATGGCGCTGCGGTCTGGGAAACTCTATAGTACGATATTTTCCACATATCCACCATGCGTAGCAATAATATGGCGTAGTCTCTGAATGAAATTACCCGAAACCTTTGACAACGTGTCTGGCGGAATGGCTTCACATGCAGATGAGATGTACTGCTTCAGCTGTTCAATTGTTTCTGGATTCTGGCGGTACACTTGGTCTTTCACGTGTCACCACAGAAAGAAGTCACAGGGGTTCATGTCTGGCGAATAGGGAGGCCAAACCACGCCGCCTCCTGTATGTTTCGGATAGCACAAAGCAATCACACGATCATCGAAATATTCATTCAGGAAATTAAAGACGTCGGCCGTGCGATGTGACCGGGCACCATCTTGCATAAACCACGAGGTGTTCGCAGTGTCGTCTAAGGCAGTTTGTACCGCCACAAATTCACGAAGAATGTCCAGATAGCGTGATGCAGTAATCGTTTCTGATCTGAAAAATGGGCCAATGATTCCTTTGGAAGAAATGGCGGCCCAGACCAGTACTTTTTGAGGATGCAGGGACGATGTGACTGCAACATGGGGCTTTTCGGTTCCCCATATGCGCCAGTTCTGTTTATTGACGAAGCCGTCCAGGTAAAAATAAGCTTCGTCAGTAAACCAAATGCTGCCCACATGCATATCGCCGTCATCAATCCTGTGCACTATATCGTTAGCGAATGTCTCTCGTGCAGCAACGGTAGCGGCGCTGAGGGGTTGCCGCGTTTGAATTTTGTATGGATAGAGGTGTAAACTCTGGCGTATGAGACGATACGTGGACGTTGGCGTCATTTGGACCGCAGCTGCAACACGGCGAACGGAAACCCGAGGCCGCTGTCGGATCACATGCTGCACTAGCTGCGCGTTGCCCTCTGTGGTTGCCGTACGCGGTCGCCCTACCTTTCCAGCACGTTCATCCGTCACGTTCCCAGTCCGTTGAAATTTTTCAAACAGATCCTTTATTGTATCGCTTTTCGGTCCTTTGGTTACATTAAACCTCCGTTGAAAACTTCGTCTTGTTGCAACAACACTGTGTTCTAGGCGGTGGAATTCCAACATCAGAAAAATCCTCTGTTCTAAGGAATAAACCATGTTGTCTACAGCACACTTGCACGTTGTGAACAGCACACGCTTACAGCAGAAAGACGACGTACAGAATGGCGCACCCACAGACTGCGTTGTCTTCTATATCTTTCACATCACTTGCAGCGCCATCTGTTGTTGAAAATGGTAACTACTGTAATTTCGAAAGTTTGTCCGCCTGGAAATGTACTGTTGTCCCAAGCATATTGCAACAAACGGTGTATTTCTATCGCTGATCGTTTAGTTTTTATTGCCGTTTCAAATATACCGGTCATTTTTGAAACACCCTGTATATGGATATGGTGTCTGTTCTTTCGGACATGTAGTGTGTATTGAAGCACCAGCAATCTGGACAACTTCATTCATAGTGTCGTGATGGGTACGTCAGATCACCGTATCTCCTTTCTGCCACACTTCCATGTTTCCACGTCAGTTCATCTCACTTCGCTGAATGCATATAATTTTCTGGCACATCCACACCTCTTCAGTACCTAGACTTACCGCCAGTGGTGGAAGGTTACATGAGTGCCTTGTACCACATTTAAGGTATCTAAAGCGCTCCAAAACCAACAGCGGAACCGTTTGAGAGCGTAATTAATATGAGTGTGTCCGCACTTTCCAATATTGCGGGAATCACAGCTGTGTGCGGCAAGCCGATACGCGAGAAATCGGACAGGTATCCGCGCCCTTGTTGCGATAATGACAGATGCCTGTCCCAGCGATTCACCGTGTTTTTTTTTTTTTTCACTGACAGGTCTCTTTAGAGATTCTACAAGCGCCAATGAATATCTGCGATGCTCTTTTCCGCCAGAGGAATCTCAATGACAGCTATCTGCTTGGAACGCATCGCCGTTACAGACACCATTTTGAAGACTACGGATGGTGCTGCCACCTATAGGAACTTCATGAAACTATACAGGCTGAGGCAGAAATATTCCACAATGTCCCGCAACAAATTCCGCATTGGCTTTGTTTGTTCAACGCCCTCGGTATTTTATCCGATGTGTTTATTTAGAAGATTCGAAAGAGATTTCGCTGTAAATGATACAACAGATAAGGGAGAAAACTATAATCTGTGGTGGCCGCGCGGTTAAAGGCGCCTCGGGCATGGATGTGTGTGATGTCATTAGGTTAGTTAGGTTTAAGTAGTTCTAAGTTCTAGGGGACTAATGACCACAGCAGTTGAGTCCCATAGTGCTCAGAGCCATTTGAACCATATAATCTGTGTTCTTCGGAAATGCTGCGTTCACGAACGTTATCAGTTATCGCATTGCTTGACAGTAACGTTGAGCGCTGCCGTTTTGACATTGTTTCGTAATACTGAGCTCAGTATCAGCTAGGAGTATATGAATCACTAGCTGTTTGGTCTATCACGCCTTGCTTTCGTTAAATATCCTATTTGGTCATTCCTTAACTCTTACGCTACCAGGGAGAAAGAGTACATTGTGCCCATGTTTTGAATATATTGTAATCTAGTCAGATAGCCTACTGAATATTTTTAAATTTAAAAAAAAAGGTATTTGTTGTTCTTACTGAAGTCTTCTAGCAGATCCAGTAAATGTTTCAAAAATTTAAGTCTTGGTAGTCGATGTGACTTTTCACAATGAATGTCACATTCAATATTTTCAGGTTCAGTACATTACTTACAGGTCAATATCTCTTTAAAACGTATGTTGTGAGCAAATTCAACGACAATTAACGAAATTTGTATTTTTTTTCTTAATTTTGTGGTGGACATAAAGTAACGCCTCCCACCTCCCACCTCGCTAGAACAAGTTACAGAAAGTTCGTTGATGTTGCTAAGATTGTAAAAGATGTTGTCAGGTTCTCGATCCTATTTACACATCAGTACCTCTTTAGTAGCACGTTGTTACTATAGCTCAACAACCTATAATAAATTTTGTTTTTAATTGTTTTTTGGGTGACACCGACAAATGTCTTTTCTGGATGTTTCTCCTGTCCTTAATAACCTCTCTTGGTATTTCCTTGTAATATCCATACGCGTTTGAATTCCACACACACCACGAACACCGTATATGTGGTATACATAGCGTCGTATTGCAATACATTAACATTAACTTTCTTACAAAAAATTATTTTTGTTTCATCAGTTAGTAGAAATTATATTCAGACTGCTGCGCATAAATGCACTATTAAAATCAGATTAGTTAATTTGTCAAATGACTAGCATTGGTTTATCCTGACCTCAAAAAATAAACTGAATATAGTTACGACAACAATTAAAATTTGAATGTCTCCGTACGTGCGATCGTAAGTATGATTTATGGTAATTAGAAAAAAGTTTAACGTGAATAAGTGAAAATTAGATTTTGATTTCTAAGTTTTGGTTTGTGTCAGTACGTGGGCCTCGAATTTACTCAAGCTAACAAATGGCCCCAGCATCATCAAAATCAATGCTGACGCTTTCATAGGCGTGAAAGTGGTGTGGGAATTGTAATAACTGTCTTAGTTCCTGGCCCAAGCGTTTCGGACGAATCTATATTCGCAACTCATAGGCTCATTTTGCATCGACGTAGAGCAACAGTATGCCAGTCTGTTCACAACCGTAACTTTGTAAAGATTCACGTCGAGTATGTACAAGTCTCAGTGGGCAGACAACGGCACGAAAGTCTCAAGTACTAAATGGTGGGAAGCCTATGTGCCGATCGGGGCCCATCGCCCCAAATATTGGGTCAAGTGCAACGCAGCGTCTGCCCATAAAACACTGCGTGTGAGATTACAGAGAGAGAGAGAGAGAGAGAGAGAGATTGAAATATTGCCTTTATGACAGAAATAAGCCGAAAAAAGAATGTTCTCTACGGAATAAATTAACCTTCACGTTAAGCTGGAGGAAAGTCTGTTTCTTGACATCGGGGTGAGAAAAATTCATTAAACCTACTACTAAGCTTCATAAAGAGCGCCCATAAAAATACGAACGTCGTCGTAAAAACTAATGTGCTGACGTCGTTAACAAACCAGTCAGCAGAGGAATAATGCAAGGTTATTGCTCGTTATTCAGCTTTTTCAGAACTTTGTGGCGTTAACTGAGAGTTAACACAAAACGAAGACGGCACCTTTAAAGACTTTATAGATGGTAACAAATATGTAATGTGCGAAACACTGAAATCCACGGGATTCAGAATAAGGCTATGATTACAGTTCTGTATGGTGCAAAGTACTAAGTAGCTATAATCTAGTGAAACAGGGAAATAATTTTTTTCAATTCCAATCTAAGGAAGACCATAGTTAACGTTCAACAATAATTCTGAGACACTGAGAATTAGCACTAAATACGGATATGTAGTTTTGTGCAGAAGCAAAGATTACTAATTTGAAGGTGACAGAGAATACGGAAAAGATGATTATAAAAAGATGCTTTATTGACTTTGTTTCTGAAGCAAAGCGACTGGAAAGACATAAAGCAAGATTCTACATATCGAATAGGAACATGTTTTCTCCACGTAGCTATGTGTTTCCATCCAGCGGGGGTTGGACGCAAGCACCAATTTCTTGCACCCACGTGGCGGCAAAGGAAGCTCGTTGCTTCCATTGTGTGCCGTTTCTTCTCTAGATATGCCTTACTGGGTCAGCGTCACTTTACTGATATGTAAAAGGAGAAGGAAACCTTTCAGAGCAGGTTCTGTGGGGCGTCTTTCGAGGTCTGTTTCACTGAAAAGAAAACAGTGGCACGTGTACCTATACGGCACGTGTCTTTGTAAGACTTAACGTCAATACAATTATGTTTGCTGCTCTGCTCTATTGACAGATAATCGTACCAAAAGCTTTGAAGGGTGAAATTTGCTGCAATTAATTCCACAAAATGTAATCCTATAGGCTTGCCGACTGTTAATGAGAGCAAATGTATGGTTCCGGCAATTGGAGAAAGGAAATTTCTTTAAAATCTCTTTGTCAGGTTAAATATGTGTGTCAGAGAGTGACTCAAACTTCAGACCTTTCCCTTCAGCGTGCAAGAACTCTACACAACTGAGTTATACAATCACGTGCCGCCACTCGCCCCTACGGAGCTACGCAATATCCTTTCTTCCTCGAGTGCTAGTCCCGCAAGGTATGCAGGAAACCTTGTGTGAAGGTATGGATTTAGATTGTGAGATTGTGAGGAGAGACATGAATCACGACTGAATAGCTCATTCGGCCAAAGGCAAAGGCTCCAGATTCGAACCCAATGCCCAACTGGAGACTTGAGAAATACGATAAATTCATTAAATCCTCCAATCAGATAGAAAAGAAGTAAATAAGCACAAGATTTCTATTCATTTACTAACAGCAAAGTTAATTTCTTGGGGCGGAAACAAGTACGAATATGAATCATTTATGCCGATTAAAATTAAAAAATACGGAAGTACTGAATATTCTCGTTGCTTACTATTATTGTAGCTGTAATTTGGTGTCTTATGTATCACTGTAGTCTTAGAGTTTTTGTTGTAATAACTGGATAAATAAATCACGCTATCTGCCCCCTAACGAACTTCATAGCTGATTTTGACAAGTAGCGGATGTGACGCGTTATTTATATATGCACATTTCACTGTGATACATTACTGACCTGAATTTCCGTATATTTGCTTTAACAAAACCCTTGAAATTCTTCTCTTATGCCACCGCAGACATCAGGAACAGCCTGCGATAAAGCAGCTATCCAAATGTGAAACAATATTTTAAGAGAAATGTCCAGTTGATAACCTCAGGGTAAAAGCTAGCTTCTCTGTAGATTGTGTCCGTCGTCTGCTTTGATGTTTGTAAGATGGCTATTTTTTGATGATGTTTTGGATGTGTTAATATTTGTAAATAAAAATGACATATTTGAACGATCGTGGTCTGAGAAACAGTTGTTAGGCAACATTATCCGTGTCTGCGATGTCAGCACTGTGGAATTGTAGAATCTTTGATACACAGTAAAGTTGCGGCGTGCAGCAGGCGGGATTTGATGAGAGTACAGTGTAATGCACGGACGCGCTTTTGGAACAATGTGGGTTGCAGTTTGATTACGAGGAAGAATGATGACTCAGAACAATGGCTGGATAGCATACGGACGTAAAAATGGTTTCGAAATGAGAAACAAGGTATTATTTCATGAGGCAAGAGATTTTTCTTTTCTTTTTTTTTTTTAGACTTGTATTGTTGGTCCACTTCATCCTCGTCACTGTCGAGTTTTTGATAATTTTCTGCTGATTACATGCTGTGTCATGTGTTTCATTGGGATTCTGTGCCAAGATTATGAAGCCAATTGCAATGGACCAACTGAAGCTGGTTTCTAGCAGTATCTTTTTAGCTGCTGTGGAGTCTTGCTGCGTTGCTGTTCCTGCCAGTACTTCATTTTGTAGGTGAGATTCATAATATGTGATTGTTTCGTTTCCTTCGCGCAATGTAGGTTGTGTGAGTTTCTTTATTTTACTAGGGCCATATGTAAGTGCAGAAATTTTTGTGTATTTCACGTTACATTCTTGTACAGGTCTACATTACAGTTTGGTTTGTCTTTTTTTATATACAGTTTCGTTTTTTCAGACCGTTCGCACTGACAAAGTCTACCGAACGTGAAATTATTGGTTTGCTTATTATGTGCTTATGAATGAGATAGGTTTTCACTCACATAGGATTCGTTTCAGTTTCATTTAAGTGTGGCTTTGAACTGAGTAGCACATGTCACCTCGCATTCCCAGGTTTGTACTTACGATACATATACAGAAGTAAAGGCAACTCATTTACATGTTTCCGCCTCAATTGTAAAGAGAAACCGGCAAAATACGTCAGTCGAGAAATGTGCTAAGTCTGGAATAATGCTAAGAAGACTGGACCTGATATTCAGTGTTCAGAGCACTACTGCCAAGCGCTACTCGCCTGGGTACAAATTCAGATATACATCCTTCTTTCCTTACACCATTTTGCTTACTTCGTCAAAATCAGCGCACTCGCCATGCAAATTAATTCTATCTCAGTATCACAATGTTGCGTTTTATCGAGTGAAATCCGTGTGACGATTATCAACGCCAAAAAAAAAAAAAAAAAAAAAAAAAAAAAAAAAAAAAAAAAAAAAAAACTAGCGTTCCTAGATTTGAAACGCTATGCTCGTTCTCTTCCGTTCGCTCCGTTATAAAAGCTTGTTTACGAGTACTAGCGAATAATAGTGAATAGTAGCGAACTGTCTACTAATGGTTGTTCGGTTGTGTTCGCTTCCATTAATTCCTGTTCAAATGGTTCAAAAGGCTCTGAGCACTATGGGACTTAACAGCTATGGTCATCAGTCCCCTAGAACTTAGAACTACTTAAACCTAACTAACCTAAGGACAGCACACAACACCCAGCCATCACGAGGCAGAGAAAATCCCTGACCCCGCCGGGAATCGAACCCGGGAACCCGGGCGTGGGAAGCGAGAACGCTACCGCACGACCACGAGATGTGGGCATTAATCCTGTGCAAAGTGGTTTTTAGAATAACGCTTAAAACGCACCGTCCTCAATTACTGTATCTGTTCCAGTTGTTTTCATCACAGCTCCCTCTAGGTATCTGAAAATTATTCTCTGAAGTAGTAATTCAAGGTGATCAAAAAGTCAGTATAAATTTGAAAACTTAATAAACCATGGAATAATGTAGAGAGATAAAAATTGACACAAATGCTTGGAATGACATGGGGTTTTATTATGAACAAAAAAGAAGTTCACAAAATATCCGACAGACGGCGCCGGTCAGCAAAACGTCAGTGACTGCGCATGACAATCGTGTATAAAAGGATCTGTAATGAGAGAGAGAATCAGATGCGCCAGCAGTCACAGCACGTTGACGTTACCTGAAAAGGCGCTTTTAGTAAAGCTGTATTATCAGAATGGGGAATGTGCTAGTTTAGCGTTACGATCCTATCGCCATAGGAAGGGGATACGAACGGGTGAAGGTCCGTTGACAAATGCATCTGTGGCGAGAATGATTTCGAAGTTCGAAGCCACGGGTTGTTTAGACGATAGACCTCGTACTGGCCGACCGAGCACAAGGCATAATGCTGCTGAGACAGTTCAGGAAGAAATGGAGACTGTTGCGGGTTCGTCTATGCACAGGGAAGTCAGCGCTCGTGCAGTCGCACGTCGCACCGGCATTCTATACACTACTGTTTTGTTGGCACTGAGGCGTACCCTCCGATGCAATCCGTACAAAATACATCGGCATCATGAACTGTTACCTAGCGATTTAGTGAAGCGGAGGGCATTTGCGGTGTGGGCGTTTCGAAAGATGGTGGAAGATGACGATTGGTTGAGTAACGTGTTGTGGACCGACGAAGCTCATTTCACGCTCCGAGGGTCTGTCAACGCCCACAGCTGCAGAATGTGGCTACCGAAAATCCTAAAACTGTCGTGGAAACTCTATTGAACGACTATAAAGTCACGGTATGGGTTGGATTTACCACATCTTCCGTTATCGGGCCTTTTTTCTTCGAGGAAATGCGTGATTCTGGTTTTGTAACTGCTACCGTGACGGGTGAGAGGTACGCCGATATGTTACAGAATCGCATCATCCCCAGCCTGGCTGATAAACACCTGCTGGAACGTACGATGTTAATGCAGGATGGCGCTCCAGCCCATATTGCTAGACGCGTGAAAGGTCTCTTGCGCGCGTCGTTTGGTGATGATCATGTACTCAGCCGCCACTTTCGTCATGCTTGGCCTCCCAGGTCCCCAGACCTCAGTCCGTGCGATTATTGGCTTTGGGGTTACCTGAAGTCGCAAGTGTATCGTGATCGACCGACATCTCTAGGAATGCTGAAAGACAGCATCCGACGTCAATGCCTCACCATAACTCCGGGCATGCTTTACAGTATTGTTCACAGTATTATTCCTCGACTACAGCTATCGCTGAGGAATGATGGTGGAAATTTTGAGCATTTCCTGTAAAGAACATCATCTTTGCTTTGTCTTACTTTGTTATGCTAATTATTGCTATTTTGGTCAGATGAAGCGCCATCTGTCGGACATTTTTTAAACATTTGTGTTTTTTGGGTTCTAATAAAACCCCATGTCATTCTAAGCACGTGTGTCAATTTGTACCTCTCTATCTACATTATTCCGTTATTTATTCAGTTTTCAAATTTATACTAACTTTTCGATCACACGATACATGTCCAATCACGTTGTCTTCCTTCCATTTTCCATTTCATAATGAGCGGCTCCTGCCTTCCAGCTCCTCCTGAGACTCCATCGCACAACGAGCTTCACTGCGTCAAAAGTCTTTTAAATTGTAGAAATTTGAGATTCAAACAGACTGTTTTAGTTTTAATGTGGGCGACATAAGTGGAAATATTTGGGTGAAAGCGTGCTTTTACTGGTGTTTTTTGTCAACTTTCAACTTCGAAGGGCTGCGGGTGGCATACTGTATTTTCGAGAACAATCCACTATATAACAGTTCTCAACTTACTGGGGGATTTTCGTTGCATTCGGATTGGTCGTTTTGTCGTAATAACTGCGGATGTTGATCGTTGCAATTAGCATTGTGTAACCTATGACAAGACGTAAAGTGAAAATTCAAGCTCTGTTGTTGTCTTTCGGAACTGTTATGTTTCTATTCACATAATGCTGCACAATGCGCCCTCTTTTGTGTAGCAGACCAGTTTTCAGTAATAACTGAAGTTGTGGAAAAGTGAAGTGAAGTGGAGACTTCCCTGATATCAAGGGAAAAATCCTTTGGCGGGGTGTTCGTCAACAGAGCTTCACGTACAAAAACTTCACAGAAAGCACTGTGTGCAGGGAAATTATCGAATAGCAGTAAAGAAACATTAGTTCATGCGTAGAATTTAAAACGAGTGGCGAAATACTGGATTGACCATTTACTGCTGTCCACAGGTGAGAAGCAATGTACTCAGCAAGAATGGGGCTGCGAGTGGAGGATGGCTTAGACAAGAGTGTATTCACTCTTCTAAAAACATTTTCATCAACAAAATTGTGTGAAAATTATGCCCGTGAGTCAATGGAACTCGTTCGAATGACGTAAGTGTACACTACGGGCCATTGAAATAGCTACGCCAAATAAAAATGCAGATGATGAACGGGTATTGATAGGACAAATATGTTATAGTAGAACTGACATGTTATTACATTTTCACGCAATTTGCGTGCGTAGATCCTGAGAAATCAGTACCCAGAACAACCACCTCTGGCCGTAATATCTGCCTTGATGCACCTGAGCATTGAGTCAAACAGAGCTTGGATGGCGTGTACACGATACCAAAGTTCATCAAGAGTAATGACTGGCGTATTGTGACGAGCCAGTAGCTCGGCCACCATTGACCAGACGTTTTGAATTGGAGAGAGATGTGGAGAATGTGTTGGCCAGGGCAGCAGGCGAAAATTTTCTGGCCGGCAGCAGTGGCCGAGAGGTTCTAGGCGCTACAGTCTGGAACCGTGCTACCGCTACGGTTGCAGGTTCGAATCCTGCTTCGGGCATGGATGTCCTTAGGTTAGTTAGGTTTAAGTAGTTTTAAGTTCTAGGGCACTGATGACCTCAGAAGTTAAGTCCCATAGTGCTCACAGCCATTTTAACCAGTTTTGAACATTTTCTGTATCCAGAAAGGCCCGTACAGGACCTGAAACATACGGTCGTGCATTATCCTGATGAAATGTAGGGTTTCGCAGGGATCGAATGAAGGGTAGAGCCACGGGTCGTAACACATCTGAAATGTAACGTCCACTGTTCAAAGTGCAGTCAATGCGAACAAGAGGTGATCGAGACGTGTAACCAATGGCACCCCATACCATCACGCCGGGTGATACGCCAGTATGGCGATGACGAATACACACTTCCAATGTGCGTTCACCGCGATGTCGCCATACACGGATGCGACTATCATGATGCTGTAAACAGAACCCGGATTCATCCGAAAAAATGACGTTTTGCCATTCGTGCACCCAGGTTCGTCGTTGAGTACACCATCGCAGGCGCTACTATCTGTGATGCAGCGTCAAGTGTAACCGCAGCCATGGTCTCCGAGCTGATAGTCCATGAGTCCATGCTGCTGCAGTCGTCGTCGAATTGTTCGTGCAGATGGTTGTTGTCTTGCAAACGTCCCCATCTGTTGACTCAGGGATCGAGACGCGGCTGCACGGTAAGTTTCAGCCATGCGGATAAGATGCCTGTCATCTCGACTGGCAGTGAAACGAGGCTGTTGGGATCCTGCTCGGCGTTCCGTATTACCATCCTGAACCCTTCCGATTCCATATTCTGCTAACAGTCATTGGATCTCGACCAACGCGAGCAGCAATGTTGCGATACGATAAACAGCAATGGCGATAGGCTACAATCCGACCTTTATCAAAATTGTAAACGTGATGGTACGCATTTCTCCTCCTTACACGAGGCATCACAACAACGTTTCACCAGGCAGCGCCGGTGAACTGCTGTTTGTGTATGAGAAATAGGTTGGAAACTTTCCTCAGGTCAGGTATCGCCACCGGCGCCAATCTTGTGTGAATGCTCTGAAAAGCTAATCATTTGCATATCACAGCATCTTCTTCCTGCCGGTTAAATTTCGCGTCTGTAGCACGTCATCTTCGTGGTGTAGCAATTTTAATGGCCAGTAGTGTATTAAATATTCTCACCTCTTCAGTCCACTGATACTTGCGAAATACAGGGTGTTTATAAATTAGTTATACAAAAATAACCTTCAGTTGTGAAAAGGGTAAATGACTTACAGAAGTGTTTGACACACCCCTAAAACCAGTATATTCAAGTTTTAATGCCTCCTAACACTGGTAGTTCCCGACGTTCCCGTTAGGTTGCATGTGCGAATAGAGGTATTCGAACAGTCATCATGGAGTCAAATAATGCGGCAGAGCTTGTTTAGTGTTGTTTATGATTTCCTATATCCAAATCCGCTACCTCTGGATTTCACTATAATTTCATTCTTCGAGAGCTGGAAGATTACCAATGGTATCTGTCCTTTCGAACATGCCCGAAAGAACAGATACAATCTTCATGTAGATAAGGCTTACAGGCCAATGATATTATTCATTGCAGATGCCCTTACATTGCTCAAGCTCTTACGGGAATCGGTAGATTGACTGCCGGGAGTAACGGGTATAGTGGGCAGGGGCACTACAAATGTAGTGTGTGGACAGTAAGTTGGAAATGTGGGTCTCACGGGGAGCGTGCCAGAGATAAGTCCATGCAGTCACACTATCCTTTGCGTCCTTGGTGGTTCAGTCGGATAGAGCGTCTGCCATGTTAGCAGGTAATCCTAGGTTCGAGTATCAGTCGGGGTACACATTTTCAATTGCCTCGTTGATATTTATCAACGCCTGTAAGCAGTTAATGGTCTGGATTTCACTGTAATTTCATTCTTAGAGATCTTCAAGATCAAATGTCCGAAAGAACACATACCATCTTAACATTTCTGTAAGTTCTTTACCCTTTACACAATTAAAGGTTACTTTTGTGTAACTAATTTATAAGCAACTTGTACTGTCAATCCAGTTTCTCTTTTGTGCACATGGTATCAGTAATTGTTGTATAGTAATTGATTAATACTGGCACTGTGCATGCAACTATTGAAACCAGTTTTCTTCGTTACGATATACACTCCTGGAAATGGAAAAAAGAACACATTGACACCGGTGTGTCAGACCCACCATACTTGCTCCGGACACTGCGAGAGGGCTGTACAAGCAATGATCACACGCACGGCACAGCGGACACACCAGGAACCGCGGTGTTGGCCGTCGAATGGCGCTAGCTGCGCAGCATTTGTGCACCGCCGCCGTCAGTGTCAGCCAGTTTGCCGTGGCATACGGAGCTCCATCGCAGTCTTTAACACTGGTAGCATGCTGCGACAGCGTGGACGTGAACCGTATGTGCAGTTGACGGACTTTGAGCGAGGGCGTATGGTGGGCATGCGGGAGGCCGGGTGGACGTACCGCCGAATTGCTCAACACGTGGGGCGTGAGGTCTCCACAGTACATCGATGTTGTCGCCAGTGGTCGGCGGAAGGTGCACGTGCCCGTCGACCTGGGACCGGACCGCAGCGACGCACGGATGCACGCCAAGACCGTAGGATCCTACGCAGTGCCGTAGGGGACCGCACCGCCACTTCCCAGCAAATTAGGGACACTGTTGCTCCTGGGGTATCGGCGAGGACCATTCGCAAGCGTCTCCATGAAGCTGGGCTACGGTCCCGCACACCGTTAGGCCGTCTTCCGCTCACGCCCCAACATCGTGCAGCCCGCCTCCAGTGGTGTCGCGACAAGCGTGAATGGAGGGACGAATGGAGACGTGTCGTCTTCAGCGATGAGAGTCGCTTCTGCCTTGGTGCCAATGATGGTCGTATGCGTGTTTGGCGCCGTGCAGGTGAGCGCCGCAATCAGGACTGCATACGACTGAGGCACACAGGGCCAACACCCGGCATCATGGTGTGTGGAGCGATCTCCTACACTGGCCGTACACCACTGGTGATCGTCGAGGGGACACTGAATAGTGCACGGTACATCCAAACCGTCATCGAACCCATCGTTCTACGATTCCTAGACCGGCAAGGGAACTTGCTGTTCCAACAGGACAATGCACGTCCGCATGTATCCCGTGCCACCCAACGTGCTCTAGAAGGTGTAAGTCAACTACCCTGGCCAGCAAGATCTCCAGATCTGTCCCCCATTGAGCATGTTTGGGACTGGATGAAGCGTCGTCTCACGCGGTCTGCACGTCCAGCACGAACGCTGGTCCAACTGAGGCGCCAGGTGGAAATGACATGGCAAGCCGTTCCACAGGACTACATCCAGCATCTCTACGATCGTCTCCATGGGAGAATAGCAGCCTGCATTGCTGCGAAAGGTGGATATACACTGTACTAGTGCCGACATTGTGCATGCTCTGTTGCCTGTGTCTATGTGCCTGTGGTTCTGTCAGTGTGATCATGTGATGTATCTGACCCCAGGAATGTGTCAATAAAGTTTCCCCTTCCTGGGACAATGAATTCACGGTGTTCTTATTTCAATTTCCAGGAGTGTATATTTCAGTTAAAACGTCACCAGTGGTAGGACTTTCTCGTCTGTTTCTTGCTTTTAATGAGTTGTTTGTCTGCATTCTTGTAATCACTCCGATTTTCTCTTTTGGCATTGGAGCTATAATTTAAAAAATGAAAGAGGCCGGGAGATCATAATCCTCGAATAACGAATCACAAGGCTGACAATCAACTCTACTGGTAAGACAATAGTTTCCTGACGGCCAATAATACAGTTCAAGGGAGCGAGGGAAATGGTTCTTTTCCAACTACCACTTCATCCCTCCCAGTCATTCTTCTCAGCTGTACAGTGATGAGATTTAAGTGTGCAACAAATCATTTCATAGAGTTTAAATTGCAGGAAAATTCCTTATGCAAAAATAGATGGTTGTTATTATCACAGACGAAAAGGTCATGAGTGGAATGTCTGGAAAAGTGGATTTCAAATATCACCTACTCCCGATAAGAGAATTATAATGTGCCACATTAGAAAAGACTACGATTTCGTGCAAAATGATGGCTTATGATTTATCTGGAAAAAATACGGTGTAAATTACTGCTCTGAGAACAATTCTAGGCATGAGTGGATTAGTAGTATTCTCGAAAAGTTACCCCATTGATTTGGGACTGTTGTAGGTTAACATCTACAAGTAATAAATTGAATATCATGGATACATTTGCGAAAAGGAAGGAGAATTCTATAAATGAATGACAGGAAAAAATGAAGTAAAGCGTTCACCCTTTAGTGAGGATTCCAGGACCGTTACAGCCTTCTTTACGGACAGGAATTTTTATGAATTCATCCGTGTACCCATTATCCTAGCCGCTGGAGCTGCCGTGCTTTCACGAATTTTACATCGTGTTTTAGAGGATTATCTTCGTGATGTTGTTTTGTATAGTCAGTCCTTTGCTCAACATCTTTTGCATTTTCAGCGGGTCTTTCTGAGGATTCGATCTGCTATTTCAATGATCAAACCTTCTAAGGACACTCCCGCCAAGCAGAAAATTTATTTTTTGGCATATCCGGTATTTGCCGGTCTTTAGGAACAAACGAGACTTTTGGAGAGCGTATTGCACAAACTGATCGACGAAGTTAAACTTGTGTGGTTTTCTGTGGTGCAACGCGAATTCAGCCGATTAAGGTAGTTTCCTTTTTTCTACTTCGTCATTCTGTCGTAGAAAATTTACTATATATCATCGCTACACGTAGTATATTGAGTTTCCGCCTTGTACAAATTCGCAACACATTTCATATCATTATTGAGAGCTGTTTGTAAAACGAGTGTTCATAAATAATTTCTCATTTCCGCCGGCCGAAGTGGCCATGCGGTTCTAGGCGCTGCAGTCTGGAACCGCAAGACCGCTATGGTCGCAGGTTCGAATCCCGCCTCGGGCATGGATGTGTGTGATGTCCTTAGGTTAGTTAGGTTTAACTAGTTCTAAGTTCTAGGGGACTAATGATCTCAGAAGTTGAGTCCCATAGTTCTCAGAGCCATTTTTTTCTCATTTCCGATGAGGATGAGGATACGAGATTGCAGCCGGCTTATGCTTTCTAGCCATAATATTTCGTCTGGCAGTCCTCCAGCCATCTTCAGGTGAGTGACCGCCAGAGATGTAGTGTTTCCATTGGGCAGGAGTTGCCTTTGGTAGGTGAGGTACGAGTGAGCCTGTCAATTCTTGGTTTTTTCCTTGCCTGTGAAATTGTTAGTTATGACGAAATTATCTGTCACCTTATTGCTTGGATGTGATTTTATCTAGCGTCCTGGACTAGTTCTCGATTTTTCTGGCGATACTTTTTCTTTGAGTTTAGCCCGTCATAAGAGACAGCCTACTGTTCGTGACTTGCCAGTAGTGTTAATATTAAAACCTTGCAGACTGAGCGGACGGAGGTGGATTTTGGTCATCTTAATGATCTTAAGGCTTTTCAGTTGAGGGATCTCCATAGCGAGTTTCCTGATGTGCTAACCGATCGGTTGGGGGTGACCGACAACATTCGTATAAAATCCGTTCAGTGGATGATTTTCCCGTTCGTCAGCCTCCTTATAGTCTGTCTCCACCTGAAATGAAGATTTTAAGGCAAAAGATTGAGGCCATGCTTCACAATGGAGTAATTAAACCTCCAAATTCTCCATATGCCTCACCTATATTTTGGTGCCTAAGAGACCGATTCTTGATTGTAGGGTCCCCTTCTGGCTCTCCGTAATTGTTTTACTTGGTTTGCTGCTGCCTCCTACTTTCCTGTGCTTGATTTAGATCAGACTTTTTATCAAATACCCTTTAGTGAGGATTCCAGGACCGTTACAGCCTTCTTTACGGACAGGAATTTTTATGAATTCATCCGTGTACCTATTATCCTAGCCGCTGGAGCTGCCGTGCTTTCACGAATTTTACATCGTGTTTTAGAGGATTATCTTCGTGATGTTGTTTTGTATAGTCAGTCCTTTGCTGAACATCTTTTGCATTTTCAGCGGGTCTTTCTGAGGATTCGATCTGCTATTTCAATGATCAAACCTTCTAAGGACACTCCCGCCAAGCACAAAATTTATTTTTTGGCATATCCGGTTTCTAAAGACGGAATCAGAATCGCTCAAGAACTTACTTCCGATTTTAAGTAGTTTCCACCCCCTAAGAATAGAAGGGGAGTCGCCCGATTTATCGAGATGGCCAACTACTTTCGGAAGTTTGCCCCTAATTTCACCCAATTAGTCGCCCCTCTTAACGATCTTTGTAAGAAAGGACGGAAATTTATTTAGGGTGAGAACCAGCAGGCAGCATCTGAGGCGATTAAGACCGCTCTAAGTAAACCCCCATTATCAGCGATTCCTAATTTCCATATGTCTACCTTTCGTTTCAAGGTTCGCCGTGTCAGAGGTTCAGATATCCATCTGGCTAATACGCTCAGCCGTATATTTTAGGGCGGCCACGAATCCAGTAGGTGTTCACTCATCAGCTCTTCCATTTTTAACGTCCTTACTAAGATACCCCAATTATCTTCTGATCTCAGGAATAAATAGGACCAAGATCCTTATTTAGCTCCTAGAACAAGGCAGTTGTTAACGGATGAGCAATATCACGGTTATTCCTTGAGAAAGTAGATACTTTGTCATGAAGTTGGGAAATCAGACGTGCCTAAACTTTGTTTACCTGTTGGACTCATGCCATCCGTATTTTGTTATTTTCGTAGTTCCGTATTAGGTGGTCATCTGACCCTTTATAAAACCCTTGCTAGGGTCAGTGCTCAGCTTACATTGCCGTCATTGTTTAAGGATATTCGCCGATTGGTTCAGGAGTGTCAATCTTGCAAAATGGTGAGGCCCATTTCCCATTCACGTAAAGGCACATTGTATTCCGAACTGAAGCAAAGCCCTATGGATAAAGTGCTCATTGATTATGAGGGTCCCCAGCCTCGAAAAAGGGCTGGGAACCGTTATATATTAGTCGTTGTGCATGCCTTTTCTCGTTTTGTGTGGATTTTGCCGAGCGGAGGGGCTACCGCCTCACTAACTATTCGTCATTTAACTCAAATATGTTCCTGGTTCGGTCCGCCAAAGACGTCTGTTACTGGCAATGCCCCCGCCTTTACGTTACGAGGATTTAAACAGTTTTGTTTTGGTAATGCCATTAAGCACATTGCGAGCATCCTCTAGCCGCTAGAGTCGCATCTATAGTGGCAGGTCTCCGAAGAGCGCGACGCAGGCAGCTGACGGGAGTTTTCGCTCAGGCTGTAGCCGGGGGCAGCAGCAGTGGTTGGAGCAACACGCACGCGGTGCGCATCGGCACGTCTTCTCTTCCGGGTCGTCGTTCGCTCTCTTTCGCCAGAGCTGGGCAGAAGGCAAACGACTGGATAGCTTATGTTGTGCGCAAATAGTGGTTCAGCTGGCCAGCTGTCTCTCAAAAAAAAATTGGCCATGGTTAACGTTCTTATGGTTATGTAATGTGCCCAGTTGTCACGCACAGCTACATAAGGAGCCTACGTTTTACCTAGACTTCATTGCATTTGTATTAAAATTCTAATGGAAGAGAGCTGGTTGCTGTAAGTTTTAATGTTTATTTTCATGATGTTTTAGAAGGTGGTGGGTTCTCTGACATTACTATATCAAGCCATCTTAACCATGTTGTGGGCTCCGGCTAATAGCAAGATCCTAGTGAGTTGTTAATACATTTCTTCCTGGAAGAAATTACAGCTCCCTTTATGTAGTTCTGTTAGTGAAGCTCATTTCCTAGGGCGTATCAACTTACTGGAAACGTTCTATAAGTGTAATTGTACGTAATTAAACCATAACTTTACTTGTAGCGTAATATAGTCAAAAATTATCTTCCTTGTTCTTTAACAACACCTAGTAAGTTGTAGGGAGAGTATTCCGTTTCGGCGACTCCTGCCCGCGTGGGCCTGGCGTGCTTGCGGCCTTGTGCGCAGCTCCTGAGCATTTTCCAGCGCGGCTTGTTATTTGTTTGCAATCGCGCGTCCTGGCTGTCTATGCTCGATTTGAGTATCTCATGTCATCTGACCTGCACTGTAAACGAAATTTTGTGGCGGCCAAGAGGCCTTTGATTAACTGCCTTCGCACAGTAAATCTTACTTTAACGTTTAATACACGTTGTGTTCTTGTTCTAAGTTTTGTTGTACATTCTTTTGTGTAAATCTTTGGGTGTTTCCTATGTTTCTATGTAACCCTCGTTAATATTTATCTTTTGGTGGTCCGCCTAACGTCTTGGACATGAACCCGCATGAAGAAATTTTTCTAGAAGTGTTGCAATTTTTAATTGGCTAGCTTATTTAAATTTGTTTAATTTTTTAAAAAGGCTAATATTCTTAAAGTCTTTTCTCGTGGGGGCCTGTTGTTAACAAAGAAAACATATAAAAATAAATATTTTTGTCGAAGGTAGCTTCCGGCGCAAAAAATGGTGCCTACGAAATCTGTTTCAAATGAGTGTTCTTTTCAATATTTTTGTGAAAAGATCTACAGTTTCTTCAGGTTGTTTTCCATTTTAAACCGTTCACGTTGGTGCTTAGTTGTTAAAGCCGAAAGAGAAACGTTGGTCATTCATACCTGATTATGATAAACAGCCTCATTCAAGGGAAAAATAAATACTGTACTAATCTCTTCAGACTTAGATTTGAGAAAAAAGAAAGAGACGGACCTATCTTTGCAAGTAAACGCCTGAGAGCTTCTTGAAGTAAGCCAACTGCTGTCGGTCAAAAGTATCTATAAATATACTCGACATTGTAACTAGACGGAATACACTTTAAATAAACTAAACAGGTTATTGAGAATGACGTTGTGTCACCCACAAAATAAATACTTTTGTTAACAAATGTCAGTTTCACACCTTACTGAAGTACGCGCCTAAAGAGTTTACCGTGGACTGTAATGCACATTTGCAGCCGCCATTAGAGAGACAGATGAAAAGATCAAATTACATCGGGGGATCCACCTTCGCATGCTGTGGTGATTCGATGGCGCATGTAGTCTGGTGTACTTCGAGCTTCGTGACAGACTGCATCTTTCAGTTCTCATCACAGAAAGCGGTCAATAGAAATCAGTTCAAGACACCTGGTCAGTGACTGTACTGCGCATTCCGTTCTATCCAACACTGAGGGAATTTTCATTAAGTATTTGCATTTCAACACACGGATAGTCGGCTGGACAACCGTCGTGTTGTGACTAACGAAGCTAGATTGGAGAGTCACCTTCCCTGTAGCGCATATTACGTAAATTTACCCTACGGTGGTTAGTAACCTCTGTTTCGTCAGTAAGGAGCGCAAGATGGAAAATCGTAGCGCCGACTCCGAAGCGATGCAAGGCAAACCAACAAAATTCTATACGACTTTCAAAATTACGTTCTCCAAGTGTGTCAGGTAGTGATAAGGACGGTATTTACTACGATGCAAGATGCAGACGACATTCCTCTGACTGATCCCACATTCCTTGGCAAAATGTCTCGTGCCGCCATTTGCCGTAAAAAAGTAGCATCTCTGACATATCCTCATTAGTGTAGATGTCTGCATGCAAGGAATGTTGAAGCAAAACTGACCTGCCGTATGGCGACGTAGTTCCTGCTAGTTCCACAGTGCGGGCGGGTAAATAGATGAAAGGCTTAATACAACCAGGACAGCCTGCCAGAAACGCGTTTATAAGGCAATAGCCTATTTCGGCCGACTTTCCTTTCACTTTTAGAATATTTCTCTGAATCTTTTGCCAAGAGTTTCACCCTAAACATTAACAAGAATTATATCACTATACTCGTCTTGTCGAGCGCTTTCGGATAAGTTAGAAAAGTACACCATTCTACTTTAAAAAATCATACTTGCATCAACATGTTGATCAAAACAAACTTAAGAGTCTTAATCACACACCAAAGAACATGTCCCTTAGAGTATTATCGTTTGTCGAATACCTCGTTTCGACATTTGAAACCGTTCACGAACAAAAAGGGGTGTTATGTCATACGTTACTCACCCTGCATCATCATCTACAATGAAGCAACTGTGGTCTTAGAACTAATAGGCTCATTTTTAACAGCAATCATATACGGAAAATCCAGTTTCTTATACTGAGAGCTCTTCGTACCATATTCAGCTCAAATGGTTCAAATGGCTCTGAGCACTATGGGACTTAACTTCTGAGGCCATCAATCCCCTAGTACTTAGAACTACTTAAACCGAACTAACCTAAGGACATCATAAACATCCATGCCCGAGGCACGATTCGAACATGCGACCGTAGCGGTCGCGCTGTTCTAGACTGTAGCGCCTAGAACCGTCGGCCACCTCGGCCGGTCGTATTCAGCTCTCATGCAGTAGTGTCACTACTGATGAGAGAGAATAACTACAAAGGCAGGTCATAAAATCCTAATTACCATTTAGAAAAAGTGAAATTGAATACTCTAATCGAGTTTTTGATTGCGTGACCGCGTAGCTGTGTAATCCCGGTACGCAGTGGAATCTCGCGCCACAGTACCGTAGCAAGCCGTGGAGCGAGCGGTAAAATATTTTCTACATTTGATGGCGAACAGCGCTGCATCAATACATACTGAGTTGGACGAACTGCTCAGCAAGAATGCACCATCATACTGGTACGAAACTGTCTTCGAATGGCGCAAATGCTTTCATTGTGGTCATCCACGTCTGAATAACGTACTAAACGGATGGGCTGGGGGGAAAACATTATTTTAGAAGAAAACTAAAAAAAAAGACGACGCATAACGAAGGAATTATCCGAATGGAAATGAAATAGTAGATGTCCTGTATAAGTACCGACAAACAAGTTATTGCAATATCAGAAAAGTTGGGTGATTATGTAAGAGAAAAAGCTTCACAAACAGAGGAAGTCAGTAACGCGTTGGTTCACCTCGGGCCCCTGTGAAAGCAGTTCTTCGGCCTACCATTCGTTGAAACAGATGTTGGTTTTATAACGAGGAACATAGTGACAAATTCTGTCCAACGGACGCGTTATATCAACAAAATCCCAAGATGGTTTGAGGGCTCTGCCCGTAATGCTCCAAACTGTCTCAGTCGGGGAGAGATCCGGTGATGGAGGTGTTTGGAAAGATTGAATACAAGCACTAGAAACACTAACCGCGTGTAAACGGGCCCTGTCTTGCTAAATTCTAAACCTAGCATGACTCGCCGTGAAGGGCAACAAATGTGGCTTATAATATCACCGACGTATCGCTGTGATGTAACGATGCCGCGGATGACAACCAAAGTGGTCCTACTATGAAAAGAAATGGCACCCCAGAGCATCACTCCTGATTGTGTGGCCGCATGGCGGGTGACAATCAGACTGATATCCCACGGCTGTCCTGGGCGTCTCCATACACGTCATCGGTCTGGAATGTCTTTCACTGGAGTAGAATTGTCTCCAGGGATGAGTCCCGCTTCGAAATGAGCCCACTGGCCAGCGGACAGACGTGCGATATGAACCTAACTGTCGGCCACCATGCGGTCTACCAAACAGGAGTGATGATCAGGGATGACGTATCGTTTCACGGCAGGAATTCTATGGTTCTCATCCGCGACACCATTAGAGAACAGCAGTACGTCATTCTACGCCCTCTTTTGTTGCCCTTCTTGGCCAATTTTTTCTTGTGGCACCTAGCTTACATTTCAGCAAGATAATGCCCACCTGCACACGACGAGAGTTTGTAATGCTTTTCCTCGTGCTTGTCAAGCCCTCTCTTCGTCAGATAGGTCCATGGATCTCTCGATAGTTGAGAACGTTTGGGGCATTATGGGCAGGGCACTCAAACCAGCTCGTGATTTTCACAGTCTACCGCACAAGTTGGACAGAATTGGCACGATATTCGTTATCCAAGTACTCTATCAATCAATTACAAGTCCAGTAGTTACTTCTATAAGGGTCAGATATGGACAAACACGCAATTTAATAAAATTCCTTAATTTGCGGAGCTTTTCTCTTGAATGAATCATCCAGTTTATCTGAAATTGTTTTAGTGTAAATGTACTTCAGATTTACCGATTTCCGTCCAATTCCTTGGTGCTGCATCATCCTTTGTGCTAGACTACAAGACATAATATGGACTCACCTAGCCACACTATGTCGAAATCACAAAGAGACATCAATTAATGTAAGGAATTAGTAATGGCAAAACATTGAAATCAACATAAAGCATGGTTTAAACAAACTGAACTCAGACGAGGCTGGAAAACCATCAGTTAGTCACCGACTAATCCGGAAATTCTAACAGACTTAAACCCCAGAAGCCACTGTCGATGCAGCAGAGAAAGATTTACCCTGCTGGTTTTGCTCAGACCAGCCTCAAGAAATAGCGCCTATTTTTTCTTCTGGCACCACGTATCCCGCCAAAACGCAATGTGCACCGCAAAAAGCCTGACTCAATACAAACTTCAGCAGTTAAAGCTGCTTGACCACTCTCGTCAGCGATCTCCATGTCTAATTACAGAGCCAATGATAGCAAGTTTACGTCCTTTACAAAGCTGCTGGATTATGAAAATTGCTATGCGATTGATACAACAACCGTTAGAATTAATAGCAGGAAAGGATCGTGTCAGATGCTAGTCATTCCTCTCATTATTTCTTATATTTTAATTGTTTATAGAAAAGTGACTTTTAATGCCTTTCTCTTATGAAACGGATCTGCCCAAAATTGTGCTAACGCATTTCAACCATTGTGCTCAAAACTAAAATTTGGAAATGGAGCCAATAGAGTGAGCAAGATGTAAGAAACAGGCGAAATACCCTCAGACTTCAAGAAGAATATAATAATTCCAATCCCAAAGAAAGCAGGTGTTGACAAATGTGAAAATTACCGAACAATCAGTTTAATAAGCCACAGCTGCAAAATACTAACACGAATTCTTTACAGACGAATGGAAAAACTAGTAGAAGCCGACCTCGGGGAAGATCAGTTTGGATTCCGTAGAAATACTGGAACACGTGAGGCAATACTGACCTTACGACTTACCTTAGAAGAAAGATTAAGGAAAGGCAAACCTACGTTTCTAGCATTTGTAGACTTAGAGAAAGCTTTTGACAATGTTGACTGGAATACTCTCTTTCAAATTCTAAAGGTGGCAAGGGGAAAATACAGGGAGCGAAAGGCTATTTACAATTTGTACAGAAACCAGATGGCAGTTATAAGAGTCGAGGGACATGAAAGGGAAGCAGTGGTTGGGAAGGGAGTAAGACAGGGTTGTAGCCTCTCCCCGATGTTGTTCAATCTGTATATTGAGCAAGCAATAAAGGAAACAAAAGAAAAATTCGGAGTAGGTATTAAAATCCATGGAGAAGAAATAAAAACTTTGAGGTTCGCCGATGACATTGTAATTCTGTCAGAGACAGTAAAGGACTTGGAAGAGCAGTTGAACGGAATGGATGGTGTCTTGAAGGGAGGATATAAGATGAACATCAACAAAAGCAAAACGAGGATAATGGAATGTAGTCGAATTAAGTCGGGTGATGTTGAGGGTATTAGATTAGGAAATGAGACACTTAAAGTAGTAAAGGAGGTTTGCTATTTGGGGAGCAAAATAACTGATTATGGTCGAAGTAGAGAGGATATAAAATGTAGACTGGCAATGGCAAGGAAAGCGTTTCTGAAGAAGAGAAATTTGTTAACATCGAGTATAGATTTAAGTGTCAGGAAGTCTTTTCTGAAAGTATTTGTATGGAGTGTAGCCATGTATGGAAGTGAAACATGGACAGTAAATAGTTTGGACATGAAGAGAATAGAAGCTTTCGAAATGTGGTGCTACAGAAGAATTCTGAAGATTAGATGGGTAGATCACATAACTAATGAGGAAGTATTGAATAGGATTGGGGAGAAGAGAAGTTTGTGGCACAACTTGACCAGAAGAAGGGATCGGTTGGTAGGACATGTTCTGAGGCATAAAGGGATCACCAATTTGGTATTGGAGGGCAGCGTGGAGGGTAAAAATCGTAGGGGGAGACCAAGAGATGAATACACTAAGCAGATTCAGAAGGATGTAGGTTGCAGTAGGCACTGGGAGATGAAGAAGCTTGCACAGGATAGAGTAGCATGGAGAGCTGCATCAAACCAGTCTCAGGACTGAAGACCACAACAACAACAACAAGAGTAAAAACTGAAAATTAGTCATGGTTCAGTATTCAGCTTGCACGACATATTGAGTATATTACAGGGCGTCGTCCGCTGGATTCAAGGACTGGTCTTATACATTCAAGGAGCCCTTCGAACCTGCCAATAGTTCAGTAATACCAACCCAGTTAACTTGTCTGGAGATCTATTTAGCATGGACGTACTGCTATGGTTATATCGCTGCGAACTTAAGATCAATTAGAAAATAAAGCAGTGTAAAACTGTGGATTTACCTCCGCCGAAAGAAGTGAAAATACTCATCGGACTAGGTGATGCCAACCCAGCACGGCTCGCCATCTTCTCAATCGCATACTGCCATACCTAGAGAGGTTATGGTGCATTGTTAAGAGGAAGCATCGTGGAAATCTGCTCTAGAGTGTGCTACTGGTCCCCCACAACGCACCATCTCAATCTGCAGAGAACACAGAGAAACATGCTGCTTCTTTAGGTTCAAATGGCTCTGAGCACTATGGGACTTAACATCTGAGGTCATCAGTCCCCTAGAACTTATAACTACTGAAACCTGACTCACCTAAGGATATCACACACGTCCATACCCGAGGCAGGATTCGAACCTGCGACCGTAGTGGTTCCGTGGTTCCAGACTGAAGCGCCTAGAACGGCTCGGCCACAGCAGCCTGCGCTTCTTTAGGCTTTCTCATTTTCGCTCTGAGCCGTACTCTTCTGACATGGCTCCCAGTGACATCATTCTGTTTCTTTCGATAAAGAAATCACTACGTGGCAGACATCTGCAGAAAGATGGGAGGCTATTTCCAAGGTTGATCGATCCCGCATAGCCAAAATGAAGACTTCTACAACCAGATTGACCACCATGTCGGCAGTCGTTGTGAAAAAGGGTGGGTATGTACAGAGGGTTAACATCAGGTTCCAAGGTCGTGGCTTAATGTTTTCGAAGGGAGCATTAAAACTTTATGACTAGCCCTTGTGCATCTGATGTTGTAATTTCCGTTCGCAAGCTGGTTCCAGTGAAATATAGAAGAGGCGACTGAGAATGAGAATTACTCTGTCAGTATGCCGCCCCCCTCCCCCCATTAGCTGGCCTAGGAATCGAGAGAGCTATCAAGACTCTTCCATCAGACGTGGCATTAAACATAGCCGCCCTTTTGACTTGGCACACTATTGCCACAGTCCTCACCCGGTTGTGTGGGAGTAGTATTACGTCAGTGTACCTGCTAGTCTCTCATTCGTCAGTACCAGGTAACAGGAATTAAAACAGATGAAGTATTATCAATAAGTGACGTCAAACCCTCACCTTCCAGTCCTGCCATTGTAAAACGAGTGACAGTTACGTTTTTGACTAACTGATATTATGAACAGGACGAAATAACATTCGGCCAGTACAAGATCTGAACATGGCACTGCACCAACTGTAAATACATTATTGCTTTAACCTTTAGCAATCAAAAATTATTTTACAGTGTTTACTTTCCATCAACTATTAATAGGACTTCAAACGCCAGATACTTGTATCTGGGAAAAATTTAAGTCCACTAAAAATAGAAAGAACAGAAACTTTAAGATCCTGTAGCTGTGCATCTAAAATATCTGATCAAAATTATGCAGACATCTATTATTGGGCATTAATACACGGTGCGTCCACTTCCTCGCTTTCATGACGATTTGAACTCCTTTTAATCTGGTGCCTGAATGTATGTGGAGGTATAAGAGCCTATGCTCCCTCAAGACCCAAAACCAGAGATTGTACTGAAGTTGAACGCTGGGATCTGCAGCGAAGTCGACGTTCTAGCTCATCCCCAATATGTTCCATTGGGTTCTGTTCGGAACTATGGGCAGAGCAGTCCGCATCAGGAATGTTATTGTCCACCAGCAATTGCCCACGGAGACTGCTTTCAAATAAAGTGCATTGTCGTGCTCATACAAAAAAATTATGATCTCCGTACTATTCCTTTATTGTAAGCAGTACACAACGCTGTCAAATTTTATATCCTTACGCATTTAACATTTTCTTAACCAGGAATAACAAACACCCTCGTGCCATAACTCCTTCTTACGTCACTGTAGGGTTACACACGATGGCTGGTGACATTCTCCAGGAATTGGCCAAATCCAAAACCTTCCGGCGGATAGCTACCTGGCGTAGCGTGATCCGTCACTCCAGATTACTTGTATCCAGTCACGTACTGTCCAGCTCCGTCGCTCTTTACATCACCCAGCAGTGACTGCAAGAATCTGTGGCTTATGAGAAGCTGCTCGACCGTTTTGCTACATTCTTTTTGACTCCCTACGCATGCTGGAATGCTGATAGCATTTTGGAACTTAAGAGTGGTTTCATACGACTTTTTACAACCACCCTGTCCCAACACGTCAGTATATGAGGTCGACCTTATTATGGATTAGATGTGGTTGTTTATTAGCGTTTACACTTTACAGTCACATCAACAGTCGACTGAGAAAGGTTATAAGGGTTGCCACTTTCGTGAGGGTTTGTGATATACACTGCCTAGTCCACGTTTAAAGTCACTGAGCTGTCCTGACCGACCCGTTCCGCTTTGTTTCAATGCTGACGTCACAATACTCTCCGCCTCGTTTTATACTGGTCAGTCCGCTTCTCGTGACGTGTAGTGTCAATGCCCCATCGCCGAGTGATTTACGGACAGTACATCATAGCATGCACTCCGCGTCCCTTGATAATAACGTATAAAGGAGAACTCGTACAGAACGCTTGTGCGGCTCATTCTTGAGTATTGTTCGAGTGTTTGGAATCCTCACCTGACTGGGCTAAAAGAAGACATCCAAGCTATGCATAGGCGTACAGACAGACATCTTAACGCTTAGCTCAACCAGTACCAGGGTATTGCCGAATGTTCCGTGAGTTTGCACTGAGACCCTTGAAGGAATCACCTTTTCATGAAATGCCTCGGAGGAAGTTTATGGAACTATCATTCTGTGGCGCATTGCAATATGTTCTAACGTCCTGCAAAGTTCACCTTGAATTACAATTCTAAGAACATGAATGGCATCATGTCTTGGGTAAAGGTATACAGGCCGTCATTTCTCTCTCGTTGCAACTGCAGATGGAACAGGAAAGGGAAATGAGTAGTCATCGTACAATGTACGGGGCATAGGCAAAATAATGTGAACAATGGTAGCAATGGGATGGTTGTGTTTGACGATCAACAACGCAGGTAAAGTATGTGTCACGCTGGACTGTGTGTGTTCAGTACGGACTAGGCATCAGTGCAGGTCGTTCACGAGTAGTGCACACTTCATATTTGCATTCAGAGGCCGAGGTCGACGAGCAATGAAAGACCTAGCAGAGTACCAATGAGGGCAGTTTGTGGGGGGTACAATTAGCTGTAGCATCAGTAACCAAGACAGTCAACTTATTGAATGTTTCAAGAGCAACTGTTTCAACAGTCATGACAGCCTACACAAAACATAGAAAGACATCATTGTGTAAACGTAATAGTGGGCGCAAATCGAAACTTAATGACGAATTGTGTCAAAACAGTACAAAACTGTGGCGTCTGAAGTGACTGCATCTTCATGACCCCGTATCTATCGACACTGTCCGCCGAGAACTGCATAAAGCGAATATTTATGGACGAGCTGCTATACAGAAACCGTTAGTGACGTAAATCAACGCAAAGAAGCGTAAAACATGTTATCAGGAGGATAAATCCTGGGAAGTTGATCAGTGGAGCCAAGTCATATGGTCCGACGAGTCACGTTTTCGTTATTTCCAACACTGGACCGGGTTTACGTCTGGAGAATGCCAAAAGAATCCTGACTTCTTGATTCCAACGGTTACGCATGGAGATGGAAGTGTGATGGTATGGGAAGCCATATCATGGTATTCTGCTGGTCCCATCATTACCCTCAAAGGTCGTGTTACAGCAACGATTATGTGAACATTTTAGGTGATCAGGTGTACCCCTTGATTCGAATTTTGTACCCCAACAATGATGCCTTATTTCATAAAGATAAAGCACCCACTCATAGAGCCAGCACAGTACAATCGTGGTATGTGGAGCATGCAACAGAACTGCAGCGTCTTCCCTGGCCAGCACAGTCCCCGAACTTGAACATTGGCTGAGTGACATAAAATTCCGCTGGAGACTATACAGTCATTATATGACAGCATTCCAGCAAGTATTGCAGCTGTATTACGGGAAAATGGGTGTCCAACCACTTATTAATAAACCATTCCTAAGTAAGTACAGGCGTTCACATTATTTGGCCTATCCCCTGAGCATGTACACGTAGTTGAAGGAAACTTACAACAGTGGGCAAAACGTTGGCTCTGGCATCATAACAGTCACGGAAGTCAACACCGGCACATTTCTCTCTGACGTATAAGCTCTGTTATCATTATTATTGTTTCCAGTTTTATTTTTGTTACAGTATTCCAAAATTTAACATTTGATTCCACAGTTATTTTGCTTCAGGGATTTGTGTGCATATTATGACGTAATTGGTGACCCCTGTTCGTTGACACACATACCCAGTTGAATCAAAAAATGGACAAATATTTTTGATGCATCGTCGGAGAATGGTTTGCAACTCTAGTCTTTCTTGTTCAAATGCTTTTACATTTACTTAACTACTGCCCGTACTCCCATTTGAACTGGATTACTGCACTAAAAACTTGATTTCCCTCTACAATTGCTACCCACCAACCTTTGTACCATTGCCACATTAATTACTCCTTGATGTCTTAGGTGAGTACTGTTAACATATCGCTGTTTCAAGTGGCGATGCACCACAAAGCACTTTTCAGCCTATTCGACACAACACCTGCTCTTTACTTATTATATGTGTCCACTCAACCCTCAACATTCTTCTGCAACACGTTATTTCAAAAAGCTTGTTTTCTCTGGCCGTTTGGGACTGCACTGTTATAACTGTTCGCGATATACAAGCCTAGTCAGTTGAGATTAAATTCTCCATCTTTCGATACTATTCACCGTCATCCTCCTCAGGAAACTCAAATGCTTTAACTCCTTAGGACAATGGTGGTGACATGTTCTTGAAATCTCGAAGGCTTTATCTCAACTAACGCGGCTAGAAAGCTGAGAAAAATACTCTTTCATTTTTCTGGTGTTTCATTTCCATATTAGAGTAAACCATAAACTTCTGTTTTCAGAATTGAGTGAATACAACCCTCTGCCAGGAGCTTAACAGTAGTACACGTATAGATGTTCTAGGGTATCATACAACGATCAGAATTTTTTTAAAGTTAGGCCTCCTCTAGTTTACCCCTGGACAACAGCAAAGACAGTGAACGTTGTTGGTAAGCTCTTCACTTTGGTCGTGTTCAATGTCAGTCATCGTGGTAAGTGATCTGACCTATCTCTTTCTCTCGGCGTAACTGATTACTGATGGGCTTTTTTGTGTTCAGCCGAGATAGTTGGACGATAGACACAGTCGGCTTCAGCAGGTGTAGCAAGCTGCGTTACTGTGCGTGCTCATTGCCTGGACTCCCACCAGACTGTGAAGTATTAGTATTAGAGCTTGCAGCAGCTGATGAAGACGTCTGAGTCGCTCGTCTAAATATTGTGCATAAAAATTAAATCATGAAGTCCACCGAACAACAGGAAGCAAACCATTAATCACAGTAAGTTCCAGCTGACAGTCCAGTCACTATCACGCGATGAGTTTGTGGTTCAAATGGCTCTGAGCACTATGGGACAAACTGCTGTGGTCATTAGTCCCCTAGAACTTAGAACTACTTAAACCTAACTAACCTAAGGACATCACACACACCCATGCTCGAGGCAGGATTCGAACCTGCGACCGTAGCAGCAGCGCGGCTCCGGACTGGAGCGCCTAGAACCGCACGGCCACCGCGGCCGGCGATGAGTTTGTGGCCGAGTGCCTCAGGCCAGCCAATTGAATGCTGACGAGAAGAAGGGTGGGAGCGGGGGGCCAAGTTGCGAGGCGGGAACGGCGAACTTGGAGCAGTCTGCTCCGGCCGGCGGGTCGGGCTTACGGCGGCTACAATTTCCCGGATTCGGCGTGGGGCCGGTTGACCGCCGCAGGACTTCGATTAACTCGCGACTAGGAGTAGTTGCCGACCGATAGCCAGCCCTCCTGTAATACCCGTCTGTAAATCTGGCCGCCGAGTTTGACTACAAATCTCGTCTGGACGCTGTTAATCGAGAACGCGTAGCGCCGCCGGCGGAACGGGGTCGGCCTGCGAGACGCGCAGCGCCTTGCAGGTGCCTCCAGTGAGTACCTCACGCAAAGTACAGACGAATAACCTTGTAGCACAACTTAGTTGTAATTTTGAATGGTACTGAGAACAGCACTATAATACACATGGGTGATTGACCGTTGCTGAACAAGCAGACGCTAGGTTGAGAGTCAATGGAAAAATCTTCACGAAGTTTAGTATTGCTTGTTACTCTGGGGCTCTTACCAGGTAGTATCAATAGAAGTCAATTTTCTCTTCTCTTCTTCTTCTTCTTCTTCTCCTTCCGACTACTCATTAATGAATCATACGATCCCTCATTATTCTATGAACTGCAGTATGTAGTTGTTGGTCTAAATTTGGTAATCCAGTCCACTGCTTTATGTTATCTAACCAACATATTCTTCTTCGCCCTTTCCTTATTTTACTTCGACCTTCCCTTCTGTTATCAACTGCGGAAGTTTATATTTGATGTTCCATGAGATACGTTTCTTTTCGAAGTTGTTAGCTTTTCCTATTGTTTGTGTATTTGTCCCAACACTTCGGATGAGTTGAGGTGCTTGGGGCTAACAGCAGTAAGGCACGCACTGATCAATGCTGAGATGTATACACTCTTCATATTTGCTGGAGATTAACAACCCACTGGTTGTAGTGGGACGAAATTGAAGCGTCACCCATCCACCAGTGTCAGCCCAGTTTGCAGGTGAATATAAGTTTAATTTAGTTTTTGTTTATGTATTTTTGTAATATTTTGTAATGGTTATGAATTGCCTAAGGTTTTTGTATTTTTTTTTTATGTTTCATGTACGGAGAGGGCGGCGCAACGAACGGAGACAGCATCTTCGCTGCCGCGACCAGAGAGAAAATTGCTGGCCACTGTACGTCGCGGGTCGACAGCCAAAGAGTAACAGAAGATCCTGGAACCGAGTTGTTGCGTCGTGCTTCTAAAAAATTGATAAATGGAAAATATGTAATCTTTTTGTACAACAATGATATCATAGGAAGTTTAATCTTATTGAAACTGTCAGTTCTGTCTCGTCAAGGCTCAGGTTCACGTCTGTATGTAGGAAGATAATAAACTGGTAGATGCTATTAAAGTTGAAATACGTGTTCTGAGGATTTATTTATGAAGAATTATGTGAATGAATTAATAATACATTTGACGAGATTATTGAATTTTGACAGTGTTCATCGCGACTTTGAATCTCAAAGTTTATTTAATGTGGTTCTAATATCGATTAAATCAAAATAAAGTGTATCAATATAATTTCTGAGGAGAAACAAACGACGTCAAAAATTGAAAGAGTTCACGCAAACCAACTGGCCTGAGTGACGAAATTCTGTGCATACGACTCAAATTATGTTTTACAGTTTCGTTCAAGAACCATTCTGAGACAATTTAAAAAGAATATAAATAATTTTGGAGTGGGTTGTAACTGACGTAGGTGACGAAGTCTGCACATGGTCATATGTCGAAAGAAAATCATTTATAAGAAACTTACGTCGTTCCACTACATGGTGAAGTAGTGTTTGAAGAAACCAAAACATGTAACGTACTGTAGTAAAACAAAGAACGTCATTTTTGTGCATTGGTATTATATGTCACAGTTAGATGCCATCTTACAGAGGAAACAGCGCGAGTTATTTAGATGAAAACATGCGTCGTGAAGCTGATTGTTTTGAGAGTGAACCCTCGTGCGATGATAGGGTTTTAGGTGTTTATTATCAGAGGCAAGCGACAACAAAATGAAAATGGGTGGCATGCCATATCGCATGTTACAATGTGGTTTATCATGAGAATGCGGTAAATATAGCATCCCTAAATATTACTTTTGATGAAGCAACGAACTATGAGATGATTTATTAAATATTTATCTGAACCCGCATTAATCGTAAATGATTTTTATGCTTGTAATCCGCATCGCTAGGTGCCTGCTGCAGGTGTTATTATGGATTGCCATCCATAGCTGCTAAATTGCTGTACTGGTCCGTTTACTTTCGTAGGTTCATCTTTTTAGTAATTTTTGCTCTATTTTCAGTCTATAAAGAGGAAGCCTTGATCTTGACGTAACGAAAAGAAATATAACAATGGACAGAAATCCTATTAACACTTCAGAGGCACTAATGTTCAAATTTTTTGCCTCAAAGCCTAATTAAGTTTTTCTCAAGCGCACTGTCCTCGGAGAGCTTTGCGAATCTAATGTCAATGTGGTCGTCATACACAGTCGTCATGGATTAGGACCTTAATAGAAAAACATCGTCGTCCTATTCCTATACAGTATATGAAATTCTCTGGCTTCATAGACCTTCTTCCCCATAAACCTGCAGTGCGTTATGGATCTTATTTACCCCTACTTATCACGAGGCCATAGAGCAAGTTGATCAACTTGCTTGAACTGAAGGCAGTATCTCAGATTACGTTGATTAGTGAAGCCAAATGTTAGTACTGAAACTTTGGTGATACACAATGAGAAGCCACAGGATTCTTCTACTTCGTGTGGTTTCTCATAATCTACAGTTGTTTAAAATGTTCAGTATCATGTCAAAAGAATTCCTTAATGTACGCAGTACCTTATAATACAATTATCGTTCCCCTTACGTCCACCAACTGATTTACGGAATTTTTTGGATATACATCTGCCTCCCCTGTAAAATTAACTTACTGTTGCGCTCTTTGTGTGACCCTTTGCCTGAACGTTCGATCGACGATCTTCACAAAGCACGTTCCAAGGTACTTTAACTCCTCTACTTCTTGTATTGAAGAGCCACTGAACGGTAGATTTGCATTTCTGAAGGAGTCGGACTGTAGTGTGACACTCAGAAAAATACATATTTCTCTTGTTGATATTCAGACCTAGATTACTGCTGTAATATTCTAGTATGCTGGCTAGTTGTTGAAGATAATCTAAACTATCAACAATCAAGTCTGTGTCAGAACAGCGAATGTTGTTGATGAAGACTCAGTTATTCCTTGCGTCTTTTTCTATATCACCAAGTGCTTCCTGAAACATATTCTCTGCATACAAACTAAATGACAGAAGTGACAGAATGCATTCATGTCCGACTCTTCTACACACAAGAAGTTGTCGGTGACCTCCTCATTAAACTTAACACATGCTGTCTGAATTCAATATAAATTCTTTCTTCAGTGGATGTCTTTGTGATTTACTTTTATTCTTTTGATAGCATCCGTTAAGTTTATGATGTTGTATTCCATCAAAGTCTTGTTCATGAACAGTGGAACATACACCTACATTTTTAACCTGATTATAGCATTTTTGCACTAGGACTTATAAAGTAATTACTGCTTCTTTCGTACCCAAACGTTTCCTAAGATACATAGAAGAGAAGACAGTGACTCGTTTCGTGGCGGATACGTCTAGTAAGTGGGAGAGCATTGTGAAAATATTCATTGTGTTACAGCGGCGACGCTAGTGGAGAGGCATTGTGATTCCGGTGTGGTTTACTTATAAAATTTCTAGATCATAATAACCACGACAAGAAAATCCTAGAAATTAGAGCTCGCCCGTGGTCTTCGAGGTAGGCGTTCATCCTATGCGCGATTCGCGATTAGGGCATGAAAGGTGGGACGCTATGAAACAATCGGAAATACACTCTGCCACACACGGTAATGTGGCTTGTGTAATACAGTCTAATACGTAAAAGCAATTAGAAGAGTGAAGCTAAAAGTGGCCGTGTGCAACTCACTGGGACTACCTGAAGAAATATTATTAACGCAGCAAATACTTCTAATCTGTTGAGAAATGCTGAACACCGTGTACCAGAGTGTAAGAATTCACAATAATTATGCACTGCAAGAGAGTAACCTGACACTTATGCTTTGATCATACACGCAAAGTAATAGTGTAGGGTGTGGTGAAACGGCGTCCACCTTCTGAATCACACACACCTTTACGTGAGTGACACAAACCACAGCACAGTATACTAACAAGGGCGAGTTTCTGTCGCGTAACTGTTTATGTTCTTCTGTGGTCCAGGGGCCCGTCTTTTATTATTTACCCACTAATTCTCGGCACCATGTAAGATCAAAGACAAATTAAGGTTTTTTAAAAAAATTGATCAGCTAATTCGTAAGAAGGCTTCCGGTATAAGGAGCTCAATTTGGCGACAACCTTGTCAGAAGAGGTAACATGAACAGTTATAGGGGGTCGATAGGGAGAAGTGGGGTGGGGAGGGAAGAACGCAAAAAACACTGGAAATCAGTACCTTTAAGACACATAATGTATATCGACAGAAAATATGTATTTAAAAAGAGTCATGAAGATTTTTTCCATCAGAAAAATAATGAAGATTAGTCCCTCATTCAAATCTCCGAAAAGAGACTGCCAAGAGGGAGGTGACTGTTAGCAAAAGTTTGAAAACCCAACTATAAGGTTACATTCTACGTTCCACAAGTCGGGACTTGGAATGGCAGAAAACGATAAAACTAGAAAATCTGTTAATGGAATAAAGAAACTCTAACTAGAAGTAGTAGGCGTGAGTGAAGTAACTGGAAAGTAGAAACAGCTATTTCGTCAGACTAATGTATTGTAATAACAACATTAGCAGAAAACGGTATTACAGCAGTAGGCTCTGTTACGAATAGGAATATAGGGCAAAGAGTAAGTTAGCGTGAACAGTTATGCGATTCGAATTAATCTCGTCAGATCTGAAACCCAACAGGCATACATGTAGACTTAAGAATCAGACGCTGAATAAACATGGTATGATAAAACTGGGCAGGTAATCCAGTACGTAAGTGGAGATGAATAATTAACACGACGTATAGGTGCGGTATAGTAGGGAAAGGAATTTAAGGTGAAGTTACATAAGAGCACATGGCCGCAAGCGAATACAAGAGACGAGAAATATTCCTTACATTCTGCAATAAATATCAGTTATTAATAGCAAATATTAACAGCAAATACGCTATTCAAATATCACGATAGGGGCAGGTGCACCTGTAAACACAATACAATACAATACAATAACTGCTTAAATATACAGTCCGGAGATACATATTCCTAAATCAAGTATTTGATTGTGTGTAATGGAGTAGTTACAAACTCACATCATTATTTAGTAATGGAACAAGTACGGTACTGATGTAATGAGGAATGATTAAATGCGTTCGAATTTTTCTGAGTCTGTCGATATTGGGGCAATGAATGACTACAGCAGGCAGTTCAGTTGACAAGGGGTGAACTTCTCTAAAAGGAGTATTTGCGGAAGTTGAACAGATAAATATACCGGGTGATCAAAAAGTCAGTATAAATTTGAAAACTTAATAAACCACGGAATAATGTAGATAGAGAGGTAAAAATTGACACACATGCTTGGAATGACATGGGGTTTTATTAGAACAAAAAAAAAACACCCCATACCGCTAGACGCGTGGAAGATCTCTTGAGCGCGTCGTTTGGTGATGATTATGTGCTCAGCCGCCACTTTCGTCATGCTTGGCCTCCCAGGTCCCCGTATCTCAGTCCGTGGGATTATTGGCTTTGGGGTTACCTGAAGTCGCATGTGTACCATGATCGACCATCTCTAGGGATGCTGAAAGACAACATCCGACGACAATGCTTCACCATAACTCCGGACATGCTTTACAGTGCTGTTCACATTATTCCTCGACTACAGCAATTGTTGAGGAATGATGGTGGACATATTGAGCATTTCCTGTAAAGAAAACCGTCTTTGCTTTGTCTTACTTTGTTATGCTAATTATTGCTATTCTGATCAGATGAAACGCCATCTGTCGGACATTTTTTGAACGTTTGTATTTTTTTGGTTCTCATAAAACCCCATGTGATTCCAACCATGAGTGTCAATTTGTACCTCTCTATCTACATTATTCCGTGATTTATTCAGTTTTCAAATTTATACTGACTTTTTGATCACCCGGTATATATTAAAAGGCAGCTATGAAGAAAGTGTGGTTTGCATAATAAACAATTCTGTTGATTGACGAAAAAATATATAACCGTTTCTGAAAATAAAAGAATACCGTTTATGAAAATAAAAGAATACACATGTAACCTAAGAATGAAATATGGAGAAGGTCCTTGCAAGCTGCAACAAAATATGTGCAGTTAAATTTTCGAAGTATCGAAAGGGAAAGAGTAATCGGAGGAAACGAGGCAACTGATTGAAAATTTAAAGAAATCTTCCCGAGTTTTGCAAGCAACAAAGTTAACTTTAAAAGTAAAAAAAATTCCTAGTTGAGAGGACAGATGTAAAGAGTACATTGTGGGTTTCTGCGGAGCGGAAGAATTTTCTGCCAACGTGGTAGACGAAGCAACTAGCGTCAATATGAAAAAGACAGGGAATCTCGTATTATGGTTTTCCATATGTTTGGAAAACTTGCTCTCGAACGAGGCGGAAAGGGTAGGTAACATTCCAGAGTAATTTCTAAAACTATTGTGATAGTGGTAGATAAACGAAGGAACTTGAAGGAAGATTCATATGTGGAGGTGAAAGGATAACAATGAAAAAAGAAATTGCTGATGACATTCCTATACCCTGTGAAAGTAAAGAAGTATTACTGCACATACTGACTGAAGAGAACAATCTACCCATCACAGAAAATGGATGGCGAGCAAGGCAACTATTAGTTACGGCGAAAATGAGATTGCGACTGATTCAGAATCACTGCTGAGGATCACGGCGTAAGCAAAGGCGTCTGCGACATTACAAACTAAATTATATATAGCGAATGAGGTTATGAAGTAAGGACAGAACAGCAGATAATTTACGACGTTTGTAGCCCAGTATAACGGGAAAGTGAAACTTGAACTGTGCAAAAACCAGAGAGGAATAGAACCGAATTGTTTGCGACGTACTATTACAGAAAGGTGGCGAAATTTGAGTGGAGCAATAAGTGCATAGGTTTTCCGCCGAACCGGTGAGCAAGTGAAAATGTTGAATTCACTGACCGGTAGAAGGGTAATATCAGGATAGATCGTGCTACGTTAACAGGGAATAACTTTTGTAGTAACTAACAGAGCTGTAGAGGACGAAAAATGTTGTAGAGGACAGATTATACTGTTTACAACAACAATGGAGTTACTCCGAGATGAAAAGAAGGGCTCAGAGAAATGATTCATGGCGGGCCGCATCATACCATTCAGAAGATAGATAACAGGAAAATTTCGTACACATCGTGTTCCGTCATGTTTTATTCTCATGATCCCTGTGGTATACGCGAGATGAAATGAGATCGTTGCGTTTTCTTTGAAAACTGGTTCTCTAAATTAACACAATAGGATTATATTGGACCAACGTAGCATTTCTTCCAGTTAATACCATCTGGGTTCCCTTGACGACAGTCCTGGACTTTCGGGTCAGCTTTATCGTTCTGTTATGTCTTAGAAGGTACTCGCATGTGGATGTGATAACGACTCGCTCTAACATAACTTCAGAATTGGTCGCTCTAGCGTCAACCCTTCCAATAAGTGTAACTCATACAGTCGCCTTCGGATTCACATGTTCGTCATATTTCAAGTTTTTTCTTAGTATTACCATTCAGACATTTATATAATACGACAGACTTGGAGAAGCTTACCACTAATCGTCTGAATAGGATACTATCGGAATCCTTCTCCTTCACATTTTCTCTACACCAACTGAAATTTTCTCCGAAGTCCTCAGCGAGAAATCTGATAGCAGCTCACCCTATATGAACGATAGTTTACGTGTATTGAGAAGCTGCCTTGCTACGCATCATTATCATTTTGTGAAAAATGCTTCGAGCTGCTGTCATATTTGAGAAAGTACCTCGTACAGTCCTATCTTAGTGTCGACGCATTTCCTAAGTCTAGAAAGACAGAATCAACCTCCTTTTTTTTTTTTTTTTTTTTTTTTTTTTTTAATAGGAGCTAGTAATTTGAGAGGCAGCGGCCTCGCCGCAGTGGAAACACCGGTTCCCGTCAGATCACCGAAGTGCTGTCGGGCATGGCCGGCACTTGGATAGGTGTCCATCCGGGCCGCTATGCGCTGTTGCCTTTTTCCGGGGTGCACTCAGCCTAGTGATACCAATTAAGGAGCTACTCGACCGAAGAGTAGCGGCTCCGGTCAAAGAAAACCACCATAACGATCGGGATAACGGTTTGCTGACCAGACGCCCCTCCTATCCGCATCCTCCGATGAGGATGACACGGCGGCCGGATGGTCCCGATGGGCCACTTGTGGCCTGAAGACGGAGTGCTTTAATAATTTGAGAGGAACATCTTTCCCTCCTGAATGGTCACAATTTTCTAGTTTAGAATTCGGGTGACGTTCTATAAGTAGTGCAACGGATTTTTTTTTGTGTTTGTGTGTGTGTGAAAGTAGGTAGGTTTTATTCAAGATTCTACTGCATGATATATTCCCCATTCTTTCGGCCACAAAACCCTACTTCAACATAGCCTCCGTTCAAAGCGATAGCGTTACGGCACTTTACTGGGACTACCTGTAGGTTCGCAGGGTACAACTATGCTGGTGGACGTCAGAGCTAACGTCTTGCTGCTTTAATAACTTCCCCATCATCCACGTACTGCTCCCATGGAGTGCACCTTCATTGGGCCAAAAACAAAAAAGTCTGAAGTTGCGATCACCGGGCTGTAGGACCGAGCGAGGTGGCGCAGTGGTTAGCACACTGGACTTGCATTCGGGAGGACGACGGTTCAATCCCGTCTCCAGCCATCCTCATTTAGGTTTTCCGTGATTTCCCTAAATCGTTTCAGGCAAATGCCGGGATGGTTCCTTTGAAAGGGCACGGCCGATTTCCTTCCCAATCCTTCCCTAACCCGAGCTTGCGCTCCGTCTCTAATGACCTCGTTGTCGACGGGACGTTAAACACTAATCACCACCACCGGGCTGTAGGATGGATGACGAACACGACGAAGTCGCTTCTTTAATTTCCTGAAGGGAACACAATACACTTCAGAGTTGACTGTTGCATTATGAGGGTGGACATCAAACAGAATAACAACTTCAGTCTCCCAGAAGACGATCGCCATACCTTTTTCCGGCTGAGAATGCTGCTGTATCTCCCAGGGGGAGGTGCTTCATAAGATATAATAAGACGCAGATAATCAACAACAACAGTTCATTGCGACCACAGTAGAGAGATTAAATAACAAAGGAAAACTCTTCTCCATATAAACTAATACAACTTATCGGACACTGGTAGGCATATGGCTGGAGCACACAGCGAAAAAAGTACACCACCGATAATCCCTAACGAAGGAGGCTGCGTTTTCGGCGTAATTGGCCAATAGGTACCTCTTGGAATATCGCTGGGGTTGCCTTCGACAGGCTCTGACAGAAGGGCTACTAAGAGGTAGCGCATAATTCTCCCAGAGCTCTAGTAGAGTCAACTGCCGACGTGCTGCCTTGCGCTGTCCAGTCGAGCAGGGTTGTGGAGGAAATACGTCCCTGCTACGGAGACCTCTGGTGGCACTTCTCCTACCACCTCTCGTCCTTGTTGTGATCGACGCAGATCGCAGAGGCAACCCTTTGTAGATATACAAACCCATCATGATTCAGTGCCTGGGGATTTCCAATCCCTTTAGGCAAACCGTAGATACACGGCATCCCTATCCCGCAAGAGGGTGAGAAATCCAGTAGTTGATTACGGTGTCACGCTGATTTCCCTGGAGTCCACAGGGACCCCAGGGGGATGTGGATCACGAGTACTCTGGACGACGCCCATTAATGTTGGACTGGAGGTGGGCACTGGAAGACAACCCTCCACAGGGTTGCTGGGGTGGTGCCTGGGCAACAGCGTCCCGCTATGCTGCAGATGAACCTGGAACAAGGAAAGGCCCTGCGTCTATGTCAGATTCCAACGGTTGTTTCCTAGGGCGAACATTGTTCAAATGTTTACGACAGTGCAAACCACCATGGAGTCGTATATTGATCATCACCTGATCCTTAAATGTTCGAATGAACTGCTCCACCACGCCATTGGTCGCTAAGTGGAAAGACGCTGTGAGGACAAAAGCAATCCTTTGGATGCACAGAAGGACGTGCACAGGGTGGACATAAACTGAGGCCCATTGTCTGTGACTAGTGTTTCTGCCAGGCCTTAAATTTCGAAAAGGCAGGTCAGTGCATCAGTAACTTGCCGTGATGATGATGTAGAAGATATCTGGGAGATGCATGGAAACCAGATCCAGCGTCGACCACGATGATCCATGAATGGCCGAGAAAACGGCTAACAAAATACAAGTGTAGTCGTGATCGATGACCCAGAAAATAATGACTCCATGCGGCTGCTCGTTTGCTTTGGCAAAATGTGCAAGTGGCCACCAAAGCAGCAAGGTCACAGTCTATAGCTTTGCAATATAGATGTTGCCATGCCAGGTGTTTTCGCAATTAATGACCATACTGACCTTGGTGAAGCATCTGTATAACCTGTCGGGAAGGGAGGATGGGATGGACATTCGAGTTTCGCCATTTTCTCCGTGAAGCAGCAAGACACCATTGAGGGCATATAATTAACGCCAGGCAATGCCAGTAACGTAAGGGTCGACTATCTGCTGTTTGTCCAGTGGCCATCCCTGCTGCACCTGTGGGAAAAATTCGCGAAAAACCAAGTCCTCTACAGAATACTGTGCCACGAGCTCGGCATCGGTAGGAAGTGAGAAGAGAGCTGCTAAGTTCTTCAGTATCTGAGATGCCATTGACTTCCACATCGGAGTTAAAGGAGTCGTCCTGACCCGCTGTAAAAGTAGGTCGGCATTGGTGTGCTGAGTCGTAGAATGGTACTGAATTTTGTAGGAATAACTGGCTAGAAACAGAGCCCATGGTTGAATGTGGCGAGCCGAATTTCTTGGGATGTTGGCGTCAGCGTGAAACTGTGGTAAATCCTGCATAGCCCAGACAGATTGTGGCACTGACCGGCGTCCTAGGCGCTCACGATATTTCCCAGATACTCCACCTGCAGCACTTCTCCAAGATATAATGAAGATTTTCACTTCCCACATCATCTATTCCAAATATCGATGGGGCGTTCACAATCCCAAAAGGGGGGCGGGGATGTGGTTGTAGTGGAAGAGGACGTAAGGTGTTTTTATTACCAGCAAATCACGCGATGCCGGATGCAGCAGAAGCTATATATCTATATATGGATCCTCCAGGTCAGTTTTCGTGAAGATCTTGCCCTAGTCAGTCGGTAAGAATCTCGTGCACAGTTGGGACAGGGTAAGCATCCACAATGGATTATGCGTTAATCGTGTTCTTGAAGTTGCCACATATGCAGAGGGAGCCACCCACTTTGCTTACTGGCTCAATGGGTGTTGCTCACTGACACTGCAGCTCCCCCTACAACCTATACCTCAGGGCGAATGAGACGATCCAAGGCTTCAAAAACTAGGGCGCGTGTTTTGGGAGGAGTGTGATATGTGCTTCAAATCCCACGACGTCCGTAGTAGATGGCTCAAACACTGAATGATAGTTCTCTTGAACAGTGTGGAAGCAGGGGTTTTCAGTGCCTGGTAGGATGCTACTGGTCGAATTGTGAGCTTCCAGTCCCGAAACGGCGAAAAGATCAAATCCTAATATGTCCGTCACCCCTGGGTTATCAACGACGAGGAGGTGTCCTCTACAGGACGTGGTTCCACGTCGGAAGAGAGCCATGTCTGTGCTGTAACTGCAGGTGCTGGGACAACAGTTTCAGTGGAAAGCCCAGCTGCCGGTAAAAGTTCCACACAGTGATCGAGGCAGTCGAACCAGTGTCTACCTGTAAGTCGACAGGGTGATCATTGACTTTCACCTGGATGGACAACTGACGATCCTGGATAGGAAGAACGGCGCGGACGTGAATCAATTCCGGGGCCACCATATGCTTCATTGGAAAAGCGTTTACTTGTGATGAAACTACGTGCTTATTGGTGTAGGTCCAGCAGCCCTCTACTCTGTGATCAGTCGTGGAGCAGGAGGCACATTTGCATCGGCGAAACTGCCACTGGTACTGAGGATGCATGATGAAACAGTTCACGCAGGTGGGTAACTGTAGGGGGACAAGAGGTAGAGAACGCCTCTCTACCAATAGCCAAAGAGTCCACATGGAGTGTCTACTCCCAGGATGGTGGGCAGTGGGTAGGGTGCTCCGCATAAGCAAGAGAAGGAACTTTTATGGAAGCTGACGCTCAGATGGACTGCTCGAATGCTAGAACAATCTGAAGACAAGCGTCGAATGTGGGATCTTTCAGTTTCGGTAAGTCCGTCCAAAGCCTGTTACCGGTTGCGTATACCAGGATCATGTCCCGAACGAGTGACGCAGCGTATGACGGTTTACAGACTTCATTGAAACACCGAAATTGGCCTTCCTGAGAAAGGCCTTGGAGCGTCGCACTCCATCCCTGATATGACTGACCTTGTTGCTTATGTCAGCTGAAGAATTTGTGCCTTGATGCAGCAACGTGGTTCTGAGAGCCAATTGTCTTTGCATGCATAATTTTATTTCCTCTTATGATAGGGGATGCGGTTCTAATTCAGGTCAATTGCTGCTCCTCGTCTTACATAAGCAAGGAGAAACGCCATTTGATGGGCGCTGCCGGAGATATCAAAAGCCAGAAAATTCCGCTCAAGGCGCGCCACTTAGTTAGCCCAAGATTCGACTTACTTGTCAGACAGGGAAAGGGTGGAGATGCACTGCGAAGCTTTTACCCTGGAGGTATGGCCGAGAAGGGCGTTCGGAGTCATCGGCGAAAGCTCTTGCAAAAAGCTCGCTACTGTGGCAACCAACCCTTGCATGACCTGCTGCATGTCCTCCAGAAAGAGCAACATTTGTTGCATCGTGTCAAAGGACTCGGATACTGGCTGTTCGGCAATGGAGAAACAAGAAAATGAAACCCAATGTTAGGTGACCTGGGAGAATAAGGAACAGAAAGAAACACACATGTGACCACCTGGGTACAAATACAGGGTGACTGTATGAAATAAAATCATCATAACTTCTGAATTGTTTGCGTTAGATCGTTAAAACTGCACGGCTGTCTGTGGAGCATGATGAGTATTGGTGTACGCTATATGGTTTGGTTTAATAACGAAGTCCACTTTCATTTTGATCAGGTCATCAATAAGAAAAATTGGCGCATTTGTTGGACTGAGAATCCGCATTTCGCCATCGAGAAGTGTCTTCACTCTCAACAGGTGACTATGTGGTGTGCTATGTCCAGTCTCGGAATCATTGGTGCATTATTCCTTGATGGCAAAGTGATTACCAAATGGTACGTGCAGGTTCTGGAAAAAGATATCGTCCACATTTTCCAAAGTAAAATTGATTTCGACATGATGTGGTTCATGCAAGACGGATCCCGATCCCATCGAGGCAGAAGGGTGCCTGATATCCTGGAGCAGCACTTTGGAGACGGCATTCTGGCTCTGTGGTACACAGAAACCACTGGCATGGGAATGGATTGGCTGCCAGGCTCTGACTGATGGGCTGCAGAGAGGTGGCGCATTAATTCTCACAGAGCTCCAGTGGATTGAACTGCCGACTTGCTGCCTTGCGCCATTCTGTATAGCTGGGGTGTAGAGAAAGATGGTCCCTGTTACGCGAGACCTCTGGGGTGCTTGTCCGCCGCCTGTCGTCCTTGTTGTGATCGACGCAGTCCGCAGAGGCAATGATTTGTATGTATACCAACTCAGTGCCTGAGCGGATGCCAATCCCTTTAGGCAAACCTTAGGTACATGGCTTCCCTTCCCAACAACATGACGAGATGCAGTAGTTGATGACGGCGTAAGAGGTGAAGTACAGGGTGGCAGCAAGGACTCCTGGCAGGTATGGGTCCCAGGCACTCTGGTCGAGGTCAATTGGTCTTGGCATGGGGGGCTTGGAGGGAGTACTGGAAGACAACCCTCCACAGGGGAAGACAAAACGGCTGTTGGAGATGGTGCATGGGCATAAGCGTCCTGCTGTGGCGAAGATGAACCTGGAACAAGGAAAAACCCTGAGTCTGTGTCGCTTTCCAGTTGCTGTTTCCCAGAGCGGACTTGCGACAGTGCAAACCACCATGGAGTCGTATTTTGACCATCACATGTACTAACAGCTGCGTCACTTCCACTGGGGTCCAACAACGGCCTTGTCAGGAGAACGTCAGATCGCAGTCATCATCATGGATGGAAAGTCGAGGCGAACCAGCTTGTGATGAAGGTAGCTTCGTCTGCTATGGGCAAAGGAGGGAGAGAAGTTATAACTCAGGTCCGTCGAGTCATTTAATTTCAGTGATCCCCTCCTAAGTTGCCGATTGATAGGAGACCAAAATAGGTGGAGTGCACCGTCTAGAGGTAGATGATGACGATACTTCGATACCTAATCCTCAAATGTTCGAACGAACTACTCCACTTCGCCATTGGACGCCAAGTGGAAAGACGCTGTCAGGACAAGAGCAATTCCATTGGATGCACGGAAGGACTTGCACTCGGTGGACACAAACTGAGGCCCATTGTCTGTGATTAGTGTTTCTGTCAGATCTTCAATAATGCTGTGATGATGTAGAATGTATCTGGAAGATGCTTGTAAACCAGATCCAGCGCCGACACGATGAAATGTGAATTGGTGTGAAAAAGGCCAACAAAATCCAAATGTAGTCGTGACCTTGATGTCGATGTCCCAGAAAATAATAACTCCAAGGGGCCGCTTGTTTGCTTTGCCAAGATGCGCAAGTGACCACAAAGGCAGCAAGATCACAATCTATAGCTCCGCAATATAGATGTTGCCATGCCAGGTGTTTCCTCGGTAAGTGACCACAGTGAGCTGGGTGAAGCATCTGTGTAACCTGTCGGGAAGAGAGGATGGGATGAACATTCTAGTTCGGCCATTTTCGCTGTGAAGCAACAACACAATATTGAGGGCATATAATTAATGCCAGCAATGGCAATTACATTGAACGTCTGGGTCGACTATCTGCTTTCTGTCCAGTGGCCATCCCTGCTGCACCAGTGGGAAAAATTCACGAAGAACCCGGTCCTCTACAGAATGCTGTGCCACGGGCTCGGCATCGGTAGAAAATGAGACGAGAGCTGCTAAATTCTTCAGTATCTGAGAGGCCATTGACTTTCGCACCGGAATTAAATTAGCAGCCCTGACCTGCTGTAAAAGGTGAAAGTAGGTTGGCATTGGCGTACTGAGTCGTAGAATGCTACTGAATTTTGTAGGAATAACTGGCGGGAAACAGAGCCCATGGTTGAATGTGGCGAGCCGAATTTCTTGGCATGTTCGCATCAGCGTCGAACTGGGGCAGCAGCGGGTTGCGGTCGGTCAGTAGGGTAAATTCATGACCATAGACATAGCAATGGAGTTTTTTAAAGCAAATATAATGGCCTGCGTTCTTTTTCAACATGTCCATAGTTGGAGTGAAACAATGTCAGCGTCTTCAAGATAAGGTTGACCGGTCATGCTACCCCATCAGCTGTACACGAGAGGATGGCTCTTATAACATAATCAGGTGCGTCTGCCATGACGAACATGGGAAGTTACAGGTGGGCTGGATTAGTGCACGCCTAAGGGCTGAGAAATTGCTTTTGTAAGCCGTGTTCCAATTCCACATATTCCGCCTTGGAGCGTCGCAATCCATTCCTGACAGGACTGACCTTGTTGCATATGGCAGCTGAAAAATTTGTGCAGCGATGGAGCAACGTGTACCTAAGATTAAAATGTCTTTGAAAGCATAATTTTACTTCCTCTTATGATATGGCATGCAATTCTGTTTCAGGTTAATTAGTGAGAAAGGAGTTAAACCTTTGCTCTTACATAGACGACGAGAAACGCCATTAAATGGGAGTAGCCTGAGATATCAAATGCCGGAAAATTACGCTCAAGGCGCTTCACGTAGTTCGCCCAAAGTTCGGCTTCCTTGTCAAACGGGGAAGGGGCGAAGATGCGCCGCGAAGCTCTCAGCCTCAAGATTTGGCTGAGAAGGGCGTTGGGAGCCGTCGGTGAAAGCTGTTGTAGGGCTCACTACCGTGGCGACCAACCCTTACATGACCTGCTACACGTCCTGCAGAAAGAGCAACATTTGTTGCGTCGTGTCACGGGACTTTCCGTTGGATGGGATCGTCAATACCCAAAACTGACGCATTTGGTGGACTGAGAAGCTGCATTTGGCGATCGAGAGGTCTCTTCACCGTTATAGGGTAACTGGGTGGTGTGCTACGTCCAGTCGCCGAATAATCGGTGCGATATTCCTCGATGACACAGTGACTACGGAACAGGAAGGTTCTGGAAGATGATTTCATCACCATCATCCAAAGTTACACTGATTTTGACATGATATGGTTCAAGTAAGACGGAGCTCGATCCCATCGAGGCAGGAGAGTGTTTGATTTCCTGGAGGAGAACTTTGGGGACTGTATTTGTTGTGTCTATACAAGACAGTCTAGACACAGGGTGAGGTTACCGATAGGCACGCGTACACACACGCCGGCTGGCGTGAGTTCTGGAACAGGATGCTCAATGAATGCTAATAAGAAAAGAACGGAGCGTCTCATATACTTAACTTTTATTCTCTGATGAATACAGCGTTCTTCTTGAGACATTTATACTATAACTCTCAAAGTAGGTAAGGCTAATGGCGCCTTGCTAGGTCGTAGTCATGTGCTTAGCTGAAGGCTATTCTAACTGTCTCTCGGCAAATGAGAGGAAGGCCTCGTACGTCTAGTCGCTAGCAATGTCGTCCGTACAACTGGGGCGAGTGCTAGTCCGTCTTTCGAGACCTGCCATGTGGTGGCGCTAGGTCTGCAAGTACTGATGGCGGCGACACGCGGGTCCGACATGTACTAATGGACCGCGGCCGATTTAAGCTACCACCTAGCAAGTGTGGTGTCTGGCGGTGACACCACATTCCTCCCCCGCAAATCGGCGAACGGTCGTGTTATAAGGCTTCCGCCCGCCGTGGGGAGGGCCCCATGTTGACGTATGCGATGAGGTGGGGAGCCTAACAACAGGCGAGGCTGTGCCACCCGCACCCGGCCATTCGGTCCGAGGGGAGCTAGGAAACGCCTGGAAACCTACTCCAGGGTGCACGTCAACATGCGGCGTATGCGCCCGTAATGAGACAGGGTCGACCTCCATTGCGTCGGGGTATCCGACACGCGATGACGCCATGTGGTCCGGAGCGGGCCAGAGGTCCAGGGCGGACGACAGCTGGTCACGGGAAGCGATCGGCGGCGTGTGACCCAGGGAGGCGGTTGGCGGCTGCAGCGAAGCGTCCTCTGCGGGCGGCAGCGGCGGCGGCGGCTGCAGCGGCGGCTGCGGCGGAGCGACGCCATGGGGCAGAATGGAAGGCATCGTCGGTAACACCTGGGGATGAGGCGAGCCAGTAGATGGGTCCCCAGGGCGCTGACCGGACGGCTCCGTCGCTGAAAGCAGACGGGGAGCGGCAGAACCCAGGCGACGACAGAGGCGCAGCTGATTGAGATGCCGACGCACCTCACCAGAGGCCCCCATAACCAAATACATCGCGCGGCCGAGGCAGCGAAGAATGCGCCCTGCGAGCCAACGCCTTGAACCGCGATAGTTGCGATATAATACAGCGTCGCCAGGAGCAAAAGCAGGAGTCTGCCGCTGCACAGGAACCTGATGCGGCGGATGCAGCAAAGACATCAAGGTTCGATGAGGACGACCGTGAAGCAACTCAGCCGGCGAGCGACCATCGCGGGGCTGAGAGCGATACGAAGACAAAAAGAGCAACAACGCGTCCTCCCGAGAATGCGACTCTTTCTCTATCTGGGAATAATTTCTTTGCGCTGACGAGAGCAATTTGGACGCAAAGGCAATAGGGCGATCATGCGAACCATCTTTGTGCGCAAGCACAGCACCGATCCCGAAATCCGATGCATCGACCATCAACAAAAGGGGTTTCTGGGGATCGAATGGCGTAAGGCAAGTATTTGAAAGCAACGCCGATTTCAATTGGCGAAAGGCGCGTTCGCATTCCGTCGACCAGACGAACGGAACACCTTTACGGCGTAAGCGATGAAGCGGAGCTGAAATGGAAGAGGCATTGCGCAGAAAGCGATGATAATAATTAATTTTTCCCAACACACTCTGTAGCTGCTTCAAAGTTTGTGGTGCAGGCAAGTCCTGTATGGCACTGAGGTGCTCTGGACTCGGATGGATGCCTTGGGCATTTATGACATGTCCCAGATACGGCAAGTCACGAGCAAAAAACACACATTTGTCCTTCCGCAAGCGAAGACCATTCTGTCGCAAGACCTGAAATAGTGTTCTGAGATTTTGTAAATGTTCTGCTTCTGTCTTTACTGAGATCACTATATCGTCCAGATAGTTAGCTGCAGTAGGGACCGACGCACAAATAGTTTGTAAATATTGCTGAAACAATGCAGGGGCGGATGCACACCCGAATGGCAGTCTTTTGAATCTGTATAGTCCAAGATGCGTGTTAACCACCAATACGCGCTGGGATTCTTCGTCCACCGGTATTTGCAAGTACGCATCTGCTAGGTCCAACTTTGAAAAATATTTTCCCGGGCACAGTTTGTCAAAAAGATCTTCCGGGCGGGGCAAAGGAAAAGTAGCAGTCACTAGTTGTGGATTCACTGTTGCTTTGAAGTCCACGCAAAGTCTCAATTTTCCGGAAGGTTTTTTGCAAAATCACTAAGGGTGAGGCCCAGAGAGAAGCCTGCACACGTTCAATGACACCTTGGGATTCTAAATCGTTTAATGATTGTGCGACCTCATCACGCAATGCGTGGGGAACATTGCGCGCTCTGAAAAACTTCGGTTGCGCGTTGACTTTGAGTTCCAAATGTGCTTCATAGTTCTTAGCGCAACCAAGGCCCGGTGCAAAAAGGTCTGCAAATTCCTCACATAGACTAGAAACACTGGCTAAAGGCACAGTCTGGTTCACTGATAGGACCTGATTCACTATAGACAAGTTAAACAATTGAAATAAATCTAAACCAAACAAGTTCACTGCAGCAGAAGAACGAAGAACGTAAAATGACACTAGTTTTGTTTGTCCCTTGTATGTGGCCAGAAGGCTACACTGTCCTAACACAGGGATATGCTGTCCTGAATAACTAGTGAGCTGAACTTTTGCGGCACGCAACGGCGGTGCGCCCAGTTGTTTGTACGTGGCGTGATTGAGCAATGAAACTGCAGCTCCGGTATCGAGCTGGAATGGTATCACTTGTCCGGCAAAGTCCAAATCTACAAAAAGTTTGTCCTGCTGACGACAAGAGCGACTGTTTTGTGCAACGTGAACAGACACTGGTACAGAATCACTTGCGACGTGACGGGATTGCCGTCGACGTCGACGCACACTTTTTGTGGGACGAACTCAGTCACTGTTAGAAAGAGTAACACTGGGCGGAGTGGCATTAACTACGTGAATGTCCATGGGCGAAGGTTCCCGAGCCTGAGTGTCCGTGGTTCGATTCCGGCGCGAAGCAAAGGGCCTGGAACGGTTGTGATTGTCTGATTTGAGCTTTTTCTGGCAAACACTTTGAACATGTCCTTTCGTTTGACAGTAAAAGCAAATAGCTTGGCGTGACGGGCAATGTTCACGCGAATGTCTAGTAGCACACCGCGGGCATGATTTCACGGCATTTGTGTGCTGGCGAGGCACACCTGGTTGAGAGCGCGGCGGCAGCTGCGTCGAAGTGCGCGAGGGCCGGTGACCGGGCCGCGCAGCGCGTCCAGCGGGCCGGTTAATGTTACACACTGCTGGCGAAGCTTCAAAAGATTCCTGAGCACAGTCAAGTGTGTCTTGCTAATCCAATGTGCTTTGCACGCGTGGGTTCGAATCCCATCCTCGTCGCCATGTTTTGTTGTGTCTATACAAGACAGTCTAGACACAGGGTGAGGTTACCGATAGGCACGCGTACACACACGCCGGCTGGCGTGAGTTCTGGAACAGGATGCTCAATGAATGCTAATAAGAAAAGAACGGAGCGTCTCATATACTTAACTTTTATTCTCTGATGAATACAGCGTTCTTCTTGAGACATTTATACTATAACTCTCAAAGTAGGTAAGGCTAATGGCGCCTTGCTAGGTCGTAGTCATGTGCTTAGCTGAAGGCTATTCTAACTGTCTCTCGGCAAATGAGAGGAAGGCCTCGTACGTCTAGTCGCTAGCAATGTCGTCCGTACAACTGGGGCGAGTGCTAGTCCGTCTTTCGAGACCTGCCATGTGGTGGCGCTAGGTCTGCAAGTACTGATGGCGGCGACACGCGGGTCCGACATGTACTAATGGACCGCGGCCGATTTAAGCTACCACCTAGCAAGTGTGGTGTCTGGCGGTGACACCACAGTATTCTTGCTCTGGGGTACCCAGAGGCCACTGACATGGGCCTCGATTGGCAGCCATATTCTTGGTATCTGACCACATGCGACTGCTTTTTGTGGGGCTTTATTAAAGACAAGATGTGACGCATTAACCCCAAAACTATTGCTGAGCTGAAAACAGCCATTCAAGACACAGACAGTAACGATGTTCCAACACCAGCGATTTATCCAGAATTTCGCTATTTTTCTGTGCTTCATCATCGCCATTATGGCAGTCATATCGAACATGTTATAACCTAAATACGAATATACATAGTGACGTTTACATGTTGAATAAAGTGTGTGTACGCAGTACTTTGTAACTAATTAACGACTCTTTTCATATTATTCAATAATCGTCACCTTGTACCTCGTCACCAATGCTATATTTTTCACAGAGGGATGCTTGATAAGATATAATAGGACACAGGTAACCAAGAAGAAGCTTTCATTACGACCACAGAAGAGGAAAACTCTTCTCAGTAAAAAATAATTCAACTTATCAGACACTAACAAGCACATGTTTGGATGCCACAGCGAATAAACGTAGTTAGGCGTGAAGACTATGCCACTTATAATCCCTAAAGACGGAGGCTGGGTGTTCGGCTCATTTGGTCAACAGGTACGTCTTGTGATATCGCTGAGGTGGCCTCCAACCGTGCAGCGACTAATGGGCTGCCAAGAGGCTGCACATGAATTGGACCAGAGCTCCAGTGGAGCGAACTGCAGACGTGTTGGCTTGCGCCGTCGTATGTAACCGGGCTGTGGAGGAATTTTTGTCGATCCAGTTCTAAACACATGGCACGGTGGGGGAAATAGGTATCTACCACGGAGGATCTTTTCCTGCCGTCTGTCGTCGTTCTTGTGATTGACGCAGTCCTTAGAGGCAACGCCTTGTACACATGCAAATCGGTTCAGATGGCTCTGAGTACTATGGGACTTAACATCTGAGAAGATCAGTCCCCTAGAACTTAGAACTACTTAAACCTAACTAACATAAGGACATCACACACATCCATGCCCGAGGCAGGATTCGAATCTGCGACCGTAGCGTTTGCAAATCGATGATGCTTAAGTGCCACAGTGATTGTCGGTCCCTTTAGGCGAAAGCGGGTACTTTTTCATCGGAGGGGAGTGGTGCGGCGCTACTCCATAGACTGCCGTTTTGTTTCCTTTTCTGAGTGATGAACCCATCTTTCATCGCCTGTGACAATGTTCAACAAAAAAAAGTCACGATTAGCCTCGTGATACGCAAACAGTTCCGCACAAATGGTCGTTCGTTGTTCCTTATAGCCTTCTGTTAGGCGCCGAGGAACTCCGCGTACACATATCTTGAGTACTACAGGTGGTGGACGGCTGTGTCAGCACTATCAACACTGACTTCCAGTTGTGCAGCGACGTGTTTCATATGTGATCCGTCGATCATCTAGAATGAACGTGTCCGCAAGTTTCAACACTGCGGGAGTCACAGGTATGTTCGGCCAGCCAGCATGATATCGGATAGGTTTCTGGGACGTCGCTGCGATGATGACAGACGTATCACACAACGGCTCACTATGTTTTTGTTCACTGCTAGCTCTACGTAGACATTTTGCAAGTACATATGAGTATCAGCGATGCTCTGGTTTTCTACCAAATGAAGCTCACGGATAGATCTTTGCTCGGAACACATCTCCATTACAGACGTCATACTGAAGGCTACGCATAGGTCTGCCACTGATCGGAACTTCATCGAACTACAGGGGCTGAAGCAGAAATATCCCCACGACAAATTCCGAATTTTTTCAACGAAAATCGCACGAGAAAAGAAATGTGTTACATTACCTAATGAACGCCTGTCGTACGTGCTACCGTCCTGCAACAGACGGATATTGCAATGAAATAATTCGCTTTCGCCCTTTCTCGCTTTTTATGAACATTAGTAACATATATTCATTTCACATGGCCGATTATCGGAAATAGGAGTAGTGACAATAAGAAGTAGGAACTACCAGTAACCAGAAACAAATGGAAGACATGTAACCACACGAGCAAATACTAACGTTCTGTATGAAGCCATTTCGAGTCAGAGTCGAACTGCCAGTAGCTCTGCCCAAACTGGTGGACAGTAGCCGCATTTCATTTCGCCCATGAGCTTTAGTTGTCTAGATCCGTGTTACATACATCCACAGACGACGGCTTTCGCCAAAGTCGCGGTGGGTCGAGGCAGCTGTGGCTATGACATAACTATCCAAGGTCTCTGCCAAGACCTCGTTGTTATGATTGTTTGGTCCTGGTGTTAGCTTCACGTTCGCATATCTCTTTGCCGTGCAGCCAACTTTTTGTTGTGGTCACTCAGTTCTGGAACCATTTCCATACTTTCATATCTTTTTTCCGCCCCTGGGGCTGGTATAAAGTATCCCATATTGTCATAAGAGATAGTACAGCTAGAATGTTTTTGGGAAGTGGGACATATTAAGGAAAGTTGAGAAAGATTAGTGCTTAGTTGTGTAGGCTGTTTGTGTTTCGATAAACTGTTGCATGTCCCTAGATTTGCTGCAAGTGCGAAATAATGCAGAAAGCGTTTAAGACGTTTATAATCATATGGCGCATGAACTTTGCGCCAAGCAGCGTTTCTCTCTCGAATTCTTCGTGTTATGCATCAAAGTCGCCTCCATTTGGTTTATGATTATGTTACAGGCAAGTTTTGGATGAACTGAAGAGATATCACACAAGTATTTGGTGAGCAGACATAGCGTTTTTTACCCAAGACAGCCGGCCGCTGTGATCGATCGGTCTGGCCGCTTCAGTCTTGAACCGCGCAACCGCTACGGTCGCAGGTTCGAATCCTGCCTCGGGCATGGATGTGTGTGATGTCCTTATGTTAGTTAGGTTTAAGTAGTTCTAAGTTATAGTGGACTGATGATCTCAGATGTTAAGTCCCATAGTGCTCAGAGCCATTTGAACCATTATTTTTAACCAAGACAGTTTTAGCATTACAGAAAAACGGAAAAAGCATGCATGTTCTAAATTCCTCAAGATTTACACGAGATTATTGAGTCAGCTAATGCTGTGAACCCATTCCTGTTTTCTTTGCTTTTAAAGATGCTCCGAAACATTGTTTTCAACAAATGCGTGTGTCTCCAAATGCAAAATGATCAACGTGTCTCACACTTATCCATATCAAATACCTATTAAAAATCCTCACTTAGAAACAGCGGAATAGGGAAATGTCAGTGTATTTAAAAAAGAAAGAGCCATGTCTGATTTATGCCATGACGTACTTTATCTGAAAGATCTTCCATGTCTATAAGTTGTAAACTAGAAAGACATGTTAACGATGTTGTCGTTTCTTCCTCAACATTACAGGGATTCCTACAGTTAACCTTGCTACATCTGATTCCAACAATGGAGTTACATTAGAAACTAAAGTCGTTACTGATTAATTTTTCCCTTGAATTTTTCATTGTCGTCTTGTCAACAGTTTAAAAGATATGAGAGGTTGTTTTCATTGAGTACGGTTCTACTAGCTAAAACCTTACGGCTGTATTTCTGTACTTGTATTACCAATAATAAAACGTAGTGCCCCAGTATTAATTGCGCTTCAAACATAAACCGGTCCCTCGGTATAGCACTTAGAGTGTCATGAATATTTTATTTATTTTCTCATACAATGAGGTGCCGAACGTCATGAGAAGTCTCCCAACATCGTGGTATCCTCCTTTTGTCAGCCTTAGTGCAGCAGCTCAACATGGCGTGGACTCAACAAATCGCTGGGTTCCCCTGCAGAAACACTGAGCCATCCTGCCTCTATAACCATCCATATTTGCGTATATTTTGCCTGTGTAAATTTTGTGCATGAACTGACCTCTCCATTATGTCCAATAAATGTTCATTGGGATTCATTTCGGGCGATCTGCGTAACCAAATCATTCACTCGAATTCTCCAGAAGGTTGTTCAAACCAGTTGCGAACAACGGTGGCCTAGTGACATGGCGCATTATCCACCATAAAAATTGCGTCGTTATTTTGGGAACATGACGTCCATGAACGGCTGAAAATGGTCTCCAAGTAGCAGAGAAGAGCCATTTCCAATCAATGATCCATGTAAAAGCAGCTCACACCATTATGGAGCCACCACTAGATTCTACAGTGTCGTGTTGACAACTTTGGCCCATGGCTTCTTGGGGTCTGCGCCACACTCGTACCCTACCATCACATCTTAACAATTGAAATCGGGGCTCATCTGGCTGCGCCTCGCTTTTCAAGTCGTCCAGGGTCCAACCGATGTGGTATCGAGCCCAGGAGAGGTGCTCCACGGAATGTCGCGCTGTTAGCAAAGACACTCGCATCGGTCGCCTGCTGCCACAGCCCATGAACGCCAGATTTCGCCGCATTGTCCTAGTGGATATGTTCGTCTTACGTCTCACATTGATTTCCGCGGTTATTTAACGCAGTGTTACTTAGCTCCGACAACTCTAAGCGAACGTCGCTCCTCTGGATCGTTAAGTGAATGCTGTCGGCCACTACGTTGTCCATGGTGAGAGATAATGTCTGATACTGTGGATCTCGGAATACTGAATTCGCTTACGATATCCAAAGTAGAATGTCCCATGCGTCTAGCTTCATCTATCATTCCACGTTCGAATTATGTTAATTCCCTCTGTGAGGCCATAATCACGTCGAAAACCTTGTCATATGGATCATCTGATTACAAATGACAATTCCGCCAATGCGCTGTCCTTTTATATCTTGTGTACTCGATCCTACCACGATATGTGCATATCGCTATCCCATGACATTTGTTGTCTCATTATATGTTTGATTATTTTTTGATGTGTTGAGATGAGTAGCATAACGCTGTGGTATCAGAATACCTTCTCCATACCATTTTTTGAATGAAAATAAATTATTTATAAAAAGAGATATGTTGCTTTCTGATTCTCCTGTGAATGTAAGAATTGTCGCTTAGAACATTTGTCATTTCGACTCTTCAGTCGTCTTTCTACTTAGTCCTGTGGCCGTAGTCCTGTGGCTGTGATACTGAAGTCAGCTGTGGCACACACATCCGCCTCGTACATTAGTCATTCCGTACCTATCGATTAATGGTCGTGCTGACGTCAGAACAAGATTAGTGCTTCCGTGAAGGGTGAAACACTACAAAATTTAAATGGAGCTCTATTATTCAACACTGGAAAGGGCCCAGATGGAATTCTGCCATGATGTAGCCAGCAGCCGGCCGGAGTGCCCGAGCGGTTCTAGGCGCTACAGTCTGGAGCCGCACGACCCCTGCGATCGCAGGTTCGAATCCTGCCTCGGGCATGGATGTGTGTGATGTCCTTAGGTTAGTTAGGTTTAAGTAGTTCTAAGTTCTATGGGACTGATGACCTGAGATGTTAAGTCCCATAGTGCTCAGAGCCATTTGAACAATTTGTAGCCAGCAGCGATATTCGAGAGCAAGTATCATATACGCCGATCGCATTTCTCAGTACCCCATTCCACCTATGGAAAGAAAAGAAGAAATTTCAGCAGATATAGAGAGACATGTGACATTTCGCAAAACCGACAAGAGGTCCTGGTAGACCTTGCACAGTTTGTAAACTGGATATGGAGGAGCGAATGTTGTAAGGAGGAAATGATGATGCGAGCAATTACTTCGTACAGCGTGAGCAAGCTCTCATACGGAGTGCTGAAAACCAGTAGTCTAGGCTTGCAATTTACTGAAGAATGAAGCATTATTCACACGGAGAGGGGTGATAATTATCAGAGACGGATCTTGGTTTCCCACAATAATCATGTGTCGACATACATCAGTCGTCGAGCGTGCATTCGAACAGAGAATTAAGTTCGCTTTAGTATCAGTGTGTAGTAAGAATTCATGAGTGAAAGGTTCATAAGGCCATCCACTAATTCCGAAATTCACAAATTTCTGCGCGACAAATTACTATTGCTTACGGGGAACGCAACCATCACAAATAGATTTTGGATGTGTATGACGAGGTACGACTCCATACGAAATGTTTGATAAACAATCGATTGGTTGAAAGTCTCTTCTAACATGGCCTCCCTGTTCACCCGTTCCCTTACATTTCTGAACATGGGAACACTTAAAGGCTTTGGTGTATTCCACACTTCTAGAGAACGGGCGCACATTACAGTTAAGTTTGTGCAATGCACGTGACCAGATCAGAGGGCAGTCATGTGGATCGGCACGAATTTGTGATTCTTTGAGAAGCAAGGTTGCAGGACGTGTACGAATGAGCGGTCATCTAACTGACCACCTCCTGTAGGCCCCACAGACAGATGGCTGTCTTCGGACAAAATGCCCCTACACCAGCAAATATTAAGTTTCTGGACATGCATCTTGTGGGTGTATGCGCGAATGGCTCCGCGAATACTGCTTACAAGGGAACCTCCCTATCGCACCCCCCTCAGATTTACTTATAAGTTGGCACAGTGGATAGGCCTTGAAAAAGTGAACACAGATCAATCGAGAAAACAGGAAGAAGTTGTGTGGAACTATGAAAAAAATAAGCAAAAAATACAAACTGAGTAGTCCATGCGTATCATATGCCACATCACGGACTATTTGAGCTCAGGTGTGCTGTGGTCCCGTGGTTAGTGTGATCATCCGCGGAACGAGAGGTCCTTTGTTCAAGTCTCCCCTCGAGCGAAAATTTTAATTTTTTATTTTGACACAATTATCAAAGTCCAGGCACTCACACATAATCAACTTCGCTCTCCAAAATTCTAGGACATGTTCAGATTTGCTTGGACATATGCAGGATTTGACGGTCTACACACGGAAAAATTTGATAACGTTAAAAACATATGTTTCGACAGAGCACAGGGAAAACTATGCGACTGTGAAACTGTTGCATTCATTTGTTGCAGTTTATGTGACAAACTCTTATGTTTTCATCACTTTTTGGGGAGTGATTATCACATCCACAAGAACACCTAAATGGGGCAAGGTAGATGAATCTTTTCACCCATTCGCCAAGTGTACAAGTTATGTGGGTCGACAACATATTCCTGTCATGTGACGCACATGCCATCATCAGTGTGGTATAGAATATATCAGATGTGTTTTCCTGTGGAGGAATCGGTTGACATATGACCCTGCGATCAAATGTTCTCGGTTCCCATTGGAGCGGCACGTCCTTTCGTCTACTATTCGCACGGTTTTGCGGTGAGGTCGCAAAACACAGACACTAAACTCATTACAGTGAACAGAGACGTCAATGAACGAACGGACAGATAATAACTTTGCGAAAAAAAAAGAAAGTAAACTTTTCACTCGAGGGAAGACTTGAACCATGGACCTCTCATTCCGCAGCTGCTCACGCTAACCACGAGACCATGGCGCTCCTTAGCTTAAATACTCCTTAATGTTACCTACCTCGCCATTGGACTACTCAGTTTGTATATTTTGCTTATTTTTTTCATAGATCCACACAACTTCTTCCTGTTTTCTCGATTGATTTGTGTTCAGTTTTTCAAGGCCTATCAACTGTGCCAACTTAGAACTAAATCTGAGGGGGGTGCGATGGGGAGGTTCCCTTGTTAGAAATATTGTCTTCTAAATTTTATTTATAAATGTAATAAACGTGGAGATCGATAATTCAGCCAACTAATTTAACGCAGGCTCAGGTTACTGTTGTAAAAACTTGAATACTTTGTTGAGGCTTACTGTTGACTTGTGTGCACTACACCACACTCTGGCGTTCAGTGCCTAAGGGCAGGTTGGAACTGGACGCCAATAGAGCGTGGCGGAAGGACACGTCACCGACAAATGTTGGTGTTCATCAACCCAAAGTTACTTGGTCCCGTATCGAACAACTTCAGTGAGTTTATGAGACAAAATCCGTGACACAAAAAGTAGGAATAAAGTATCAGAATGAAGCCGCTAGCGGAGATAGAGATTTATAACGAACAAACCATGTTCTTGTTGAGAAAGGTAATATCGTAAATTTTCCACATTACGTAGAAGTTCCATGCGAGATTGTTAGGGCAAGACTCAGTATGTGGGAAGGCATAAAGGTGCAATTGGACGACTAGACTCACTCCACACATGTAACCGGAAATCTAGACAAAAACTCTGTTTGCTAGTACAGAGGTTCCCCAATTTTACTGTCGTCGGAGGAGGAGAATTTAGTCATCCATAATTTTATTGAGATTTATTCTCCTGACTTGTTTTACGCGGACCGCCATGACGTCCTGTCTTGTACGAACCACTTCACGTCAGCCGATGACTTGCATCCAACGTCCTAAAATTTTTATTTCCTAGATGGAAACAGTCTTCACTCTCTACAGCTCCCTCTCCTATTGGAAGTTATTCCCTGATGTCTCAGCACATGTCTTACCACATTCTTATTGCCAGTGTTCCCCATAATTTTCTTTCGTCGCCGATTCTGCGGGCAACCTCATTTCTTATCAGTCCAACTAATTTTAAAAGTCATTTCATAGCACCACATTCCAAACATTGCCAATATGTTTTTCTCTCGTTTCCTCATAATCCATAATTCACTTAAATACAATTCTGTGCTTAAAACGTACATTCTAAGAGATATTTTCCTCAAATTAAGGATGGAGTTTGATACTAGTACACTTTTTTTCACCAGGAATTCCCCCTTCGCCTTTGCTAGTCTGCCCTTTAGGTCCTCCTTGCTCCATCCGTAATATGTCAAATTATTTGCAAGGTAGCAGAAGTGTTCATTTCTTACACTTCTCGCTCAACAGTTTTTATGCTAAGGTCATCGCTAATCACTTACCTACTGCTCCTCAAACTTCCACCGTTCTTACTTTTACAGAAAATTCCTAATGTGTGCTCATTAGTCTCCTCGTTCTAATTAGCAGGTCCTTCGACTGTTTCCCACTTTCTCTGAGTATAAGAATGTCATCAGCAAATCGCATCATTGGTACTTTTTCGCCATGTATTTTCGTCCAAGTCCTGAACCTTTACTTTTATTTGCATCATTGCTTCTTCGATATATAGACTGAACACTGTGGGAAAAGGACGGGATCCCTATCTCGCATTCTTTTTTATCCGAGCACTTCGTTCTTTGTTGTCCGTTCTTATTGTGTAAGAGGCAGTCAAATGAAAATGATAGAAATGAAAGAAACTATCTCAGCTGTTCATTGTTTCTTCGTTTCTCATGTAACTGTTAATACATTTACGCCCCGGTAAGACATGATGGTCAGTGCCTCCATCGAAAAATGTTTGCGGTTGCCTATGGAACCATGACTGTACCCAGACTTGCACTCCTTCTGCCGAAGAACATCGACGGCCACGAATGTCTTTCTCCAAGGATCAACAAATATGAATATCTCGTGGGTACAAATTGCGACCGTACGGAGGATGTGTAACCAGCTCCATATGTTGCCAAGGTTGTTTCTCCTACAATGTAGGAGTTTGGCTGGGAAGACATTACATACCCCCCATACTGTCTTGATCCCACCCCATGCGATTTCCACTTTAATGAAGCCCCGGAGAAAGACATTCGCGGGCGTCGGTTTGCTTCGGATGAAGAGGTATATGCTTGGGTACAGTCATGGTTCCGTAGACAACCGCAAACATCATTTCCATGAAGCACTGATCATATTGTCTCACACTGGGACACATATATTATAAGTTATGGCATTTACTTTTGAAATAATAAACAGTTTAGTAACATCCTCTCATCTGAAAGTTTTCATTTGTCTGACCGTTATACAGGGTGGTCCATTGATCGTGACCGGGACAAATATCTCACGAAATAAGCGTCAAACGAAAAAACTACAAAGAACGAAACTTGTCTAGCTTGAAGGGGGAAACCAGACGGCGCTATGGTTGGCCCGCTAGATGGCGCTGCCATAGGTCAAACGGATATCAACTACGTTTTTTTTTTTAAATAGGAACCCCCAATTTTTATTACGTATTTGTGTAATACGTAAGGAAATATAAATGTTTTAGTTGGACCACTTTTTTCGCTTTGTGATAGATAGCGCTGTAATAGTCACAAACTTATGGTTCACAATTTTAGACGAACAGTTGGTAACAGGTAGGTTTTTTTAAATTAAGATACAGAACGTAGGCACGTTTGCACATTTTATTTCGGTTGTTCCAATGTGATACATGTATCTTTGTGAAGTTATAATTTCTGAGAAAACATGCTGTTACAGCGTGATTACCTGTAAGTACCACATTAATGCAATAAATACTCAAAATGACGTTCGCAATCTCAATGTATTTGGCAATACGTGTAACGACATTCCTCTCAACAGCGGGTAGTTCGCCTTCCGTAATGTTCGCACATGCATTGACAATACGCTGGTGCATGTTGTCAGGCGTTGTCGGTGGATCACGATAGCAAATATCCTTCAACTTTCCCCATAAGAAATCCGGGACCGTCAGATCCGGTGAACGTGCGAGCCATGGGATGGTGCTTCGACGACCAATCCACCTGTCATGAAATATGCTATTCAATACCGCTTCAACCGCACGCGAGCTCTATATGCCGGATATCCATCATGTTGGAAGTACACTGCAATTCTGTCATGCAGTGAAACATCGTGTAGTAACATCGGTAGAATATTACGTAGGAAATCGGCATACATTACAACATTTAAATTGCCATCGATAAAATGGGAGCCAATTATCCTTCCTCCCATAATGCCGCACCATACATTAACCCGCCAAGGTCGCTGATGTTCCACTTGTCGTAGCCATCGTGGATTTTTCGTTGCCCAGTTGTGCATATTATGCCAGTTCACGTTATCGCTGTTGGTGAATGCCGCTTCGTCGTTAAATAGAACGCGTGTAAAAAACCGGTCATCGTCCCGTAATTTCTCTTGTGCCCAGTGGCAGAACTGTAAACGACGTTCAAAGTCGTCGGCATGCAATTCCTGGTGCATAGAAATATAGTACGGGTGCAATCGATGTTGATGTAGCATTCTCAACACCGACGTTTTTGCGATTCCCGATTCTCGCGCAATTTGTCTGCTGCTAATGTGCGGATTAGCCGCGACAACAGCTAAGGCACCCACTTTGGCATCATCATTTGTTGCAGGTCTTGGTTGACGTTTCACATGTGGCTGAACGCTTCCTGTTTCCTTAAATAACGTAATTATCTGGCGAACGGTCCGGACACTTGGATTATGTCGTCCAGGATACCGAGCAGCATACATAACACACGTCCGTTGGGCATTTTGATTACAATAGCCATACATCAACACGATATCGACCTTTTCCGCAATTGGTAAACGGTCCATTTTAATACGGGTAATGAATCACGAAGCAAATACCGTCCGCACTGGCGGAATGTTACGTGATACCACGTACTTATACGTTTGTGCCATCTATCACAAAGTGACAAAAGTGGTCCAAAGAAAATATTCATATTTCTTTACGTACTACACGAATATGTAATAGAAAATGTGGGTTCCTTTTTTTAAAAAAACGCAGTTGATATCCGTTTGACCTATGGCAGCGCCATCTAGCGGCCAACCATAGCGCCATCTGGTTTCCCCCTTCAAGCTAGACGAGTTTCGTTCTTTGTAGTTTTTTCGTTTGATGCTTATTTCGGGAGATATTTGGCCCGGTCACTATCAATGGAGCACCCTGTATATTATCCACTTATCTTACAGCCTACAGCTGTTTTCCTAACGATTTAGAACATTTTTCACCATTTTACGTTGTCGAACGCTTATGATCGACAAGCTCTGCTAATATGTTTTCATTTTTCTTATGTCTTCTTTCGATATCAAGCACCATGTCATGACGCCTCTCTGGCGCTTTTACCATCCCTAAACACAAACAGATCTACAGGAGTAGTTTTTATTTTACATATTTTGTTTTTGTGTGATTCTTGAAGATTTCCCAATGTACCTCATATTCTATGAGGATCCGGGATTGCACCCGTGTGATGATGACCTCTTGCCACAATACTTCGGTTGCTAACCTTTCAGCCGTCTTCAAGTGATGACCGACGCTAGGGAATGCAAGTTCACGGTGTCCGCTTTATAGGAAAAATTGGCGCGGAGGCCCATGTGCATTGGCAGCCTTCCCCGGCTGCCAACTGCAAATACTATTCCGTCTGTGGCACGCAGGCGCATGCGTAAACGTGAAACTACATGTCCGCACTCTGTCAGAACGCGCGGTCGCGGCGCCATAAACAAACGCCTTGAGCGCGCGTTCCGACAGAGGGCCGATTGAGCACAACATTCTAGATCTGTTAGTGGGCATCCACCTGCCACCAGGACCCTGATGCCCTGTTAATCAACTAGCCGCATCTGTGTAACCTGTAGCAAGGCACCCAATTACACATTCAATCCTGGCCCCCGCTACATTACTTTAATCTCCGGATTGCTCCTAAGCACATTTAAATAAATATACACTATTAACCATTACAATTGCTACACCAAGAAGAAATGCAGATGCTAAACGGTTATTCATGGGACAAATATATTATACTAGAACTGACGTGTGATTACATTTTCACGCAATTTGGGTGCATAGATCCTGAGAAATCAGTACCCAGAACCACCAGCTCTGGCTGTAATAACGGCCTTGATACGCCTGGGCACTGAGTCAAACAGAGCTTGAATGCCGTGTACAGGTACAGCTGCCCAAGCAGCTTCAGCACGATACCACAGTTCATCGAGAGCAGTGACTAGCGTATAGTGACGAGCCAGTTGCTCGGCCACCATTGACCAGACGTTTATAATTGGTGAGAGATCTGGAGAATGTGCTGGCCAGGGCAGCACTCGAACATTTTCTGTGTCCATAAAGACCCGTACAGGACCAGCAACCTGTAACATGCGGTCGGGCATTATCCTGCTGAAATGTAGAGTTTCGCAGGGATCGAATGAGGGGTAGAGCCTCGGGTCGTAACACATTTGAAATGTAAAGTCCACTGTTCAGAGTGCCGCCAATGCGAACAAGAGATGACCGAGACGGGTAACCAATGGCACCCCATACCATCACGCTGGGTAATACGCTAATATGGCGATGACGAATACACGCTTCTAATGTGCGTTCACCACGATGTCGACAAACACGGATGCGACCATCATGCTGCTGTAAACAGAACCTGGATTCATTCGAAAAATGACGTTTTGCCATTCGTGCACCCAGGTTCGCCGTTGAGTACACCATCGCAGGCGCTCCTGTCTGTGATGCAGCGTCAAGGGTAACCGCAGCCACGGTCCCCGAGCTGACGGTCCATGCTGCTGCAAACGTCGTCAAACTGTTCATCCAGATGGTTGTGGTCTTGCAAACGTCCCCATCTGTTGATTCAGGGATCGAGACGTGGCTGCACGATCCGTTACAGCTATGCGGATAAGATGCCTGTCATCTTGACTGCGAGTGATACGAGGCCGTTGGGATCCAGCGCGGCTTTCCGTATTACCCTCCTGAACCCACCGATTTCATATTCTGCAGTCATTGGATCTCGACCAAGGCGAGCAACAATGTCCGGATACGATAAACCGCAATCGCTATAGGTTACAAACCGACCTTTATCTAAGTCATAAAAACGTGATGGTAACCATTTCTTCTCCTTACACGAGTCATCACAACAACGTTTCACCAGGCAACGCCGGTCAACTGCTGTTTGTGTATGAGAAATTGGTTGGAAACTTTCCTCGTGTCTGCAGGTTGTAGGTGTCGCCACCGGCGCCAAACTTGTGTGAATGCTCTGAAAAGCTTATCATTTACATATCGCAGCATCTTTCCTGTCGGTTAAATTTCGCGTCTTTAGCACGTCCTCTTCGTGGTGCAGCAATTTTAATGGCCAGTAGTGTATTATTGTTGAGTGAGGAATAAAGGAACAGGAGAATCCTGTGTAGGATCAGAAATGTCAATGGTAGCATTGACATTTAACATACTTGCATTCAAATTCCATAGATATGGAGTCCATATAGCTGTTACTTACCAGGGCAACCTGTCATCGAAGATACGAAAGACAATGTAACTGTAGGCACCTTGCTGACGAGTAGTTGTGACCGCTTAGAGACTGTGGAGTACATTACTTTGTTGCAGGGGAATACAATGAAATGCACGGTGTACGGCACTACAAATCTGAAGAAACACTTTGCATTTCGAAGTCCAGAAACATTATATCAAACTTAACAAGATAACTAACGGTTTGACTTTTGTGCCTACTTGCAAGGCTTTTTAATTCATCTACTTGGGAAGCGAGCTTGATGACTGTGTGTCAAGAGATGTTCGGACTGAAAGTGGTACTACGTACCGAAACCGGTACCAGTTGGAAAAATAAATAAATTTTTCGCTATTGTACCGGTCACTGTTCCATCCAAAGTATGTCGCCAATGTGTAACAGTTACAAAGATTTATCAGCAAGATACATCCGTGTGTTTATCGCAAATTAGTTCCATCCATGTCGCGATCATTCCTGGTAAGGAATAATAGTAATTCCGTGTGGCTCATCTCTCTGGTGCAAGACTTTCACTTGGACTCCACTTATGAGACTTGTCCCAATCGTGGAATGGGTGTCCTTGACGTCATAGTGAGGTAAGGGCTAGGTTAATGGCGGACCAACATCCCGTGATCTCACCGGGACTCAATCTCACGACCTTTTGCTTTCCAAGCACGGGCCTCACCACCAATCCACCAGGCTCTACATCCATAATAAGCAAAAGCAGTAAGTTAATTTTTCGTAAATGACGAACACAACTGAGCCTCGAAAGGAGTAACAGAACATAGTTTCATACATGTTTGTTTCACTTACTTGAACGAGTTTTGACACGGTCGTGTCCGCTGTATTTAGAGATGTGGAATAAACAACAAACCCCCTAAATATTAATATATACTGACGGAAATTCATGAAGGAGCCAACCGCCGCATCACTGTCTGGCAATGATACTTTTAAGTGACGACGAATGCACAGTACACAAATAAGTAACCTTGCGCTTATGTCAACATAGTTAGGGGGCATAACGATCGAACCCAGTACCTTCTCAGAAACGAGACGGCTCCTCACTGTAGGTAACACTGCGTCACTAAACTCCTATATCGAGTGACGACGTGCAGGCTGCAGGTCATAACTGGTGGATAATAACTCTGCTAATTTAAGAAAGAATTTAATTAAACCCTACAACATGCAGGGAGCTATTGAATTCCACCTAACCCTACCCACGCCCTCCAACACCTTCCCTTTACTTACCTTTTTTTTCCGAGATGAAGTAGCACTTCATTTGTCTCTCAGTGTGTATTGCATTCCTAGAGAGCTCTTACAAATGTAGTAGCTATAACTGAGTTTTGAAAATACACTATCCAGAAATTTTTGTCATTTCATCCCTCTTCTCATTCTTTCATCACATAAGAATACATTCCTCTTGGAACTACACTTTCCGATAGCGTTAGCCTTCTACTAAGCTATATAACGTACGAAACAGACAAACTTCTAAATCGAGGAGTTGTAGAAGAAACTGACATTTTCTGGGCAGACCGATAATTAAAGTTGTTGCGTTGCATCGAAATGGGGACGAACGACATATATGTCACAACTTGTGAGAAAATGTAGATGCAGGCAACACATCCTGAGGCATCAATTAGCAGTTATTTTGGTAACAGAGGATGTGTGGGTGGTATTGTTGTAAAGTTAGACCAAAGTCTGACTAAAATAAGCAGTTTCAAGTGGATGACGGTTGCGGTAGCTACACAGTGATGCAGACACTAGCGCAGGTAGTGATGACCTCAGAAGTTAAGTCCCATAGTGCTCAGAGCCATTTGAACTAGCACAGGACAGACTAGTGAGCAGAGCTACAGTAGACCACTATCCGGACGGAAATCCACAACAACACGTAAAACAGAAAGATAATGAGGGCATTATAATGATCCTCCTACAACACCCTTCAGTCGACATTTTCTCCGCACAATAACTCCAACGAACAACTGAACGTTCTACAATGAGAGTGGTGTTCTCTAGGAGAATAAGTGCTCGTTACAGTCCTTTGGAATGTAGTACACGACAAGAATGCCACAGAAAATTAACAGCACCACAGAAATAAATCCAAAACTTTGGTGGAGAACGTCCTGCTCATCGTAGAACAAATAGAAATGATGAGACACTCATAAAACTTTGCAAGACATTCAGTTTAATCCTCAAATCAGAGGCCTTCCAACTCGTGCCCAGGAAACAGATATCTTGGACGAAACCAAATCATATGCTTGCTAAGTTACAAACAGATCACGTCGCCATCCTAAAGAAAGCAGAATTCGAGATCCATAACGTCAAAAATTTCTGGGAGGTGAAAATGTCGACTCAAATCACTATCTCTAGAAGATATAAGTTAGGCTTCTTCCAAGGAACACTAGGAGGGCGCGAAGGACATAAATAGCCGGGTTCGCTACAGAAAAGTTCAGATCCGACAAATAATGCACCCAGATGCTGAAGTCGTAAGAGTCAGACTGCGAGCAGCTGCAAGAACAATTAGCGAAGACAACCAACAATCCCACTATCAAAACCGAAGCAACATCTATGGTGTGCCGTCGAATATAACGTGATTTTTGACATAAAAGCAGACTTTGTGGCAGAAATGGAATGCACAGATGAACTAACAAGACGAATTTCCTGGACTTCAAGACGAACAACACACGAGACTTCTATAAGATTTTCAGATACAATCCCTCGAGACACTTCAAAGTCATTGATTGTAAAGTTACCTATCTGCAACTGATATAATTTAGTAACATTAAGCTTGTGAAATCGCTTCTCAAACTGGTCTTGATTTATTTGAAGGTTTACAGTAAATGATGATAATTCAGTTTTGATGTTGTCCATTATTCGATTTTGTGTATTTGGGAAATCCATTGCAGATGTGATATCAGCAAAATCAGTTCAGGTTTAAAGTATATTAATAGCCCATCAGGCCGGCCGGAGTGGCCGTGCGGTTCTGGGCGCTACACTCTGGAGCCGAGCGACCGCAACGGTCGCAGGTTCGAATCCTGCCTCGGGCATGGATGTGTGTGATGTCCTTAGGTTAGTTAGGTTTAATTAGTTCTAAGTTCTAGGCGACTGATGACCTCAGAAGTTAAGTCGCATAGTGCTCACAGCCATTTGAACCATTTTTAAACCATTTAAACCATTAAAGTTACATATCTAGTTTTTATTTATTCAGTTTTTACATGGTATCTGTGATGAAACAGAAATTCGCAGCCGCCTTGAGTCTATTACCTCATTGAAACTTTGGTTTTCTGTACCAAGAAAATTCGTTGTTTCTTTAACCAAACCTAAAACCATTACAATCATTTTATTTCTGCTGATTGAATATAGTATAGAGAATGACACCAGTATCCTCAGTATTTTCTAGTAGATCCTTGAAAAGGTGACTGTGGTGTCACCGCCAGACACCACACTTGCTAGGTGGTAGCCTTTAAATCGGCCGCGGTCCGCTAGTATACGTCGGACCCGCGTGTCGCCACTGTCAGTGATTGCAGACCGAGCGCCGCCCCACGGCTGGTCTAGTGAGACGTCCTAGCACTCGCCCCAGTTGTACAGCCGACTTTGTTAGCGAAGCTACACTGACAAATACGCTCTCATTTGCCGAGACGATAGTTAGCATAGCCTTCAGCTACGTCATTTGCTACGACCTAGCAAGGCGCCATGACCAGTTTATATTGAGATTATATAATGTATCAACAGGAGCGATGTTCTCCAATTATGGATTAAAGTTAACTATTACATCAACTCCGTACTTTATTTATTAGACTCAACTCCTTTAATCTGTTCCAAACCTCTCGGCAGTCTGCGTGAGCTTAAACGCGTGCTATTCGGCTACAAGTCATAGTGGATTGGCTGTCGGGTCAGTCCACTACAGTGACGTTACGACTTCCGTATTTTTTAACTAACTTCGTGATGACAAACGTACAAAACCAAACAGCTCTGAGAATGGATCGCGTGGTCGTGCGGTAGCGTTCTCGGTTCCCACGCCCGGGTTCCCGGGTTCTATTCCCGGCGGGGTCAGGGATTTTCTCTGCCTCGTGATGGCTGGGTGTTGTGTGATGTCCTTAGGTTAGTTAGGTTTAAGTAGTTCTAAGTTCTAGGGGACTGATGACCTAAGATGTTAAGTCCCATAGTGCTCAGAGCCATTTGAGAATGGATCCAATGAATCAGAGGGGTATGGGGACTGACGATGGTTACTTACTCGGATGGTAAAAGACTTCGGAGAGGAATCATGAGGTAACAGTCACACCGAGAGACTGGGCGTCTGCATAATGTAGTGGGTAACTGCCTACTAAACTACGTATTGAATAGTGCCATGCACAATGAACAGCGCCAGGTGTGGAAAATTTCAGTCAGCACAGGAATTTCCTCAACCACCCACTGATGAGCTAAGTGTGCACTCTACGTGCGAGTGTCTCAAAACTACCTGGGAAAGGTAGCTAAATACTTATGGGATGAAAGCCATATTTCCCTTTTATTGTAAATAAATAGCTTAGTGTACTTTCATGTGATTATAGGTATTACCTTTCTACCAGCGTTGGGAGCAAAGTTCCAGTAATTACATACGCTGTAATTCTATACGCTACCTTCAGTCATACCACCTAATGGTATTTAACTGCACGTCTTTGAGTGCAGTGCATTGCATAAGTAATTCATCCCCAAAAATCATTAGAACACCTAACTACCTAACTCTCTAAAATTTCAGTCCACTGTGGAGTGTCTTTCTGAACAAAACAAACTTTTGTTGTTGTTCTAAACGTGAAATGGGCAGAAGAACAGAAGGAGGCAGGAGGATTAGCAATTAGAAAACAGATCTTTAATAAGGTAAACTTACAGTCTGGAGGCCCCTTACACACTGTTTTCAGTTAAATACAGATAATAAGCCAATTGGGGTAAGAAACCAAACGACATCCAATAACACTTTAACGAGGCGTCATAGGTGATGAGGCACCCGTACATATATACTGAGAGAAACCCTGCCGTGCAAATCACCGATGTAGAGTAGTGGTGCACTTTGCGACCAAGGTAGTGGAGTCAGTGGGAGAACTCGTGTCATTGTAAAATTAACTACCAAATGCAGCAAACGATAACATGAAGTCGTATTTCAAATTAAGGTAGCGGCGATTTAGACAAGTTGAATGTCAGTACAAATGTACGGTGATGGTGAAGTGTACCTTTTACTGGTTTAAATGCTTTATAGAAGGAAAGGAAGGTGCCAAGAATGAGCCACTTTCGACTCGATCGTCAACAAGCACAACCACAATCAACGTGAACGAGTGCGACGGATATTTGAGAACGATCTGCAACTGTCCTTAAGAATGATGACAGAAGAGTTGGAGATACGCAAATACAGTGTAAGCTCTGTCGTTCACGATTACCTGAAAAGGTGGTGATTTGCGCCCAATTTGTACTGCATCCATTGTAAGGAGAGGAGACGAACAGTAGGGCTTTCGACATGGTAGGTCAACAGTGCACCCCCCTCAGTATGAGACAGTTGATGGAAAGCTGTTGGCAGTATGTAAAAGATCTGTTGATGACATTTCTCCACTTAGTGAAAGCGTGTGATAGTGTTCGCAGAGAAAAAGCCTGTTAAGGTTTGGGGAGAAAGGGACAAAACAAACAACTGAAATCATTCAAGCAAAGTATGACGAAAGCTTTAGCTGTGTCCAGACACAAGTTGGAGGAACTGATTGGTTTAGGAACGTTACGGAGTTGAGACAGGTAAGTGTGGTGTCACCATAATTATATATAATGGTTTGGATAAAATTATAAAAGAGACAAAAGAAGCTCATAGTGAAAGGATATGACGTTTGTCGATGGTACTGTAGTGCGGGGAACCAACTGTAAGGAGGTACAGGAACAAAGAGACATATTAAACGAAAAAATCAATAGAGACGGAATGAAACACAATGTGGAGGAGTTAGAGAACGCAAGGGACAAATTAACATTACAGGATAGGATACTTAATTTGTGGACATAATAGAAAATACAAGAACGGAGGCATAAGTTAGGAAAAGTGTACAATGGAGCAATGCAAAAAAATGATTCAAATGGCTCTGAGCACTATGGGACTTAACATCTGAGGTCATCAGTCCCCTAGAACTTAGAACTACTTAAACCTAACTAACCTAAGGACATCACACACATCCATGCCCCAGGCAGGATTCGAACCTGCAACCGTAGTGGTCACGTGGTTCCAAACTGAAGCGCCTAGAACCGCACGGCCACGCCTGCCGGCTGGAGCAATGCATTTTACCAGTGTGTGGGGGGCTTAGTCTGGGGGAGGGAGGTGCCAATGAAGTGTATGATGATGCTGTACAATACGTACTTTACACCCTTACTGACATATTCAATGGAAACCTGGACAGTGATAAGAAGGGAAAGTAGACTCCAAGAAAGTGCAGAGAAATTTCTAAAAAGCATGTTATGGAAAACAAGGAGAGACGTGAGAAATGAAGATGTTCAGAACCAAACTAGAGCATAAATGCTGAATGAGAGAAATGAAAATAAGCAGGTTAAAATGGTTTGGATATGTAAAGCAAATGGAAGATGAAAGAATACCAAAACCAATGGTCGAGGCTAGGTTTGAGGGCAAGAGGGCACGAGGGAGACCTACAGCAAGATGACTCAATAAGGACTAGTTTAAGAAGAAGGCGTCTGAACTGGCACAAAGAAGCTATAGAAAAAGAATGGTGTAAAAACATAGGGCAACTGAAAAAGCCATGTGTCCAACGCGACCCGATGCTTGATAAAGGATGAAAGAAGACGACGATGACGCTGACAGACGGGCAGAAACAAATTAGGATGCCGGTTACATCGACATGGTTTTGCACACCATCGTTACAGGAGTGAGACCCGGTGTTAGCATTACGATCTGAAGACCAAGCGACAGTCATCATCTTACCCACATCCCACAAAAAGTCGGCTGATAATATTCATGATTAAGACGATGTTCATCGCCTTCTCTGACAGGAAAGCTTGGTCCATCATGAATTACTCTCCAAGGATTAAACTGACAACCTACGAGTTTACGAGGGAATTTTGAAGCGGCTACTGTAATGCATCCGGCGGGTTTGACCAGAACCGTACCAGAGCGGACGGTGGAGCGTTCCACACGACAACGCACGCCCATCCGCACACCGCGAATCGTGTGTTTAACTTTCTCGCTCTACGCAAGGTGACTGTTCTTCAGCACAATCCTCAGTCTCTAGATTTGGCACCGAGAGACTTCTTTTTGTTTCCGCTCCTTCCATTATTGCTCTGAAAACCTTACGTTTGGGTGACGTGGTGGATATCCAACAATGCTTCACCACTGTGCTTCGAGAGATTTCACAGAAAGCTTTTACTGCTACATGGAGCCATACAATTGAAGGATCACTTTTCTGAAACACCCTCATTATTTTAAATTGCCAAGCAAAACTAGTTTCGAAATTTGGCTCATCAGTGCCTCTGCAACGACGCAAAAGCGTGACGTCCAGCAACGTCGCACTCGGCTTTGGCGACAAGATGTCGACAAGTGTGAAAAAAAGGCCACAGTTCAGAAGTTCATATGAGATGCAAGGTGGGATAATGATGTCATATTGGCACCAAATTTCATCATAGTTGCACCCAACGCCGTCGTGGGCGTTTCACATAACGAGAACGTTGTCTCATCCCACCTCCCCCCCATATATCAGTCCTTCTTTTGGCGCTTCGACGATGAAAATCCAAACCACGACGCCTAGTGTTGAAATCACGAGGTTATCTTATTTATGTCCGAGAAAAATACCGCACTGAATCAACATGAAGAGCCTCACGGTGTGGCATAAAGAGCCTCAATGAAACCACCCTTTCCCTTGAGGCGTTGATTCTCATTTCACCGTCGAAACGACAGGTGGAGCAACAGGACAACGTTCTTGACAATCTTCGACACTGCTGATACCACGTGGACCCTTCAACCCTTCTCTAAGGACATCATGGGCTAGTAACACCACTGCATGTGATCGTACACACATTTGTTCAGCACTTTAAGGACGGGGCTCCTAGGGGCCTGCAGGTAAGTATCAGCTTCATACCTCCGCGTTCTTGCATGGCTACTAGCAGGTGACCAGGACTCTCTCAATGGTTTTTTCCTTGCAGGTAGAGTTTTAAAGTGGTCAACACACGTGAACGGGTGACGCTGTCACTATTGCCAAACTGGAGGTTCTCATAGGAAGCCTTTATCGTTTTATTTAGGCATATGTCAGTTTCACACATCTCTGTAATCACGTCCCAGTATGACTGAAAAAGCATAAGTACGCTTTGCTACTTCGGATCGCGTTCAAATTTCGTCGAATAGTTTCTGACAGTTCCTTGTGGTTCTACACTGCACACCAGAGCAAAATTGCTGTTGCGCTGCACTCCAAAGGGATACAATGACGTTCAGTGATGTTGCAAGCCCACAATATCTTTATAGAAGGGCTGAAGTGTCCGTGGGATGTCAGCAATATCAAAGATTGTCAAAACCGCTGTCCTGTTGCTCATTACGCGTGAATTGTCGTTTTCGACTACGAGATGTATAGAATCAACACCTCAAGAGAAGGGATAGCTTCATTGACGCCCTTTTGTGCCCCACCATGAGACTTTTTCGTGTTGATCCAGTGCAGTGGCACGTCTGAAATATTTTTCTCGGCCACATATAAGAAAACAGCGTGATTTCAACGCTTGGCATCGCAGTTCTAACTCGATCGCGGAGGCGTCGAAACAAAGGATGGTATGTGGATAAAGCGGGGTGAGATGACGTTCCCATAGTGTAAAACGTCCACAGTGACTTGAGGATAATTACGAAATTTGGTGCCAATGTGACATCATTAAGGACAGATGTAGGGTAAAATTGCGAAAAAATTTGAATTTTTTTATTGCATAAGTTATTAGACTGGTTCTTTAAGAATAACACCGCAAAGTTTCATGATCTAATTCGGTCTAGAAATGTATCTAAAAATTTTTTTTGATTTCTGGCTCCCTCTTTCTATGATGTGTTCCACACCTTCATTACGCTAGAAATGTTTTGTGCATTAATTTTTCGTTCACACAATCGAAACGAACTGCAGATGAGCCTAGAAGGCTGTGATAAACATTATCTTCGCTTGTTCTTTTGTTTACACTATGGTTTTTAAAAGTAGGTGTTACGAACTTACTTCAGTTCTTATTATTATTATGTGCGTATGGATCCTGTCGGATCACGCATTACATTTATGATTCGCCTTTCTAGTAGCCCATATAGCTTTCATTATTTCGCTATGTGCTTTCTTCCTTTCTTCTGACCACTTGGCCCCTGATCTTTTACGGACTCAATTCTCTGGCTTTACTACCGATCTATTTATCTTCTGACGGTAAAGTTTCCTGTCTAGTACGTCCGATGTTCCTATCTGTGACTTTTCCATGTCATATTTGACTTCTTCTAGCCATGGAATGTTCTTCACTTTTGCAGCGTATTTCAAAATCTTGTGAGTTAGCCTTGAAAATGTGTTCATAGAATTTCAGCCTTCGTTTCCTGATATCTGCGGCAAGATTGGACTGTTCTTCTGTTCCTTTGCGCGATTTGAGTCTATACCCCTCTTCTGTTTTATCTGGTCCCAGAATTTTCCTCATGATCTTTCTTTCCTCCTTCAAGATATTCTTCAGATCGCCTTTTCTATTAAGTACCAAGTTTTCACTCGCGTACAGCACTTCAGGTTTAATCACTGTATTATAATGTTTGATCTTTGTATGAATGGACATACATTTCTTGTCGCAGATTTCACGCATTTTACCATATGCTCGTTTGAGCTTTTGTAACCGAACTTTCTGTGCTTCCTTTTCCAACCCTGTTGGTTCTATGATCTCACAGAAACATTTGAGGTGTGGAACTCGTTTGATCTGCCCGTATTTTGTGTTCAGTTCCTCAATGTCGAATTTAATGCAAATGAACTTGGTCTTGTCGAATGAAATTTGTATTCCAGTTTCCTCAGCGCTTTCCTTGAGGACTTCAATCTATTTGATCGCTGTACTTTCGCAGGCCGCTAGTATCGCTACGTCGTCTGCGAAAGCTAAACAACTGACCTTGATGTCATCATTCTTTCGTCCTAGTTGAATGGATTTCCAGTAGTCCTGGGCTTTCAATTCTTTCCCCCATTCTCGGATGACTTTATCCAGGACAAGGTTGAAGAGCAGTGGTGACAATCCATCACCTTGTCGCACACCGGTCTTTATCTCAAAGGGCTGTGATAGTTCGCCCATGAATTCCACTTTCGACTTCGTGCCCGTGAGTGTTTCCTTGATGAGTGCTAATGTCTTTCGATCAAGTCCTTGTTCTTCTAAGATGTTAAAGAGGGACTATCGATCGACCGAATCATACGCCTTCTTGAATTCGACGTACATACAGATGATTGGACAGCCTCGGGTTGCTCTACATTTCAACAGCATCTTCAAATTGAAAATTTGTTCAACATAAGATCGCCCCGGTCGGAAACCGGCTTGATAGTCAATAATTGTGTTTTCAAGCTGCTCTTGTGATCTTTAAAGAAGGCACGTAGATAAATTTTGTAGGTGACTTCAAGGAGAGAAATCCCTCTGTAGTTATTCACATCTGTTCCTCACCTTTCTTGTGTAACGGATGGATCAGTGCACATTTCCTTTCTTCAGGTGCCTTTTCCGTTTTGCAAATGTCTTTGATGATTTGTGTGAGCTCTTCAAGTGCCTTTGGGCCTATGTACTTCAATAGTTCTGGAACTATGCCATCTTCTCCAGATGACCTGTTATTCTTGAATCTGAAGATGTGTCTATGGATTTCTTCTTTGGTAGGTGGTGGAGATTCTGGATTTACTTGTGCGGGAGTCTCTTTGGGCCATTTTGATGTTGCCTGCTGTCAGTTGAGTAGCTCTGAGAAATATCGAGCGAATTCTTTACAATTATCTCGGATGGTCAGCGCGAGTTTGCCGTCTAGTTTTCGGAAACATAAGTTCTGAGGGGTGTATCCTCAAATCCTCCCTCTGAACGTCCTGTAAATGTCTCGAGTATTGTGATCTCGAAAGTCTTTTTCTATTGAGTCCCACTGGTCCTTCATGTGCCTCCTCTTTGTTTGTCTGATAATTTTTGAGGCTTCCTGAAGATAATATTGTTGAGTCTCCAGTGACTTCTTAGAGTTACATTTCTGGAAAGCACTCTTTCGTTCTTCCAGTGCTTGTTCACATGCGAAGCCCCACCATGCGTGTTTCGTATTCTTCTAAAGTGGTACTGCCTCTCTGGCTCTCTTGATTATCTTGTTAAGGAATTGGTGCCAACTGCCTGCCTTTTCCTTTTCCCATTCTTCTTTAATGTACTTTGTTTGATCTTTCTGATGTCGAATTTATGAAGATGCGTTTTCTTGTGGGGGATTCTTTTCAGAGTAAATTTCACTTTGATCCGCACTAGATAGTGGTCATAGTCAATGTTGGCTCCTCTTCGGACTTGCACGTCATGAATTTCCTTCTGTGAAGGGTGTGCGATGGCCACGTGGTCGATCTGATATTCTCCGAGAGACTGTATAGGAGATCTTCAAGTCTTCTGTTTTTGAGGATGTTTCCTCAGGGCGGTGGATATTTTCAGATTATTCTGTTGGCACAGTCCAATGAGTCTCATGCCATTCTTGTTGGTGAATTTAAGAGCCGGGAATTTGCCTACGGTCTTTTGGTATTCCTTTTCTCTGCCAATCTGAGCACTGAAGTCACCTAGTAATATCTTTTGTCTTCTTTGGGGACTAATGCCATAATCTTCTCGAGTTTAGACCAGAACTGCTCTACCTTCTGCAGATCTCTCTTCTTTTCAATCTTCGTAGCTGTATGTACATTAATTAGTGTGTACTTTTTCTTTGCACACTGTATGTGCATTGTCATTAGTCTATTATTTATGTGGGTGACTTCTTTAATCGAATCAACTACGCTCTTGTGAACGACAAATGTCATATCCAGGAGTGCGGCGCCACCTCTTCCTATTCGTTTGTCTGTTTTACTTTTGAAGATACGGTAATTACCACAGTATAGTGAGTTTTCATCTGTAAAGCGTGTTGTCTGAAGAGCTAGTATCTGTACCTTTTGTCGATCTAATTCTGATGTTAAGATGTGTAGTTTACCTGGCTGACGCAAGGTGTTGATGTTGAAGGTCCCGATGTAAGTGGGTCTCTTTGATGGTAGTTTGCCAGAGAACTCCGACTTCCTCTATGAACGTGGTAGCCCAGATCCCCCATAATCCAAAGACCTAGTTGCCGTCCGTTGACGGGTGGATTGGTTACCATCTACTCTAGTTCTATTGTTACTCTCACGAATCATAATTGCTTGTAATAGAAGATTTGTCCAGTGTTCCCATTGGGAGTTTAGGACCAAGGATTGCTAGTTCCTCGAACGTAAGGTGTGCAGCCGTACCTACAAGGTAAACAGACGATAACCACTTAGCCACACAATCCAAGCTGGACGCAAAGTGGATTTGAAATTCGGTTCTTCCACCCTCTCTGTCATTGAGGCATACGTCCTCTTCTGTTACTGAAGCCGTTGACCATTTTCTATCCACCTCAGTTGATGCGCGGGTGCTTATTTCGCTAGACCTTATTCACACCTGTTCTGCATATCTACAGGAGATTCCCCTATCAGCCACTGGGACGCGCCGTGTCGGGATCGAGGGCCCCCACCCCAGTATCTCTAGCTCTTACTCAGTTCGGAGCTAAACCCCCACGCAAGCTAACGAGGCACGGCTTCATTTTTAGTAAGTTTGTAACACACATCCTCACAATATTCAACAGTCACTGAGTTTATCGAAGAACAAAATTAGTAAAGGAATTGATGATGCTGTGTACAGTGCCAAGACGAGTTTTCCAGGCGATTCACGTCAAATTCACTTAGAAATACTTGACAAAATGATTAACGTTTCATGTGGCTGAGGTAATTGTGGGTCAAAGGGCCCTAGAATGTATGATGACAGTGACAGAATTATCATTGTAAGACAAGGAAATTCACACTTTACAAATACGGTATGCGAAAGTTATCAGTGATAACGTACATAGTAAGAAAACCATGCAGTAAGCCAAGTGGGCAATATTCTTTCACAAATTTTTCAAAGATGATAATCCTCAATATTCCTTTTGTGACATCTTGTGGTGCAAATGTCTTCAGGCAGAAGGCAGTGGGAAGTCGTACACCCACATACACGTTTTCCACTTGCTGTTCTACACAATAATTTTGTGTCGGAACTTTTCCATTTGGCCCGTGTTTGCATACAAAAACAACAATATGGGAATTGTGAGTCCAATTTTGGTTATTTAGTTATTTATTCTCCAAACCAGTTTCAGCAACAAAATATCCCCGTCATCAGGAGGTTCTTTAAATCTAAAACATGCAGAAAATAACGTATTTATAAAACACTGTAGAACATTATTACATTTGTACTTTTCTTTTATTTAAATATTGTTTTCTGTGAATACTTTCATACTACATTACAGCTTGGTTCTAAGTCGTCGCTGTTTGCGGAGTATTTTCTGTGCGTTTTCTGCTGCCATTTTTTTCGGCTTACATCATGTCATCTGCAACTACCTGTGCGGATGTTAGTTTACAAATACAAAAAAGTGAACTTACATATGTCAGCATTATACACTTTGGATTGCGGTAGTGTTGTGGATAAGTTTCAGTGCGTACTAGTCTGTTACTTAGTTTGTCGTGTACTCACGTTCGTCAGACGGCTTGCACTTAATTTCAAACACAGGAAAACGAAACTTTCGCACTTCGTTCATAATCCAAAACTTTAAGCCATCCTGCTTTTCGCGTCTGTCGCGAGAAATGTATCACATGTGCTGGTTGTACTCTTGATGTCTGTTTTGTGGTGGTGGGCTATGAAAATTGTAGCGGGAGTCTGACGACTTCTGTTCCTTATTTATATCTCTGTGTGTGATGGGAGAGTGATTCTTTTGCATGTGTGTGCTTTCTGTTCTGTGTCATGGGTCAGTATTCTCTGAGGGGTAAAGAGTGTTGTTGCAAAGTGTTGTGTTTTCGTTTATTACGATTTTCCCTTCCACATAGCCTTTTGTATGTAGTGATTTTCTTCTATTGTTAGTTGTCGGTATAATCTGTTGTTGTGTTTCCGAATGTCTTGATCGCTTTCGATATTAGTAGGGTTACGGTTTTTGTTCATTAGATGTACTGCGAAAAAGGAATGTGTGCTGTAACTCTTTTGATCTCTTACGTGTTCTGTGTACCTCGTTCAGAAATTTCTGCTTCTTTGTACTATGTATTGGGCCCTACAGGAGTTACATGTGAGTAGGTATATTCCAGCAATGATGACTTTGTCTGAGGTTCCTTTGCCTGACCTTAGCCTTTTGTTAACTGTGTTGTTTGTTCTGAGTGTTATTGGAACCCCTTGCTTTTTAAAGATGTTTCCGATTCTAATGGTTCAGATGGCTCTGAGCACTATGGGACATAACATCTATGGTCATCAGTCCCATAGAACTTAGAACTACTTAAACCTAACTAGCCTAAGGACATCACACAACACCCAGTAGAGGCAGAGAAAATCCCTGACCCCGCCGGGAATCGAACCCGGTAACCCGGGCGCGGGAAGCGAAAACGCTACCGCACGAGTTTCCAATTCTCTATGATATTTTATTATTGTATGTCAGCGTGTACCATTTGTTTCTTTTTCCTGTTATGGTGGGGTCCGCTGTGTTGTCTGTGTGTTCTTGCTTTGGGTTTTTAGATCCTTTGGGTGTGCTCCTGAGCGGGTGGCCAATATTTTTATGTTCCATTTATCTCCTGTTGAGCTTGTGCTGGTTGTACTCCTGAGCGGGTGGCCACTATTTTTATGTTTCATTTTTACCTTGTTGTTGAGATTCTTTATGATGTCTGTTTTGCAGTCGTTTTATACAGCAATTTGTTAATAGTTCTCGTCTGTAGTTTTCTGGTTTAAGAGGCGTTCTGTTTATCCTGTGGAGCATGTGTGTGAAACTGGCATATTTAGCCACTATCGAGTGCTTGGATTAGCTATGGATGAGCGTGCTACTGGATGTGGCTTTGCTGTAGATGGAAAATTCATGTTGGTGGTTGTGTCTTGTAATTGTAAGATCCAAGAAATTTAGTTTCTTGTTTTTTTTTCTTTTTTTTGTATTTCGATTGTGAAGTGGATTTGTGGGTGTGCGGTGTTGATGTTACTGTGTAGTTCTTCTATCCCATTTTGTATTTCATCTACAAGACAAATGATGTCATCCACATATCGGTACCAGTAGATGTGTTTTGTTTTTCTGTGTATGCAATTAGCTGCAAGCCATCCGACGAACATGAGTACACGACAAACTAAGTAACAGACTAGTAGACACCGAAACTATATCCACAACACTACCGGAATCCCAAGTGTATAACGCTGACATATGTAAATTCACGTTTTTGTATTTGTTTGCTATCATCCGCTTATACAGTTTCAGATGACATGATGTATGCCGAGAAAAACGGCAATAGAAAAAACACAGAAAATGCGCCGCAAACAGCGATGACTGTCTTAAATTCATGCTGTAACGTATAATAAATAAGACAGTGTGAAAGTATTCAGAGAAAACAATGTTTAAAAAATAGACATTGCAAATTTAATAATGTTTTACAGCGTTTTATAACTATGCTATTTTCTGCATGTTTTAGATTCAAAGAACCCACTAATGATGGTGATATTTTGTCGCTGAAATTAGTTTGGGAAATAAATAAATGACAAAATACGTTTTGCATCAAGGCACAATTTCCATACTGTTGTTACTGTACTACATGTTACAAATCTAACTTTCAGATACCCAGCCCATTCGCAACAGGTGAAAAAATGTGTTGTAGGAAAACACAGAATACAAATGAGAGCTACAATCACTCAATACAGATGTGTTGCCCAAAAACAATATTTGATACCTGACTAGTGTTAAGCTGTGTGAATGTAGGTAGGAATAAGTGCCTGCAGAGGCTAGGCTTCCATCCAGGTGCATTCATACAGAAGATACTCAGAAGCATCAATGAAGCGCAACTGGACAAAGCTCAGGCAGCAGAAGAAAAAATTTAAAAGCTGGTTAGGCAAAGGAGGCAGGGGAAGAGATTACTCGCGGAAGACGAGCAAGAAAATAAAGATTGTGGATATGGACAGCTAGAGCTATAGCAATATGGTCAAAAATTGAAATAAATTCTTTAAATGCGAAGTCCCGCAAACTGATTTTTTATATATAATGTACCTTTTCTCAGCAATTATAAAAGCGTGACCCGTCTGAATAATCGTAAAATGTTCAAAAGTCAGTCCTTTTATTAAAAGTTGTGCAATCCAAGGGTGCAGCCTAAAAAACTGCTGCGTGAGTTGTTTTTGAAGTAGACCATGGCAAACGTAAATGAAAATTTCAAAACAGAACTAGCGACGCAAGAGCATTTCGTTACTAAGGTTCCAATTTAGCAGGTAGTTAAGCACTTTCGTGTGAAAGTAAATAAGGAAACAGATGAACAGTTGAAAGGAATCTATCTGAGTCACATTTGCGTTACCATACATATGCCACAGTTTGGCACAAATATAAAAGCATATACAGTGAAATCACTATATTTTAAGCTTGTACCACGATTTAAGATTATTTTACAGTACGCAGATATACACAAAACATATCGCTAAAGAAACTTAAGATAATACCAGCTGTAAGGTAAATATGAAGAAAACTAAAGAAGGTTAGGGAGCACACATCTGGAGATTAAAGCGTTAATGCAACACTGACCTGACACCAAATTTAGTACACACAAGTTCTTGTTTCGTATCAAATCAAAAAAGTATTCTGTAAATTTGAATACCTTTCAGATACAGTAAGACAGGCCAATTGTTGGTTCAAGATTTTGCAGTAAGCGATTTTCCTGTGCTTCGGAAAAGCTGCAGGAAAGCAGTAAGTGGTGTAAATTTCCTTCTTCTTACTTCCAACAGTAACATAAAATGTTATCATCGATGCCAATGCGATGTAAGTGGTAAGAAGTAGAGCCATAGTCGGTATGAATTCGTACTAAGGTGATTATCGCTTAGTGCTCGCTTGATACTTTAGAAACCAATAAGACTTCGTGTATGTAAGCAGACTGAAAGGATGAACGAAAATTTGTACCAAGGCTGGGATTCGAAAGCAAGCCTCCTCCTCACTATGTGGATGCACTAACCACTACGCAATCCTGGCACAGTGGCTTCGCACAACTGCCTGACTGTCCCCAGCGCGCTGCCTTCCTCAGTCCAATTTCCCATTCGCAGTTCGGCCCACTTGGTACTTGAGGTGTCAATGAGAATTTGGATTGAGAAGGAATACGTGCTAGGGTAGTTCGTGAAGTTCTGTACAGCCATTTTGTCAGGATGGGATAGTGACCAGCGCATCTGACTACTGAGCAAGACACCTGGGTTCGAATCCCAGCCATGATATAAATTATTTTCATTCATCGCTTCATAGATGTTTTAGACCTGAAAATGTCTCTGGAACCATGTAGTTTCATTTGACTAATTACTTACTGTACTGCAGTGGAGTATTCACCTTCATGAGGGCTGTAAGACACCAGTCCTTTGCCCATTCTTATAGGCCAGTTTCCGAGGCCATATCTTGAGAACGGCAGACCGTAGATTGATGGTTTGTGTGGGACGAGAAACACAGCTATATGACTTCCGCAGATACAACGACAAAATATATTCAGAAGAAAGGGAACGCAGTTTAGGATTTAATGTCGTGTCTACAAAGAGGTCATTCGAGATGCAGCAGAATCTCACATTACGGAAGGATTGCAAACGAAAACCGTCATATAAGTTTTCCTTATGAGAGTTTGGGAAATTACGAAAAAATAATCCTGGTGGCCCATCGTGTATTTGAAGTCGAGTCCTCCCGATGTTGTCTCAACACCTACGTCCTCCCACTTGACCTGTTTCCCCAATGACAGCTCTCGTCTCTTCCATCAATCCACTTGTTTGCTACGTGTGTCCTGACAAATCTTGACGCTTATGCTGTGTTCCATTTTTATCCTGTCGGAGGCGAACAATTTGAAGGTGCTGATGTAAAGATATGTTTGTTTACTTGTTTTCGTCGCTATTGGGTGTTTGACTAATAGAGACACTCTAAGGCAGTGAAATAACATGCGCTACTGCAATCTAAAGACTTATCTACTGAATTTGGTCAGCCACAATGAAATTTGTAGAGTTTCCTGCTTCATTTTGTCGGGGTAAATGTCACCATGCTAATGGATTCCTGAAGTTAAAATACTGCCCATTTCTTTCTTGTTATTCCGACATCATCGCCACAGTAAATGCATCCGGCTTTTCGGTACTGAATAAATTCTGTGTACGAGAATGAAATTTCTAAAAATGTACGTTTGTAACACGGCATTTCGTGGAAGTGAATCAGGGGAAACCGAAAAATAAGATAATATAAGCGACTCAGATGTATCTAGACTGACAAAAATAATAAACGCGGAGGTTCTCCGCAGAATCGATAATGAAAATAACGTATAGAGAACATAATACTATAAATTCCAGAGAGGTGTTTCATTAGCGGTCAGTGCGGAATTTATAGTACAAGAGAAATGACTGGTATATTATTCTTACGAAAACTCTTTTCAGCACGTCACGGCGAATAAACATACTGATCTTTACAAAATTCCATGACGGGTTAGAGAAACGTTCAGAGATGGCAGACTCGAGTAACAAATGTAGATAAATGGGATTGATGATTACTGCCCAAAGGCGTAAATTACGTATTCATGTAATTATATAGTTACCGCCTATTAGTATCGTGGGGCAGCCACTGAAGCGACAGCCGACGTCATGTTCGAAGGTATACGACCGATCAACTTATCATAATTCTTCCGTAAAAAATACACCTGAGAAATGAAAAGAAATAATTGGTCACTCGATCTCATGGTGACTCTGCTTAGTAATATTGAAAAGGTAACGAGAGAATACGTAATGTATTCTGTCATTTTACCCTCGAACAGTTCGTCACCAATCCTTTTCTCACATCTAATAAGAAATATACAATTATTCATACAAATTTATGGTTATTATCATGGGATATGATCGGATATGGTATTATAATTAAATTCCACATACGCATTTCCAAAAGTATCTTACGTCTTATCTAAAGTTACGGTAGATAGAAACATGTGTACTTCAGCCAGACAAGAAAGGACTTCACAGAATGGGGAGAAAAAATTAAGTAATCATTTGTTTTGCAGAAAAAGGTATACAAATTTCGTTTCCGTTTGGCCTCTTTGACAAAAGTCTCTGACCAAACGTTTATTCTATGATTTAAATTACAAAACGGATTTTTACATGGAAAGACAGAAACGGCAATTCATACTGTATCAAAGTATTAATATGAAGCTTTTGGTACATGTATATTATAAATATATTGTCCTCACGTAACTTTATATATATATATATATATATATATATATATATATATATATATATATATATAAAGTTACGTGAGGCATATATATATATGCTTTTGGTACATGTATATTATAAATATATTGTCCTCACGTAACTTTATATATATATATATATATATATATATATATATATATATATATATATATATAAAGTTACGTGAGGCATATATATATATGCCTTCCAATATAATTATAATAGCTTTCGAAGTCACATGGCATCTAACCTCAGCTGCAAACAAAGAATCGACATATTACAGTATGTCCGCTAGAATATTAGCACAGCACGAAGAAATCGTCCATCAGTCTATCAACAAATCTGAAAATACGTTTAAGTTCAGGTGTTTCGTAACTATTGATGGATTAATGAATAATTTCGTCATGGGCAAGTGGTATGTTGACCGGCGAACTATGTATTGATTCACGATTCATGCTCAAAGCGCGAAAATGGATACTTTGGTTTTCAAAATAACTGCAGTGAAACTCGTAAGAAACAAATATACCTATTCCTATGTAGAAATATACATTTTCTCTTGTGTGATTGTATAAATGACCTGTGCGAGTCGGCTGCCATAGCTGATGCCTTTTGATGAAAAGACTGGAATAAGTTTTAACGCAAAATTTGGCAAGGTAACACACAATCCATAGGACTTTTGGAATCGTTTTGTTCAGGAGGGGTAAAAATTCGGTCTTCACGCTCCGTAATATAAGCAGCAATAAAAGGTTTTTGACAGTTCTACAATTTCCGCTAAGATCATTAGCTTGTGTCGAAACATCACAACGGTCAGAGCTTTCCCAAATTTCCAATATGATAAATTACTCAGACAGAAATTTTCGCGAGTACAGAAAACGTTATTGAATTTTCAGAAATATACTAGAAGTACAAATTGAAAAATTTGTAATGTAGCAGGATGAAGTGTGAGTGTCTGTAGTATTCAATGACACTAAAGTGAATAGCAAATTAAATTGACGGAAACAAAAAAAAGTCACAGTACCGTGAAGGAGTTGTAGGACGGAAACGTGTTCATAGCTCTCAGTCACAATTACGCTAGTCAGCAAGCAGCTACGTAGACGCAAATTGCTTGAAGATACTGTATTCTGCATCTTATCGCTATCTGGAAAATTTTGATTATGTTTGAAAATAAAATCGGAGATCTTCCAGATCGAAGGCATTTCTAATGTACGGAGAGGAGAAGCGTTCCTAAGCATGTCTTTCTAATTTCGTCATAAAAAGGCATTTAGAAGAACGGGGTTGGAGGCAGGGGCAGGGTGCAAAATCTGTCCATCTGTACACGGACTAACCCGTACTAAACACTGCGTCCTCTTAAACAGAAAATCAGATATAACTTCGATAAAAATCATAAATCTGGAAACAGCCTCCCTTGGTCTATGAAACACAGCTGACTCTACATCACGAACTTCAGAGTTCTTTCGGTTTGCGACTGCAAAGGAAAACTCGTGATCACGATTACTGCTCTATTCAGTTCTCCCGCTCTATAAACGAGATCGTGGGTGCGACCGGCAGTTGCTGAAATTCTCTCTTCTTTCTCATAATATAACAAGAATTTATGTCTGAAGAAGTAACAGTCCGGTACGCAAAGTTGCGAACTATCGGGAAACTTATGAAAAACCGGTTGTGGAGCAGTGGCTCGCCCGTCGGCTATAAATCGCGGGCTGCGCGTGGCGTCACTGGGACTCGACAACATCTCCCCTGCGGCGCGGGACTCGCCGACAGCCAACTTGTTGCGGAGCCCGCAAATAAAACGAGCAAAATGTCCTCCTCCTAACCATTCTTCGCCTTCTTTGCTAAACTTCGAAAGCAGTTACCCAACCTCTTTCGAAGACCTGAAAAGTTGTGGCAAAAATGTAGCCAGTTTCTTTCGGTATATTCTCATGTTTTCAACGCTTGCTCGAAAATGATGTATTAATAATAGGAATAAACGAAATGGTGACATACGATGGTAGACTGAAAGTTCTGGTTAGAACAGCTTACAATACACTGACGGAAAAAAATCGCAACACCAACAAATTATTAATGTTCGAGGTGCATTCAAGTTCTAAGGCCTCCGATTTTTTTTCTAATTAACTACTCACCCGAAATCGATGAAACTGGCGTTACGTCTCAACGTAATCGCCCTGCAGACGCACACATTTTTCACAACGCTGACGCCATGATTCCATGGCAGCGGCGAAGGCTTCTTTAGGAGTCTGTTTTGACCACTGGAAAATCGCTGAGGCAATAGCAGCACAGCTGGTGAATGTGCGGCCACGGAGAGTGTCTTTCATTGTTGGAAAAAGCCAAAAGTCACTAGGAGCCAGGTCAGGTGAGTAGGGAGCATGAAGAATCACTTCAAAGTTATCACAAAGAAACTGTTGCGTAACATCAGCTCGATGTGCGGGAGCATTGTCTTGGTGAAACAGCACACACGCAACCTTTCCCGGACGTTTTTGTTGCAGTGCAGGAAGGAATTTGTTCTTCAAGACATTTTCGTAGGATGCACCTGTTACCGTAGTGCCCTTTGGAACGCAATGGGTAAGGATTACGCCCTCGCTGTCCCAGAACATGGACACCATCATTTTTTCAGCACTGGCGGTTATTCGAAATTTTTTTGGTGGCGGTTAATCTCTGTGCTTCCATTGAGCTGACTGGCGCTTTGTTTCTGGATTGAAAAATGGCATCCACGTCTCATCCCACCTGGATGACACTTCGTCGTCATGCAGGATTGTGTGCACAGAACCCACAGAAATGCCAACTCTGGAGGCGATCTGTTCAACAGTCATTCGGCGATCCCCCAAAACAATTCTCTCCACTTTCTCGATCATGTCGTCAGACCGGCTTGTGCGAGCCCGAGGTTGTTTCGGTTTGTTGTCACACGATGTTCTGCCTTCATTAAACTGTCGCACCCACGAACGCACTTTCGACACATCCATAACTCCATCACCACATGTCTCCTTCAACCGTTGATGAATTTCAATTGGTTTCACACCACGCAAATTCAGAAAACGAATGATTGCACGCTGTTCAAGTAAGGAAAACGTTGCCATTTTAAGTATGTAAAACAGTTCTCATTCTCGCCGCTGGTGGTAAAATTCCATCTGCCGTACGGTGCTGCCATCTCTGGGACGTATTGACAATGAACGCGGCCTCATTTTAAAACAATGCGCATGTTTCTATCTCCTTCCAGTCCGGAGAAACAAAATCGGAAGCCTTAGAACTTGAATGCACCTCGTAGGTTAATGAAATTTCGCGAATACTTTTATCTACGTGACACATTTAAGTGCGGAAGATGACAGGTTTATGTAAGCGCGGCATAACATATTGCAAGTGTCAAACGCTGGTGCATTAATAACAGGTGAAATATCCAGAATGTTAGATGCAAGTATGCAAACGTGCATGCATTGGGTTGTACAGGTGCCGGATATTAGTTTGTGTGATGGAGTCCCATGCCTGCTGTATTTGGTCGGTCAATAAAGGAACGGTTAGAGCTGATTGTAGATGACGCTGGAAATGTCGTCTGATGATGTCCCACATGTACTTCATTGGAGACAGATCTGGTGATCGAGCAGGCCAAGACAGCATGTTAACAGTCTATAGTGAATGTTGAGCTTTGACACCTTTATGTGGGCAACGTTAGCGTGTGGAAAAAGGCCCTGAAATGCTGTTTATGACTGTCAGCACTACAGGTCGAATCATCAGATTGACGTACAAATTTGTGATTACGTTGTGCAGGATAACCACGAGAGTCACAAGCTGCGACATCGTCGCGAAAAAACAGTGACCCGTAAATGTAATAAGTTTCCTTTAATTTACGACTCTGGTCACAAAATTTTTGTTAACAGATTACCGATTTCGGTCTTTAATGACCATCATCAGATCTGCAGCAAAAATGGGAAAAACATAAATACACTCGCAAACTGTATACAGCTTCAGAACAATACATAGACCATAATGAAAAGTGGTACTGACAAAATTTACATTTGAGCGCTTTAAATATGAAGAGGCATACCTGTTTCATGAAACAGAGGGCGCTGATTATGTGCAGCACTATGTTTTCTTTAATTTGTGGCTCCTTTAGCGATTTGTTTTATGGTTGTTTAATATTACCCGATGCACTATCAACGGTGTTTAATATTTAGGTCATTATCTAGAATGTTGCCACTTGAGCACATGTCAACCACTGTTTCTTAACTCTTCCTCTTTTTAACAATATTACTTTTGTCGTGTTCTTCTTTTTATTGCTTTTTATTACTGTAATGCCTTTTATACGCTATAAGCTTATTACAGCCTTCAACTATTGTATCCTCCCTTTATTTTGGCTGTTTCAATTAATTATTGAAAACTAGTGTATGCCTACATTAGTGACATCTGGTGAAATTACAACACAAACATCTTTTGGCTGCTGTACGGAAGCTTGTTTTAAACAGTAGTACTACTGACAACATGACTCGTGCATGGCTGCAGCACTTTAGGACTTTGTTTTTATGAAACAGGTATGCATCTTCATATTTAAAACGCGCAAATGTAAATTTTGTCAGTAATACTTTTCATTATGGTCTATGTATTGTTCATAAGCTGTATACAGTTTGCGAGTGTATTTATGTTTTTCCCATTTTTGCTGCAGATCTGATGATGGTCATTAAAGACCGAAACCGGTAATCTGTTAACAAAAAAAAAAAGTTTGTGACCATAGACGTAAATTAAAGGAACCCACGAGAGTGTTCCTGTTGTCACACGAAATCGAACCCCAAGCAATGACTCCTGGTGTAGATACAGTGTACCTAGTACGCAGACAGGTTGGTTGTAAGCCCTCAGCTGGTGTCATTCTAACCAACACACGGTCTTCACTGACACGGAGCCAGAACCAGATTTCTTTAGAAAACAACAGATCTCCACCCTGCCCTCCAATGAGCTGTCGCTTTACATCACGGAAGTCGCAAATGGCGGCGGTTTGGGGACAGTGGAACGCACGCTACAGTTCTTTGTGTCAAATTGCTGCTGCAGATGCAGTACGACGCACCAGAGCCCAAAACCGACCACGATGGTCGTCCCTCTCCGTAGTACCACGTGGCCGTCCAGAGCCCGGTATTTTTGCGTACATTCTCGTGACCACCGCTGCCAGTAATCATGTACAGTGGCTGGAGTCATGCAAAGTTTTACCGCAGTACCGGAGTAGGAATATCCAGATTCTGGTACCTCTATTACACGACCTCGTTCAAACTCACTTAGGTGTTGATAATGGCGTATTTGTATGCTTAAGGACGTTCTTGACTAAGAGCAACTCACCGCATGCAATTTCAAAGGTGACTAAGGCACACGATCGACTAGCGCCAAATCTGAATAGACATCGTCTTTCAGATGTAGAAACTCACCTAGAAACTTACGTTTACGTCGTACAACTCCTTCTAGGCACTGTGACTTTTTTTTGTTTCTGTCAATTTATTTTACTATTCACTTTAGTGTCGTTGAATACTACAGACACTCACACTTCATCCTGCGACATTACAAATTTTTCACTCTGTAGTTCTAGTATATTTCTGAAAATTCAACAACGTTTTCTGTACTCACGAAAATTTCTGTCCGAGTAATTTATCATATTGGAAATTTCGGAAAGCTCTGAGTGTTGTGATGTTTGTACGCAAGCTAATGATCTTAGCGGGAATTGGAGAACTGTCAAAAACCTTCACAATTTTAATTGCTATTTATATTACGGAGCGTGAATACCTAATTTTTACGCCCGCTGAACAAAACGATTCCAAAAGTCCTGTGGATTGCGTGTTACCTCGCCAAATTTTGCGTTAAAAGTTATTCCAGTCTTTTCATCAAAACGCATCAATTATGCCAACCAAATCGCACAGGTCATTTATACAATCACACAAGACAAAATGTATATTTCTATGTAGGAAGAGATATATTTGTTTCTTACGAGTTTCACTGCAATTATTTTCAAAAGCAAAGTATCCATTTTCACGCTTTGAGCATGAATCGTAAATCAGTACATAGTACGCCTGTCAACATATCACTTGCCCATGACGAAATTATTCATTAATCCATCAGTAGTTATGAAACACCTGAACGTAAACGTATTTTCAAATTTGTTGATAGACTGATGAATAATTTCCTCGTGCTCTGTTGATATTCTAGCGGACGTACTGTAATATGTCGATTCTTTATTTACGGCTGAAGTTAGATCCCATGTGACTTCGGAAGCCATTATAATTACATCGGAAATATAAATACATGCTTATATAAATAGATACATATATAATCAAAAAAGGAATAAATAATATTTACACACATCAAAAAAGTTTTGCATCACCTCGGTTCCAAGAGTTCTGGAACCTGTACAGAAAATTGCAATAGCGAGCAACATAAACATCATTTAGCGCCCTTTTTATTGCTCATGAAAACCACATATTGCATGTCGTACCACCATACAGCGAGACCTTCAGAGGTGGTGGTCCAGATTTCTGTACACTACAGTACCTCTAATACCCAGTAGCAACTCCTCTTGCATTCATGTATGCCTGTATTCGTCGTGCCATACTGTCCACAAATTCATCAAGGCATTTTTGGTCCAGATTGTCCCACTCCGCAACGGCGATTCGGCATAGATCCCTCAGAGTAGTAGTGGGTCACGTCGTCCATAAACAGCCCTTTTCAATCTATCCCAGGCATGTTCAATAGGGTTCATGTCTGGAGAACATGCTGGCCACTCTAGTCGAGCGATGTCGTTATCCTGAAGGAAGTCATTCACAAAATGTGCACAATTGGGGGCGGGAATTGTCGTCCATGAAGACGAATGCCTCGCCAATGTGCTGCCGATATGGTTGCACTATCGGTCGGAAGATGGCATTCACGTGTCGTAAAGCCGTTACGGCGCCTTCCATGACCACCAATGGCGTACATAGGCCCCACGTAGTGCCACCCCAAAACAGCAGGGAATCTCCACCTTACTGCACTCGCTGGACAGTGTGACTAAGGCGTTCACCCTGACCAGTTGCCTTCAAACACGTCTCCTACGATTGTCTGGTTGAAGGCATATGCGACGCTCATCGGTGAAGAGAACTTGATGCCAATCCTGAGCGGTCCATTCTGTACCGCGAGCATAGTGTCGTGGTTGCAAAGATGGACCTCTCCATGGACGTCGTGAATGAAGTTGCGCATCGTGCAGCCTATTGCGAAGAGTTTGAGTCTTACCACGAAGTCGTGTGGTTACACGAAAAGCATTATTCGACATGGTGGCGTTGCTGCCAGGATTCCTCCGAACCATAATCCGCAGGTAGCGGTCATCCACTGCAGTAGTAGCTCTTGGGCGGCATGAGCGAGGCACATCATCGACAGTTCCTGTCTCTCTGTATCTCCTCCATGTCCGATCAACATCGCTTTGGTTCACTCCGAGACGCCTTGACACGTCCCTTGTTGGGAGCCGTTTCTGGTACAAAGTAACAACGCGGACGCGATCTAACCGCGGTATTGACAGTCCTGGCATGGCTGAACTACAGATAACACGAGCCGTGTACCTGATTCCTGGTAGAATGACTGGAACTAATCGGCTGTCGGAGCCCCTCCGTCTAATAGGCGCTGCTCATGCAATGTTGTTTACATCTTTGGGCGGGTTTAGTGACACCTCTGTACCGTCAAAGGGACCGTGTCTGTGATGCAATAATCACAATCAACGTCTGTCTTCAGGATTTTTGGGAACCGGGGTGATGGAAAATTTTTTTTGATGTGTGTATTTTCAGAGCACTCTTGATAATGGTCTGTGCGATGGAAACCTGTTCTATATAAAATGAAAGTGGAGCTGGTGCTACAATTCTATTAAAATCTTATTCTACAGTAACCCATTCCCCGTGTTTTTACGTCGGTCATGTCGAACATTCTGGACAAGAATGGCAAGTAAATAGTCACTTATTAGTATGTGGCAATGGTCTGTCTATGCGTGACGTTCAAACCTGTACTTGATTCAGTTTTCACATTGAACTGTAGGTTCACTACAGCTTGTTAGCTGAGGGGGTGTCTATTTTTGATTTAATCCATAACGGATATGAGATCATTGTTGTAAAAATCAATCGCTTTTAAAGCTGACGATCTAAATCTACTCAATAAAGATTTTAAATATAACATGCAAAGCGTATTAACAAATTGGTAATGAATTTGTTTGTAGCAGAAGAACCGCAGCAGGTGTCGAAAAATTGAATTTAGATGAAAAGGGAAATGTGGGACACAAGCACGCTAAAGCCGTTCAAACTTGAAAATATAAACTGTCGAATAAAGGCTATAATAACAGATTACAGAACTGTTAGTTCTTCTAACGAATAGCTTGATAATAATCAAGCTAAGGCTGAAAAATGCGATATTCAGGGCATTATTTGTGAACAGAATACATCAACAAAGCACCGCTATTATTTTACCGAAAGTGTTAAAGATCCAACGAAAACGATTACAAGCGGATTTTAAGAAGTTATTTAAAAGAACGTCTTTGCTGCTCGCTGAGGGGAAAACGTTTCTCTGTCATGAGCCCAAAAACACCATGGCATTGGTCCCATTTAAAGATACACACAGAAAATAATCCGTCTAGGTCGACTGTTAGTTCCAGGAACGGCCCTTTAGGCAAAATTACCAAATTCTTGATCAAATGTTAAATGGGTTTTGAATCTTCGATCGTAATTTTTCAGTCATTGGCAACTCAGCATTGATTAATGAAATCAAGGATAAATCTGTTACCGACACTGCCTGCCTTATATATTTAGACATTAAAAATCTTCATGCGAATGCGCCTGTTAACGAGGTCGCCGAGGGTATAAAAGCAAATTTGCTAAATTATAAAAGATTTTTCAGTAAGAAATTGTCTGCTTTATTGAACTTCTAGAATTTATTCTGCAATGTAACTGCTTTTCCCATAATAATAAATTTCATGTGCAAGAAGACATATTATTTTCATTAATCATCTTGAAAAAAGGATCCTCATTAACCTGACACACCCCGTACGTTAAGTATTAGAGGCCACTACAAGCTCTTTGTTGACGATACACAACTTCTGATCGTGGAGGGGAAAAAGAAGATATTGAAACTGTAAATAGATTTAATGAGTTAAACAATAAAATTGATTTCACTATAGAACAGGAGAAAAATGGTGAAGTGCAATTTCTCGATTGACATATTATGAAGCGATATGTTAGGCACGTCTTCTTATTATGTAGGATACCAGCTAAAACAATAAATTTTTTGATACGCGGTAACTCCTATCATATGAACAGCCAAAAACTTTCTGTCATTCCGTGTGTAAGTCCCAATGAAATCCCAATGAATAAGCAAGACAGAGCGATTGAGCTAAGCAACATAAAACAGCTAACCCGAGCTATCATGAAAACGCTATGAACAAATGAATGCCCAACAAAGGAACATTACCAAAGTCTCAATTTCTTATATGAGTAATCTTTCTAAGAAAGTGGCTAATATTTATAAATATTTTCCAGTGTATGTTATATTTAAGGCTAGCTATACGCTGCGATTTAAGCTAAGGAACAATTTACAACAAAAAGTAGACAAATACGAAAGAACTGGTGTCTATAAAATTAAATGTAACATATACATTGTGAATCACACACCCCAAACCGATAGGTCTTTAAACTTAAAGTACAAAGAACGTAGTGACGCTTTTAGTGTTAACAATTTCGAGAAAATCAGCAGCAGCCATGCATATCAGAAAACTGCTCACACCACTTTTTAAATTGATGAAAATCTCACAATTTTGCATACACAAGATAAAGGCAAGAAACTGTATGTACTAGAAGAATTGGAGATTACCGAATAGGGTGGAAAACCATAACACATTAAAAGTACCGCTTGCAGTTGACACGAATAAGTTTTTCAGAAACTTTTCTGATCTTTTCCAGTACCTGTAGTTCTTTACAGGACTTTCAGTAGGGCGTTACCTACTTGTTCCTGAGACGATTCGGATTTTCGGGGTACCAAGAATCGTTATAAACCACCTTTGTTTCTTCGGTATCTCTTTGTTTTCATGTTTACATAACGGACTCGTGCTATTTACGTGTTTGACAGGGGGGTGTAGCTTTCAGGTAGATGCATGAGCTGTACACGCGTTCGGCTATTACTGAGACGCTGCGGCTATTACTGAGACGCTCCCACGACAACATATGCATTTTATTCTAGTTTATTTTATCAGTTGATGAGCATGTGGATGTACGTCATATGAATACCTGGCCACAGGAGAAGTAGCCACGTTATATTATTATTTTTATTGCTATTGTTAATGTTTTATATTTGTTGCTCTTACACATTAGTCGTACAGTAATTATGAAGATAAAGACTTGGCCTTCGAAACGCGTCAATTCTTGTGTTTTCAAATCGGTGAACAGGAGATCGTACCAACACACACCGAAGTGGCGTATAATTTAGAGGAACACACACGTCAACATAATAGTATAATCATACCGATTGGGCGACTGTAGTCGTCAAATCAGCTCTCGAGGAGTAGAAGTCACTGTTGGTTCTCTTTAAATTAGCTTCACATTTTAGTTGAATTAATCCCAATGAAAATGCATAGACACATGCTTCAGACGTGATATAACGCTTTTGTGACTCCTGTTGGGATGTGTAATTGGACGGTTCAAAAATGGTTCAAATGGCTCTGAGCACTATGGGACTTAACATCTGAGGTCATCAGTCCCCTAGAACTTAGAACTACTTAAACCTAACTAAGGACATCACACACATACATGCCCGAGGCAGGGTTCGAAACTGTGACCGTAGCGGTCTCGCAGTTCCAGACTGAATTGCCTAGAACCGCTCGGCCACACTGGCCGGCTAATTGGACGGTTCATTTGGCACATCGTTATCTGTGGAAAGCCTATGTAGGCGACCCTAAATAATAAAAATGTGAGTACTAAAAGGCATCCGATAAATTTGCTTTATAGATAAACCACACCAATCTAAAATATTTCTGGTAAACCAACAAGCAAAGTAGGACTGTAGTCGGACACAAAGTACTTGAATAATGATAACAAAACCAGCGGTTGTAATTGAATCCATACACAAACTTCCACATGTCGTCATCCGTATGCTCTAAGAAGGACTCGTACGTTACGTACACTCTCGTTAACTTAAGCCTCTGGAACTAATAAAAAATTCTGAATCCAAAACAACAAACGTATTAGAAGTTGTGAATATGGACAACTTTCGGCTGTACAAGGGAATGTCGGCAATGAAAGTTTGTTGCCGCACTGGGACTCGACCCCAGATTTCCTGTTTCACGCAAGCTGTCACCTTTCTGTGCTATCCATGTAAGAATCACGGCTACACACAAACTTCCATACGTCTCCGTCCCTTTGTCCTAACAAGTAGTCGTTCGTTGCGTACAATCTCGTCGAGAAATGACATATTTATTGCTAGACGGGGATGGCACTGTCGAATAAATATTAAGTAGCAGTAACAGTGATATTAAGAAGTACGAAGCACTGTTCCTTCGAACATCCATGCATAACACAAGCACAAATATTTATTTACTTGCCAATAACAGGCCGTCTACTCTCAATAAATATGTCCTTCCTGGATGAGAAATAACAGACCGCAATTGCATGTTCATTGGCATGAATATAGCACATAAAATTTTAACATAATTTGAAATTTGTTATTAATAACCAAGCATTATGCATTGTGGCACAGGGACGACGAAGTATGGAAGTTTGGGACTGGCCGTGTTTCGTGCACGGATAGCCGAAGTGGGTAAGGTGGCCGCTTACGTAAAGAAGGAAATCCGGATTCGAGTCCCATTCGGACGTGCATCCGTGACCGAAGGACCATTGCATCGTACTTCTTAAAAACACAGTTACTGCTATTTCGTATTTATTTGCCACTACCTGGGCTTCGACTCTCAGTAATTATTCCCTTTTTGGACAGAAATGTATCTAACGTACGACTACAGGTTGTGTCAATTTATTTTATTTCCTTTGCTGTTTTATTTTAGAATGTTATACATTAATTGTACATTAATTGGCATGAATAAAGCATACAACATTTTAACATAATTTGGAATTTGCTATTAATAACTAAGCATTATGCATTGTGACACAGGGACGGCTACGTGTGAACGTTTGCGACTGGCCATGATTCGTGCACGGATAGCCGAAGCAATTAAAGCGACTGCTCGCGTAAGGCGGGAAGTACGGATTCGAGTCCCGCTGCGGCACAAATTCTCACTGCCGTCAGTCGAATGTACTACCAAAGGTGGTCCATATTAGCAACTGTTAATACATTTGCTGTATTTCTTGTCGTCTGAAGTCACTGTAGTACCTTTTTCTTCGGACATGAGTGCAAGTCCGAAGGAATACTGCGTCGTATTTCTTAATAACACTGGCACTACTATTTCGTACTGAAAACAGAGGTCTTATACTAAAGTCAAAAAGTTTGCAAGACAATTCATATGCTTCGTTTCAATAGTAAATAAAGTACCGAGAACTGACCCTTCTATTCAGACGTAACAATTATGCCAGCATCAGTATCTGCGATTTTAAGTACGTTTGCAAAGATGTGCTTTCATCAGATCCACGTGAGGGTACAAAAGAAATAAGTAGCACTAACATAAAAGCTGGAAAGTTTGGGTCCAAAGCCATCAGATCATCTGATTCTCTGATATCTGAAGACTCTGACAGCGATGAGTCCGTCGACAGAATGTCTGAGGCAGCCAAAATATGTCATATGTCATATGTCCACAGTCACTACAAACTATTAGTACTTACTCCAAAGTTGCCACAGGCTCGTTGTCCGAACTGCATTCGAGCCTTTGTTAACACTGCTGACTGGAAAGTGGTAGACGAGTTACAGTCTAGCGACAACTTCCCAAAGTCCTAAGTCTACACTCCCACACAGGCGTCATTTCGATATCATGGGCGAACTTATAGCTATGCAAAGGTTCAAAAGTCATATGGCTGCAGAGAATTATAGAAAAACATTTAGTATGCTTATTTTTAGATCCGCAGTAGGCGTGTGAACTCGTCATTTGGAGGAGGAATGTCCTGAGGTAATAACTAACAAGATTCAGCTATAAAGCATATCAGGAGGCTGTGGGGTGCATTCGTACGCTCGAGCTGTTTTCAAGGCTAATAGAAATCCATTGAGTTGTGTCTGCCAGGTGTATTAACAGTGTGTTTCTGTGGTCTGACATCACACTCGCACCCCCCCTCCCCCCCAAAAAAAACTAACTTCTGTAACAAGTATTCTTAGAAGTGTTAATTCCTGGAAGATAATTTTAGGTACAATACATCAAGGAAGCAGTGCATAACAGATCTAGGAAACAGAGTGCCCGTTCACGTTTATGCGTCTCTTGCACTGATAACAGGGTACTCAAATACGTAGAGAAAGAGATTTTACTGCCTTAATGTCAGGATACAAAAATGAGGTACCACTTCAGTGCTACACTTACAGATTAGATGACAAATGGAGAGATTATTATTATTATTATTATTATTATTATTATTTGCTAGGTACCAGATATGATTGGGTAACATAATCTAAACATTTTACATATCAAGTAACCAAAGACAGACGATGTGAGTAACTGAAACGATGCAGCTGTGCACATTGGTATCTGAGTCTGCTGGTATCAATACGCATTATACAGGAAATGTAAGTTAGATGTAACTTTAACTTAATTTCGTACAAACAGTTTATAAGTCATGTACTGAAGAAAATCAATAAAATATTATGCCACAATTTTTAAAAACCAGGAAGAATGCTATGAATATATAGCTTACCTTACTCTTTTTATGTAGTATTAAGCACGGTATTCCACAGCCACTAGACGGCATACCGTACCTATAATGATAAATAAGTAAACATATAAATAAAGATTCTTAGTTTGACGAGACGACCAGCTAACAAGTGGTATTCGCGATTTACGACTATCAATACATTCTGAGAGAGGACAGACCACTGTTAGGTAAGGAATTTACCAGTCTTTTATGTGCTGACCGTTAAAGCGTCATATGGTGAGAAAATTCGTGTTTGTCTCATGAGGTTTTATTCAGAATGTTGAGCAAAAGTACTTAACTTGCTAATCTTTGTGGTTTCAACCAACCAATGTTTTTCATTTGCGAGATCATTAGAATTTACTGCGACTATTTACAACTATTATGTGCCTATATTTTCAGAGTAGTTTGGCGCCCGCTGCTTCGCTCGCGTAGGCTATATGCGCTCCAAAGATCTTTTTATTTAACCGAATTTTTATGTTGCTCACAAATTGCAACACCTTCTAAGCTTTGCACACCAATTAAGGCCGCATTAGCATGGTCTTTTTCAAATGTACTACTGACCAACAAGCGATTCTTGTAGCTGGAGTCCAGAGTCTTTGTTAATCATGCGTTATGCGCTCTGGTGGAGATATTTCCTCAGCAACTCTTATCCCCTAACAAATATATCTTAAGTCAAATACCAGTTTTTATAAATTTAGCTTTAAATTTTTTTAATATGACCAAATATTTTCTTAAAAATTTTCATCCCCTATTACACTCCCTTAGACGTTGCGTTTCCAGAAACACTAGAGTACTTTATTATTATTATTATTATTTGTAACAGAGAAGTCAAATATCAATGTTTACAGATGTAACTTTAAAATACTTTAGTAGTTCTTTAATAATGATGTATTTTCAGCCAAAACTTTCTCCCACTGTTTCACCCCCACATGATTAAATATCCAAAAACGCTTAAATATGTATTTCTTTATTTCTGACCGAAAAACCGAATACCAATATTCGTAGGTCTAGATCCAAAATTGCCTTGATAGCGACATTTTTCAAAAATTCTTCGGGTTTCAAGTTTCTATCCTTAGCCGTTTGGACTGGTCGATTATAAATCAGTGAGGACATTGCCTTTGTTCTTTGGGATTAATATATTTATCTGTAAGATACATGTATTTAATATTTTAGTCAGTAACGTCTGAACGTTAATTACGGTACTCTCATGCGCCAAAACCCAAATAACCAAAACAGCTACAATGTAGACATTTATTGTTTTACTGACAGACACAAATATTTCTACGTAACAGCTAGTACAAATGCACCTTTTTGAATGACGGAGCTATATTAATTGTGATGGAAAATAAATCTTAGGACAATTAATACGAGAAGTAGTTCGAAAAATACGGAACAGAGCAATAAAATTTCAACATCCTATGTGTTCTGAAGTCACTGGAGACAGAAGAATAGTAGAGAAAAGTTATGGGAAAAAGAGAGAAGAGAGGAAGAGGGATTGTAGTAACTGAATGACTGAATGCTTCTGTTAATTCAGCTGAAACATCCACGGTAGCAGAAGAATAATTTTGCTGTTTCTCATCACTTTATGGGTTTCTCACTATAACTGATAGTAGTGATTCCAGATAGTCTTGATAGTTCACTTACTCCACAAATAGCGACTGCTAAATCGTAAGTTAGTCCTAGAGTACTGTCCTGAGCTAGCTACAGACACTGAGGTGTCTAAATGCTGGTTCGGAATTGTCCGAACTTACACAATGCCTTGTGTTTTGGTGTCTGGAGGACCTCCGTACCCGACAGTACAAAGAGGATGCAATGAAAGTAGTCCACTGTTAACAGCGCTCTCTATGGAGGCTGTCCAAACCATTTTTTTTTCTTTTTTTTTTTTTACATGTACAATCTGCTGGAGAAAGTGACGCGCCAGTGTGGCCGAGCTGTTCTAGGCGCTTCAGTCTGGAACCGCGCGACCGCTACGGTCGCAGTTTCGAATCCTGCCTCGGGCATGGATGTGTGTGGTGTCCTTAGGTTAGTTAGGTTTAAGTAGTTCTAAGTTGTAGGGGACTGATGACGTCAGAAGTTAAGACCCATAGTGCTCAGAGCCATTTGAACCCTTTTTTGAAGTGACGCAGAAGCAGGAAGAAGTCCAGCTTTCTGAGTACTACCCAGAGGCTGTTGCTGGGAAATGAGAGGCGCTAGGTGAATGGGTGATCCTTTCTCATGGTTTTTAATGTGTACTCTTCAGCTCGGTGCACAACAAGAGAATATGTTTGTCAGATGCTGAGTGGATAATATTCCCTCAGATTTATTAAGGGGTTTGAGAGATCGAATCAAGGCAAAGGAACTCTACATAGTACGCAAGATAAATGAGACAGGTGAAATACCTCAAACTTGAGGTAGAATGCAGTTACCCCACTTGCACAGAAGGGAAGTGCTGACAAGTCTGAATATTACTGAACAAGCTGTCTAATGAGTTGCTAACACGAAATATCTATAGATGAATGCAGTGAATAGTAATAACTGAGCTGGGAAACATCTGTTTGATATCAGGAGAAATGGAGAAATACGTAAAGCAACATTGACCTGAGGACTTACAGATTATAAGAGGATAAACCTTGATTCATAGCATTTATCAATTCAGAAAAAAAATTTCGACAGTGTTTACTAGAACACAAAAATGGTTCAAATGGCTCTGAGGATTATGGGACTTAACATCTGAGGTCATCGGTCCCCTAGAACTTAGAACTACTTAAACCAAACCAACCCAAGGACATCACACGCATCCATGCCCGAGGCAGGATTCGAACCTGCTACCCTACCGGTAGCGCGGTTCCAGACTGAAGCGCCTAGAATCACTCGGTCACAATGGCCGGCAACTGGAAAACACTCCGTAGAACTCGGAAGCTAACAATGGTAAAAAACATGGAGAGAACAGTTATCTAGAACTTGCACAGAAACAAGACTGCAGTCTTAGGGGTCAAATAACATGAAAGGCACAGTACTTCAGAGCGGAGTGAGACAGGTTTGTGGTCTATTCCTAAGTTATTCAAGCAGTACGTTGATGAGTAGTAAAGAAAACGAGGGAGATACTTGGAAAAGAGTTATAATTGAGCGAAAATAAATTAAGACCTGATTATTTGCTGATAAAATTGTAATTACGTTAAAGACGACAAAGGACCTAGAAGATCAGTAAACGGAATTGTTTGTGTCTTGAAAAGGACTTATAACAGGAATATCGATAAAAGTAAAGCTGGAGTAATGGGATGTAATCCAAACAATTCAGTCGATGTTGAGGGGATTATAATTGTAAATGAGGTAGTTAATCGTAAATGTGGCAGACATTCATATCATTTGACAAGCCGTTCTATTTACGTAGAAAAATAACTGCCGATGGTAGAAATGGAGAGAATGTGAAATACAGACTTTTCTAATAAGGAAAACTATATTAACATGAGACATAAATTTAAGCTGTGGGAAGTCCGTTCTGAAAAGAGTAAGCCATTAACTATAAACAGAACAGAAAATATAAGAATAGAGGGTCTTGGGATTTAGTTCTGTAGAAGAGTACTGAAGAATGTATGAGTATATGCAGAGTTAGTGACACTAATTTTGGAGGAAAAAGCTTTATGTCACAACTTGGCTGAGGAAATACATAGGCAAAAAGGATACGTCTTAATAATCAAGGAATGGTTTATTTTCTAATGGTAGGAGGTGTGGGGGGAGGGCGGCGTAGGTTAAAACTATAAGGGAGACGAAGGGCTGAGTCCAGTAAACTTGATCAAATGAATAGAGCGTGCTGGAGTCATGGAGATGTGAAATGAATTGCACTGTATTTGCTAGCGTGGAGAGTTGCATTAAACCATTCTTTTGATGGATGCTCTAAAAAATAATTCAGAGAGACTTCAGTGACTGATCTATCTACATCTACATTTATACTCCGCAAGCCACCGAACGGTGTGTGGCGGAGGGCACTTTACGTGCCAATGTCATTACCTCGCTTTCCTGTTCCAGTCGCGTATGGTTCGCGGGAAGAACGACCGTCTGAAAGCCTCCGTGCGCGCTCTTATCTCTCTAATTTTACATTCGTGATTTCCTCGGAAGGTATAAGTAGGGGGAAGCAATATATTCGATACCTCATCCAGAAACGCACCCTCTCGAAACCTGGCGAGCAAGCTACACCGCGATGCAGAGCGCCTCTCTTGCAGAGTCTGCCACTTGAGTTTGTTAAACATCTCCGTAACGCTATCACGCTTACCAAATAACCCTGTGACGAAACGCGCCGCTCTTCTTTGGATCTTCTCTATCTCCTCCGTCAACCCGATCTGGTACGAATCCCACACTGATGAGCAATACTCAAGTATAGGTCGAACGAGTGTTTTGTAAGCCACCTCCTTGGTTGATGGACTACATTTTCTAAGGACTCTCCCAATGAATCTCAACCTGGTACCCGCCTTACCAAGAATTAATTTTATATGATCATTCCACTTCAAATCATTCCGCACGCATACTCCCAGATATTTTACAGAAGTAACTGCTACCAGTGTTTGTTCCGCTGTCATATAATCGTACAATAAAGGATCCTTCTTTCTATGTATTCGCAATACATTACATTTTTCTATGTTAAGGGTCAGTTGCCACTCCCTGCACCAAGTGCCTATCCGCTGCAGATCTTCCTGCATTTCGCTACAATTTTCTAATGCTGCAACTTCTCTGTATACTACAGCATCATCCGCGAAACGCCGCATGGAACTTCCGACACTATTTACTAGGTCATTTATATATATTGTGAAAAGTAATGGTCCCATAACACTCCCCTGTGGCACGCCAGAGGTTACTTTAACTTCTGTAGATGTCTCTCCATTGATAACAACATGCTGTGTTCAGTTTGCTAAAAACTCTTCAATCCAGCCACACAGCTGGTCTGATATTCCGTAGGCTCTTACTTTGTTTATCAGGCGACAGTGCGGAACTGTATCGAACGCCTTCCGGAATTCAACAAAAATAGCGTCTACTTGGGAGCCTGTATCTAATATTTTTTGGGTCTCACGAACAAATAAAGCGAGTTGCGACTCACACGATCGCTGTTTCCGGAATCCATGTTGATTCCTACAGAGTAAATTCTGGGTTTCCAAAAACGACATGATACTCGAGCAAAAAACATGTTCTAAAATTCTACAACAGATCGACGTCAGAGATATAGGTCTATAGTTTTGTGCATATGCTCGACGACGCTTCTTGAAGACTGGGACTACATGTGCTCTTTTCCAATCACTTGGAACCTTCCGTTCCTCTAGAGACTTGCGGTACACGTCAGTTAGAAGGGGGGCAAGTTCTTTCGCGTACTCAGTGTAGAATCAAATTGGTATCCCGTCAGGTCCAGTGGACTTTCCTCTGTTGAGTGATTCCAGTTGCTTTTCTATTCCTTGGACACTTATTTCGATGTCAGCCATTTTTTCGTTTGTGCGAGGATTTAGAGAAGGAACTGCAGTGCGGTCTTCCTCTGTGAAACAGCTTTGGAAAAAGGTGTTTAGTATTTCAGCTTTACGCGTTTCATCTTCTGTTTCAATGCCTTCATTATCCCGGAGTGTCTGGATATGCTGTATCGAGCCACTTACTGATTTGACGTAAGACCAGAACTTCCTAGGATTTTCTGTCAAGTCGGTACATAGAATTTTACTTTCGAATTCACTGAACGCTTCACGCATAGCCCTCCTTACGCTAACTTTGACATCGTTTAGCTTCTGTTTGTCTGAGAGGTTTTGGCTGCGTTTAAACTTGGAGTGAAGCGCTCTTTGCTTTCGCAGTAGTTTCCTAACTTTGTTGTTTTACCACGGTGGGTTTTTCCCGTCCCTCACAGTTTTACTCGGCACATACCTGTCTAAAACGCATTTTACGATTGCCTTGAACTTTCTCCATAAACATCAACATCGTCAGTGTCGGAACAGAAATTTTCGTTCTGATCTGTTAGGAGGTAGTCTGAAATCTGCCTTCTATTACTCTTGTTAAACAGATAAAACTTCCTCCCTTTTTTTATATTCCTATTAACTTCCATATTCAGGGATGCTGCAACGGCCTTATGATCACTGATTCCCTGTTCTGCACATACAGAGTCGAAAAGTTCGGGTCTGTTTGTTATCAGTATGTCCAAGATGTTATCTCCACGAGTCGGTTCTCTGTTTAATTGCTCGAGGTAATTTTCGGATAGTGCACTCAGTATAATGTCACTCGATGCTCTGTCCCTACCACCCGTCCTAAACATCTGAGTGTCCCAGTCTATATCTGGTAAATTGAAATCCCCACCTAAGACTATAACATGCTGAGAAAATTTATGTGAAATGTATTCCAAATTTTCTCTCAGTTGTTCTGCCACTAATGCTGCTGAGTCGGGAGGTCGGTAAAAGGAGCCAATTATTAACCTAGCTCGGTTGTTGAGTGTAACCTCCACCCATAATAATTCACAGGAACTATGCACTTCTACTTCACTACAGGATAAACTACTACTAACAGCGACGAACACTCCACCACCGGTTGCATGCAGTCTATCCTTTCTAAACACCGTCTGTATCTTTGTAAAAATTTCGGCAGAATTTATCTCTGGCTTCAGCCAGCTTTCAGTACCTATAACGATTTCAGCTTCGGTGCTTTCTATCAGCGCTAGAAGTTCCGGTACTTTACCAATGCAGCTTCGACAGTTTACAATTACAATACAGATTGCTGCTTGGTCCCCGCATGTCCTGACTTTGCCCCGCACCCGTTGAGGCTGTTGCCCTTTCTGTACTTGCCCAAGGCCATCTAACCTAAAAAAAACCGCCCAGCCCACGCCACACAACCCCTGCTACCCGTGTAGCCGCTTGTTGCGTGTAGTGGACTCCTGACCTAACCAGCGGAACCCGAAACCCCACCACCCTATGGCGCAAGTCGAGGAATCTGCAGCCCACACGGTCGCAGAACCGTCTCAGCCTCTGATTCAGACCCTCCACTCGGCTCTGTACCAAAGGTCTGCAGTCAGTCCTGTCGACGATGCTGCAGATGGTGAGCTCCGCTTTCATCCCGCTAGCGAGACTGGCAGTCTTCACCAAATCAGATAGCCGCCGGAAGGCAGAGAGGATTTCCTCCGATCCATAGCGACACACATCATTGGTGCCGACATGAGGGACCACCTGCAGATGGGTGCGCCCTGTACCCTTCATGGCATCCGGAAGGACCCTTTCCACATCTGGAATGACTCCCCCCGGTATGCACACGGAGTGCACATTGGTTTTCTTCCCCTCTCTTGCTGCCATATCCCTAAGGGGCCCCATTATGCGCCTGTCGTTGGAGCTCCCAACTACCAGTAAGCCCACCCTCTGCGACCGCCCGGATCTTGCAGACTGAGGGGCAACCTATGGAACAGAACAAGTAGCCATGTCAGACCGAAGATCAGTATCAGCCTGAGACAGAGCCTGAAACCGGTTCGTCAGACAAACTGGAGAGGCCTTCCGTTCAGCCCTCTGGAATGTCTTTCGCCCCTGCCACACCTTGAGAGGACCTCCCACTCTATCACAAGTGAGGGATCAGCCTCAATGTGGGCAGTATCCCGGGCAACCACAGTCTTAGTCCGATCGGGGGATGCGTGGGACGAGCTGGCCGTCCCCGACAAACCCCCATCCGGACCCCCACAGTGATGCCCACTGGCAACAGCCTCAGGCTGTGTGACCGAAGCCAACTCAGCCTGAAGCTGGGAGCGAAGTGATGCCAACTCAGCCTGCATCCGAACACAGCAGTTGCAGTACCTATCCATGCTAAAAACTGTTGTGCAAAGAACGTTTGAATTAATGTACAGAGAGCGCAAACAAATCGACACAAAATTTAAACGGTTATTAAAATACAAGATTGCCTAGTAAATGCAGTAATGCTGCTACTTGCGCACTGCTGACACACTGCTCGGCGGCGGAAGGAGACTACGCGATTTTACACTATTAAGGTACTAAAACGCGATGCTACAACTCTCAAATACTATAATACGCCCGAAATTTATGAATTAAACAATGCAAGTACCAAAAACACGCAAAGAAATTAAGAATTAAACTATGTAACAAATGAGTGAGCTAGGAGTATACGACTTGCTGCTGCAGCTGCTTATCCAACGGCGGCAGGGAGCAGACTCTATACCGTGTCAGTAAGAAAAGAAAAAGAATTATTTCGTGGAGAAAAAACAGTATTTTCGAAATATTATGATACATTTACCATCAAACAAATCATTAACTAGTGGTGCTTAGAAACCAGATGGAATTAATGTGAATTCTTGCATGGTGAGGGAGAAAATACAATAAATGAATAACTGTGTTACACGTATTCTTGTTGCTATATGTGATGCAATGTGCGAGGAAAGATACGAGAGAATGTAATTACTGACGATACGATGCATAAAACTTAGCGTTGGTGGCCCCCCTTCGATCTGCACTTAAAAAGAGCAGTTCTCTGTATGAATAAGTAATGTGGTCGTAAATTGGTCTGCCTGTTATATCCGTCACAGGGAATTTTAAGAAGAGATCGAGAGAAAGAGATTAACCTAATTTTGAACTTTTTGCAGGAGGAATCTGAGTGTTTAGTAAACCAAGAATTTTTCAAGTCTCTGGAAACATAATTTCCGTAATTTTATGAGCTCTAGTGTTAGAGCTAAGTCTGAATCTTTATTAAGTGTTAACCCAATTAATCGCCGAGATAATAAATCAATTTAAAAATAACGTAGAAAGATGGATGGAAAGCGATCAAGCAAATGCGGACTAACAAGCTATTAAGTTGGTTTCACTTTTAGATGTTCTGCTTAAATCTTGATTGCTATCCTTAATCTATAACTGTCCGCTGAGATTCATTAGTAATGTTTAGAGTTATTGGTCGGTTGCTTCAGTATAAGTCATAGCAGATTAAAGCGATAGAGTAGAAAAGAGATATGGTATACTCCCTCGATAATGTCCATGATGTTAATTTAGCGGTGTTTCTATGAAATATAAGTCAAAGCATCTCTGGGATTTCCTAAAGAGGTTAACAGTCAAGTGCCCATATGCATTATCTAGACAGAGTGTTTTTGATATTTACGTCATTCTCAATTCCCTTTAGTCGGTATCTGCATCAGTCTCTAGTAGGATCGTTCATCTCGTCAGGTCTACTAGAGAACGCGATAGCCAAAATCTTACATGTGTGAACATTGACTGCTATTCTCTTTAGTTTAGTTTAATGTGCTCACTGTTGCTCTGAGTCAACAATATGGCAGATGAAACAGGCCTCCCAACCACGCAAGGACCATGTCGAGGTCAAAGAAGATTGTTATGTCTTTCATAAATCACATGATCTGTCGCTCACATCAGAGAAGCTGTGGTAATTTGAAGCTACAAAAACTCTTATTAATAAGCGTCAATCAGTTCATGCAGTATTCGATTGTCTTCGACGACCTTGTAAGAACAGACAACTGTGGACAATTAGCGACCATTTGGCGGAAGAGATTTCGATTTCAGTGACGGCCAAATAGTATCATTTCTCCCTTCCATCCTGTGTGCAGCAAATTGGACTATTAAGTCGGAGGTTATGCTGGCTGTTAGTAAAGGCGTTTATTGCTGCAGAGAAACAGCCACAACTGCACCATACGTCATGTGAAACGGAACGAGACTTCCTGGAAACTACAAGGTGAGCTTTCTCATTTCGCACCTGCCCCTTAAAGCACCTCTTGGCACGCGAAACCCCATTTCACAAAATGCTGTTGTTCCCTCCTACTGCGCTGGTAGCAAGCATTTTGTTCACCGCTTACACCACAATCTCTTAGAGACGAGCCACCAGTTCCCGAAAACTGTGTAGTGAAGCAGTTATTGTAAAAAAAAGGAAATTTTCATCATTACCTGACTCGGCTAAAAATGACTCGCTTTGGAAAATCTGCATAGAGATTTCTAATTTTGCAAACCATACAGTAGAAACTACGACTTCCTCTAGTCATGGGCCATCACTAGACGCGAAGCACTCACTCTACACTTACAAGTGATGTACTTCTCCTGGAACTGCTAAAACCGATTCAAAATGATATCAAACACTGTATTCAACACTGTATTTTTATCGAATCGCTATTTGAAGGTTAACGACTGTATAGCCCATAGGAGTACAAGACTCTAGAGAGAAAATACTGTGTAACAGATAATTATGACTACAAGATTCACAAGACTCATAAATGCAGTATGATATAGCAAAAAACTAAATAATTGCTTGAAACAATTTATAGTAACACACGCAATACTTACAGAGTAGTGTTTCTCAGAACAGAACTTAAGGTGATGTGATGTGTTCTTACCATACACGGCACAGACGTACGAGACAAGTCTTCCTTTCACCTTGTTTCATTGACACAGTAACATGAAACTACCGTGTCATATTCTAAGAGAAACGCAAGTATACAGGGCGTTCCGAGATGCTGTTACAAACTTTCAGGGATTTCTGAGAAGGATAGATGTATCAATTTGAGGTGAGCAGTCCTAGTCCGGAAATGCCAGAGTGGAAGTTATAGAGGAAAATCGCTCTGATACCTCTTACAGTGAAATACATGTAACGGTCCAATTGTTGCAATGATTGTGGGGTAGTCATGGTTCAAATGGCTCTGAGCACTGTGGGACTTAACATCTATGGTCATCAGTCCCCTAGAACTTAGAACTACTGAAACCTAACTAACCTAAGGACATCACACAACACCCAGTCATCACGAGGCAGAGAAAGTCCCTGACCCCGCCGGAAATCGAACCCGGGAACCCGGGCGGGGTAGTCATACCCGACAAGCAGTTAAGTGTACGGGTTGGGACAATAACACAACTAATCCAAAGGAGATGGCGCACTTTGTACTGACATGAGCTGTCCTGGTGAAAAATGTCTTCACTGTAGTCGACTACTACAGTCTGTGTTTACAAGTTGAAGTATTAATGTCGATCAGTCCTAAGCAAATGAAGTTGTACCCAATGATGGAACTAGCAGACATGATTTTCGCGTGGGCAAGCAAATTTAAGCGCCAGAAAAGCGGATAGGCTATAAAGGACTAATTATCCCCGTAGAAGACATGCAACTCACATCATATTTCCAAGACGGTTCCAACGATTAAGTGAAACAGGGTAGTTGGTACCACAGTACAAGGACCAAAAAGGACGACATACCAGACGGACTCCCGAGTTAGAAGATGCAGCGCTTCCAATTGTGGATGAGGCTCCTGCAAACGGAACTTGATCAGTTGCACGTGAAATAAATGTCTCGCAGAGTACTGTGTAGCGAGTACTACGGAAAATGCAGCTACTCTCCTACCATTCAGATAAGCTACATACTTTTACACCTACTGGCCTCTGACCTCAATTCGTGTTCAGATAATGGTACTTGCAACGCCTTACGATCCATTCTAACTTTCCTGCGTATGTACTTTTAAAGGATGAAGCCAGTTTCATCAGAAACGGAATGTTAAATAACGCATCATGAGTCAAGATGGTGTACTAAGTAATGAAACAAAGCAGTAGGCTCTGCCAGAAATATCGACTCTTCGACAATGTGTCTAATAGTGTATTTTAATACGACAGTATGCCATCATAGGCAATTTATAACACTTAAAACACTTCATAATGGTAATTTGAAGCCGAAATCGTGACGGTGTAAGTGTAAATGTAACACTGTAAATAAACAATAGTCTAATTGGGGTACTGACTTTAAAGAAACACATTTTAACTTTTGGCCTGCCCTCTGGATAAAATTACGGTTTTCCTTTTTCGTGGTAACGGGGAATAATGATTTGCAAATAAAGTTTCCTGTTTCATAACATTTTTCAAAAGTAGAGGGCCTTCCAAACTTATAATAACGAGTCGTGGCAGCTCTATCCTGTCTATATATTCCTTATTTTATCATGTAGCTGTAGGAGCATAGCTTTTAGTATTTTACATATTCGTCTTGCAAAATATACAAAATGGCATTTATTTTAATTTTATCGGTCTTGTCACGTTTGTGTTCACATTATAGGATAGTACCTGCGTACGCCATCTACCTGTACGGATGTTGAGGACATCGACTCTGTATACCCTGTGTACCGCAGTGTAAGATCTTTGCAACAGCTGTTTAGTAGTCACACGCCTACATTAAAAATTGTGCGGCCATTACGTGTGTGTTGAGTGCGATGGTATATGTAATGTACACTGATCAGCCAGGACCTAATGACCACATAACTAATAGCCAGTATGTCCGCTTCTGGCACTGATAACGCCGGGAACCCATCGTGGCCTGGAAACAATGAGGCCTTGTTAGGTCGTTGGAGGAGTTGGCACCACATCTGCACATAAATGTCACCTAATTCCGGTAAATTCCGCAGAGGGGGGCGATGAGCTATGACGCCGCGTTCAGCAACATGCCAGATTTATTCGATCTGGTTCAGATCTGGCAAATTGGGGGGCCAACATACCACTTGCAACTCGCTACTACGTTCCTCCAAACACTCCATCACACTTCTTGCCTGGTGACATGGCGCATTATCTTGTTGAAAAATGCCGCTGTTGTCAGGAAACATGATCGTCATGAAAAGCGTAGAGATAGTCCTTGGGTGTCATAGTGCCTTGCACGAGCTCCACTGGAGCTATGGATGCCCACTTCAATGTTCCCCAGAGCATAATGGAGCCACCGCCAGCTTGTATCTGTCCTGCACTAAAGATGTCAAGGAGCTGTTTCCGTGGAAGACGACAGAATCGTGCTCTCCCTTCGGCATGATGAAGAAGGTACCGGGATTCATCAGACCATGCGACGCTCTGCCACTGTTCTAACATCCAGAGCCGATGGTCACGTCCCCATTTCAGTCGTAGTTGCCGATGTCGTGGTGTCAACATTCTCACATACATGAGGTCCATCGTTAGGAGTGTTTGGCACACTGTGTGCTCAGACACACTTGTACTCTGTCCAGCATGAAATTCTGATGTTAGTTCCGCCTCAGTTCGTCCCCTGTCCTGCTTTGACAATTTGCCCAGCCTACGACATCCGACAGTTGTAATGAGGGGTGACCACCCAATCCCACGACGTCTGGAGAATTTTTTCAAATTGGTTTCGCCAGGTGTTAAATACACTCACCACAGTACTCCTCGAACACTGGTCAAAATGTGCAGCTGCGGAAATGCTTGTGCTGAGCCTCCGAGCCATCACAGTCTCCCCCGTTATACACACTGACAACACGCTCACTGATACTACATGCACCGTGCGTGTGTCTGACTGGCAGTCATTCCTCGCCAGGTGACGCTATCACCTAGGCGGGCTTTTATCGACAGTAGGTCGGTGGCCACAATGTTCTGGCTGATGACTATATGTACACTCCCGGAAATTGAAATAAGAACACCGTGAATTCATTGTCCCAGGAAGGGGAAACTTTATTGACACATTCCTGGGGTCAGATACATCACATGATCACACTGACAGAACCACAGGCACATAGACACAGGCAACAGAGCATGCACAATGTCGGCACTAGTACAGTGTATATCCACCTTTCGCAGCAATGCAGGCTGCTATTCTCCCATGGAGACGATCGTAGAGATGCTGGATGTAGTCCTGTGGAACGGCTTGCCATGCCATTTCCACCTGGCGCCTCAGTTGGACCAGCGTTCGTGCTGGACGTGCAGACCGCGTGAGACGACGCTTCATCCAGTCCCAAACATGCTCAATGGGGGACAGATCCGGAGATCTTGCTGGCCAGGGTAGTTGACTTACACCTTCTAGAGCACGTTGGGTGGCACGGGATACATGCGGACGTGCATTGTCCTGTTGGAACAGCAAGTTCCCTTGCCGGTCTAAGAATGGTAGAACGATGGGTTCGATGACGGTTTGGATGTACTGTGCACTATTCAGTGTTCCCTCGACGATCACCAGTGGTGTACGGCCAGTGTAGGAGATCGCTCCCCACACCATGATGCCGGGTGTTGGCCCTGTGTGCCTCGGTCGTATGCAGTCCTGATTGTGGCGCTCACCTGCACGGCGCGAAACACGCATACGACCATCATTGGCACCAAGGCAGAAACGACTCTCATCGCTGAAGACGACACGTCTCCATTCGTCCCTCCATTCACGCCTGTCGCGACACCACTGGAGGCGGGCTGCACGATGTTGGGGCCTGAGCGGCAGACGGCCGAACGGTGTGCGGGACCGTAGCCCAGCGAATGGTCCTCGCCGATACCCCAGGAGCAACAGTGTCCCTAATTTGCTGGGAAGTGGCGGTGCGGTCCCCTACGGCACTGCGTAGGATCCTACGGTCTTGGCGTGCATCCGTGCGTCGCTGCGGTCCGGTCCCAGGTCGACGGGCACGTGCACCTTCCGCCGACCACTGGCGACAACATCGATGTACTGTGGAGACCTCACGCCCCACGTGTTGAGCAATCGGCGGTACGTCCACCCGGCCTCCCGCATGCCCACTATACGCCCTCGCTCAAAGTCCGTCAACTGCACATACGGTTCACGTCCACGCTGTCGCGGCATGCTACCAGTGTTAAAGACTGCGATGGAGCTCCGTATGCCACGGCAAACTGGCTGACACTGACGGCGGCGGTGCACAAATGCTGCGCAGCTAGCGCCATTCGACGGCCAACACCGCGGTTCCTGGTGTGTCCGCTGTGCCGTGCGTGTGATCATTGCTTGCACAGCCCTCTCGCAGTGTCCGGAGCAAGTATGGTGGGTCTGACACACCGGTGTCAATGTGTTCTTTTTTCCATTTCCAGGAGTGTATTTTTTCAGCTGTGGCGTGATCCCTTACTAACGGGCCTGGTCTTTCCAGTTTCGTGATTAACACTACACCTCTACTCATTGGCACAGTAACGGTGTACGCTATTGAAATGTACACAGGGGGAAAGAGACCTGTTTGAGCTAACGTGCAATCTGTGAAATTTTTTTGTAAAATACTGAAGAGTGGTCAAAGAACACATGTACAATGGTACATCCAGTGAAAGAAGAATGGTAGCTGTAGGTGGCACAAAACCATTTATTTAGTTCATCGTGGCTGCGGACCCATTTTCAATGAAGATTAGTGATGCGTACTGTTCCTGGATCTATAGCGCCCACAGAACCGTTAGAGCTATACGGTAAAAGTCTGTCAACCAGTGACACCAGTTGTGACATATCTGGTGACTGTTGTCGCTTACCTCTGACTCCTATGGAGACCACATACTTGAATACCACTTATTCGCTACTCGAGCTGGCTGAATTCCTTCCCAGAGAAAACATGACCTCCCTGAACGCTATCTTGGCACTTCTCACCTCAGTGGAGCAAATGATAGACATCCAGAATGGTCGGATTAAATGGTGTAGTTGCTTGGGCATATAAGAGAGGATAGACATCCAGAATGGTTAGATTTAAATGGCGCAGTTGCTTGGGCATATAAGAGAGGATTACAAACAGCATCAGAATATCAATATACACTCACTACATTAGGAAGTCCCACGTCTGTCACATACTCAATTTTCATCGTATTAGGCGCCATCTACTGTTGTCTGAAGCGTAGAGGTGCACAGATCTCGTTCCTGCCATATTTCCACATGCAAGCCTATACCAAGAGTTTTGACACTCACAAGGAAGCAATCTGGCCGCTGAAAAGTTGAGAGTGGACTCCTGTAAGTAGTTTGAGCCAAAGAACGAATATAATGTGAGGTAAAAAGTCAGATAGTTTCAGATTCGACCATAACGAGTAATTCAGAGGAGCGGAATAGCAGAAGAGCATTGTGGATTGGACCAAGGCAAGGGCAAGTTGTCATAATATCGTTGATTGTCACAGCCAGTGACACAGCATTTCTGCCAGTCTCCAACCCCCCTTCCCCCCCCCTCCTCCGTCTCGGCAACACTGGCACAATCGTTGGTCCAGGACATTATAGTGGTGGAAAGTAATTCCTGGGTGACCGCTCAACAACAAGCCCAGCCCTAGTGCGTATAAATATCGGACACGTAGCCATGCTGGGTCATCGATTTCGCCAGTCAACGAGCTGGCATCTGCTCTAGTAATATTTCCACCATGAGGCCGCCATCACTCGCTCTATTTACTCACAGATTCGCATACATGGGGTACAGCCATAGCACCAGTGGTCTGGTGTCAATTTGAGGCACCCAGCCACCAGCCCAAAACGCATCCAGCATATTCTGAGGGCGTCTGGCAGCCCAGTTTCCTACGTCCTATCCAGGCTGAGCCACCTTGCCAGCAGCTGACCAAACAGAGCATGGCTGCCCAGGAAATCTACCCTTGCAGAGTTGCCCAACTGTTGAGCTGCCCTGGTGGCAGCGATTACTGGCTACACCTTACGCACAAATTATGCACCGTACACTGTGGGTACGAAGCCCATAACTCACCGACATCCTGAGATGAGCACAAGTCTTCTGTAGTATAATAATGGGAAATAAATAACACATCCAAATGCCATCAAGCTATGCATGACTTGTACTCCTCACCCATCTTCACCAGAGAACATGGTAACTCTACACATACTCTACAAAATATGAGGAGCAACAGGCTATTCACAACATATACAGAAACCAGACTGCAGTTAAATTAGTTAAAGAGCGTGATAGGGAAGCAATAGTTCAGAAGGGAGAGAGACAGGCTTGTAGCCTGTTCCCGGTGTTATTCAATGTGCGTATTGAGCAAACATTAAAGGAAAGAGAAACAAAAACTTCGCGGTTTCTATCAGAAACGACATAGGACTTCGAAGAACAATTGAACTGAATGGACAGTGTCTTCAAAATATGTTATGAAATGAATTTCAACAAACGTAAAACAAGTATAATGGAATGTAGTCATATTGAATTGGACGATAATGAAGAAAATAGATTATTATATGAGACGCTAGAAACAGACAACTTTGCCGTTTGGGAACCAAAATATTTGACGATAAAATACAGACTGGCTACAATACGAAAAGAATTTCTGGAAAAGAGCAATTTCTTAACACCTAAAATAAATTTACTTTTTAGGAAGTCTTTTATGAAAGGATTTCTGTGGAGTGTAGCTTTATACGGAAGTGGAACGTGGTTGGTAAATAGTTCAGGCAGGATGAGAATAGAAGCTTTTTAAATATGGTGCTACAGAATACAGCCTGCTTTTTATGTTTGTAAGGAATTGCATTATGCATGAACAACAGTAAAGGTACATTTTATTAGAGAGTATCAATTCCGGTCGAGGATCAGACCGTCATCTAGTCGGTAAACGATCTCAGCTATGAACGTGCGTAACTGGAATAGCAGTTTCGGATGTACAATGTCCCACCATTTGATATTAACTGTATGTACGATGTGTAAAAGCACATAAAATGAAAATAACGGGCAGCTGCAGGAATGAGAGAGTTCTGGGCAGCAATAAACTAAAAGAAAGGTAAATAAAGCTAAGATCATTCTACCCAAAACATCGAATTATATCTCACACGAACTCCTCTATAATAAACCTAAGTAAGATATAAGGAAAACACAAAATTGGATTCGAATAATTCGCTTAATCTACAAAGATCAAACGAAGAGAGTGCTACCAGACACACATCCACAAAACAACAACGTAATAGAAAAATAACGCTCACAAATTCTTCCAGGATGAAGCAATAATATTAATGTTCAAGCTATTTGCAATTGATAACTGCAACTGCAATTACGCGAAAGCCTAGCTTAGACCATTTTCGGTCCCGATAGTGGTCTATAATGTAATGTACCGTTATAACTGTCTGTTGCATAATACATTTCTTAGCATTCATTAAAACTGCACAACGCCTCCTCTAAAAAATATTTTTATGTTTTTTTTTCGACCATAATGGTCTACATGTGACCGTCTTATACAAGAATATAATCGGACGGTTATTAAATGTTAGCTGTGGTTGTCGTGGTAGACTCAGAGCGGGCTCTATATCCTTTAATTTCTTACTTTCACAAACACAACAGAATAACCGATCTTCCTGTCTTGTCGATTACACGTACATATTCTCTGTGATGATTGTAGGATCATACTATTGGATCTATCTTCCACCTACTAAGAAGAACATACATTGGAAACTGGTTGCAACTCTGTACAGGCTTTCTGAGTTGGCTTGGCACAGTAACAAAGGAGTATTACTTTCCTGTTGCTTATGGAAATTAAAGTAATATCTTGAAGTGTTGTCAACTGTCACATCGGTTTGGAGTTTATTAACTGTACGTGCTTTTTCATCATTTAGGCACCTCTGGATGTCTTCCAATAGTAAAACACTGTTAATTCGTCTTACGTAGGTTTGAAATGCTTAAAATTTTATTGCAGTACTTGTTTAAACATATGTATCGACGTTCCTGTACAATGATGTGCTCTGCAGTTACCGAGGTTGCAGCTTAACGTTGATCACAGGTGTACTAACAACAATCCTCTGACACATTAACCGTGGTGGACCATCGCGTAGCAACTACTTTCGTATTCTCTCGAGTACTTCAAGTGTCGAAACGAATTCGTTCTGTGAGTTATTGGATAAAAGAAAATTTCATTTTGATTCAAGCGTTATAGTGTTGTATTTTGTGTTTCGAGAACAACTAACGAAACATTTTGAAGTTCTTGGGGTGCTTTAGAAGCTTCGAACGAAGGGAACGCCTTGCTTCAAGAAGCCAGGTACACTGTCCCCGCCGAGAAGCAAGAGCCATTGCCGTGTCTGTCATCTACTTATTTTCGGTATACTTCTGCAGTTAGAATATCGAATATGCCTTCAGATGACTGTGTATGTATTGGTGAAGTACTGGGAAATGGAGCGTTACGACGTAGCGTGATGTTAATTCGCAACATGTTGTTAGTAATAGGGCTGCATGTGAAAAGGAAAACACTTTTCGATTCACATTCTAGCACGTTGTTCCAGTATTTCATGCAGCTTTAAAGGTTTCGAGAACGCTTGACCTGTGGAGACCGATCTCTGTTCTGAGTTTTTGACGATGTTCAAGAGCTGGAATCATATATTCTCAAATATATAGTTTAGTTTCACAATGAGAAAGGCGTTACCTATTTCTCTCGTTTTGTATAACACATACATACGGTATGTGTCATCGTTGGTTTGTGTTACTGTCATTTTCTTCCGTCTGTGGAAAAGAAAATATCGTAAACAGGTTCGAGGTGCGTAGGGTTCGAGGTGGGTAGGGTCATTTTGAGTTGACATAGGAGCGTAGCACAAGTATTATGTTTTCCGGTTACTTAAGGAAGTAGCATTAATATTTTGGAGCATTGTTAAATGTTAAAGTTATTATTCGTTTATATAAGCTGGTCTTGTGTTTACTTCATTTAGAAATCGCTGAGTAAATTTCAGTCGTAAACGTGGTTACTACGTCGTACACGTTACCGTTTAGCTCACACGGCGATGGGGAGTACTTTACGTTTAGGGTTGTACTTACGTAGTTGATGACTCTGGCACAAAGATAGGACAGTGTACCGCGGCGATAATACACTGACGCCGTAACATGGGTGGCAGTAAAGATCATATTCTCGTCCTTTACCGAGGAAGGGTTTCTGATTTAAGCCATCAATTGTAGCGATGTTTATTAATTAGTGACTTTATGCGAGCACCAACACAGTGACGTAAATAAAAAACAGATTTCTCTTTCTGCTTCAGAGGTGTAGCAATTGACCAAATCTGAAGTTGTACATCTGAAACTAATATTGTGTTGTAATGTCTTGCTAATTAATGTTCAGTCTAATAGTGATGCCTCCAGACAGTTGCTATCAAAACAAAGTTATTCTTTCCAGAATAATGTAGAACATAATGAAACCACGTTTTCCTGACTTCGTGGAAATACTATTATTTTGATTCATCCACTAAGAATTACTAACAAATAATTAAAATAATTAATTCCGGACTGGTATCAAGTGGATAAGCTTTTCAATTATATGGATTGTATTTGACGTTTGTGATAATGACAGCTTCTTTTAATACAAAATCTAAGTTTACAGACATGTCGTCACGGTCCCAAGCTTTTCTTGCAGTCCACTTGTGAGACACTGCTATAAGATTAACTCTTGGACACGGTCTGGCCATATCTAACGCGCTGCTCGTTATCGTAGCAGTAATGTTCAGACGCATGAAGAAGTTCTTCTCCCAGTTTGTGAGAGGGGATAAGGATGAAGATCTGCGACTGGAGAAGAACTTGGTCGCTGTTCGGGGTACTTTACAGGTGAGCTGCGTCATGTTGTGTCACTGGTGACATAATATGCAAAGGAGTATAGTCTGAGAGCTACATGATTGTACATAGTTTGGTCTGTAGATATTTGAGACTGTCACAATTTAATGTAAACGAATATCTGGTTCACTGCAAACATTGCATGTGACACGTCATTGTAAATAACACATCTTAGACAGGCATCACTCCTCGAGTGATGATTATGACGATTATGTGTTGATTCGGCGCAAGAAATGTAGGGTATGTATGAGACGAGTAAGTTTCAAAGTGATAAAACAGTAACAATTCAACAAAAAAGTAAAACTTAAAAATTTTCTAAAATCTTTACTTGCGCACACACACACACACACACACACACACACACACACACACACACACACACATACATACATACATACAATTACGAAAGTTATATTTAAAACCATTTCCATATCTGATGATAAAGCTGATGCTGTTTCACTGGTTCGAGGAAGGATCTAAAATACCAAGTAACTAACTAATTCCATCCGACAGGCCTCGGAAGTTCCGAAGGTACCGATCGACCACCTTGTCATCGTCAGGCGATTGAAGTCACTGGATGCAGATTTGGAGACGCATGTGGTCAGCATACTGCTCTACCGCACGTTGTCAGTTTCCGTGATCGGGTATAAAACACCGCCACCGATGAATGTCACTGCTCGATGGATGAATACAGAGGGGTCCAAAAAAATGTATCCACTGTTTAAAAGTCCATAATTAGCAAACTAATTGACGCAGTTACTTCATCTTTGGTAGTGTAATAGTTTGTAGTTTCGGCAATCGTCACACAAGCGTTGTATTGCGTTGTTTTGTTTTGTCAGATGACAATCGCGCAGATAGTCAGTGTTTTGTTCTTAGTTGCACCTAGTTACTCGAGTATATCAAGAGTTTGCAGAGATGATTGTGTGGTCTGATGAGGCACAGTTAAAACTCAATGGTACAGGAAATCGCCACAATTTCATCTACTGGGCCGCCGAAAATCCGAACGTCCATGTAGACAAAGCCGTGAATTTTGCCAGGAGTAAATGTGTGGTGTGGGTTGTCTTAACGGGGCAAGATTGGGCCATTCTTCTTTGACGGCCCAGTTACCGGTGAGGTGTACCTTCAGAAGCTTCATACATCCATTTTACCTGCCATCTGAGACTTGTATGGAGACGGAAGAGTTTACTTTCAACAAGATGGTGCCCCAGCCCACTACCAAAATCGTGTTAGGGCGTATCTCGACGAAAATCTACCAGGAAGATGGATAGGCTGTAGAGGTGCTGTGGAGTATCCACCAAGTTCCCCAAACTTAACTCCTCTGGACTTTTACCTGTGGGGAACACTAAAGGACGTCGTTTATCGACAAAAGTCACGCACTTTGGATGAACTTCGAGAATCCATCGTACATTCACGTGCAAATATCCAACTGAACACGTTGCAGTCAGTAGTTCGTGCTGCAGTTCGACGGCATCGTTTGTGTGTGGATGTTAATGGTGGCCATTTCGAACACCTACATTGATATCTTTAAGTTGGACTTTAAGCTACACTTTCACCAAAACTGAGACAACTCCGTCATTTAGTTATCGACTTTTAAACAGTGGATACATTTTTTTGGACCCCTCTGTATGTTGATCACTAGAGTGAAGTAGAATGTGCTAGTCTCTCGACACAAAAGTCTTCATCCTAAAACTTGAGCTTACTTCCAGATCTACATATATATATTTTAAAATTTACCATAGTCATCTCGACATCAGTTAAAACAAAGGGCTGGCGTCCTCTTGTATTTACATCTGCCTTCACATCAAAAGATAAAGTGTCATAAAATATGGAGTGTAAGAATTTTTATACCACATCCATCACAGATCCAGTGATCGTCTAAACTGTGTATGAAGCCATTAGAAATGTGTCCTATTCGAATGGGACTAAGGGTAACGTCAGCGTGTTAAAGTGATGTGTATGAGGTGGGACTTTTCCAGATGATTGGTGAACCACACCATCTGCGGCAGTCGTATGTTCTCTGACCTCCAGGGTAATTTCACGCTGTGTCTCGATTTGTTGTTCCCTACAGTCCCCCTTGGCTGCTGTGTCTGCTTGCTCTTTCCCTAGAGTCCATTGGCCCTAGCTCATCTCCTCCATGTTATTAGCACATTACATTCGGACCTGTCGCAGTAGGTAAGATAATGTTCATAATGTAACCCAAATTCTGAGTAAATGATTCGAACAACAGTATTTAGGGCCATTAAATTAAACACTGACCTAAGACATACTAATTTAGACTAACCAAATGATTTACCACGCCGGAAAATTGTGTGAGGCACTTTTTAACACTGCCCAAAGAACAATGTGATAAGGAGGAGGCTTGAGAACAGAAGTGTCTCATGCTGGAACATATAGTAGAAGCAGAAATTCACTTCATATGCGTCCAACGCGAGCGACACGCCGAAGACGACATTGCAAACCATCTGGTTGCTCTGCCAGTTACCTGCTAACCGGGTTTAACATCTGACCGATCAAACAAAATGTACGATATTCTCAGAGAATAGAGAAACGTGAACTAATAGAAAAATTTGTTACAGTCCCACTTACTTTCCAGAGAAAGAAAGAAATGTTCAAATGTGTGTGAAATCTCATGGGACTTAACTGTTAAGGTCATCAGTCCCTAAGCTTACACACTACTTAACCTAAATTATCCTAAGGACAAACACACACACCCATCCCCGAGGGAGGACTCGACACGCCGCAGGGACCAGCGGCACAGTCCATGATTGCAGCGCCTTAGACCGCTCCGCTAATCCCGCGCGGCTCCAGAGAAAGAGCTCGGAAGAGCACGGAATAAAAAGACCGTCGCTCAAGTAGTTCCACTGTAGCCCTCTGTCGTTCCCGCTGAACACTTCGCCCATAGCATAATGGTAGTGGAACGTGGGAACAACAGGGTTCCAACTTGGATATTACAGTCAATCAATGTATACTCACTATCGTTATATCTAGACTAAAAAATTTGAAATACGAGTAAATGTAACAATTTCTAAACCTGTAAATGTAATGAACTGGCGCTATCTCTGAATTACTAAACATACTCTGTGTCATCAAACTAATAAGTTGATTTCTAACAGAAGCGTTAGTTCACCCTGGACTCGGTTTTTGATGAGATACTGCAGAAGCGGCTGCAGGAAGAGAAAGAAGTCCGTTATGTTTCGGTCAGTGTATATTCGAACAGGATAAGGATTAGTAGCCTTTGGTTTCAAAATGATTTTTTTTTCATTTTCTCACTACATGATGACTTATTTTCGAATACGATACTAGCTACTGTGTGTTTTGCTGAGTTGTCGTGTTGATTTTGTACACAATACTCCGACGGACGCCGAGCCATCAACGTCAGCTGCTGCGAATTTTGCGGTAATGCGTACTCGCTGCTTGGACTCAAACCAGTCAGGAAACGTCGCACGGCCTGAAGAAGATGGCTCCGTCACTTGTTGTAATGTTGACCATAAACCAGGAACAACATGGCATAACCTCAGAAGCACATCATTAACCAATCGTGCCAAGAAAATGTTAAATATAATCGCATATAAGTTGTTTGGTAGTATAAATAGTTGCTGAGACGTGAGACGAATAGTGTTACGTAGATAGTAAAGTGTATTGCTGTACACTTAATATCGATATCTGTACCCTGCTAAATTTGTGACAAAAGTAACACTTCGTAACACCGTTATGTGATAGGAGCTAGCAAGAATGTTTAATTATTCCCCATGTTGGATAACATAAAAGTAATAAATTCTTTCCCAACAGGAGCGTCAGTTCACCGTGGACGCGTGTTTTGTGGAGTTGCTGCAGAAACGGCTGCAGGAGGAGGATTAAAGCCGTGCTTTTACGGTGAATGGTACTTCGATCTGTGCAGAGAACAACATATTTTGGATCTTCTTGTTTCATGACCACACCGTACTTCCCTTCAGAAGGGAAATCGTCGAGATTTTTCCGAGTCTAGAATTTTACGATTTTCAATACAACTGAAATGGTATCAGTTCACGTATATCCCAATGGCTTCTATGATATACTTGTAAGTTTTGTCGGAATCTATATAGTCTGTTCTTCTTCTATATCAAATGCGGATTGTGTAGTTCTTTAAAGATATACATTTGTTTTTTTACTCTAGTGCTGGCAGGATACACTTGAACTCATAAATACATGGTACAATATCGCTGCCTACACTTTCACAGCGTGTAGAGCCTTTCAGAAAACATTCTCCTGTATCACCTCCCACTCATAAAACAGTTATCAAGTTTTCAGCACAGTTTCACCCTCAGCGTCCCACACTTTTATTTGGTGTTTTGGTTCGATTGTTTTATGCTGCATGGCCTTTTATTTTTCTGTCATACATTTATTTATGCAGCTCTCCGAATTTCAACTGAACATTTGCAGAACTTATTTTACGCGTGAGGTATGTACTATCTCAGAAATATTCTGATACTTGTAAAAGCTATTTGCCATCAGGATACAATAATTTTGTAGACCATATCACCGCATTAAACCACACTCAGGGAGCAGTAATCAGGCAAACAGTCACTGCTAGTAGTTTTCAGAGATAAATTCATATTTGCGATAATTAGTATCTTATGGCTGAGTAGGGGTGACAGGAACATCCATTCGCTGACCCTGTATTTTGCGTGCAGAACAACTTATAAAATGTATTGTTATTGCACGTTTCTTTTACTGAATCATTACTAAGAAGTGTGTTACACTTGTTACAATATCTATAAGCTAATAACTGTGCTTCGCGTCTATTTTACAATCTTAACAACATCGATACTCAAAACGATCCTATATTAGCATGGGGTCCTACGATAATTTAACTTTTTTCTTTACATAGGTCATAACAACCCATCATAATATGGTGACATTTCTAATTTTGAAATTTAAATTTGTCGTCAGGTAACTCCAGTGTCCTCCGCACCCACCATGGAGGTCTCTACTTCACACCGCGCAGCTCTTGAGAGCCGCGATGTGAGACACTGGCTGTGTGGAGGCGTCGCCATCAACGCGACGTCTGGAGAAGCGTCTTGCTGCTATATTGTATGACCGCGATACCGCGGCCGATACCACCTGAAACAATAGTTACCAATCCAATAAAACATGGAATTGACGAGATAACACTGTCTCGTTATTTGTTTTGTTTGGATCAGGTGGCGTTGGGGTAATGCACGAGACTTGCATTCGACCCCCTAGATCTAGGGTTCAGTGGTTGCTCTAAGTAGATTAAGGCAAACGCATGGATGGTTCCTTCGTAATGAAACTCATTCGATTTTCTCCCCAATGCGAGCTCCATCTGTCATTACCTCTATGTCGATGGAAGTGGAAGTTAGACCGGAATAATTCCTTCCTCTAATCTTTATTTGACTAAGAACATGATTTGAGCAATGTAAAATAGTAAATAAAAACAGAACGTTGCACTGACCGTACACAAAGGGGAAAAATTAGAGCCCACAGGACTACCTTATCAAAATTCGCTAATTAAGTTTGACAGCAAACTCATTGATACTAATGATAACACTTGAAAGACTAAAGTGACTACAAAATCTCTGCTTCTAAGAAAAACAATTCAGCCCCTGTAATCCAAACATTTGCTTTTCAACTCTATGAGCCACATATAATATAGCCCTACACAGTGGAGGAACTAAAACATAATCAATATTTGACGTCTTCAGCGTACAGTGTTCACTGCAGTCGGTTAGTCTTCACTCATTAACATCCAGAACATTATGGCCAAAAATCTAATAGTCATTATGTCCACATGTGGTACGGATAATAGCGATGACAAGTCACGGCATGGAGGTAGTGAGGGCTTAGTAGTTCGCTGGAGGAAGTTGGAACCACATCTGCACAAACATATCATCTAATTGAAACTTCCTGGCAGATTAAAACTGTGTGCCGGACCGACACTCGAACTAGGGACCTTTGCCTTTCGCGGGCAAGTGCTCTACCAACTGAGCTACCCAAACACGACTCACGCCCCGTCCTCACAGCTTTACTTCTGCCAGTACCTCATCTCCTACCTTCCAAAGAAGGTCTCCTGCTTGGGTAGCGCAGTTGGTAGAGCACTTGCCCACGAAAGCCAAAGGTCCCGAGTTCGAGTCTCGGTCCGGCACACAGTTTTAATCTGCCAGAAAGTTTCATATCAGTGCATACTCCGCTGCAGAGTGAAAATCTCATTCTGGATATCACCTAATTGCCGTATAGTACGGCGATGAGCTTCAATGCCATGTTGAAACATATCGCTGAAGTGTTCGGTCGGGTTCAGATGTTGCGAGATGGGAAAGCCAACACATCAATTGTAACTCGGCACTGTGTTCCTCGAATCACCCCATCACTCCTATCGTTGTAACATGGCGCATTATCCTGCTGAAAAAGCTACTGCCATCAGGAAACACGACGGTCGTCAAGGGGTATACGTTGTCTACAACCAGTGTATGACACCCCCTGGCCGTCATGGTGCCTTACACAAGCTCCACTGGACCCATGGATGCCTTCTGAATCCGCCAACTTGTCACCGTCCCGCAATACAGATGTCCAGGATCTGTTGCACTGCAAGATGACGGATTGACGTGCTCCCATCGGCATGATGAAGAAGGTACCGGGATTCGTCAGACTATGCAACGCTCTGCCACTGCGCTAAGGTCCAGTGCCGATGGTCACGTGCCCATTTCAGTCGTAGTTGCCGATCTCGTGGTGTTAACATTGACGTGTGCATGGGTCGTCGGCTGCGGAGGCCGTGTGTTACCAGTGTTCTGTGCACTGTGTGTTCTGCCACACTTGTACTCTGTCCAGCATTTAAGTCTGATGTTCGTTCCGCCACAGTTTATCACCTGTTCTGTTTTAGCTGAAATTCTAGCCTACAATGTCAGACATCTGTAATGAAGGGTGGCCACCCAACCCCAAGACGTCTGGACGTGGGTTCAACTTTGTACCGCCACGTGTTGAAGACACTCACCAAAGCACCCCTAGAATACCACTCAAGTCGTGCAGATTACGAAATGCTCGTACTAAGCCTCCGGGCCTTCGCAATCTGCCCTCAGTGTAACTCAGATAGATAGCACACCTTCCCCATTGACGCACGGACATCACGCCCACATATTCCTTACACGGTGCCTGTATTGACTAGCAGTTATTCTTCGCTCGGTGACGCTGCTATCACCTGGACGCGTAGATGGTAGGTAGGTCAGTGGTCATAATGTTCTGGCTGATCAATGTAGGTAGGTATGAAGCAGCAGGGATGTGCACACACTCAGCATCTGCTCATAACAATAAGGTGACGAGTTGCTTTGCAAGTGGGGCACATAAACCGAAAGACTCTTAGTGTTATCAAACTGATGCTGTATTTCACTGAACTCCATTGGGCGAATAACAGCTGATTAGCATGTGGATGCAACGTCAAACGAATAAACGAAGGAATTAATGTTACTAACATATGCTCGGCTTTAAGACCTACTGAGAATTCAGAGAGTATTCACGACAATTGCAGCAGCTTATATTGTGGGCAGATACTCTATTACTTGCTGTAATGTTAAATTTTACTTTCACACTCTCGCAGGAGGCATATTTTTATTTTATTTTTTTATCTATTTCACCAAAAGTAAGGAAGAGTCACGCCGGGTGACACGCCAGTATGGCGATGACGAATACACACTTGCAATGTGCGTTCACCGCAATGTCACCAAACACGGATGAGACCATCATGATGCTGTAAACAGAACCTGGATTCATCCGAAAAACTGACGTTTTGCCATTCGTGCACCCAGTTTCGTCGCTGAGTACACCATCACAGGCGCTCCTGTCTGTGATGCATCGCATGGGTAACCGCATCCACGGTCTCCGAGCTGATAGTCCATGCTGCTGGAAACGTCTTCGAACTGTTCGTGCCGATGGTTGTTGTCTTGCAAACATCCCCATCTGTTGACTCTGAGATCGAGACGTGGCTGCACGATCCGTTACAGCCATGCGGATAAGATGCCTGTCATCTAGGCTGCTAGTGATACGAGGCCGTTGGGATCCAGCACGGCATTTCGTAATACCCTGCTGAACCCACCGATTCCATATTCTGCTAACAGTCATTGGATCTCGATCAAGGCGAGCAGCAATGTCGCGATACGATAAACCGCAATCGCGATAGGCTATAATTCGACCTTTATCAAGGTCGGAAACGTGATGGTACGCATTTCTCCTCCTTACACGAGGCATCACTACAACGTTTCACCAGGCAACGCCGGTCAACTGCTGTTTGTGTATGAGAAATCGGTTGGAAACTTTCCTGATGTCAGCACGTTGTAGGTGTCGCCACCGGCACCAACCTTGTTGAATACTCTGAAAAGCTAATCATTTGCATATCACAGCATCTTCTTCGTGATGGTAAAATTTCGCGTCTGTAGCATGTCATCTTCGTGGTTTGGCAATTTTAATGGGCAGTAGTGTTGCACGTTACACTCCACACACTATCGTGGGGAATTCAGCATAACATGATGGCATTTTTTTTACTGCTCCTCACGTTAATATGACCATCTGTCATAAGCCTGAATAACCAGATTTTCCAATGTGGACCACATCGAGATGTTCAGGACGACAGTCTATAAGACCCTGGAAGGTACCAACCAACAGGGATGTTTAGCTGTGTCGTCTCCTGTGCTGTGGCCAGCTGCACTCTGCTTTCCAGTGGAGGACACAAGGTGCGAACAGCCCGGTCAAGGTGGTGCCACAGATTCACGATTTTTGTTTCAGTCTGGAGAGTTTGGTGCATGTTGTTGTATGGTAAACTCATGGTGGTGCTCTTAAACCATGCACTTACACTGTGAGTTGTGTGATACATCGCTTTTTTTTTTTTTGTTTTGGTAGAGGTCATTGTGCTGAGGAAAAACGACCTGCGTGTAGGGGTTGACACGGTCCTCAAGGAAAGATGTATACTTGTGTTGATCCATTGCGCCTTCCACAATAACAAGATAACCCAGGGAATGCCACGAGACCATTCCCCGGACCATAACATTCCACGATTATTGCACTGTGTTTACTTTCAGGTGTTTCACTCTGTACTTGCCAATGACTGTCCATCAAACGCAGTATAAAACTTATTTCGTCTGAAAAAGTCATCTGCCACCACTAAATGGACGTCCAGCTGAGGTACTGGCGTGTAAATTCCAGCTTTCACCGCCAATGAACAGCAATCAGCTTTGGAGCATGAATCACTCGCCTGTTGCGAATGCCCATCTGTAGCAACGTTGATCTGGGTGCTCGGATCACGTTGGACATCTATTTGCCCGTATACAACTCTGAGGCCATCATCGACCCCTGTCATCTATTGTCCATGCTGTAACCCAGTTGTCTTGGCGTCAGGTTTGTATAGTACCATTTTGCCATGCAAGGTATGCTTAACCACGGCGGCTGCATAAGTAGCAGTTTCCGAAATGCTTCCACCCCTGACCCAAAAACAAATAAGCTTGCCCTGTTGTATGTCGGAAAAATGACTCCGTTTACGCATGGCGACAACGACAGCACTGTTCTCCGTATACCGCCTAAAATTTCTATTCATAGCAGAACACCTTCGATTGTCATACGTGGCACCCTCACACAACAGCAGTAAGTCGAACACACTCTAACACCCCATTTTGTTTCCCTTCATAGCAAGCCATCCTGGGTTTACATTCAGCAAGAAAAAGCCCTTCCGCACGGGGCAATAGTTTCGACTGCCTGTCATCTTGCTTGCGAAATATTACCTTAGCCAGCAAGGTCGCAGGATCTCTCCCCAATAGAGAACATTTGGAGCATTATGGGCAGAGTCCTCGAAACAGCTCGGGATTTCGACAATCTAACGTACCAGTTCGTCAGAACTCGAAACGATATTCCTCTGGAGGACACCCAACAAATCAGTCAATCAATGCTATGACGAATAACTGCTTGCATAAGGACCAGATATGATCCAACGCATTATGGTCTTGCTCTATTTATGAAGCACTTTCTCTTGACTAAATCATCAATTTTCTCTGAAAGTGCAATCATTTGACTGTCTGTAAATGTACATCACATCTACCAATTTTCGCCCCATTCGTATAAATCCTTCTCTGTGCGTCTTTTTCTATTCCTTAGAGTGTATACGGTTGTAACCGTTATTTACATCATTTAGCTTTCACAAAAATAATGCTCGTGTCTAAGAATTAACTCACTGGCGAAACCTATAAAAGTAAAGAGTTTTTCGGTGCACATCACAGTTTCTACTTGTTCCGATCATTATGTTAATTATTTCATTAAACTATTTGATGATCTGACTCGAAAATATAAATTGTCCAATGTTCGAATAGGATGTTATTGAACACTCATAGGTAACATTGCTTGCCAGACGTTAAGTAATGCAGATTAAATCTGAACGTCCTACGTGTGTCTTCCAGGTGTTCGCTCTGAACAGCTGACGCGCCACCTGTTCGCAGTAGATAGCACCCGGGCCACGCCATTAAATACAATTTAACTTTTTCCTGTCAGAACTTCGTGCGCTGGACTCAACTTGCGGCAACAGCTAACAAATTTTTTTTTTATCGTCTTTGGCTAACGTACCTGCAACACTGAGCAAGTAATTACAAACTGCAAAGTTAATTTGAATGTTAATTATCACGAAGCGTGTGCAGAAAACGAGTCCTTCCGGATTATTAATGACCCAATACACAGGATGGAGGAATAGGGAGCAGTTTATCTTCTCTGCGGTGGAGCAATAAGAAGCTACTTTTTTAATATGTTCTACGGATTATGCACATTGTTGGAATAGTTAAGAGGAAAAATATAATTAAATTTAAGTTATACATTTCTTCTGCTTATAGCAATCGTTACTCTTCATTCACCTGTTTTATCATTAACATAGGTTAATAAGAAGGAGGTGGTGATGATTTGATGGATACGTCGTGATAAGATAAATCCAGAAGCCTTGCTGAACATTTAGGTGAGGCTGATGGGGCAGTAAGCAGTAACTTATAGAGAGGGTTTCCAGGGTTGGCGAAAGTAAGGAGCCGGCGTTTCTTAGGAGTCAATAACTAATGCTGTTGTGGCTATGGAAAGTGTTGCGTTTTATATAAAGTACTTGTCTTTTGTCGTGTGCTGCGATAGAATTATTTAATCCCATTTGTGGTGTGTTGTCCAAGAACGGGAAGCTTATAGCCGAGTGCGCAACCATTGTATTCATGCATTTACTGATTGTAGAGAGTAGGAGATAATCGAGATTAGCAGCGTTAGTGATAGAGACGAGGTCACAGAGATAGAATGCAAAGTGGTCAGGTTTGCTCAGTTTGTCAGATTGGGGATTCTTGTTGAGGAGGAGCATAGAGTCTGAAGTGGAGTGGACAATGAAAGATGTTTACTACTAACCTGAGAATTGACGATTAACATAATATATAGAAATACATACAATGCCTGTTGCCTGATTGGAAGCTATTTGTCATTTAAAACAAGATTTGCACCATGGAAATCGGCATAGGAAACAATGTCCCACACACAAAACTTTGTCTGGTGGCCTTGGTAAATGTATTCAACTGACATGGTGTCAATTAGCTACCGAAATAAAAACAAGAAGAATTCGATTACCAAACATTTGTTTTACAGAGGCCCCCACACATGAGAAAAACTGAACATGACGAACGTCTTCGTTCAAAATAACTAGTAATATATGAGGTATTACCTATTTCAGTTACGAGTAACTGTTGGATTCGAAAAGTACAGGGAAAGGCAGTGTAAAAGTGGCATTGCTTCCAGAGATAGCGACTGAATAGACTTTATGTTATGTGGTATAGATAGCATCGTTACCTATGTTATTAAGGAGAGGATAGAAATGCACCAGCTTTAATACGTGTGCCATGCGCTTTAATGAGCAAGTCAATGAGATCTCAGGATTCACTGCAACAAAGGTTGCGTCAAATAACGAGAAAGAATTGAAATGAGAAGTTAAAAAACATGACTACAGCTGGCTCAAATGGCTCTGAGCACTATGGAAAGTGAGCTCTGAGGTCATCAGTCACCTAGAACTCAGGACTACTTAAATCTAACCAACCTAAGGACATCACACATATCCATGCCTGAGGCAGGATTCGAACCTGCGACCGTAGCGGTCGCGAGGCTGCAGACTGAAGCGCCTAGAACCGCTCGGCCAAACCGGCCGACGACTGCAGCTGGTCACATGAGTACTAAACTTCATTCGATGCCAGTCGCAATTAAATCCTTACACTGCAGCATGAATACTCATAATTTCGGCTAATGCCTAGGATCTCGAATGAAACCAACTGCTTTTCACCAATCTCCAACACCGAATGTTCTCTCCACAACTCTTCGGAACAGAAGAAAACTCGCTTCAGCCAGCCAAGGTTTATGTTTACGTATTTGTTTGAAATGTCGGAAAAGAATAAAAATGGCACATGAATCCACTCCTCTCGTCTACGAAGTTAAGAACGATCTGCGTGACGTATCAGCAGCCAGTGAGAGCTCTAATCTTGCCGTTAGCCTGTGAGACATTCTAACATTATGCGTGGTGTCTGTTTGTTCTAAGTCGTGTCTCCCTACAACTTTCGCGCTTTGACACTCTGAGCGTGTTTTTTAGGGAATTGACTAGTTTGAACCTGGGACCTGTTGCTGGTAAGGAGACGCCAGACCTCACTTGACATGTAGAGTTCAGTGAGACTAGCGATGATATAATCAAATACTTAATGATTTCAGCGTCAGCTCCACTGCACTCCTTGTAAAAGAATCTTAATACTAAATAAATTTAGTGGAAGGGGTTCAAGGCTTTCCTATTTTTAGTTAGCTGGTAAAATAACGTCGAAAAAGCAGTTAAGTTTACCATTGGAAATTTTATTCTACTCACAAAACATTGTTTATAAATTGCACTATTGATAAAAGGAAATGTTTTAATACAGGATGATAAAAACCAACTGTGTTCAACAAAACATGTGAACGAATATTGCCAGAATGGGTTTCCAAGTTCTACAATGGATCGAAGGATGACCTATGCCATATTACATCTATAATCTACGTTTAAGTTAAGTTTCATAAAAAGAGAAAACTATCAAAATGGTCTACAGTGACCCTCAATTATCTTTAATTACTTATTTAACTTGTCGTAAATTACAGTGGCTGATGTGGCTTCTCAATAATTATGTAACAGAAAACTCATCGCATTTCAGATTTTAACTTCTAGTAGCAAATGTGAATACCATGACCTTTAATTGACAATCGACATTAGTATTATGCAAAAATGGGGTGTAACAGATGAGACTTCTGCAGTTCTGAGAGAAGCCATATGCGGCATCGCGTGCGTTCATTACCTTGTCGTTGGTTAGGTAGCATCAGTGGGCGGCAGGCGGCGCAGCTCCACACATCTCGCCGTCTCGGAAGCAACTCTCTCCTAACTTCTCCTTACTGCAATTTTCCGATGTTGGTTTTAGAAAAAGCTATCTGGCTGTGTTTCAACTGACCAATCAGGGTCTCAATGTTAACCTTAAACTCCGCCTACAAAAATTCTGTCTATCCAATGAGAAACGTTATACTTTTCGTGGTGGGGCAATGTTTTTAACGTTTGCAACGTAACAGAGACACGAAAAAGTCTCACGCTAAAACTTGCAGCTGGTGTGGCCCTTTTAGTGTTATCGTAAGATCTATACTGTTCTTCTGGAGGGCTCTATCTTTTAACATGGGCTGGGGGGTGGTGCTGGCAGTCAGCTGGCGACGTGGGTGTCCTTCCCTTATCGTAGGGCCTCCTAGCCTACACGATTCGGCACTCGGCTTCTGTTCTCGTTTCTCCCTTTGGAACTGCGTCTGTTTCACAGTGGGAAGGTACGACATGCATTTAGGCGTTCTTGTGTTAGTCTGTGGTATTCCATTTGCTCATTCGTTGATCATATTACTTTGGTTAATTTAATGTCAGGATTTATTTGGAGCTATGTGACACACTGCTGGATTTGCTTATCATGTCAGGGTTTTCATGGAAGGTGTTGGATTTGCCTGACACCTTACATATCATCACCCTTCGAACTTAATTTTTGCACTGAAGTTAGGCAATGATTGAATCGTTGTCAAAAATTATTCCTTTATCTAAATTTTGTTGCCTACTGCTGAGTCACATTATTCTGCTTCTATGCTAGTTTGTATTACTAATTTATATTTTTATATTATTCCACGTTATTTTCAAAGATATGTTTATATTAACAAGAGAAGAATATTTTTATGCTATTATCATTATTAATTTTTAATTATTTTCTTTATTTATTGAAGCGTGAAATTTGTTTTTTAAGAAGTTTGTTATCGAAAGTGAGGAGTCTTTCACATCGATTTTCTTAGAAAGGTCTTTCTTTTATATAAATGTAGTAATGAAGTAAAATCTATTCCTAACACATTTTCTAAATATCATGTACAAGTAAAATGTTTTTTTTTTTCTAGACACTCATTTCAACATTGTTACACTAACAAATAAGAATTATTTCCAAGAGTTGCTTTGACAAAGAAATATACATACTCAAGTATTGAGATATTATCCTAACAAATGGTACAAATGTTAAAAAAGGGAAAACATCCAACAAGATAATTTTTATTCTTTGTTTTTGTAAGGAGAAAATAAGTAAAATATTGTTATTCTTTTATTTTTTCGAGGAGAAAATAAGTGGCATATAGATTTAGTGTTTATTATGCCTTACTTTTGTTCTTTATATACTGTTCATTTCAGAACTAATGACTTATTTTTATCGATAGTCTATTTTTACTTAAGTCATAGTCAATGACTGTTATTTTGTAGTTTATTAGCTGTCTGGTGTGCTTAACTTATTTAGTTTTTCACACATTTCTTTTGCACAATTCCTACATCACATAATTTGATTTCACACATTCACACAATCCTATGAATGTTTACGCATGAGGTTGGCGAATGTTTTGCACGAAGATGGCTGACTTGAGCGAGATGTATGTGGGCAAGTATTTGATGTACAGCTTTGTTCGTCATTCCTTGTTGGTTTTCAACTGTGTGTTGCTGTTGGGGAGGTCCCATAATGGAATGGAGCTGAGAGTGCAGAATTTTGTGGTGTACTGGTTTGTATCCATGAAAGTCATCGTTATGTGTCGCTGAAAGCGGTCGTTTTTCTTTGTAATACTTCGCAGACGACTAGTTTACAATAAGATAGGGATTTGGGAAGGTATGTCGTCTATTCTTCACCCATCTTCTTCCTTGGTCTCAATCTTGCAAATCTTGAACTTCTGTTCTTCCTGCTTTTTCTTTGCTTCTTACTTGATTCTTGGTTCTTCTCTGGGCGGGACATGGGAATATTTATTGATAACTAGTCGCTTTGAAGTTCACCTCTTAGTAACAGTTTGATAAATTGTTTGGACGTGTCAGCTCTACTTTCTGGAAGTTTTATTCAGTTTCGTGCATCACCGTGCTGTTTAATAGCAGTAGTACGACTTTTACTCATATTTTTTGCCAGTGGTGGCATGCCCAAGCAGTCTTCTCATCGGGCCATGTTTTGCTCGCTCCACTGAGTCGGGGCATCCCGGGCCCTTCTGGCGTTCCGTGTCCTGTCATGTCTCTGCAGGGTTCCGCCACTCTGTGGTTCCACTTAGCAGCAGATTTACTGCCCACTTTGGCTACAAGTGCCTTTTGTTGGTCTCGTTGTCCTTTCCCTTCTCTCGATGCTTCTGCCTTGTAGGAATCGTGTCTTGCTAATTATGTCCTTTTCTTTCTCGATACTTCTCTCGTTGCACCTTGTGGGTTGTTGCAACTGGTCCTTGCTGGAGTTTTTACTATGGTTCGTACAAAAAGTTTTACTTATAACCATCTATCATACATCTAGTACCTACATTGTTTTATGCCTTTTTAAAAAGCTTTACAAATTTTGAGGCCCTTTCCATGTTACAATTCTAAGATATTTTGAGTCTTAACTTCTACAAGAATACTCAAATTCGTTTTTTTATTTTTGTGTAGTGTCGTGGCATATAGCATTTTAATATTTCATGCTGTTAGACTATCTACGCTTTATCCCTTCACCTTAATCTATGGTACTATTGGTGTTATTTTTGTTTTTGTTTTTATTGAAACTACTTTCTTCTCCCCACCTTCCTCTCTCTTCATTCTTCTTTCTCCTGACGATCTTATCTGCAACATAAACTTGAAATATTGTGCTAATTATTTATCAGAAATAAAATTAATCTTCAAACTTTTTGGTATGGCTCACATGGTTAAGTCCTAAGGATTTGCCTGTTTTTGGGTTCATTAGTTCCACAGCATTATCATGAGCAACTCAGCTAATTATGACAGGTCCTTTGTATGCAGCGTACAACTTATGTATTTTGTGTTTCTGTTTGCTGGAAAGATGGTGTGTTTTGGGGGTTCAATATTTTTAAGTACAGGAACTGGAGGTAGTAGTGTAGTGCTATATGGCATTTCATATATTACTTCTTGAAAATCTTTACGATATATGTCCCAAGTGTTGTGTCTTTTGCCTGCATATAATTGGCATAAAGTGCCTATGTCCTTCATAGATCGTTCAGCTGGATTTACACTAGGTTTGTATTTAGATATGTAGATGGGTTTTATTTTGTGTTGTTTTAAAATGTTCAGTCATTGCACTGATTTGTGTTGTGGGCCATTATCCGAAATTATTCGCTCCACTCGACCTACTTGTCTGAGAAAATCTTGTCTGAATGCTTTACTTATAGTAAGACCTGTTGCCCATTTTAGTGGTGTCAAGGTAACATATTTAGAAGTAAGTTCCAAAACGACAAATATGAAAATATATCCATTTTTTGTGCGTGGGATGGGCCCCATCAAATCTGTAGCAGCTATTTGCTTTGATTTTTTAGGGCTTATTGGAAACATAGGTGGTTTGATTTGGAAAGTAGCATGTTTAGCCATCATACATTTTTTTTGCATTTGACTAATACTGTTCTAATTCGTATTTTCATATTAGGAAAATAGCTTGTTTGTGTTATTTTTAAAAAGCATTTCTTTGGCCCTAAAGTGGCCATTACTTAAATGTGTAAACCATATGTACTTATTAATTAGTTAATCTGGGATATAAATTAACCATTCATTCGTTGCAACATTTAGTCTAAAAAATAAAACATTGTTTTTTACAAAATAGTGCTGTCGAATGTCTGGAAAATCCTTACTTCTCCACTTGTGTTTGATTCCTAGTATTTCAGGATCTTTGTCCTGTTCTTTGCCTATGTTTTTCAATGCTGTCGTAATGTAGTTTTCGAAAGGTACTTGTTTCGTATGGTACATTGTAAACTGGTCTTCTGCTGCTTCCAAACCTATGTTATTGGATGCACCCTGTGAACATCGTAATAAAGCATCTGTTAATACATTCGCTGGTGCTGGTATGTGTGTAATAGTGAAGTCAAATTCTTGTAGTATTAACATCCATCTGGCTAACCTCCCATGAGTTAGTTTGGCGGATAAGAGAAATTCTAATGCTTTGTGGTCAGTGTATACTTTTGTTTTTCTTCCGAATAGGAAGAATCTAAAACGTTGGAAGCCCCATACAATGGCCAATGTTTCCAGCTCTGTGACTGAATAGTTTTTCTCGCTTTTTGTGAGTACACGACTGGCAAATGCAATTGTTCTATATGATCTTAGCCCTGCCTGTTCGTATTCTTGGAATAAAACAACTCCTAAACCTGTTTTAGCGCTATCAGTGGCCATACAAAAATTTTGTGTTAGATCAGGATGTGCTAAAATCGGTGCTGTTGTTAGTGCGTTTTTCACTTTTAAAAATTCTTCATTGGCTTGTTGATCCCATACCCATGGCGTGTTTTTTCCAGTCAATGCACATAGGCGTGGTGTTACGAGAGAATCTATCCAAATAATTTTTTTATAGAATCCGGTGAGACCTAGAAATCCTCTGATAGTTTTCTTATTATATGGAGTACAGAATTCTTTGATTGCCGTTAGTTTTTCTGGGTCGGGCATTACCCCTTTCTCTGAAATTATGTGTCCTAGAAATTTGACCTCTCGCCTTCCAAATTAGGATTTTGTTATATTTACTGTGACCCCATGCTCTTCCATGATCTGTAAAAACTAATTTAATGTGTCATTGTGATGTTCCCAAGAGGGTTCTGCTATAATCACATCATCAACATAACAAGTAATTTTTTGTAAAATTTCAGGACTGAGTATAGTTTTAAATCCCCTAATAAACGCTGCTGATGATATGTTTAAACTAAATGGCAATCGTTTAAATTGGTAACATGTACCGAATACGATAAATACTGTAATTTTTCTACATTCTGGGGCCAATTCTATTTGCCAGAAACTACTCCACAAATGACTTGATGAAAATATCTTAGCACCGTGGAAGTTTTGTATCAATTCTTCTAATTTTTCTGGGCGATCTGTCTCAGTGATTATGATTGTGTTGATCTGTCTGGAATCAAGCACTAACCTGATGCTCCCATCTTGTTTTTGTACAACATGGAGCTGGCTGTTATATGTGGAGGTGTCTGGTTCAATAATATCACACATCTAACATTTTAGATATCTTCTGGAATACTTTATTCCTGTAGCTTAATGGGATTGTATAGGGTGGCACTCTAAATGGTTTGTGCTGTTTTACTTCAAACTTGTACTGAAAGTGTTTAATACTGCCAGTCTTAGGTAAAAATACCTCTACTTTATCTCGTAAAAGCATTTGTAAAGTAGTGTTCAGGGAGAAGAAAAATAATCTTTAAAATACGCCGAAGTGATCTTAACTCTGTCATAGAACTCGAAGGAAAGATCAGTTAAATGGAATGGATAGTCTCTTAAAAAGATCTTAACAGATGAATGTCAACAAAAGTAAAAGAAGCGTTATGGAATGTAGTAACTTGATTAACGAGATGCTCTGGGAATTACATTTGGACATGATATACTGAAAGTAGTGGGTTAGGTTTACTTTTTGGGCACCAAGTAAATAGATGGCAACGGAAGTAGAGAGAATGTAAAATTCAGACCATTATTAGCATGGAAAGCATTTTAGCAAGTCTTTCCAGTAAGTACTGGTCTGGAGAGTAGCCTAGTACAATACTGATACGACGGCGGTAAATAGGCAAGAAGAGAAAAGAAGGTTTTGAAATGTGGTGCTACAGAAAAATGTTGAAAATTAGTTGGGTAGATCGGTAATCTTATGAAGAGTTATTGAAGTGTATCATATAAAGAATAGATAATTAGGGCACAACTTGACTTAAAGAGGGACTCAGTTGATAGGACAAATTCTGAGGCATTAAGAAATTGACATTTTGGTTATGAGGCGTAATTTTAGGAGTGAAAATCGCGTAGGCAGACCAATGACTTACTATAGTAAGCAGATCTAAATGAACGCTGGACGCAGTAGTTACGCACAGAATAGATTAGCTTGCACAGAATAGATTATTGTGGATAGCGCCATCAAATGAGGTCGCATACTGAAGCCCAAATAAACAACAGCCTGCAATAATGAAAACGATGGAAATGACAGTAATGAACTGTACTGCCTAGATACAGAAATTCATTGTGCGTAGATTGAGAAGCACGTTTGCTTCTTATTGCCACTGTTCTTTCACATTGCTTTCAGGAAAAGAATTAAGTAGGGGAAACGACATTTTAGAACAAGTCTACAGTTGCAGAAATCGATATTGTCGTTCTCATACATCACAGCATTTCTCACCGAAAGAAAGGAAGACTTCCAGGATCTGGCGAATTTAATAGTAACATGAAGTATAGGTTCCTGAATACGAATGCCATGTGCGTGGCATGTGGATTAATCTGTAGGGGAAAAGTAGAGCCAAAAGGACATAAGCTATATCATCCAGGAAAAGTTACTGTAAGATTGGAAAAACGTTACACATAAAAAAGTGAGATTATATAACACAGATAATCGACGTTGCGTTTGAAAAGGTACGATTTGAAATGACAGCAAAGAAAAGTTGGAATTAAACGAGTCCAAATGTATAAAGGTTATAGCTGATGACCCATGGTATGTTTCTAAGTGTTCGCTACCATACACGATACAGCCCTACTTCCAAATCAGTTCGAACACATAATAAGCCTTTAATATTTTAGCAGAGCATGATTCCAAGATTTATGAACTACTGCTGTTATCAGAACGATAAGTGTGTCTACCTCTCACCAGCTTGCTTCTAACTCCGTGAATTTTTCTTGAGTCGTGCCAGCGCCCACTTTCCTCTAGACACGTCGATTTTGGGAGCAAGGAACTCCTCTGCGTTTCCAAGTATTCAGAAACGACCGATCCTTTTATCGTTGCGCCCTCTTTTCTGTTACCACGAAACCTAAACGTACACTTCTGCGACAATCCGCCTGCACGACCCTAAATGACCTCTATTAGCGAGCGTTCCTTCGCGTGAAATAACGTCTTAGGGCTCGGGAAAAAATACGATACTCCAGCTGCTTCGGAGAAAACAGCTCCCAACGAACCGCGGTAATTTCATACAGCGAAGAGCCGCCATCGCTGGAACCGGGCGAATTCTTGCGACGCTTAAGCTGCTGTGCTTGTATTTGTGGAGAAGCAGGTTCAAATCCACGTCGGGCTACGCTGAAGACATCCCGTCGTACTCAGAAATCACTTCTCGCAAATGGTATTGTCGTTCTTTCAGGAAGGAAATTGCTAATCAGAGAAGAGCCCACTGAAGTGTGTGGAGCTTTAGTTTAATCAGCACAATTTTTCTGTGATATTTACTGAGTATTATTAAGCCAACTGCGTTGACACAACTGTTATATTGAGGCAATAAGTTGCATTTCAGAAACACCACTGGTGTAAGATAGTCGACGAGTGGACTGAAAGGTGCAATGTTGTGTGTGATCTGCTGCCTGCAACATATTAGGTGGAACATCGGCTAACACAACAGATATTACCGCTTAATTCATCCACGTTCCATGGTTTTCCCTTGTAAACCTCCTCCTTAGCCCACTACCAAAGAAAAAGATCGCAGGGAATTAAATCAGGGTTGAGGGCAGGCCATTGATGTGCACCGTGTCTGCAAACCAACGAACTGGGAAGTGATCACACAGTCATTCGCAAGATGTGCAGGTGCTTCGTTCTGCATGGAATGAGGCTGCAGGTTGTTACACTGTGAAATTACTTTCAAAACATGGCAGCATTTCCAGGTATCTTTCACTATTCATTGTGTCACGCAGAAAGAAAAAAAAATAGCAGTTACAAATCGTCCAATGTGGCAAACTGCCTCAACAGTCCAGAGAATATTCACAAGCAACTCGGGTGAATCGTTGTTCCTACCAAAGGCCGCGTGGTCTAGGGCGTCTTGTCACGGTCCGCGCTGCTACCCCCTTCGGAGGTTCGAGTACTCCCTCGGGCGTGGGCGTGTATGTCGTCCTTAGCGTAAGTTACACTACTGGCCATTAAAATTACTACACCACGAAGATGACATGCTACAGACACGAATATAACCGACAGAAAGAAGATGCTGTGATATGCAAATGATTAGCTTTTCAGAGCATTCACACAAGGCTCGCGCCGGTGGCGACACCTACATCGTGCTGACATGAGGAAAGTTTCCAACCGATTTCTCATACACAAACAGCAGTTGACCGTCGTTGCGTGGTGAAACGTTGGTGTGATGCCTCTTGTAAGGAGCAGAAATGCGTATCATCACGTTTCCGACTTTGATAAAGGTCGGATTGTAGCCTATCACGATTGCTGCTCGCGTTGGTCGAGATCCAATGACTGTTAGGAGAATGTGGAACTGGTGGGTTCAGGAGGGCAAAACGGAACGCTGTGCTGGATCCCAATGGCCTCGTATCACTAGCAGTCGAGATGACAGGCATCTTATCTGCATGGCTGTAACGGATCGTGCAGCCACGTCTCGTCCCTGAGTCAACAGATGGGGACGTTTGCAAGACGACAACCATCTGCAGGAACAGTTCGACGACGTTTGCAGCAGCATGTACTATCAGCTCGGAGACCATGGCTGCGCTTACCCTTGACGCTGCATCACAGACAGGAGCGCCTGCGATGCTGTACTCAACGACGAACCTGGGTGCACGAATGGCAAAACGTCATTTTTTCGCATGAATCCGGGTTCTGTTTACAGCATCATGATGGTCACATCCGTGTTTGGCGACATCGCAGTGAACGCACATTGGAAGTGTGTATTCGTCGTCGCCATACTGGCGTATCACCTGGCTTGATGGTATGGGGTGCCATTGGTTACACGTCTCGGTCACCTCTTGTTCGCATTGACGGCACTTCAAACAGTGGACGTTACATTACAGATGTATTACGACCTGTGGCTCTACCCTTCATTCGATCCCAGCGAAACCCTACATTTCAGCAGGATAATGCATGACCGCATGTTGCAGGTCCCGTACGGGCCTTTATGGATATAGAAAATATTCGACTGCTGCCCTGGCCAGCACATTCTCCAGATCTCTCACGAACTGAAAACGTCTGGTCAATGGTGGCCGAGCAACTGGCTCGTCACAATACATCAGTCACTACTGTTAATGAACTGTGGTATCGTGTTGAAGCTGCAAGGGAAGCTGTACCTGTACACGCCATCCAAGCTCTGTTTGACTCAATGCCCAGGTGTATCAAGGCAGTTATTACGGCCAGAGGTGGTTGTTCTGGGTACTGATTTCTCAGGATCTATGCACCCAAATTGCGTGAATATGTAATCACACTTCGGTTCTAGTATAATATATTTGTCCAATGAATAACCGTTTATGATCTGCATTTCTTCTAGGTGTAGCAATTTTAATGGCCAGTAGTGTAGTGTAAGTTAGATTAAATAATATGTAAGCTTAGGGACCGATGGCCTCAGCAGTTTGGTCCCATAAGACCTTACCACAAATTTCCAATTTTCAAAACTTCTCCAAACTTCATTCTTTTGTCATAGTCTTCAGGAAACAATTGCTGCACATAATGTGACTCCCACGGGGTAAAAGAGAGATCTTTCTGAAGAATTGTTGCAGCTGAGTTAGGTGAAAGACCATCTTGTAGCTTGTCATCTGCAAACCAAATGATGTAAATGTGATTTCTTATATCTCCCAGGAAACATTCTCTGGTGTCCTCAAATTAGGGGGTCCCCCTGATCTTCTTGCATCGATGGCACACCACGTTGTTACTTATTTGGAATGGCAGTTTTTAATTGTTTTTGCACCCAGCGTTCGATAGATCCCTCGTTCAGCACTCAACCCCTATGTACTCGCACCACAGATCCTCCGTTCGCATACCGAACTGCTGTTATGGCCCCGTTCTTCCACACTTCAACGCAGACGACCTTTTGCAACTGAAATAAAATAAAAATGATGTTAAACACATCAAAGAGTGCTGTTTCTATCAAAAGTAGTTCTAAGAAAATTGGTTCATAAATAAAGAAGTTGTAACTGTTTAAATATAGGGAGTTATTTGTCAGACATCCTGTAGATTTATCTTTTGGATTTGCAACTTTTGTATTTTTTCCGTGTTTGCAGTTAAGATTATGGAATGTAAGTTCCACCTTTTACGCAAAACACTGTTTCTTCTTGTTACCCAAACATTTTTCAGCAACTCTGTGCCATCATCAGTGGGTTTTGTATGAAGTGTATGAAGTGAACATATTTTGGGCTGTAGCTGAGCTAATAAAGTGAGGCCTAAGGACAATTTTTGTTCGTTTTTGTTCTTACCTGGATTTTACATTGTAAGGTTTTTCAGGACCATCTGATAGCTTGTCATATGCAAACCAAACGATGTAAATGTGAATTTTATCCTAGAGTTAACATATCCCTTGATTTTTAAAAACGTGATTTTGGTGTGACAAAAAGTTTTGCGTATTTATTTGTTGTTATCTTTTGTTGTTACTGATCCTGCCTCTTTTTACGTTCTGTGACCACTGCACACACATATTACATGTACTTTGTATAATCTAGGTTACACAAACGCCTTTTTAATTCTCAAAACAGGATGTACTCGAAATTGTTGTGTCCTAATCCCCTCGGCGTTCAATTGCTCCCGACTGAATTTGGCGCCGAATTTGAATTTTATTTAATTTTATGTCTTTTTCTCTCTCTCTCTCTCTCTCTCTCTCTCTCTCTCTCTCTCTGTGTGTGTGTGTGTGTGTGTGTGTGTGTGCGCGCGCGCGCGCTCGTGTAAGACTCTTTAGCTGTTTGTGTTTTCAGAAAAGTTCCTTTAAAGTGTTAAATAATTATTCAAAACTAGGGTACCTTCCACTATCGCCTTCTGTATGTGAAAGTTTTCATTGTGGTTTAGGCTGTGATTGGATTTCAGTATTTTTAAATCAGTTGCTACGGTAGTTGGATGGTGTTATGGACTACGAGGTGGTCAGGAAATGTGCTATGGATGTCGTTACTTTTTAAGTCTGTGAGGTGTTCTGCGTATCTTGTTCTAAAGTCCCTGAATGTTTGTCCTATGTACACTGACTGGTAAGTGTTGCATGTGAGTTCATATATTACTGATATGTTGAATTTTTCTGTGGGTGTCTCCTGTGTTCTTTCTGTATGGTGTTATCTGTCCTGTATCCTATCTGAATTCCCTGTTTCTTCAGTACGTTGCCTATTCTCTGGACCATTTTGTTACTCCAGGTGAATTATATGTCATTTTGTTTTGTGTGTGTGTGTGTGTGTGTGTGTGTGTGTGTGTGTGTGTGTGTGTGTGTGTGTGTATGTTGCATGTGGTCATTTTTTGTGTGCTCTGTTGTTCTCTATTATGTAAGGTTTTGTGTGCGTGTGTGTGTGGTGTGTTCCTTCCTTTCCCGTTTACGAGTTTGTTCGGTTAATTTCTCTGTCGTATGGGGATTGTAAGCACTTTCTTCTGCTGTTTGTTATATTGTATTTAACTGCTGTTTGTAAATCTATTTGATAACGGGTGTTATGTTCAATCTGTGGAGCATGAATCTGAAGCTTGCTTCCTTGTGTGCTGCTGGGTGGTTCGATAGATTGTGAATAATTGCGCTCGTGGTTGTCGGTTTCCTGAATGTCATGAAGTCATGGGTATTGTTTGTTTTGTGTATGGTGAGGTTCACAAAATTTAGTGTGTTGTAAGTTTCCGTTTCTAATATGAAGTGAATTTTTGGATGTAAATTGTTTATTTCATTGTGTAGCATTTCTGTGTGTGTTTGTGGTTCATCAATCAGGCATATTACATAATTGGCATAATGGCACCAGTATATAACATTGAATTTTTTGGTTTTATTATGTGTGTGAAGATCTTTTTCTGTAATCAATGCGCTTATTAGGAGACCACTTATTGGTGGTTCCATTGGCAGTCCTTCATGTTGGGAATAGAATTCTTTGTTCAACATAAAATAAATTTGTACTGTTATGGTCTTGAGTATGGTTGCTATTTCATTAATGTGTGAGTCTGGAGTGTTTCCTTGTTGTTTTACTTTTGGAATGATGACGTTGATCGTTTCATTTATTGGAAAGTTAGTGTAGACTAATGTGACTTCAAATGATATGATGTGATGCTTGCTGTGTCTGGTATATCTATGTTCTTGATTCTCTCTACTAGTTACATTGCGTTTTTTTATACTCTTATTGTTTTCAATAGTTTATAATTTCTTTATTAATAATGTCTGTGTATGGTCGCTAAGTGAAGGCCGTTAGCCACTTCGTTGTCTGTGATAAGAATTAATGCCTGAAATTTAGTATTCTCGGCACGCTCTTGGCACTGTGAATCTCGGAATATGGAATTCCCTAACAATATTCGCAATGGAATGTACCATGTGTTTAGGTTCAACTACCATTCCGCATTCAAAGTCGTGAGCATATCGCTACAGGATTGATTTTCCTACTCATTTGTCTAAACTTACAATTTTCTATGTTTAGAGGAAGTAGTCGCACATTACGCCAGACGGAAATTATGTCGAAGTCAAGCTATTTCTCCTGCAGTCGGTCATCGATGATAGTTTTCCATCTACTATAACGTTATCGTCAAACAGTCGCAGATTGTTGCGTAATCTATGGTTGAAAAGCAACCAGGTACTTAACTTTAAATCTCTTTTCTACAAATCACATTTCTACAGGAAATGCACGAAATTCCTTTGTCCAGCATAGCAACGAATAAGGCACAGTTTTTCGTATGGGTGAAGTCATATTAGGGTGGCCTGAATTTCAAGCGCCAGTTACTTCCCTTTCCAGCAAGGCGGTCTATCCTGTCTCCCTCACACAATGTAGAGCCCTTACGTAAAGCATTCAGAGGAGGTGCTGCCCAGGGCAGACGCTTTACATGCCCGCAGTCATACACCCTGTCCGTTCTCTGTGATATGCACAGGGGTAGACATTTCAATGATTAACGGTGGAGACATTCTTCTTGCAGGCGAGATGGCTCCAGCCCTGAAAACTTTCTGAGAAAATGATGACTGCACATCTTCAGTCAACATATTGGCGCAAGCAGAATGCTGATTAATGCGGAAGTCACTCACCCAGCAGAAGACCAAAATTGTGGTAAGAGTTAAGACGATTTCAAAAAATTTTCAGGATTTGTGGGGCAGAAACGAGCATTTGCTCATGTTGTAAGGTGTCAGGCAAATCCAACATCTTCCATTAAAACCCTGACATGATAACCAAATCCGGCAGTATGTCACATAGCTCCAAATAAATCCAAAGTAATACGATCAACGAGTGAGCAAATGGAATACCACAGACTAACACAAGAACGCCTAAATGCATGTTATACCTTCCCACCGTGAAACAGACGCTGTTCCAAGGGGAGAAACGAGAACAGAAGCCGTGAGCATATTCGTGTAGGTTAGGAGGCCCTATGATAAGGGACGGACACCCACGTCGCCAGCTGACCGCCAGAACCACCCCCGAGCCCATGTTAAAAGATAGAGCCCTCCAGAAGAACAGTATAGATCTTATGATAACATTAAAAGGGCCACACCAGCTGCAAGTTTTAGCGTGAGACTTTTCGCGTCTCTGTTACGTTGCAAACGTTAAAAACATTGCCCTACCACGAATAGTATTACATTTCTCATTGGATGGACAGAATTTTTGTAGGCAGAGTTTAAGGTTAACATTGAGGCCCTGATTGGTCAGTTGAAAACACAGCCAGATAGCTTTTTCTAAAACCAACTTCGGAAAATTGCAGTAAGGAGAAGTTAGGAGAGAGTTGCTTCCGAGACGGCGAGATGTGTGGAGCTGCGCCGCCCGCCGCCCACTGAAACTGCCTAACCAACGACAAGGTAATGAACGCACGTGATGCCGCATATGGCTTCACTCAGAACTGCAGAAGTCTCATCTGTTACACCCCGTTTTTGCATAATACTAATGTCGATCGTCAATTAAAGCTCATGGTATTCACATTTGCTACTAGAATTTAAAATCTGAAACGCGATGATTTTTCTGTTATATAATTATTGAGAAGCCACATCAGCCACTGTAATTTATGACAAGTTAAATAAGTAATTAAAGATTATTGAGGGTCACTGTAGACCATTTTGATAGTTTTCTCTTTTTATGAAACTTAACTTAAACCTAGATTATAGATGTAATATGGCATAGGTCATCCTTCGATCCATTGTAGAACTTGGAAACCCATTCAGGCAATATTCGTTCACATTTTTGTTGAATGCTTTTTCGACGTTATTTTACCAGCTGACTGAAAATAGGAAAGCCTTGAACCCCTTCCACTAAATTTAGTTAGTATTAAGATTCTTTTACAGGGAGTGCAGTGGAGCTGACGCTGAAATCATTAAGTATTTGATTATGTCATCGCTAGTCTCACTGACTCTTCTGAACTCTACATGTCATGTGTGGTCTGGCGTCTTTTTACCAGCAACAGGTTCCAGGTTCAAACAAGTCAATCCCTAAAAAACACGCTCAGAGCATCGTTGCGCGAAAGTGGTAGGGAGACACAACTTAGAACAAACAGACACCATGCAGAATGTTAGAGAATGGCGACCCTGCCAGGATGGTAAAATAGCATGACTGAAGGTCGACCACATGCCTAACTAGGTCAGAAAAATATCCTGTTGAAAAATTTTCGTAACAAAAATTTTTTCTTAAAGTTATACATAGTCGAAAACAGTAGCTGCAGCGATAGATAGTCAGAAAGTATTCAATAGAAAGTGAGACATTCTATCAGAGACAATAGCATAAGTAAGTTGTTATTTTTAATATTGTTAGAATTAAGTTTTCCCTTCAATGGAAGCGCACAGGTGGCGGATACATCGTTGACAAGTTGCTTCTGACCCAACAAGTAAGTGAATGGATTGTCAGTCTTGGGTATAATAAGCGTCAAGTCGTGTGTGCAAAAAGTTTATGAAAGGCGTGAGATCGTATGAGCGCATGTTGACGCGAAGTAGGGCGCGTGAATTGCTTTTAAAACAGAAAATAAGTGAATCAGAAAGATTAGCAATGGCAGATCGAGACCTTGACCGAATTGAGGAAGAGACCCAGCATGAAGACGGACAGAGAATAGAGGACAGTATAACAAACGATGCAGTATCGCGAGAAATAGGACAGATAACGCACCATAACGAGGATAATGTGCGCCAAGGCATAGAAAACGTAGGTCAGCATACGACAGAGGAGCAGGAAAGTAGAGAGACAGTCGATGAGGATTCTAACTTGCGTCTTGAATACGTAGCACCCATAATACAAGTAATCAGAGCTCCCTCACCACAGAGTACAAGGAATGCGAGCAGAAACGTGTCAACGCACAGTTCAATGCAATCGGTTGCAAACCAATACTTGGGCGAAAACACAGAGCGTAGGACATCGGAAGAAAACGCAATAGGACCCACCAATCTGGCAGAATTATTACAACAAATTACGGAAACCATGACAAGGCAAAATAAAGAAATAGCGAACAAATTCAAATTCAGAATGCAGAAACCACGAGACAAATGCGTGAGATTAAAGAACAAAACAAAAAAATTCAGATACACCTAAATCATATTGAAGACGAGGCAAAAGAATCTCGAGAAGTGATAGGAAACTTAATAACAGATCACAATCAATTGAGAACAGACATTGACAAGGTACAGGCGGACATACAAACATTGCGTAATGACATTCAGAACGAGGTCAAAACATTACGTAACAACACCCAGGGAGAAGTCAAGAAACTAGAGAAACAGATAAACGTAATTACTAGACAAGCACCAGGTACAGCGCGTGAAATTGTTGACAACAGTGTGTTACACAAACGTATCACAAAAGCAGCGCTGAAAAGATATGATAATTGCGTAGTCAAAATAGAAGCGCAAACGAAGCAACAATTTCAGAAATTGCGAACAGAGTTGTTGCAAACTATCAAATTCAACCAATTGTGAAGGGCATGGTAAAGCATATCCCAGTCAATATTGTAATTGATAGCGGAAGTGAACTGACCGCGATCTCAGAAAATTTATTCATGCAGTGTAATGCCAATGAGGAATTGCCAGTTCTGAAAACAAGGAAGATTAAAGTAAGAGGTCCTATTAGAAACAATGCTGCGGAAGTTACGAGACAAACAAGGCTAACTCTTTCGTGCCAAGGTCAGAAGATCGAAGCCAACTTCGTGATTATTTCTAAACTAACTGTAGATTTGATTGTAGGTGCAGATTTTGTAAATGAGAGACGAGCGATAATTGATATGGGGAAAGGTAGGGTAGCATTTGGGAATGTCACACTTCTCTTTGAGCAAAAGCTAAAATTAGAAGAAATACCAGTTATAAACAAACAATTAAGAATGATGAGAGATAAAGAGGATGAAGAATTAGAATGGTATGCACAAAAGGGGGAATCGCCTCAGCTCATGTTAGAAGTCCATAAAGAAATCGAACAAAAATTGCAAGAAGTTCAAGGTATTTCGGAACACAGCAAAAGAGATTTCCTTTACTGCTCGCTCAGTGCACATCCTGAATAGCGTTGGGGTTAACCAACAACTGTCTCACTCACTTCCCTTTCACTGCCTTTGGTATTCACAGTGAGGTGGCAAAAGTCATGGTATATCAATATGCACATATATAGATGGCAGTAGTATCGCGTACACAAGGTATAAAAGGTCACTGCATATGCGGAGATATCATTTGTACTCGGTGATTCAGTGGAGAAAGTTTCGGACGTGCTTATGGTAGCACGAAGAAAATTAACAGACGTTGAACGCAAAATGGTAGTTGGAGTTAGACGCATGGAACACTCCATTCCAGACATCTTTAGGGAATTCAATGTTCGGAGATCCACAGTGTCAAAGTGTGCTCAGAATACCAAATTTGGAACATTACCTGTGCCGATAACATAGTGGACGACGGCCTTCACTTAACAACCGAGAGCAGTTGGGTTGTCAGTGCTAACAGACAAGTAACACTGTCTGAAATATCCACAGAAATCATTGACGGACGTACGACAAACGCATCCACTGAGACAGTGCGACGAAATTTGCCACTAATGGGCTATTGCAGCAGACGACCGACATGAATGTCTTCGCTAACAGCACGGCATGACCTGTAGCGTCTCTCCTGGACTTGTGTACATATCGGTTAGACCCTAGACTATTGGAAAACTGTGGCCTAGTCTTTTGAGTCCCGACTTCAGTTGGCCAGTTGGTAAGAGCTGATGGAAGGATTCGAGAGTGGCGCAGACGTCACGAAGTTGTCAACATGCATTGTGCAAACAAGTGATGGTTTTATCATGGCGTGGACTGAGTTTATACGGAATGGACTGGGTCCCCTTGTCTAAATGAACCGATTGCTGATTATAAATGGTTACTCTCTGCCTCTTGGAGATCATTTTCAGTCATTCATCGACTTCACTTTCCCAAACAACGAGGGGTTTTTTATGGATGACAATGCGACGTGTTACCGGGCCATAAATATTCGCGACTGACTTAAAGAACACTCTGGACAATTCGAGTGAATGATATGGCAATCCAGATTGTCCTTCGTGAATTCCATCTGACATTTATGGGACATGGTCTAGAGGTCACTTCGTGCACAAACTCGTACACCTGCAAAAATTTCGCAATTATGGAATGCTATAGACACAACATAACTCAGTGTTTCTGAGGGGACTTCCCGCGACTTGTTGAGTTTTTCTGCCACGTTGAGTTACTGCATTACGCCGGGCAAAACGTTGTCCGACACGACATTACGAGGTATGTCATAACTCAATGTATACCTACAGCCTGGTTTCCTTGCAAGGTCTAGATAACGTTTTGCTCTCTGTATTTTATGACTGCTGTCTTCAGAATTTTGAAGAGTGTATTCCATTCAACATTGTCAGAAACGTTCTCTAAATCTACAAAAGCTGTAAAAGTAGGTTCCATTTGCCTCTGTTGGGTCTTTATTGCCTTGTGCGTAACTAAGCCCAAACATGTACACCTCGAAGTTGGTTAATGCGAGTCTTTGAATTTTTCTGGAAATAATTCGTGCCAATATTTTGCAGCCATGACTCATTAATCTGATTTTTCTGTAATACTCACACCTAACTTGTTTGGAATTGTAATTTTTAATTTCTTCTTGAAGTCTGAGGCTACTCCTACCCATTCATTCGCGTAACGGTTTTGTAATGTTATATTCTCCTATGTGATCATCTAATCCAAGTTCTTAGATTCGATATGGGTCGTTCCGTGGTCTACCAAATCCTTCTTGTGGTAGCATATCCTTCACCTCATCTTGATGTATTTCCTCCCTCCTTTGAATAATAATATGCTTACATACACCTACACTCACATACAAAATTTAAATGTTTGTATGGGAGAATCGGTTACCTTGTCACGGAAACAAATCAAAATATTCCCAGTCCCCTGGTGTGTCTAATGTTTAAGAGAGGGTAACCATGGAGATCAAATGATAGCCGAAATGGGAAATCGCTTCCTAGATTACCAATTCCAATTGGGGGAGTCCCTCAGCCCCACCTCCTCACCCCCTCCATCCCACCCCGTCCCACCTGCTGGAATATTTGGCAGAAATGAATGAAGTTTTGTAACATGCCACACAGCTCTCACGAGTTGGGAATGAAAGATGTAAAAAGAAATAAAATAATCAAGTTTAGTTTCTCTGTATACCTCATGTAAAAGTCCCATACACTTTCCAATCTTTCCTTTTTTCTTAATGCTGGTTTTCCACCTGAACTACTGATATTCCTAAAGGTGCTTCTACTTTTAGTGGAGATAACACCTTGATAAACTGAAAAACGAGGTGCTGTTGAGCATTTCATATGGTGCAATAGCCAACGATGGCCGAAACAGGGGAAAGGAATACAATGATAAAGGAATACAATGGTAAACTTCGAGAGATGAGATAGGGAAGGCAGTAAAAGTTCACATATGTAAGAAGACAAGGCCTAGTAGAAATCCGTGCATAAAACAAGAGATACTGGCTTTAATTGATGGAAGGAGAAAATACAAAAAATGCAGAAAATGAAACAGGCGAAAGTGAATCTAGTCGAATGAAACGGTAGTATACGGAGGGAATTAGCTTAGGAAATGACACGCTGAAAACAGACAAGTTTCGTTATTTGGGCACCAAATGAATAGAGGACATATAAAATGTAAACTAGCAGTAGCAAGTAAGACATTTCTGAATAAATGAAACTTGTTAATATCGAAAATTAGTTCATGTGTCAGCGTGTGTTGCCGTGCAGTATCAGTACCACACCAGGCAGAACGCTCAACGAGGGTAGTAGTAAACTATGTAACAGATACACCAATCCATGGCCGTCTTAAAGCCACCCCTCCAGCTGTACATGCATGTAGTATCAACCCACTATCGAGCCAGCATTGTAGAACGCCAAAACGAGGAAAGCCCAATCTACTAGCGGTCTAGGAACGGAGTCAGCCAAGGTTTCAGCAATTTAAAATATTGATTTTTTTTTTAGTCTACTGACTGGTTTGATTCCTCAATTATCTGCTGGATGTGTTCCGATCGATCTCTGTCCTCTAGATTTTTTACCCCCTACAGCTCCCTCTAGTACCATGGAAGTTATTCCGTGCTACCTTAAAAGATGTCCTACCATCCTGTCCGTTCTCCTTGTCATATCCGTTTATTCCTTTTCTCTTCGGTTGTCTCAATGACCTCGTCATTCCTAACATTATCATTCCACTTAATTTTCAACGTTCTTCTGTAACATCACAACTCAAATGCTTTGGTTCTTTTCTGTTCTTGTTTTTCCAAAGTGCATGTTTCACTACCATACATCCCTGTGCTCTGGAGCACATTCTCAAAAATTTCTTCCTCACACTAAGGCCTACTTTCGACACTAGGAGACTTCTCTTCGCAAGGCTAACTTGGTTTTCAGGTACTCATTGCCAGTTATCCGACCCCGGTAGCTGCGTGGTCAGCGCGACAGAATGTCTCTCCTAAGGGCCCGGGTTCGATTCCCGGCTGGGTCGGAGATTTTCTCCGCTGACGGACTGGGTGTTGCGTTGTCGTAATTATCATCATTTCATCCCCATCGACGCGCAGGTCGCCGAAGTGGCGTCAAATCGAAAGACTTGCACCCGGCGAACCGTCTACCCGATACGAGGCCCTAGTCACAAGACATTTACATTTACATTATTGCCCAGTTCATCATGGGTTATTTAGCTGCCTTGGGAGCAGAATTCCTTAACCTCATCTACTTCTTGATTCATAGTTCTGACGTTAACTTCCTAGCTGTTCTCAGAACTTTTGTCTTTCTTTGGTTTACTCTCAATCCATATTCTGTACTTATTAGATTGTTCATTCCATTCAAAGGATCTTGTAATTCTTCTTCACTTTCACTGAGGATAACAATGTCATCAGTGAATCTTATCAATGGCATCCCTTCACCTATAATGTTAGTCTCACACTTGAACGTTTTTTTTTTTTTACGTCTGTCTTTGCTTCTTCGATGTACAGAGTGAACGGTAGAGGTGAAAGATTATTAATCCGAGAACTTCGTTCTTGGTCTTCCCGTTTTATTTTTCCTCTCGGTTTCGTGCACTTTGTACTTCATTCTTGCTTCTGTTATCAACCGCAACGTCAGAACAGCCGCTCTGGTGAAATCACCACCTAACACATTCTCAACCTTCTTTTCCATTCTTCTGTACATTATTCTCGTCAGAAACTTAAATAGTTGAGCAGTTAAGCTGATTGTGCGGTACTTCTCACAGTTGTGAGGTCAGTGGTATATCACTAGTCTCATACATTCTACACACCATCGAGTGTAGTCATTTTGTTGCCATTTCATCTAATGATTTTAGAAATGCCGATGATGTATTTTCAATCCCTACTGCCTTAACTGATGTTACGTCTTCCGTAGCTCTTTTATATTCTGACTCTAATACTAGAATGAAGCCCCAAAGAAACTGGTGTAGGCATGCGTATTCGAATACAGATATATGTCAACACGCAGAATACTGCGTTACGGTCGGCAACGCCTGTATAAGACAATAAGAGTGTGGTGCAGTTGTTAGATCGCTTACTGTTGCTACAACGGCAGGTTATCAAGATTTAAGTGAGTTTGAACGTGGTGTTACAGTCGCCGCACGAGCGATGCGACACACCGTCTAAAAATGTGTGTGAAATCTTATGGGACTTAACTTCTAAGGTCATCAGTCTCTAAGCTTACACACTACTTAACATAAATTATCCTAAGGACAAACACACATACCCCTGCCAGAGGGAGGACTCGAACCTTCCCAGGGACCAGCCGCACAGTCCTTGACTGCAGCGCCTTAGACCGCTTTCTTTTCTATTATCTGACTTTGTTCGTTTTCGTTCGTTGTACCTGCTCGGGGTGGACGTCGCAAGACACCCGTTTCATTTCGTCGTTGATCCGTAACTCAGGTTTTTTTTTTTTATTTACAGAGGGCAGCTAACCCTCTGACCGAACACGCCGAGTTACGATGCCGGCATCCGATAGGCTAATCCCGCGCGGCGACACAGCGTCTCCGAGGTAGCGAAGGAGTGAGGTTTTTCCCGTACGAGCATTTCACGAATGTACCGTGAATATCAGGAATCCGGTAAAACATCAAATCTCCCGTGTCGCTGCGGCCGGAAAAAGATCCTGCAAGAACGGAACCAACGACGACTGAAGAGAATCGTTCAACGTGATAGAAGCGCATTCCTTCCCAAATTGCTGCCAATTTCAATGCTGGTCCATCAACAAGTGTTAGCGTGTGAACTATTCAACGAAACATCATCGATATGCGCTTTCGGAGTCGAATGTAAGGGTATGGAGACAACTTCACGAATCCATGGACCCTCATGTCTGCAGGAGTCTGTTCAAGCTGGTGGAGGCTCTCTAACGGCGTGGGGCATGTGCAGTTGGTGTGTTATGGGACTCTTCATACTTCTAGATACGACTCTGACAGGTGACACGTACGTAAGCATCCTGTCTGATCACCTTTCATGTTCATTGTTCATTCCGAAGGACCAGGGCAAATCTAATATGACAATGTAACAACCCACACGTCCAGAAGTGGTACAGAGTGGCTCCAGGAACACTCTTTTGAGTTTAAACACTACCGCTGACCACCCAACTCAGTAGACATGAACATTATTGAGCATATCTGGGATGCATTGCAGCGTGCTGTTCAGAAGAGACCTCCTCCTCCTCGTACTCTTACGGATTTATGGACAGCCCTGCTGGATTCATGGTGTTAGTTCCCTCCAGCAGTACTTCAGACATTAGTCGGGTCCATGCCACGTCGTGTTCCAGCACTTCTGCGTGCTCGCGGGCGCCCTTCGCAATATCAGGCAGGTGTATCAGTTTGTATGGCTCTTCACTAGAGATCGCTTATGTCTTCCATGTCGACTCATTTTTCTTCTGTCACGACAATTTAAATGGTTCAGATGGCTCAAAGCACTATGGGACTTGACATCTGAGGTCATCAGTCCCCTAGAACTTAGAACTACTTAAACCTAACTAACCTCAAAGACATCACACACATCCATGCCCGAGGCAGGATTCGAACCTGCGACTGTAGCAGCAATACGGTTCCGGACTGAAGTGCCTAGAACCGCTCGTCCATTGCGGCCGGCCACGAAAAGTCGTTTGCCTCACAGAGCGCTTATAGATACTCTTTCGACCTGTCCATCCTCTCCTACGCATTCAGCAGTGGACTCCCACTGTGCTCTTAATGTTAGCGTCCTTCCTTTTAATTTCACCAAAGTCTGTCTCCCTGCTCTTCCTATTTATTTCATTTGTAAGTGACTTTTATTCCTGCATTAGTGAATTTCCCTGAACATTTCTGTGCTTCCTTCTTTTGTCGATCGGTTGCCTACTGTGCTATTAATTATCGCAATTTGTGTAGCCTCGGAGAACTTCAAGCATGTCTCTTCAACTCCTAGTACCTCCGTACCCCACTCCTTTAGCTTTCATTCTTTCTGTCACTCTTCTAGTCTCTTAAATTTCATCTAGCTCTGCATTATTACTTACTCTGCTCCTTGAGTACGTCTCTCAGTCCAGTATCTGATTTGGGAATCTCTGTCTGACAATGATGTAAGTATACCTCCTCCTCTTGTGATTTTTGAACAGCGTATTCGCTACTACTACAAGCTGAAATTTATTACAGAACTCAGTCTTTCTCCTCTCTCAGTCCTTGTCCCAAGCCCGTATTCTCCAAATGGTTCAAATGGCTCTGAGCACTATGGGACTTAATATCTGAGGTCATCAGTCCCCTAGGACTTAGAACTACTTAAACCTAACTAACCTAAAGACATCAAACACATCCATGCCCGAGGCAGGATTCGAACCTGCGACCGTAGATGTCGTCCGGTTCCAGACTGAAGCGCATAGAACCGCTCGGTCACAACGGCCGTCCCGTATTCTCCTGTAAACTATTCTTGTGCTCCTTCCCCTACAACTTCATTCGAGTCCCCCATGACAATCAGATTTTCATCTCTTTGAATTACCTATTCATTATCCTCATATACTCTCTCTCTTCTTCTGCTTGCGACGTCGGCATGTATACCTGAACTATCGTTTTCGGTGTTGGTTTGCTGTCGATTCTGATAAGAACAACAGTGTTACTGAACCACCCATAGTAACTCACTCTCAGCCCTGTTTTCCTATTCATAACGAATGCTACTACTCAATATTGGCAGTTCCGGTCCGCAGGTCCGTAAGAGGATTTTGGGAGAGATCATGATGATCTCTCCCAAGGGAGAGATCATCATGACACTTCTTCAGTTAGAGGCCACATGTGTCTTTAATTCAGTGTTTCCATTGCGTTCTGTATCCTCGTTCCATTGATCACTGCTGATTCTTCCACCTTTTAGGACAGTTTTCTAGCCCAAGGGTGAGAGAGAACCTCTCTCTATCCGCTCTTCCAACCTCTTTGTAAAGGCAGTTGGCGAGCAATGGTCACTTCTTATGCCGAAAGTCTTCAACCGCTAGAAACATGCCAACGTTACTGCCAAATGTATCCAAACAGGACCAACGAGCCGTTGTTTGTTTCTTGGTTGCTGGAGGGCAAACACCGACCGCTATCCACTTAAGAATCAAGAATGTCTGTGGGGCAGCACGTCTGTCAAAGACCGCAGCTGTGGAATGGTGTCCCAAGTTACGTGCTCGTCACGATTCTACACAAGGCGCCACTCGATCTGGATGGCCAGCCTCATTCATTACAGAAAACAAATGGGAGACACTCGACCTCTAGCTATGTATTCCTGATTTCTCCGCATGCGTTTATCACGCCTTCGGTTCCTTAAAATTACTTTGAAAGGTTGACGATTCTTGTCATACGAAGATGTGCAAGTGGCAGTTACGGACTTCTTCGCGCAGCAGGAATCGGTCTTTCACGAAACGAGTGTCTTCAACTTGGTGCGTCAGTGGGATGATTGCCTCAATGCTCACAACGATTTTGTCTGATTGACATACCGATACTGGACTGCACAGCCTCCGAATAGAAACGTTTTAATCGCTTCTTATATTCATTCACCAAAACTATTTAATGCCTCTTCTCGCCTTTACACAAAACTCTAGTTACACAGTTCTTTTCTATGGTCGACCACATCAAATGTCTTAGACAAATCTAACAATGTGACTGTAAAAATGCGACTTTTCACATAACTACAAAGCTCAGTTCATCTAAACTGCAGTGCTATTGATTCTGCCTCTTCGAAAAACAAATTTTGCTTCATTGTACCATATTTTTAATATTCGGGTCCGTATTTCCTCAGTTCATAATTCAATTTTATTTTTTAGGCACTGTCAGTAGGCTTAACTGAATTGGTGCGAGGAGTGAGATAGATTTGCGAAGTCAGTTGTGTGTGTGTTTGTTTGTTTGTTTCTTTGGAGTGTGGTAGCTGCTCTTCTGTGCCTCTTTCTGGGTGCGCCCTTTGAAACGAAGGAAGCTTAAGAGTGACAAAAGTTACCCTTTAAAATATTTTCTTTACTTTTCATTTCCACGTTTGTTCAAGCTGAAATGTTTCTGCAGTGACTCAGTGTGTGGAAACGGCCACCACTAGTTGATGAGCCGTCTTCTTGTTTGTGAGGATATGCTTCACGTCCTGGATCTTTTCGGTAGCTTCTGAGATGGGTGTGACATTGTGGACACCTGTTTGCAAATAAACAGTGAAGGTAAACAGTTCTGTATTGATTCTTTCAGCTTGGGCAGCCATTAAGATACACCCTGACCTTTGGTGCTCTTTGGCTCAAATTGTATTATTACAACTTGTAATACCGGGAATGGTATACCCAGTGGGAATATACATATTTAGCTGTTAAGGCGGCGTGCCGATCTCACATAGCATGACAGGAGCTGAGTCGACACCTTCTCAGTTGTAGCAGGTCACAGCGTAGCCCAGAGTCTAATGCTGGACGGCGGACTGGTAAGCAGAAGTGGGCGGCCGGTGGACTGCAGCAAAGGTCAACAGCCCTATAGGGATGGTGGCAGAAAGTTCGTTCCCAGGGCCTGGGTTGTCAGTCAGCGCCATTTGTTCGGAGTCTGGGAGCGGGAGTGGTGGCGGCGACTCAGTTATGTTGAAGACTCGGAAGCACTGGCTGACACAGTGGGTGCAGAGCTACAGCGCCCAAGTGGTCGACGACGACAGCTGGTCTGAGAGAGGTTTAAATGCAGCTGCCTGGTGCTGACTTCGCAGAAGAGGCTACATATCTGTGTCACCGTCTGTCTGTTGTCATATTCCGGTGTGTCATACTCGAGATACTTCGTGGAAGTTGGTCATTATCCCACGTCACTGTTCCATTCTGCTACACTTCAGTTATGCAACTCATTATCTTTTTTCCTTATTAAAATTAATTTTATCACTATGTAAATGTCACGAAAAATGTACAACCTCACAGGGAGCGATTTGACAGTTTCACAACCACGTGAAACACGTCACGAAGCTGCAGTGCTAAGTTCCTTACGCACAGCGAAGGAGCCACTTGCCTGTTGAATTGTAATCAACCAGTGCTCAATAGCATGAAGACGCATGAGTCACATGATGGGTAACAACCCCTTGTTGTAGTGGTATACCGTTATTGTCACTCGAGGTGCGACACTGCGCCATGAGGGACCTCTTATAGTTGCTTCCTTCTGCAAAACTTTTCTCATTTTTAAATAGTTTTGCTTTACATTCATGGTGTTTTGAGATAAAAATCTTCTGTGAAAATGTTACATACAAGGTAATATTGGCATTAGAGATGGAGAAGAGACAATCTGGAGTGAATATGAATAGTTAGGGAAATATTATACCACCACTGTACTGAACCTAAATCACGTGAGGTAGATACAAGAATATTTGGGTGTCACAGCACTGCATTGGATAATTTACTGTATATCGAGAGGTTGGTTGGTTGGTTGTTGGGGAAGGAGACCAGACAGCGTGGTCATCGGTCTCATCGGATTAGGGAAGGATGGGGAAGGAAGTCGGCCGTGCCCTTTCAGAGGAACCATCCCGGCATTTGCCTGGAGTGACTTAGGGAAATCACGGAAAACCTAAATCAGGATGTCCGGACGCGGGATTGAACCGTCGTTCTCCCGAATGCGAGTCCAGTGTCTAACCACTGCTCCACCTCTCTCGGTCCTGTATATCGAGAGTACTTGAATTCAAAAAGTAATCTACTGCAGAAGACACTTTAGAGTATAGATATCATCGTGTTGAGTAGGTGATAACGATTGAAAATTAATGACACTACATTCCATATGTGTAAAAAGAAAGTAGTACACAACTCAGCTGATCACAGTGCGTAGCGGGAAACAGTTATTTGGTGCTAAATTGCTTCTATTATTAAGAGCTACAGATCAGGAGGTATTGTAAAACATGCCTCCTTCAGTTTATCAAACAGTAACAAAAAATGCATGCTGCCGCTGAAATTCAATAAGACTGCTAACTTATATGTGCTTCCGTCACAGCTGAGCTAACGAAATATCGCTCTCCAATGCTGCATTTCCAATTTTGAACGTCTTCATTATGTCACTGACAGAAGATAAGCTACAAGACAGAGGATTGGGTTATTCCAGTTTTAATATTAAGTTATATCGCAACCTATATTCTCGGTAGTAAAGGATATCTTACGCAGAATATTCAATTCTGCTTTCACTTCAATCAATGAATTAGTCTTTTTAAGAACGTTTAAAAAAATCTTTGTTTGAATTCGTAGTGACGTAACTGTGGGAAACTTATGTAAATGATTTTTTCTTTTTCTTTACCTTATCATATTTCAAAAAGTTTAGTTTACAGCACCACATTTTTTATTAATTGTAAATGTGTGTTTAAACTGCACGGTTTTGACGTGTATATGTATTATATTTGTTTCAACTACCTGTTGTATATGGAAATGGAGTAATGATTGATGGGACTGGAAGTCAGGAGCACGTCCGCGAAGGTAGCGTGTATGGCTGTCCGTGGTTTTGCGTGTGGTGCAATCTGGTTGAAATCTGAATATGGGAAGCGGGAGGACAATGTGAATGAACTGTGAATTAACTATGACGTTTAGAGGAGAAATCAGAGATGGTTTCGAAAATGCTAAGGCTTCAAGTACTTGCTTGCAGCTAAAATAACATTTGAGCAACATTCATATCAGCAACACCATAACCGAGTGGGAGTGAATAAAGTGAAAACTGTATTGTTGAATCGAATAAACAATTTCTACTTCATGTTTAGTACAGACTGTGACAATGCACGCCCAACTACAGTCAAACATCTTCACGTTGTACACTCGTGGGTACCGTAAAGCTACTATATCAAAGTCCTGAAAATAATCGAAACAATAAAACAACAACAGGAGTATCACCTGATATGAAAGAAATATTATCTGAACTCAAGAAGTTGTAGTTCAAGATCGCCAAATACTAGCACTGCTACCCATTGTCGGCGAGTAACTTTGGAATGCAGCCACGAGGTTAAAACTCAACCAAACCACATATTTCTGTCATGGAATGATGCGGAAATCGTTTTGTCATAGACGCAAATTATGGAAAAATTATTTTCTATTTGAACTGAAAAGTATTCCGTTTGTAAGAACTGCAAAGTAAAGTGTGTAACTGTTGATGATTGTATATTTGACATGTTTCCATTTACCGATCCAGAAGCTGTATTCAGTCATATTTGTTTCTGAGACGTATTTAAAAAATGGCTCCAAGCACTATGGGACTTAAGATCTGAGGTCATCAGTCCCATAAACTTAGTACTACGTAAATCTAATAACCTAAGGACATCACACACATCCATGCCCGAGGCAAGATTGGAACTTGCGACCGTAGCAGCCACGTGGTTGCGGACTGAATCACCTAGAACCGCTCGACCACAGCGGCCGGCTGAGACGTATTTAATTAAGCATTAAATCACAAGGGGTAATCAGTCAGTTATCATGTCACTTAGACTGAAATTTTTTGTTTCGTTTTTCGATGTGCTACATAGGAAATTTTGTGTATATATATATATATATATATATATATATATATATATATGAAATTCCATCAAAAGTACAAATCATGAGATCTTTGAGGTTAAAATTTTATGGTTGAGTGTATTTAGTACGAAACTGATAATGATTAATTAAACCATCTCATAAAGACCCATTATTAATTAACAATTCATAAATAAAGTCTATCACTTACTTAATATTCCTTCTTGGTCATTAATTACAATTAACCAACTAAATTAAATGTAGACTATCAGATTAAAGGTATTCGACACCCCTATGTAATAGGTAATTAACCACTAGATATGACTAGAGGCGGACCCGCTAGTATAAGAGGAAGTGGGGAATATTGTGTTGTCTGTGGAGAGGCAGTAACAGCAGAATGGGTCCATCAGGAGAGTTCGTAACTTCGAATGTGCATTTCCCACTGGATGTCTCCTTAGTAATAAGTATATCAGGGATATTACAACTCTTCTAAAGCTGCCAATGGCGACTGCTCGTGATGTGACTGTCAAGTGGAAACATTCAGGAGAAATAGCAGCTAAACCAGTACCAGGCAGACTTCAAGTACTGTCGGACAGGGTCAGTCGAGTAGTGCAGAGGGCTGTAAAAATCGCATGAAATCAAAGCAACGAACCATTCATGCGTTCCGAAGGCCTACTCATGGCTACCAGGAGTCCTGAGAGCTCTGTACCACACGTTTCCATTATCAGTGCCAAATAACGCTTGAGGTGGTGCAAAGAGCAGCGTTACCGGTCGTAGGATGACTGGAAACAAGTGATACTTAGCGATGAACCATGCTATGGTCTGTGGGAATCTGTTAGAAGTGTTTGTGTTTGGCGAAATTGTGGAGAACTGTACCTGCTGTCATTTTTAGTGCCAACAGTGATGTACAGAGAAAGTGATGTTACAATAGGGGGCTTTTCGTGGCTAGGGTTTGATGCCCTTATTGCGCTTAAGATAACGCAAAATGTGCAAGTATATGAACACATTTCACAGCATTTTGTATTGTGTGTCGTACATCAACTGTTCGGAGATAACAATCGCTTTTATCAGCACGAAAATGCACCTTCCTTCAAAGCAGCATGTGTGAGGCCAAGGTTTGTGGACAATAACTTGCCTAAAATAAACTGATACTAAAATGTAGACTTTCACGGCCGAAATATCATGTCCATTATAATTATCCGGGCTGTTATGCCGTGGTCGGTTGATGAATTCTGTGTCGATTCCCAACGTTTCGTCTCCGACTGCGGGAGACATCTTCAAGGGGGTCCGTAGGTCGATGGAAGGTCCAACACACCCACTAGCTCGCTACTGTAGCGAGTGGGTGTATTGGACCTTCCATCGAGACCACGGCATAATAGCCCGGATAATTATAATGGTCATGAAATAGACTGGCCTGCCCAGAGTACCGACAAGACCCAATGGAACACTTTTGGATGGAACAGTGGATCAGTGAGACTAAGTGCAGTCTGGACTGTTGCCATGTCTCCCTAACGGTGAAAGTTCAAGGTCCTCCCTGCCCCTATCCGCTTCCAATTGTTAGTCAATTGGGTGGGTTAAAATGGCACGAAAATAAAATTTGAGTGTTTCTATTAACTGGAGACGCGAGCTCAAGCAGCTTCGTTGCCAGATATAGCCAGGGAAAAGGGTCCATGTCCTCCTTATTTCATCCCCTCTCTTCTAGAACAGTTGAAATGATGACCTGTCACATTTATTAATTACCTCTCACATTTAATAGTGATCTGTCATGTTGCTGTCATAATTTATTTCCTAGAGTTACTTATACCTAATAATAATGATGTCTTACCACAAAAATACTTTTTCACACCACACCCATTTTCTTACTAACCATCAGATGACTCCTCTTCACATCTACATCCACATCTACATTTATACTCCGCAAGCCACCCAACGGTGTGTGGCGGAGGGCACTTTACGTGCCACTGTCATTACCTCCCTTTCCTGTTCCAGTCGCGTATGGTTCGCGGGAAGAACGACTGTCTGAAAGCCTCCGTGCGCGCTCTAATCTCTCTAATTTTACATTCGTGATCTCCTCGGGAGGTATAAGTAGGGGGAAGCAATATATTCGATACCTCATCCACAAACGCACCCTCTCGAAACCTGGCGAGCAAGCTGCACCGCGATGCAGAGCGCCTCTCTTACAGAGTCTGCCACTTAAGTTTGTTAACCATCTCCGTAACGCTATCACGGTTACCAAATAACCCTGTGACGAAACGCGCCGCTCTTCTTTGGATCTTCTCTATCTCCTCCGTCAACCCGATCTGGTATGGATCCCACACTGATGAGCAATACTCAAGTATAGGTCGAACGAGTGTTTTGTAAGCCACCTCCTTTGTTGATGGACTACATTTTCTAAGGACTCTCCCAATGAATCTCAACCTGGTACCCGCCTTACCAACAATTAATTTTATATGATCATTCCACTTCAAATCGTTCCGAACGCATACTCCCAGATATTTTACAGATGTAACTGCTACCAGTGTTTGTTCCGCTATCATATAATCACATGTAAGTAAGCTGTTTAGGTTTTTTTTATTGGTAACGCCACATAGCGCTCTGTATGTATATCACTGGCTGTGCTGTGTGCAGTCTATGGCTGGGTGGCATTGTTGTAATATTCGCCATTGTAGTGTTCGGCAGCTGGATGTTAACAGTGCGTAGCGTTGCGCAGTTGGAGGTGAGCCGCCAGCAGTGGTGGATGTGGGGAGAGAAATGGCGGAGATTTGAAATTTGTAAGACTGGATGGCATGAACTGCTATATATATTATGATTATTAAGGTAAGTACATTGACTTCTGCAGTACTTAGCTTTCGGAGGAAAATAACTACGACACTTCCACAGAGATTATCTTACAACAAGACGCACATTTAGCGCTACAGGACACGCATTTCAGTGATTAATTTTGTACTTAAAACATTTATTTTTTAAGATTTTTGAATTACAAAGAAAGTTTTCCGTGATACATTTCATTCCATTGCTGTAATCTGTAACACCTTAGGGTATAATTACATTGATCCTCAGGGGGGTACACGCCTACTTTGTGTACCAAGTGTTTGGCAAGCACAAGGAGCCCTAGCTAATATGGTATTTGCTTATACAACTTTACACATCAGTACCATATTCCTCTAACACATAAATTATACGGCTATCTGATCATTTAACTGAGAGATAAACTTTTTTTACTACGTCAGTGACAGATGTTTACGCAATTACACAGTTGGGTAACTTCACACTTATGAAATTGTATTTTGTCTGTACTTTGTGAACTGTTCATATTTTTTCGGAACCATTGTGATACTATGAGAGCTTTGAATGATGTATTTGGTATGAGATAATGATTTTTAAACTACGTTTGAAGTAGATGACACTATTGAAATGAGCAGAGATTTTTTTCAGGTTTTGAAATTATTGCAGAAAGCTACTACGTTTTTGAGATTTGGCTGAGGTGTTATGATATTATTACGACAACGATGTGTATTGTGCTGCTGAGGAATGTTTATTATGCTACGTATTTATTTTGATGAAATATTGAAGAAGTGTCGACGAATACGTATATGAACAGTGAGTAGTGGTTAGGGACTCTGATTTGTGGAAAAGGATGTTGGAAACCAAGAATCGTACTTTAAGAGTTATGAAATGTGAATAAATGCGTGAATTTATCACAATGCCACTGAAAATTTTTTGGACACTGTTGTATTTATAGGATTTTGTTTCTACACATTTGTAACGCAAATTCTCGACCTGTGAATTTTTTTATATGAGACTGTCACTGTAGGGGAAACTGCTGTCGTAAATATTTCGGTAAGAAAGTTAAGTGACCACCTTCACATAATGCGTCATGGGCACCCAGCTGCGCGACAGAAGCCTGGAAAAAAGCCATTAGTGTGTGCCTTTCAGAGGTACAGGTAGAGAAAAAAAAAGAGGCCATTATCCTCGCTATTGACATTCCTTTGTAGAAAGCATCGTAAATACGACACCCTCAAACTTGAAAACATGATTACAATGTAGAGTTCTTAATTTATGATATTTACTGAAATGAAATGATGAGTAACATTTCAAGTCTATTGTCTTGCTAGTTCAAAGATTGTTTACTGCATTATGAAATGCCATATGGCTAGTGAATGACGTTTCAGCCTTGCTTTGCCTATTTTGTTTAATATCTAGTTCCTAGCTGTACTGCAGCATTGGTTAAAATAAAATTTTATAGATGTACTAATATAAATATTTTATGCCTACAGATCTAGCAAAAATAACTTTATGATGGATGTACTCCAAAAAGATGAGGGAGCACAAAAAAAATTTCCACTTCACAGGAATTGCATACATAATTTTTCTCAGTGACTTCGTAACTTGTCTGCTAGAGCAGTTACAGTGATGCATCACTCTAGTGTTAAGATGTGACATAGGTATTAAACATGGCCATTTTTACTGTAGTATTTTTTCTGCTTGAGCTTTGTCATGTTTAGATATAAGTTATTGCATTTGCTGCTGCTGTTTGCCAGGCATATTGTTACTGAATTTGTCTTTGTATTACGCTGTTAAGCCAGTTTTACTACGGATTTATTTTTCTTGTTTGCTGCACAGTGCCTTATATTAGTTGTAATATTACAATTGCTTTGTCAATTTCCATTTTTTTTGTCATTGCTGTTTGTGTTAATTATTTTGTGCTGCTGCATTGCCTCGTCCCTTAGTTTATGCATCTGAGCTCAGTAGATTTAAGTTAGCTTAAGAGGGGGTAGCCTATAAGAGAATGAGTTGTGATGAATTTGAAGAAATGCACTGAGAGGTTATACGAGAAAAGTACAGAAAGCAGGTATAGATAGGACTTTTTGGGAATAATGAAGAATGAAGGGAGATCTCTGAGAAGTAAAGAAAGTTTTGTTTGCAAAATACTGCAGTAAAACAAACCCTGTCCTTTCCTTGTGTTATCCCACTATGTGTTTGTGTACCCTTGTGTATTTATGTTCCTCCTGTCTTTATATGTTTATCTGATAAGACTTATGTTGTAGAATTTTTCTAATACTTACTGTTATCGTCAAATATAATTTGCATTAATAATATGTTATTTACTTTGTAAAGATGTTAGACATTATTTATTCTGTTCTGTTTTAATGCTCATGTGTGAAGTTGATGTTTCGAAAGTTATTCTGATCTTTTATGTATGTACTTATGTCATAATTCCTGTAACACTGATGTATACGTTTATTTCTATTCTTTTGTAAAGCCCCTATTACTACAAATGTTGTCTGTATTGTTATGTTCTTTAATGATGAATTTTGTACCTTTGTTATTGTATTCTTATGTTATAAAATTGTAATTGACACCAGTTCATTAAATTAAGTAACCTGTAAGTTACATTTCACTGCACACATTTCTGTTGGTCATAGTATATGGACAATATGTGAGAAGTAGGGACTGATAGTGTTTGCACGTGTGTTAATAATTCAGCAAGGGACTGGATAACAGCATTGCTGGTTCTAAGGACAATTCCAAAAACTTAGTGAGTGCACAAGTGGTGGTTTATGGACTTGCTATATTGTCCGCAAGACTCTTCGATGGTGATTGTGCAACTGCACAGTTGCAACAGATGGTTGCTGGCCGTCTCTACAAGGACTACAGTGGGTCTGCATCTTTGATGGCTCACCAATACCATTATTTCTACAAGGACTGCACTGGGTCTGCACCTCTGGTGGCCCACCAATACCGTAATCTCTACCAGGACTACAGTGGGTCTGCTCTGTGATTACCTACCTACCAATATTCTTCAAAACTTCGAATGACTCTGCTGTGGGTTTGCTCTGTTGTGGTCCATTACCTGTCTGCATGTCGAGAGTCAGCACTGTCTTTCCGTTGGAAGGACAACACTTCGTCTTCAAGACTGCATGGAAATCCACTACTTCCTTGTGCATTGTCTTTTACTGCACAGACTTTGAGAAAAGAAACGGCAGTTTTACTGTGATGAATGATCAGGACTGTCTTTATGGACTGTGAGAAAATTTTATCTTTTGCCCAACATTGTATCAATAACTGTGTGCATTTGATTTCTTTGTTATTGTAATGGTGAAAAAATTTTAACAAATATGTATTAACCAGTGCCCAAAACAATTTGTAAAATTTTTTGTGGGGAGCATGGGGGCTATGTAAGTAGGCTGTTTAGGTTTTTTTATTGGTAACGCCACATAGCGCTCTGTATGAAAATCACTGGCTGTGCTGTGTGCAGTCTGTGGCTGGGTGGCATTGTTGTAATACTCGCCATTGTATTGTTGGGCAGCTGGATGTTAACAGCGCGTAGCGTTGCGCAGTTGGAGGTGAGCCGCCAGCAGTGGTGGATGTGAGGAGAGAGATGGCGGAGTTTTGAAATTTGCAATACTGGATATCATGAACTGCTATATACATTATGACTTTTGAACACTGTTGAGGTAAATACATTGTTTGTTCTCTATTAAAGTCTTTCATTTGCTAACTATACCTATCAGTAGTTAATCTCTTCAGTAGTTTGAATCTTTTATTTAGCTGGCAGTAGTGGCGCTCGCTGTATTGCAGTAGTTCGAGTAATGAAGATTTTTGTGAGGTAAGTGATTTGTGAAAGGTATAGGTTAATGTTAGTCAGGGCCATTCTTTTGTAGGGATTTTTGAAAGTCAGATTGCGTTGCGCTAAAAATATTGTGTGTCAGTTTAAGCATAGTCTTGTATAATTTTTCTAAGGGGACGTTTCACATACAATAAAGGATCCTTCTTTCTATGTATTCGCAATACATTACATTTGTCTATGTTAAGGGTCAGTTGCCACTCCCTGCACCAAGTGCCTATCCGCTGCAGATCTTCCTGCATTTCGCTACAATTTTCTAATGCTGCAACTTCTCTGTATATTACAGCATCATCCGCGAAAAGCCGCATGGAACTTCCGACACTATCTACTAGGTCATTTATACATATTGTGAAAAGCAAAGGTCCCATAACACTCCCCTGTGGCACGCCAGAAGTTACCTTAACGTCTGTAGACGTCTCTCCATTGATAACAGCATGCTGTGTTCTGTTCGCTAAAAACTCTTCAATCCAGCCACACAGCTGGTCTGATATTCCGTAGGCTCTTACTTTGTTTATCAGGCGACAGTGCGGAACTGTATCGAACGCCTTCCGGAAGTCAAGAAAAATAGCATCTACCTGGGAGCCTGTATCTAATATTTTCTGGGTCTCATGAACAAATAAAGCGAGTTGGGTCTCACACGATCGCTGTTTCCGGAATCCATGTTGATTCCTACATAGTAGATTCTGGGTTTCCAAAAACGACATGATACTCGAGCAAAAAACATGTTCTAAAATTCTACAAAAGATCGACGTCAGAGATATAGGTCTATAGTTTTGCGCATCTGCTCGACGACCCTTCTTGAAGACTGGGACTACCTGTGCTCTTTTCCAATCATTTGAAACCTTCCGTTCCTCTAGAGTCTTGCGGTACACGGCTGTTAGAAGGGGGGCAAGTTCTTTCGCGTACTCTGTGTAGAATCGAATTGGTATCCCGTCAGGTCCAGTGGACTTTCCTCTGTTGAGTGATTCCAGTTGCTTATCTATTCCTTGGACACTTATTTCGATGACAGCCATTTTTTCGTTTGTGCGAGGATTTAGAGAAGGAACTGCAGTGCGGTCTTCCTCTGTGAAACAGCTTTGGAAAAAGGTGTTTAGTATTTCAGCTTCACGCGTGTCATCCTCTGTTTCAATGCCTTCATCATCCCAGAGTGTCTGGATATGCTGTTTCGAGCCACTTACTGATTTAACGTAAGACCAGAACTTCCTAGGATTTTCTGTCAAGTCGGTACATAGAATTTTACTTTCGAATTCACTGAACGCTTCACGCATAGCCCTTCTTACGCTAACTTTGACATCGTTTAGCTTCTGTTTGTCTGAGAGGTTTTGGCTGCGTTTAAACTTGGAGTGAAGCTCTCTTTGCTTTCGCAGTAGTTTCCTAACTTTGTTGTTTTACCACGGTGGGTTTTTCCCGTCCCTCACAGTTTTACTCGGCACGTACCTGTCTAAAACGCATTTTACGATTGCCTTGAACTTTTTCCATTAACACTCAACATTGTCAGTGTCGGAGCAGAAATTTTCGTTTTGATCTGTTAGGTAGTCTGATATCTGCCTTCTATTACTCTTGCTAAACAGATAAACCTTCCTCCCTTTTTTTATATTCCTATTAACTTCCATATTCAGAGATGCTGCGACGGCCTTATGATCACTGATTCCCTGTTCTGCACTTACAGAGTCGAAAAGTTCGGGTCTGTTTGTTATCAGTAGGTCCAAGATGTTATCTCCACGAGTCGGTTCTCTGTTTAATTGCTCGAGGTAATTTTCGGATAGTGCACTCAGTATAATGTCACTCGATGCTCTGTCCCTACCACCAAAACTCGTGTTTTGTCTCCCGTCCTTTCTGCAGACATGAGATATGCTTCCGACTTCTATACATTTTATGCAGTAAAATTGCATTTTTCATATTTGTGATTGATTTTTGAACTTAGGGTATGGTTTTTAAAACAGTAAAAAGGAAATAGGGTACAATGCAGTGGTCCATACGCTTTCAGTTACCTAGTTCCAAATACTTTTCAACGTCACAAAACTGCCCACTATCTCCCCTCAACTCTCTCACACCCCATTCCTTATCCAAAAGACGAACATGGGAGTCATCATAAATTTGAGAATTTTTCGGATATTTTGGTAGGGCTCCGATTAACAAAACAACCATTCTTGATCATAAATTTATGCTTACACATTTATGAACAGAAAACAACACTTTTTATTTTTGTTTCGTGTGTTTTATTAACATCCAGCTTAATTTTTAACTTATAATTTAAATCTACATCTTAATCAACTATTTCCTTTTCCTCCCTGTAATTTCACAAATAGAAGGAAGGTATATTCCCAAATTATGACACGTATACAACTTTATTTCCTGTTAAGTACCTCTTTTACGGTTTTAACAGTTAGCTCCGAATCTTCCTGTAATTCTAGCTAAGACCATTCGGGTATTTTAATTTTGTCTCTGATTTCTTTGAGAACTCCAATAAATGACCAGTTTCTATTGCTGTTTAGAGCAAATGCTGATATCTTTTGTTCTCCAGTTGTAAACAGATTTGTTCATACACAATGGTTAAAATAATATGTAAACATTCATTGCACATCTGCAGGTATTCTTCTTTTCCCAACATTAACTCATATTCTTTCGTTATGGCATTTGTTTTTGCGAAACATTCGTTTTCGTTTTCCGACTCTGTTGTCCTCTGTCGTATCGGCCGCCGCACAGCAGCCGTCAGCTCGTCGCGGCGTGCTACAACACGCGCGGCACACAGCGAATACCGCTGGCGCCGCACACGATGTCAAACAACTGGCGCAAGTGAACGCGTCGTCGCGGGGTTAGCGGCAGTGTACACACCACTATCGATACGGACTACCCTGGCGGCGCTGCCCTTGCCACCAGAGTGAGCAACCGTATAAGGGCGCCATCTACCAACACTCCGATTGGCCGGACCTGCGGATTTAAGCGAGCTCTTTGAGCCCGTTTAACCAGTTCACTCTTCGCCGATGACTGTGTTATTACCCGGCTGCTGGATTCACGACGACCGAACTGTACTGTGGCCTCTCTGGCTTGAATCTTGCGACGCGTCGGTACCGATTGGTTGGCAGTGGTTTGCACTCGTATTCTCTACTAGTGACTCTGATTTCTCCTTGGCGCTACAGCCAGCGAAGTGTTGTGTAGTCGAACTTAAGTTTTGTTTTGAGTGACAGAAGGTCAAATAAATTTGGTTATGACGGAATATTAGTTGTGTTATAGTGCGGACATAACATCCTCCATTTCCAGTTTTCTTTCGCGTACGCATAACACTTCAAGTGCATTCAGAGGTGTCGTACATGTACCTTTTTCCTTATGACTTGTAGAATTATGATATTTGTTGGAACTAGTTCAGACAATAGTGTGGAAAACAATGGTCTGGATTCCAAAAGATATGTTTCTCACACTTTAATATACGACTTCTCCGTAATACTTATTTCGTTTCTGATGAAGCTTGTGTTATGAATCTTCACGTAGCTTACAGGTAAGTAATTGAAAGTATAGGTGGACATAACATCTATATAAATAAAAATTAATTGTTGCGTGTGTGTGAGATTATCACTTGACAAGGGCTCGACCGATTTGGCTGAGATATTTTTATTGGGTTCGTAATTGTCAGGATAAGGTTCCTGAATGAAACTGATATTTCAGTGTGTTATCCGTGGTGATCATATCTTTGATGTGTTGTAAAGATTGAAATGGTGTCAGTTTGTGATTAGTTGATTTCAGTTCGTGGTTTACCCCTTTGAAAAAACTGCCACCAGCGAGGCGCTGAAATATCGGTCGGCGTACGCGCAACATAAGCCAACCAAATGCTCATCGAGTCAATGAGATTGACGAAAAGTGTAGACAGCGTTTGGAGGCAACTAGAATAAGAATTTCCCAAATGCGATCCATTATGACTCCGGAACAACTGATACAGTTGAGGTAGACTTGCTTAGTTGGAGCTTACACGCAAAGTAATTTGGGACGTCGAGAAATGAGACGGGCAAACGTGACAATTCGAAATGAACGTTTGGTGTTAAGATACGATCCGACAGTAGATTACGCCGTGGAGTAATTGGTCGACTTCCGAACAATGAACAATGTTTGTCAACATTGCAATGCCTTGAGATTTCGACATTATACTGTGTGAGCGGAAATATCAAGTTACTGCAACTGACAGTACTACCAGTCACTGGCGTCATTGCTTTTTGGCCAAGAACTTCGATCGAAGCGTTTTCTACAGAGTGTACAAATGTACAACGGTTCCTTCCCAATGACAAAATTTGGGGCGAATATTATCGTAGAACAAGGTTCTAACTGAAACTTTAAAGGTAAGTTCTTTTTCGGCTGCACTGCGCATCACACAAGCAAACATCAACGATTCATGAAGTTTCACCGAGTCTCATAAATCAATAATTTATCTTGATTTTTACAGATTCAATGTCAAATTCATCATTACGCAGTAGCATTGTTGCCTCCAGTGAATGCTGATCATAAATTTCTTCAGATTTATTTCCTCGGCAATTCTGATAGTAAGATCAATCAGTGTTGTGCCGTCAGTTGTGCAGTAGAGTGAGAGATTATTGCTCAACTACAACACCACTTACATGAACGTAATCAGTTGATCAAATTGTTCAAAACTACGTTAGATCACAAAATAATGATCAGAGCAGACAAAGGATCAGCAGGCGAACATGGAAGGCGTCTCACTGCATCAACGTTGAATGAAGCTGTCATTGTGATTGCTGGCGGGAATTTAGAGTCTCGTGACATTGTGGTTCGGCAGTGTGATGGTGAAAACCTTCGGCGTATCTGAAAAACCCATGGGTCACGTGATGTAATGGTTGTTACTTCCAATCCTTTGTAGATCTTGCATGTACAGGTTCTGAAGCTCAGCCATGATCAAAACCTTATTCTTTTATTGCTCCAGAAACAAACTGCAGAATACTAATACTACACAGTACCAATACCACACAGTAGTTATTCGTTAGGTGACACCGCATACGACTGATAGGCACAGAGGACAGTGAAGCACAGTATAAATAGTATTTGTTAACAGTCTCACACAGTCTTGCACAGACTCAGACATGTGATCCATGCTGTCCGTACACAGGTATTTTTTTCAAACGAAAGCATTGAAACATCTTGAAACCTACACATCGGACCAAAAAAAGTTATAATTCCAATTTGTTTGTCTCGGAGGGGGTACTGAGTGATACCACAGTTGACCCCTAACTTGACTTTGAAATCTTCAATAGGAGCCCTCGCTTTTTATTGCAGATTGAGATTCTACGGCAAAACCTGCCTACGTTTTATGTGAAGTATTTTCTTTATTTCGCCATAGGAGGCGCTGTAATGGGAGGAACAGAAAAGAGTACACAATCGTAATTTAAGACATGCTATTCAACGGCCCATGAATATCCAATGGCCCGTGGGACCCCGCCTCCATGCTGCGAGGGTGGGACAGGCCAGTATTTCATTATTTCTAATTGGAAACCCCATTCGCAACATTATATTCCGCCAGCATATCGAACAGGGGCTACTCGACGAGCCCCTACTGCCGTGGCTCAAGGCGAACGCTACTCTACTTTTCTAATTAGCGTAAGTGTACAAACTTAGTAACGCAAACTGAAATACAGTTAGTGATCTGCTTTTCAAATGACTGTACACAGGACAAAAGTATTTGTTGAGCAATGTCATCAAAGGCGTTTGCCGCGATCGACCGTGCCTTCGCGGCCTGTTGGCACTTGCTGGTACACCTTACCTTTTAAATGTCCCCACAGAAATAAATCCTGCGACCTCTGATCCGGTGACCAGGCGAGCTAGTTAATAGGGTCTTCTGTGCCGTTCTGCCGACCAGTGTAAACATGGTCTAATACATCCCGAGCTTCAGTGGCGTAATGCGCTAGGCAACCTTCACTCTGAAACCACATACGTTGTCGAACGTCCAAGGCAACATCCACCAGTTGTACGAGTAGTTCCCGTTCCATAAACATTCGATTTTCACGTCCATTTATCTTGCCGTCGATATAATACGGACCAAAGAGTTTATTCCCCATCATGTCACACCATACGTTAATCGACCAAGGACGTTGATGGTCAATTTCCGTAATGAGTGGGGATTGTCTACATTCCAGCAATTCATGTTATGAAACTTCCTGGCAGATTAAAACTGTGTGCCCGACCGACACTCGAACTCGGGACCTTTGCCTTTCGCGGGCAAGTGCTCTACCAACTGAGCTACCGAAGCACGACTCACGTCCGGTACTCACAGCTTTACTTCTGCCAGTACCTCGTCTCCTACCTTCAAACTTTACAGAAGCTCTCCTGCGAACCTTGCAGAACTAGCACTCCTGAAAGAAAGGATATTGCGGAGACATGGCTTAGCCAGTTTGGAAGGTAGGAGACGAGGTACTGGCAGAAGTAAAGCTGTGAGTACCGGACGTGAGTCGTGCTTCGGTAGCTCAGTTGGTAGAGCACTTGCCCGCGAAAGGCAAAGGTCCCGAGTTCGAGTCTCGGTCGGGCACACAGTTTTAATCTGCCAGGAAGTTTCATATCAGCGCACACTCCGCTGCAGAGTGAAAATCTCATTCTGGAAACATCCCCCAGGCTGTGGCTAAGCCATGTCTCCGCAATATCCTTTCTTTCAGGAGTGCTAGTTCTGCAAGGTTCGCAGGAGAGCTTCTGTAAAGTTTGGAAGGTAGGAGACGAGGTACTGGCAGAAGTAAAGCTGTGAGTACCGGACGTGAGTCGTGCTTCGGTAGCTTAGTTGGTAGAGCACTTGCCCGCGAAAGGCAAAGGTCCCGAATTCGAGTCTCGGTCGGGCACACAGTTTTAATCTGCCAGGAAGTTTCATATCAGCGCACACTCCGCTGCAGAGTGAAAATCTCATTCTGGAAACATCCCCCAGGATGTGGCTAAGCCATGTCTCCGCAATATCCTTTCTTTCAGGAGTGCTAGTTCTGCAAGGTTCGCAGGAGAGCTTCTGTAAAGGTTGGAAGGTAGGAGACGAGGTACTGGCAGAAGTAAAGCTGTGAGTACCGGACGTGAGTCGTGCTTCGGTAGCTCAGTTGGTAGAGCACTTGCCCGCGAAAGGCAAAGGTCCCGAGTTCGAGTCTCGGTCGGGCACACAGTTTTAATCTGCCAGGAAGTTTCATATCAGCGCACACTCCGCTGCAGAGTGAAAATCTCATTCTGGAAACATCCCCCAGGCTGTGGCTAAGCCATGTCTCCGCAATATCCTTTCTTTCAGGAGTGCTAGTTCTGCAAGGTTCGCAGGAGAGCTTCTGTAAAGTTTGGAAGGTAGGAGACGAGGTACTGGCAGAAGTAAAGCTGTGAGTACCGGACGTGAGTCGTGCTTCGGTAGCTTAGTTGGTAGAGCACTTGCCCGCGAAAGGCAAAGGTCCCGAATTCGAGTCTCGGTCGGGCACACAGTTTTAATCTGCCAGGAAGTTTCATATCAGCGCACACTCCGCTGCAGAGTGAAAATCTCATTCTGGAATGCATGTTATGCCAGTTAACGCTATCATGGTTTGTAAATGTAGACACATCGGAGAATAGTACCTCAGCAAAGAACGTGGGGATTGTTTGCATTTCTTGACAACCATACTCACTTCTCGGATATGCAATTCTGTACCATAGAGTTTTTGATGCAGTGACACGTAGTATGAATGATACTTACGATGATGCAGTATTGTTACAATTCTCTCTCTCTGGAATTGCGGTGTAATTGCCTTGCAGTTATCTGAGAATTGTCTATGGTTGTGATACTCTGCCGTTAGTGTAGCTATTTCTTTAGCTTCTCCCGTGTCATGTCGTTTCCTTTTGCTGGTCTATAAGATGATAGGAGACATAAAGGTGTTCACAAGCCTGTAAAAGAACGAAGGAGGGTGAACTTTCTCTGGAAAATGCTCGACCTACAACAGCAGCCACAAGGTCTCTCCTAAATTCCCCGTAATGCAGGATCATTTCAATTTTTTCTTCTGCGGATGCCACATTCATCGTCCACTTACATGTCTGCTCTTCAAATGGTAGTAGGTGTGCAGGTAATAAACTGCGTAGGTATTATAATGTTTAGAGCTGCTGTCTGGTCTACATCTTCACGACATGTGTGCTTGAGTCGCAGTGAACTGCCTCTTATGATAAATCGTAGTTCGCTACAAGACCATGGTCGCACGTCGAGTAATCAGCTGTTCGACATGTCAGAGGAATACAACGTTGCAAATGTGATCTGCAATCAGAAGTTATGAAAAACTGGCCTGTACTGCCCTAGCAACATGGAGATGGTATCCCATGTGCCACTGGATATTCAGGGGCCATTGAGTAACATATCGTAAATTATGATTGTGTACCCAATTCTGTTCCTCTGATTAAGGCGAAACGAAGAAAATGCTTCAGACAAAACGGATTTAGGTTTGCTGTACAATCGTAATCTGCAAAAAAAAAAAAAAAAAAACAAGTGCTCCCACTGAAGACTTCAGAGTTGTCCCCCCACCACCCACACATGTGGTGGGTTGGCGCGCCGAGTGTGGTATCGTAGGAGGTCCCCCTCAAAGACAAGAAAATTGGAAGTAAATCTTTTTTGATCCGCTCTGTTGTTTCCAAGATATTTCAAGGTCTTCAGTTAAAATAAACACAGTGTACTTTTAGCCTACACCCTGGTAATACCGTGTTCTTTAGCCAACAAATACATAAAAGGTTGTCGTAATCGCATGACTGTACACTTTATAAAATCTATAAGATAGTTATCGATATCTTTGTTCACTCCAGAGCTTGTGAATTGACAAATAAATTTGTTATATATTTTCATTCGACAGTTGTGTCTCAACCACATTAAACAGTTTAGTCCAACTATTGTATCATTGTCTACAGTCATACTGCTGTTTCACTGGTAGTCTCCTTGCACGCAGAAGTTGTGGTTTGGTATCAGGAAGTCACACGTCTACCTTTGTTAAAAATACCAGCAATATCTCACATTATATCTAGATCTGTATCCACAGGAAGCTGCTCCAGTATCCTAGGCAACTCTTCCATTAGGAAACCCGCTCTTCTGTCAGCCAGTTCCACATTATACGACATGGCTCCAGGAGTCTTATACTTCGTCAAAACGATTCGTTGTGCTTCCTTGCCGACTTTTTCCAACATTCCTCTTGCTGTCACGTTGTCATTCCCACGTAGGAGAAATGTTAGCTTTGGCTTTATGCCATGACTCAGGTAGGTGAAGAATTTACTATGTAGATAATTGTTAACTGACCCACGCATCTCCTTCTTTAACATTATAGATCACCCGTTCTCTAGTTGTTCCTGGTAGTGCACTTGCTCATAGGGTTAACCTCCACAATGGTGTCACAAATAGGTACTGTAATGGGTGTAATGATATTTCCTGCTGAGAAGCATACGATTTTCGGTGTAATTTATGTTACCAGTATCAAACAAGAATGTCCACGTTGTCCAACATTAACCACAAACCAAAGTTTTTGTTGACTGGGCTCGTCTTCCTCCCAATATTGGATGGATGTTTAGCATGTCCTATCACCTTGTCTCTTCTTTTAGTCAGAGTCTTCAATACATTCCATCGCCCAGCCATTCTGCAGAGAATCTCGTCATTCCTTACCTTATCAGTCTACTTAATTTTCGACATTCTTGTGTAGTACCACATCTCAATTTCTTCACTTCTCTTCTGTTTCGGTTTTCCTACAATCGATGATTCTGTACATTACAAAGCTGTACTCCAAACACACACTCCCAGAAATGTCTTCCTCAGATTGAGGTCTATGTTTGATACCAGTAGACTTCTCTTGGCCAGGAATGTCCTTTTTTTTACCAGTGATAGTCATAATGAACGATTATAATTATATAATAAATAATGGTGGCAGCGATAAGATATAAAGTAACATGACAGGTTACATATATACACTCCTGGAAATTGAAATAAGAGCACCGTGAATTCATTGTCCCAGGAAGGGGAAACTTTATTGACACATTCCTGGGGTCAGATACATCACATGATCGCACTGACAGAACCACAGGCACATAGACACAGGCAACAGAGCATGCACAATGTCGGCACTAGTACAGTGTATATTCACCTTTCGCAGCAATGCAAGCTGCTATTCTCCCATGGAGACGATCGTAGAGATGCTGGATGTAGTCCTGTGGAACGGCTTGCCATGCCATTTCCACCTGGCGCCTCAGTTGGACCAGCGTTCGTGCTGGACGTGCAGACCGCGTGAGACGACGCTTCATCCAGTCCCAAACATGCTCAATGGGGGACAGATCCGGAGATCTTGCTGGCCAGGGTAGTTGACTTACACCTTCTAGAGCACGTTGGGTGGCACAGGATACATGCGGACGTGCATTGTCCTGTTGGAACAGCAAGTTCCCTTGCCGGTCTAGGAATGGTAGAACGATGGGTTCGATGACGGTTTGGATGTACCGTGCACTATTCAGTGTCCCCTCGACGATCACCAGTGGTGTACGGCCAGTGTAGGAGATCGCTCCCCACACCATGATGCCGGGTGTTGGCCCTGTGTGCCTCGGTCGTATGCAGTCCTGATTGTGGCGCTCACCTGCACGGCGCCAAACACGCATACGACCATCATTGGCACCAAGGCAGAAGCGACTCTCATCGTTGAAGACGACACGTCTCCATTCGTCCCTCCATTCACGCCTGTCGCGACACTACTGGAGGCGGGCTGCACGATGTTGGGGCGTGAGCGGAAGACGGCCTAACGGTGTGCGGGACCGTAGCCCAGCTTCATGGAGACGGTTGCGAATGGTCCTCGCCGATACCCCAGGAGCAACAGTGTCCCTAATTTGCTGGGAAGTGGCGGTGCGGTCCCCTACGGCACTGCGTAGGATCCTACGGTCTTGGCGTGCATCCGTGCGTCGCTGCGGTCCGGTCCCAGGTCGACGGGCACGTGCACCTTCCGCCGACCACTGGCGACAACATCGATGTACTGTGGAGACCTCACGCCCCACGTGTTGAGCAATTCGGCGGTACGTCCACCCGGCCTCCCGCATGCCCACTATACGCCCTCGCTCAAAGTCCGTCAACTGCACATACGGTTCACGTCCACGCTGTCGCGGCATGCTACCAGTGTTAAAGACTGCGATGGAGCTCCGTATGCCACGGCAAACTGGCTGACACTGACGGCGGCGGTGCACAAATGCTGCGCAGCTAGCGCTATTCGACGGCCAACACCGCGGTTCCTGGTGTGTCCGCTGTGCCGTGCGTGTGATCATTGCTTGTACAGCCCTCTCGCAGTGTCCGGAGCAAGTATGGTGGGTCTGACACACCGGTGTCAATGTGTTCTTTTTTCCATTTCCAGGAGTGTAGTTTGTAACTGATCTAGCACTGAGAGGGAAAATAAAGAGGACAATGGACTCTGTGCCACGGATCAGTCTGGCTACATGTAGGCTGCATTCACTTCCCCAGTCAATAGTAACACTTGTTTTCAATCTTACAGCCATTTTTAAATAAGCAAATTGGCCAATATTGGGGCCTGGTAGACCTTTACTATTAAACTTTTAGGGCTCTGTTAACAAAGCTGTCTGTGTTCATAAACGGACGGATCCACTACTAACACCAGCAACCAACTCCCGCACCTTCTCTGGTTTAGACTGTTGAGCAGGATTGGTTGCGTGGGTACTACTGTCAGATGTTGTACACAAATACAGTGAAGCTGTCGTCAGATTGTCAACCGGATCAAGGAAGTTTAAGTTGAGTGGGCCTTAATTCGGGTAGTGAAACCTCCACCATTTTGAGATCTCGCCATTTGCTTGCGTATTGCTGCTCGCAGTGTCGTCGAGACGAAGAGCACTGAGTGGAGCGTTTGGGGAGGGCGAACCTAATTAGCCTTCCTCCACTTCTTATGATTAATTGTTGCATTATATATGTTATTATTTGTGAAGTCCAACCAGCAGTATTTTTCCTGCCAAGTTTCCGCTAACGCCCCAGTTACCTGCCCTGGAGCTTAGTGTATGTTACGACAGTGCACTTTTCCTCACCTTGCCGCTGCTGTCCAGTAAGGCCTGTAGTTAGACAGCTTCCTTGATTTGTGGGCCGTGTGCGTGTTTTTTCCCCTACTCTGGTAGTAGTGGTTCCTTTCTGCTTCTGGATGCTCTAAACACCGGAGTCTGAAGACGTAGTGTTGACAGCCGGTGTGTTATTCCGTCGTTGCATTGGTTATCGCACGTTAGGTAGATCCGGCAAATGATTATTGGTCATGCGTTTAAACTGCCACTAGTCTGAGCTACCATCTCGTGAAGTAAATGAAACTCTTGGCTGCCTGTCTCATTGAATGCGAAGTTTTAAGGGACTTTCACAGGTCGATCCTTGGAGCAACGTCTGCGCCCCCTCCACCTAGGTTTTAATAACTGTAATTTCAAGTTTGAAGATGCTTTTGCTAGTCAGGCCTTCATCCGTGAAACAATTGTAAATTATTGCTATTGGAGCCTTCAGCCAAGAAGTAGTTTGAATTTGTTGTCATTAAAGCATTCAGCCGTGTTATTTGTCTTAAAATTTTAATTAGAGAATTGTATTCCCGCAGTGAGATTTTGATGATTGTTCGTTTAAAAATATTTTAATAACTGTAATCGCAATATGAAGAAGTTAACTGGTTCTTAAAAGATTTCTATTCAGGTCTTCAGCCGTGAAACAGTTTTTAAATTATTACTATTGGGGCCTTCAGCCGAGAAATAGTTGAATTTGTTGTCATTAAGTCCAACAGCCGTGAATTTTACTTGCCTTAACGTTTTAATTAGGTAATTGTATTCTAGCAGTGAGATTTTGAGGATTGTTCTTCTTAATAACTGTAATTGAAAGTTGAATAAGTTAACTGGTTCTTAAAAGATTGCTATTCAGGCCTTCAGCCGTGAAACAGTTTTAAATTATCAATATTGGGGCCTTAAGCTGAGAAATAGTTTGAATTTGTCGTCATTAAGGCCTTCAGCCGTGGAACACTTATTAATTTGTTGTCACCTTTTATTTGTTGTTGTTTCCAAATAAGGTGTACGTGATTGAAAAAGTAAATTAACCAACAGTAACTGATTACGGCTCCGTCCACAATCGCAACCCAATCCTGCCTTCCTTGGTACCAGGTCTGTCATGCTTCTCTGTATTATATCTTTGGTCCAGTCTAAGTTTTTCTGCAAAGTGACTTACGTCACGCTTTGCTACATTGCACCTCTTAATGCTGTTAGAGTTAAATGGCCGTTTTACAAGGTGTCACGCATCACGTCTGATCTGTGAAGCATTCATCCACTTAGTCGTTGATGAACTTGAAGATCAATGGTTTCAACCTACTGTAATTTAGTACTGTTTCTCCATGCTGGTGTGGTTGTCTTGATAAAAGAAATGTTACTATGTTGTTGCTGTTTATAGACTTGTACCGTAGTAGTTCCCTCACCAGCTACCCTTCGCTATATTAATATCCTTGTTAAATTTCTTTTAGGTAAATCTTTAATCTCTTTTGAAGACGTTATTCTTTCAATTCAACTGATCATGCTAGTGCTTTGCACTCTCGAAAGAAACAAATGTAATGGGCAAACATAGATATTTTTACACCTTCTCTCTGCACCTTAGCTTAGTTTTCATATAAATTCCCCGCTGTTTCCTTTCCTCCTTTCTCATGAAAACCTATTTCCAAATTATTTCTTTCCTTGAGTTTTATCTCGTCTCATGTGCGTCGCTCACTACTGGGTTCACAAAACTTTCTTTATCTCTCTGTGGATATTTTCGTCATAAAACATGCGTGTTGCTTACAGATGTGTCGGCTCAACAGTTGTATTCCTAAAGAATGGGCTACTATGAAAGCAAATATAAATACAAATCACAGCTCTTCGTGCGGCGACTGGGCTCAGCAGTGCACTGGTTGACTGCCGGATGCTATAACCGGAGCGCAGCGACTGAGTGATGAGGCGACGGAGGATTTGGTCGGGAACGTTTCGCACAATCGTCCGCCGACATTTTCAGCGTCCCGTTTTACGCACCCCGGCGCTACTCCTCCCGAGTCTGCGGCACCTGGAACTTCCGGTTGGGAAGACCGGCCTCGTATTGTAGCTGCAGTGTCGTCCGACGTTTATATGTGTCCGTATATACGTGGTGTGTGTGTGTGCGTGCGGCCTGGCGACAATAGGGAACCCGTGGGCGTGTATTCGTGTTTGATGTCTGCGGAAAGCGTCTGTGGGTATGTGGTGGAGGGAAGCACCGCAATGTCCCGGGCGGGTGTGTGGTACTCGGATGGAAGTCGAGGCCCCAGTAAAGGACGCAGTGTGGGAGTGGGTGAAGGGCCGAGGCGCCCCGGAAGAGGCTGTAAAGACACGCGCCGTCCTCAGGGGAGCGCGCGGCCGTTTTTGCGACAGCGTGGAGGAGCCGTAAAGATAGGAGCCTCGGGCTGGGATGGGGTGGTGTGGGATTGGGTGGGGGGGGGGGGAGGGGCGGTGTGGTGCGGTGCGCTGGCAGCAGCCACTAACTCGCGATTGGCCGCCGCCTGCGCCGGACGCTGGCGATATACGGCCACGCAGTCCACGGCGAGGTCGCCAGTAGCAGGCGGATGCCGCCGCTGTGGTCTGCCGTCTCACGATGAAATCAAAGCGCTGTCGCGGCCAGCTGCTGCTGAACCGGGATGCAACAGAAACGGTGTCAATCAAGAGCCGTGCCGGGACTGTGCGCATCGAAATAACCGACCAAATGGCTAAGTACGCGACGACGATTGGCGTACAAGAGCGATGCTATCATGAGTTAGAGCTCATTACTGTGGTTAGAGGATTGACCAATAGTCAGTGGAATGAGGTATGGAACACTGAAGATTTATGCACGAACGTATGATACAGGCGTATCTGATGCGCCCACTACAAGAGCAGCAGGAAAAGTACCCAGGTAGAAACTGCATAGAAATTCATTTTTGTATCGCGTGGCACGACAGGCTGGTGCAATTCTTTCAACTGGATGCCACTTCGTTCACTCGCGTGTTCTTGAAACCAATGACACATAGTTTAATGGTCACGCCGGGTCTTCTTGATCCGGTGAGTAATTCAGTTCCTTCGAATAGTTTATTGCAAAGCATATTGTGCTATGGTTGGCACTATTCCATCGTATGACCTAAGTTGACAATACTTCCAACACCTGCGATTTATGAGTTCACTGACAGAAAGAGTGTTTATCTGTGGGCCAGCAAGGACGAAGCGTATTATATGAATGCATGGCAACTTTTATGTCGGGCGTGTCCGAAAGAACAGACGCCGCACATTCAGATAATACATTCATGTCGATTGGGAATGAATCTACAACCTTCAGTGTGGACACACAACATCGTTCGACCTCCGGTGGGGATCTAAAATTAACGAGCGTGGAGGACATGGGTGGGGCTGTGGGTAGGTGGAGTTTGGTGAGAATCTGAGTCAGCCATGAAGAGTACGAAAATAGTGCACGCAGTTGCGATAAGTGCTGTAACCAGATGGCTCAGGCGTGGTCAGAGGGTTACGTGCCCTCTGTAATAAAAAAAAAATGAGTTAATCGATCAACAACGATCATAAACGGATGTCTTTGTTGTGACTTGGCAAGACAGCCAAGTCACTATGCGAGGATGCCGAAAGGCACGCGATTAAGCTCACGAAGGCTGGCGTGAGGTCTGGAACAGGTCAGAGAAATAAGACTAGACAAACAAGAGTAACTGGTAGAATACTTAACTTTAATCCACAATTGGTGAACATCGCTCTTGTTGATACATTAGAAAATCTCAATATAAACTGGTCATAGCGCCTTGCTAGGTCGTAGCAAATGACGTAGCTGAAGGCTATGCTAACTATCGTCTCGGCAAATGAGAGCGTATTTGTCAGTGTAACTTCGCTAGCAAAGTCGGCTGTACAACTGCGGCGAGTGCTAGGACGTCTCTCTAGACCTGCCGTGTGGCGGCGCTCGGTCTGCAATCACTGACAGTCGCGACACGCGGGTCCGACGTATACTAGCGGACCGCGGTCGATTTAAAGGCTACCACCTAGCAAGTGTGGTGTCTGGCGGTGACACCACAGTCTTACTACGTCCGCCCCGAGCAGATGCAACGAACACAAGCGAACAAAATGACATTATAAAAAAGGGGGTGGGGTAACACAACTGCCTCCTAAGTAGAAGTTCCTGGGGTCGAGTCCGCACCTGGCACAGATTTTTACTCATCACTGCCGATTCCACATAAGGTCCCTATGCAGTTGAGATCACCAGTTTCTTTCCTTTCTTTCTCCCCCTCCACAGTATATGACTTCCCTCTGCATATTGCAAATTATTTTCACCGCGCCCTTTGAATTACATTTTTTTTCTTTGGAATTTGAATTATGTAACTTATATTCTAATCAACTAGCCAGAAACAAATTATGCAGAACCTACAACACTTTCATTGGCATTGTAGCGAGAAGGAAGTGCTTCTCTGGGCGGTATCACTGACCTGGTGTCTTGCTGCTGCGGCAAGTGCCTCGTAGCACAGCAGTAGCGCTCGGTCACCAGGTTCCATGTAGGTGGTGATCCTGCTGAAGTGGAGTGTCTAGGGATGCCAGTTGTTAATTGTCAACAACGTTTGTACTATACTTGCTTTAATACAGAAATTGCTTTGTCACACACGTCACAGAATCAGCATTTGCAATATGGCGGCTCTGGACTACTCCGTTATATTCGAGCCTTTACACACTTTAACAACGTTTTCTGACTTTACATAATAATAGACACTGCCCACGACACGTGGCGTTCTGATAACTAGTAACTTCACTTTATATTTTGTTTAACTGCTGAAATATGTACTCGCGACAGTTCTTTTAGAACCACGGCTAGGAAAAGGGACACCCCCCATTTCTCCCTCAGCCAATAAGGACACCTCTCTCGTTCCCTATATATACACTCCTGGAAATGGAAAAAAGAACACATTGACACCGGTGTGTCAGGCCAACCATACTTGCTCCGGACACTGCGAGAGGGCTGTACAAGCAATGATCACACGCACGGCACAGCGGACACACCAGGAACCGCGGTGTTGGCCGTCGAATGGCGCTAGCTGCGCAGCATTTGTGCACCGCCGCCGTCAGTGTCAGCCAGTTTGCCGTGGCATACGGAGCTCCATCGCAGTCTTTAACACTGGTAGCATGCCGCGACAGCGTGGACGTGAACCGTATGTGCAGTTGACGGACTTTGAGCGAGGGCGTATAGTGGGCATGCGGGAGGCCGGGTGGACGTACCGCCGAATTGCTCAACACGTGGGGCGTGAGGTCTCCACAGTACATCGATGTTGTCGCCAGTGGTCGGCGGAAGGTGCACGTGCCCGTCGACCTGGGACCGGACCGTAGCGACGCACGGATGCACACCAAGACCGTAGGATCCTACGCAGTGCCGTAGGGGACCGCACCGCCACTTCCCAGCAAATTAGGGACACTGTTGCTCCTGGGGTATCGGCGAGGACCATTCGCAACCATCTCCATGAAGCTGGGCTACGGTCCCGCACACCGTTAGGCCGTCTTCCGCTCACGCCCCAACATCGTGCAGCCCGCCTCCAGTGGTGTCGCGACAGGCGTGAATGGAGGGACGAATGGAGACGTGTCGTCTTCAGCGATGAGAGTCGCTTCTGCCTTGGTGCCAATGATGGTCGTATGCGTGTTTGGCGCCGTGCAGGTGAGCGCCACAATCAGGACTGCATACGACCGAGGCACACAGGGCCAACACCCGGCATCATGGTGTGGGGAGCGATCTCCTACACTGGCCGTACACCACTGGTGATCGTCGAGGGGACACTGAATAGTGCACGGTACATCCAAACCGTCATCGAACCCATCGTTCTACCATTCCTAGACCGGCAAGGGAACTTGCTGTTCCAACAGGACAATGCACGTCCGCATGTATCCCGTGCCACCCAACGTGCTCTAGAAGGTGTAATTCAACTACCCTGGCCAGCAAGATCTCCGGATCTGTCCCCCATTGAGCATGTTTGGGACTGGATGAAGCGTCGTCTCACGCGGTCTGCACGTCCAGCACGAACGCTGGTCCAACTGAGGCGCCAGGTGGAAATGGCATGGCAAGCCGTTCCACAGGACTACATCCAGCATCTCTACGATCGTCTCCATGGGAGAATAGCAGCCTGCATTGCTGCGAAAGGTGGATATACACTGTACTAGTGCCGACATTGTGCATGCTCTGTTGCCTGTGTCTATGTGCCTGTGGGTCTGTCAGTGTGATCATGTGATGTATCTGACCCCAGGAATGTGTCAATAAAGTTTCCCCTTCCTGGGACAATGAATTCACGGTGTTCTTATTTCAATTTCCAGGAGTGTATATATAGACAATGGGCATTCAGATCGCTGTTGTTAGGTGGATCTGACGTCACGTTTGCGGACATTGTGACGGAAGTTTGTCCCGGAACACTGTCTTAGATTGTAAGATTCTACTCCATAATAGTCGTATCTTGTCCCTGCTAAGGTTGCACAACATTGCCTCCTATGATTTCATCACTGATGCTCCTTGCTGACGCTTAATTATTAAATGTACATGTACCCTGGCAGCTACTGAGCATTCCCGAGCGCAGTAATATGCATAACACTTGACTTAAACACGTGGAGGGAAGGCACATATGCATTACTAACCATTTTAACAACTGTTAAACATTCAGTTCGGTGTAACCTTAGAGAAATTTTTATATATTATGTTCTTTATATTATTTAAAAAGTATTAACAACCGCGTACAAATAATATTGTAGTAATGAGAAGTCTTTGCTGTTAGATTTCGAAGCATTTGACCCATCTTACATTTCAAGGTGGTGCGTTACTCTGTACTGTTAATGGAATAAACAAATCCACCTTGAATTTACGTAATATGTGTCACAGCTGCAATTCCATGCAATGTCTTGCCTTCTGGACAGTGGTCCACCTGCTTAGCTGGATGGTAACGTGCTCGCCTCCCATGCAAGCGTGCCTGAGTTCGATTCGCGGCCGCGTTGGAGATTTTCTGCGCTCGGGGGCTGGTGTTGTGTTGTCATCATCCCATCCTCATCACAAGCGCGCAAGTCACCCAATGTGACTGAATTAAACTTGAACTTGGCGGCCGAACTACCCCGAATGGGGCCTCCCGGCCAACGGTACCATAAAGTCATTTCATTTTTTTACATTTCCGGAAGAATAGACACTATACATTCACATAACGTTTCGCTTCGATCGGCAGTGAATCCAAAACCATCAGTGTGGGTGCACAGTATCGTTTGACCTTCGGCAGGAATTTAAATTTAGCGAGCAGAGAGGGCATGGACGGGGACAACGGATAGTTGGCGATCAGTGGGAATGTGGGTCGGCCAGGGAGCGCGCCGAGGTACTGAGATGAACGCTATGCCGGGATGGCGCAGTGGTTAACGCAATTGCCTACTAGGCAGGAGAAACCGTGTTCGAGTCTTGGTAAGGCACACATTTTCACTCGTCGCCGCCGATTCAGTACAAAGTCCTAATGTAGCTGACATTCCTTCCCTTTCCTTTCCTTCCCCATCCCCCTCCACCTTTTGGAAGTGGACCGTGACAGTACGAAGGCGGAGGGAGAGGAAGCGGACATCAGTGACGCCTTCTCTCGTAAACAGACATCGGTGACTGGTTTGGCGTGTGCTCTTGAGTTTATGCTCTGAAAGACCGTAAATCGGACGTCTGCATCCTGCTGAACCTGTACGATGTAAGTGTGCATTTGCGGTTTGCGTGCATCGGGTGCGCTTTCTCTTCATCCTAAAAGTTACTGTCATATTTGCTGAATTCCGTCTTAGGTGACAGTCAGCTGTATTGAGTCCCCCGACAGACTGTTGCATGACACTTGCTTCCCTTAAAGCCTTGGCATTCATCCTCAACTTAAAAATGGCACCTGTATCTTTTGTGAAAGACGCAAACGACCGTTGGTATGAGAAAATATCACTACAAAATTTCTGATTATTGGTTAACTTTAAGCTGAAAGTTTGAAGAACTTAAATGGAATGGTAAGGGAAATAAGACGTTGCTGTGAGACAATGAATTTTATATAACAACAACATTTTATTTGATAAAATCATGAATATAGCTCTTTGAACACTCACTTTACTTAATGGTACGGTTATATGGAATGCTGGCCCGTCATAAGTGATACAAAAAAAAATAGCATTTTTATACAACCTGACTATCGGTCCTAACTAAGATGACTACAGGAGCCATCACGCAGATCGTCTACACTCACCAGATTCTCAACAGGGAATGCCTAACCATCTCCCCTCGTCCGGAGTCCACACACGATGGCCCGAAGGGCTCAGAGAGTCTGCATAGCGGCTATTTGCCAACCTAACGGGGCCTGCTAATGCGCAGGGAACTTATGTCTCTCTGGTCCAGTGCAGTCGCACTCTGCTTGATACAGTGGGTGGCTAAACTGCATCTCCACATTCAGAGAACCCACTGCAGACAGCCCACGCATACGTCATCAGACGACCCGCATTCACATTTTCAGACTATGCTAAGAGACATAGTGTAACATAATTCCGGATTAAAATTCCATGAGTGTTGGAAGGGCACCCAGGTGTGTTTTGACCATGTGACTCTTGTAACGAGCCATGTAGCGGCTCACATGGAGCCGTTACCCTGTGTTCTTCTATTAAGGCACACGTAGTGTTTCTTTGGATGCTGACACTTCTCCTTGGTATTATCTGAATCAGAGTTGCTCTTGCGTCATTAAATACCAGTTACATCATTCACCCCATTACGGTCGAAGGAAGGAAATGGCAAACCACGTCCACTAGGACCGTGCCTAGTACGACGGTGCGGGTTTCCCGCATCGTTCCCCTACGCTCTGCCAAGGAGTACGGGACTTCATCATCATCACCAGCATATGTACTGATACTTATTCGGGTCAGCAATTATAGTGAAAGGAACAAGTGTTGAACTGCCATGATGTTAAGAATAGTGATTACTGGCTGTTAATTAAAGTCTGCTGTTTGTCTGATTGCCCTTAGATTTATTATTTAAAATAATCTTAAATGCTAAACGCCTGCTTCTGATGGAAGGAGAGCGACGCAGAGGCAGCATGCAGTGACCAATGGAAGCTAATGTTATTTATGCTTTATACTCGTACAGTCACGAATGTACTATACCTATTATAACAGAATTTTCTAATGGTAGTTGAACGTGTTGAAAGATGGTTTCCCTTATGACTGCTCTATCAATTTATAAGCTACTTCATTCCCTATGTTTGCATAATAATGTGTCGAAGAGAACAATATGATCAACAACTTCCTTTGGTAATCATGACTGTATGTATGTACTGCCTGGTTGAATCTCTTCCAATTAAGACGTACTTGCCAGCCTGTCTTAACAAAGGTATATTTTCCTCAACGACATTAATTCTTTCCTGAGACAAAGAATTTTCGACTGTTGCGTTGCATGCCAGCCTTTCTTTTTTCTAATATTGTTTTCTGAATTCACTGTTGCTGGCAAACATGTCTAAATAACTGAAAGATATTCTAGTTAAAGCTGTCTTAATGAGAGGTTATTTGCCGAACTGTTTTCTTATGTGATTCATGCTGGTGAAGTCTTAAGTCGTTCAAGTAATTGTGGTTTGTTCTTACACTAATATTTCTTTGAGCTAAGAGTCGATGTAAATGGGCTTTGACATATTGAAGTACTTAGAATGAAATGAATATCCTTAGATGAATACAAGCGTTAATATAAGTCAACGAGGACAGTTGCAATGGTGTACCCCGATCGGGACTCACACCCGGGATCTCCTGTTTACATGGCAGACGCTTTATCCATCTGAGCCACAGAGGACACAGAGGATAGTGCGACCACAGGGACGTATCTCTGGCACGCCTCCCGTGAGACGCACATTCGTAACTTTACTGCCGATACCCGTAAGAGTTCGGGCACTGTTTGTGCATCCGCACAGAAGATAATGGTCAAATGGCCGGTGAGCCTTAACTGTATATATATGAAGATGGTATCTGTGCTTTCGGACATGTCTGAAAGAACAGATACTATATAAGTAGGTTAACGTTAAATGTAATAAAATTTTCAATACGTGTTTAATGTAAAATGTGTGACCCATGCTCAATCAATGGCTCCATCCTTTAAATCTTGATGATCCAGTACTCTGCAGTCGTGTAAACAATCTTATGTAACATGAATTAGTTTGGAACACAGTAACTGAAAAGAAGTCACGTCTTGTATACTGAAACAACAGTAACAATATCGAAGGCTAAAGGCCTGAAAATGTCACAAAAAGCTGAAAGTTACAAAATCGATTATTCATACATTAAGTGGTAACATTCAAACTTCTGAAGGCACGCCCAGAAGCTTAACTCTGGCGTATTGTCGCTGAAAAACGAAGCTAAATGTTAGAGAGTCCAAATCCTGAGCATGGAGTCGGAGCCCACGACGCGTCGGTGTAGAGACCACACGTAATAGAGGTACGTATCATGCAGCTCCTGGAAGCGAAATTCGATAGAGGTGGTGGTGTCATGGTAGCCGTGACCCCAGTATGAGATCCTGACTGTAGAAATGCTTTCGAGTTGGCGGCTGGCCCAGGAAACTCACTCAGAACGAACCCTTCTAGCAAAGCCTGGGCGCCGGCGTAGATACTTCCTGAAGGCAAGGATACTCCAGGTACTACTTTCGGTCACACGGACCGCGGAGGTGAAAAATTCCGAGGGACCGTTGTCTTACAGTAGCCCTTTGGTTACTGCCTCTTGGCCGAACGACGTGTGGCCAGCCCTTGTCTGTCATCTGCAGAGATATCCGCTGTAAGGTCCATGCCAGTATAACCGGTCTGTGTTGTTGGCTGCTGGCGGAGTAGAAGCAATGTCACGAAACAACAGAACCCATCCCCATTTGCCGAAGGCTCAATGGCATTCTGTAAAGGGGACTCCAAACTGCAAATTACCTGGAAAAGAGACCGCAAGACAGTTTGTGAGCATCATTACCAGGGTGAAATTTAACCATGGCTGATACCGACGACACCTTTACTCGTACCACTTCATACGGTCACCATACTGCAACTGTGGGAAGCTCCAGGACATTGATATTATCTTCTTTCTCTACTCTCGATACAGAAGGCGATCTCAATGGCTGATTGCCGAGCTGACCCGCATACATCAACCACTTTCCTCTCATTTGTTACATTTTTGTTTACGAAAAATTTAGGTCTTTATAAATTATTAGTGGCGTTAGTTTTAAAAGTTTTTAACTATGCGAGAGCGCGCGCGCGCGCGCGCGCGCGCGCGCGTGTGTGTGTGTGTGTGTGTGTGTGTGTGTATGTAAATTGGTCTTTCCCATCGACCGAAATCTGATTGTTAACTTAAAGGGCCGGGTATTTATTCCAGTTCAGTTCTAAGACTTTGATTGTTTGACTTTTTTAAGTCACAATGTAACTGAAGTTTCTATTCTAACTTTCTGAGACGCTGTATGTTTGAATTAGCTCAACGGAGCAACCGGAGGCCAATAAACACAAAAAAGTAGCATCATAGTTGCGTCGACGGCCGTACACGTCAAGCAACAGTTACCGATGTTCATGGCAGACTTCCGTCTCCGCTATTTGCAGCTACAGCACATTATGTGGTCCATTCGTTCGTCCACTACAACAGGAAACAATAGCTCAGAGGACTGCAGTAGTTTTACAGCCCCCCAGACAGCATGTTCGGTCACTGAAATCGCACATCTGTGAAGCCTCATTTTCTAGAAAGGCAACACCAGTTGTCTCTCAGTCAGTCTCCTCGTTGGTCTTTCTACATCATCTACTTCTGGATCGGTATTTGGCGATTTATCGGGTGGTCTGACAGGTCTTCATCAGTAGTACATGGCCATCCTAAGATGCTCTTTAATCTTATAGTGTGCTGACAATTTGTTTTACTTTAATGTCCTTAAAAATATCATCAGACCTTTTGCTGTCCCTTTGCGTGTAGCCATTTTTCCCCCTCATGATCCACGTCTCGGCGCTCATTAGTCTCCGTATGTCATCTCTACGGTGTGTCCGTGCTTTGCTGCCAAGCAAGGTGGTAGCTTCCGTCAGGGCGTTAATAGTTTGAATCTCGAGTGTCGCTGATCAACAGATGGTCTGAAAATGCCGTTTATTAGACTTCTGGCTCTTGTGACGTTTGGATTTCGTCCCCACAATGAATTATCACTCTGCAACAGACTGTACGCTGGCATGAAACTTCCTGGCAGATTAAAACTGTGTGCCGGAGCGGGACACGAACCTTTGATCTTTGCCTTTCGTAGACAAGTGCTCTGACAACTGAGCTACCAGAGCACGACTCACGGGCCGGCCTCACAGCTTCACTTCGGCCAATACCTCGTCTTCTGTCTTCCAAAGTCATACAATTTCTCCTGGGAAAGAGTCCGAATCCAGTGTTAATCAGCCAGGGAGTTTTGTAATTATGTGTTTCTATCGTTTTATTGAATGTAGCTAAGATTCTACCCTAGGTATTTGAATGCAGATACTTGCTCGAGGGTTGTGCTGCCTATTAAAATTTTGTTACGGAGTGACGTGGTGCAGTGATTAGCACACAGGACTCGCATTCGGTTCGATACCCGGCGGGGTCAGGGATTTTCTCTGCCTCGTGATGACTGGGTGTTGTGTGATGTCCTTAGGTTAGTTAGGTTTCAGTAGTTCTAAGTTCTAGGGGACTGATGACCATAGATGTTAAGTCCCATAGTGCTCAGAGCCATTTGAACCATTTTTTTGAACTCGCATTCGGGAGGACGATGGTTCAAACCCGCGTCCAGCAATCCTGATTTTCCCTAAGTCGCTTCAGGCAAATACCAGGATGGTTCCTTTGAAAGGGCACGACCGAATTCCCTCCCTAATCCGGCGGGACCCTATGACATCTCTTTTTGGTAGCCTCCTCCAGATCAACCAACTAATTGAAATGTTGATTTTCTTGTGGTCTTCCCTAATGAAGTCCAAAACTTTGGTTTAACTGAGAGACATGTCCATGTACTAAATTTTTACTCATGTGTGCAGGTCACACACTGACCTCTCTAGATTATCTTCGGATTCTGAAAAAGGACAGGAAGCTCTGGCTAGTAAAGTCATCAACGCTGCCATAGCGTACCTGCTTCCAGCCATACTGACAGGATAAGGGCCTTCACACTCACTTCGGCAGTATGCAGTCCTATGACCCATGAGCTGTTGCTCCAGAGAGAAGACCCTTCAAAATGTGTGATACTTGTGGTGTACAGACCACAGTGCACCCATTAAAATTCTTTTTTTTTTCAGGCAAGAGTGCAGCCATTAGTTTACCTGCACATTTTCTCCCTATTTTAGCTGACAATGATATGAATGTACGACTTTTAAGTGCCCAATTTGCCCTACTTGATCGTTAAACTATTAGGAAAATGTAACACTCTATTGCTACGAGGCACTTGGTTTATATATTTTTTCGTTATTTATCAGCCAGCTATACTTCCATTTGTAGCTATTTTAGTCTCGGTCTCTCTCTTTTTATCTTAATAGAACAATTTTATAGCTTATGACAGCATTTAGAGTATTTTATACGGTGTGTAAAAGTGGTACTGTATAGATGAATGGGAATGAGATTGGAAGAGACTGAGTGTCATTTTAAGTAAGACTGTCTATTAACCTATTTGTAATATTTTATGAGTTTTATGGGTAGCTCTGAGGGATGAAGTAGTGAAGGCAGCAGAGGATCAAGTAGGTAAAAAGACGAGGGCTAATAGAAATCCTTGGGTAACAGAAGAAATATTGAATTTAATTGATAAAAGGAGAAAATACAAAAATGCAGTAAATGAAGCAGGCAAAAAGGAATACAAACGTCTCAAAAATGAGATTGACAGGAAGTGCAAAATGGCTAAGCAGGGATGGCTAGAGGACAAATGTAAGGATGTAGAGGCTTGTCTCACTAGGGGTAAGATAGATACTGCCTACAGGAAAATTAGAGAGACCTTTGGAGAAAAGAGAACCACTTGTATGAATATCAAGAGCTCAGATGGCAACCCAGTTCTAAGCAAAGAAGGGAAGGCAGAAAGGTGGAAGGAGTATATAGAGGGTTTATACAAGGGCGATGTACTTGAGGACAATATTATGGAAATGGAAGAGGATGTAGATGAAGACGAAATGGGAGATAAGATACTGCGTGAAGAGTTTGACAGAGCACTGAAAGACCTGAGTCGAAACAAGGCCCCGGGAGTAGACAACATTCTATTTGAGCTACTGATGGCCTCGGGAGAGCCAGTCCTGACAAAACTCTACCATCTGGTGAGCACGATGTATGAGACAGGCGAAATACCCTCAGACTTCAAGAAGAATATAGTAATTCCAATCCCAAAGAAAGCAGGTGTTGACAGATGTGAAAATTACCGAACTATCAGTTTAATAAGTCACAGCTGCAAAATACTAACGCGAATTCTTTACAGACGAATGGAAAAAACTGGTAGAAGCCGACCTCGGGGAAGATCAGTTTGGATTCCGTAGCATTCCGTTTCTAGCATTTGTAGACTTAGAGAAAGCTTTTGACAATGTTAACTGGAATACTCTCTTTCAAATTCTGAAGGTGGCAGGGGTAAAATACAGGGAGCGAAAGGCTATTTACAATTTGTACAGAAACCAGACGGCAGTTATAAAAGTCGAGGGGCATGAAAGGGAAGCAGTGGTTGGGAAAGGAGTAAGACAGGGTTGTAGCCTCTCCCCGATGTTATTCAATCTGTATATTGAGCAAGCAGTAAAGGAAACAAAAGAAAAATTCGGAGTAGGTATTAAAATTCATGGAGAAGAAGTAAAAACTTTGAGGTTCGCCGATGACATTGTAATTCTGTCAGAGACAGCAAAGGACTTGGAAGAGCAGTTGAACGGAATGGACAGTGTCTTGAAAGGAGGATATAAGATGAACATCAACAAAAGTAAAACGAGGATAATGGAATGTAGTCAAATTAAGTCGGGTGATGCTGAGGGAATTAGATTAGGAAATGAGACACTTAAAGTAGTAAAGGAGTTTTGCTATTTAGGGAGTAAAATAACCGATGATGGTCGAAGTAGAGAGGATATAAAATGTAGACCGGCAATGGCAAGGAAAGCGTTTCTCAAGAAGAGGAATTTGTTAACATCGAGTATAGATTTAAGTGTCAGGATGTCGTTTCTGAAAGTATTTGTATGGAGTGTAGCCATGTATGGAAGTGAAACATGGACGATAACTAGTTTGGACAAGAAGAGAATAGAAGCTTTCGAAATGTGGTGCTACAGAAGAATGCTGAAGATAAGGTGGGTAGATCACGTAACTAATGAGGAGGTATTGAATAGGATTGGGGAGAAGAGAAATTTGTGGCACAACTTGACTAGAAGAAGGGATCGGTTGGTAGGACATGTTTTGAGGCATCAAGGGATCACAAATTTAGCATTGGAGGGCAGTGTGGAGGGTAAAAATCGTAGAGGGAGACCAAGAGATGAATACACTAAGCAGATTCAGAAGGATGTAGGTTGCAGTAGATACTGGGAGATGAAGAAGCTTGCACAGGATAGAGTAGCATGGAGAGCTGCATCAAACCAGTCTCAGGACTGAAGACCACAACAACAACAACATGAGTTTTAAGCACATTCGTAACTACTTAATTCTATGAGGGTGCCGATACACACACACATACATACGTATTTACATACCATAATACTTTAAGTGTTACCTCGCAACCACTGAATCTTCGGTCACGTCACCTCTCAAGTATTGAGTGTATTAGAATGCTATTCCATGTTTGATGGCGCAAATACCTTTTGTATGTATGCTGATGGCTTTTAATAATCAGCAAGAGAAATTAACTTTATAATTTCATTAAATCACCCATTTGGGCTTTAATAGTAATGACTATGTGCCACGCATTTGTGCTGACAGTGACACTTTGAGTGTAGATATTTCGGATATGGAAAGCACTACCGACATGCGGTTTTCACAGAATTGAATTTTAGGCAATGGCGCGTATTTGCAGGCAATACACAGATTACGGCATGTTGATGAATTTGCAGTTGCTTACAAAAATTACAGATTTTTAAATGGGACAACGCCTATTGACAGTAAAATCCAAAATTACCTTAGATGAGAACGTCAGCGGTGTTTGTTGCAGTATGCTAGTGGAATTATTTTACGAGTTGTAAACACCGACAGCTGTTTGTTCTGTTCTGTTGCTTATACACTAGGCGACAATGTTATGTTTGTTTACATTGTGTTGTATGTACACTGCGACTGCATTGCGACGGTGTTGTCACCGTGTGACAGTGGACGTGGTAGGACGTGCTTGGAAGATGGTATTTCCCAATGCGAAAAAGGTGGACATGCTCATAGTTTTTGGTGAATGTTAGAAGCATGCCGTTCGTTTGGTGTACCGTGTATGCCGAAAGATATCCCAATAGACAAAATCTCGTCAACCTCTTCAGACATTTGTAAGGTGATATATTTGGTTTACTTGTTCTAAGATTGAACACAACTGTGTGAGCTGTATTGAGTTGTTTAATGTCGCAATATTTGCAAAGAAATACACGCTTTTACACCATTTACAATGTGACAATGTTAAAACAGTTGTCAGGACAATGCATCTCGTGAGCATCAAAAAGTGAAATGATCCTAAACACAACAATATTAATTATTAAGCCTCAGAAAGTTAAATTATCCTAAACATGACAATATTAAAGTTTAACTACAAGTTTCTTTGCAAAATTATTCTTACGATTTCGTTATGATATTGGTCAGAACTACGATAATTCATCCGATTCTGGTTCAAAGTTCAGACTATTTTTAGAATGACAATCAAGTCTATGGTGGATGGTTAGTTATGTGACAAATTGAGCGAAAGATTACCCAAGGTCGCTCGAGTTTACAGCGGACGCAAGCTGGTGAACCAAGAAGTTTACGCCCCTGCAAGTGGTAATTACCTTAAGTTGCGATGAGCTGTCATCAGCTATGCCGCTCTCTCCTCTGAAATTCCTATAAAACTGAAACTTCCTATAAACTTCCTATAAAACTAATTAAAACCTTTTCTGATTTTTTTCAGCGTAAACTCTCCCTATGTTTCTCATTATGCGAGAAAACATGTACTCATCCCTTGTATTAGAATATGGTTACATACACGCGCATGGCTGGATCAGCGTGCATATTATAATGCCCTCTCAGTTCTCACAAGAACAATTAACTAATTGGCTGGTTCTTTTCCACACAGTTGGAGCTAAACGATGCTACAGCTAATTTTTAGCTGTATGTCAGCCGCTGTGAACGCAGTGTTCACCCAAATTTCTTCTCTGTGTCGTACAGTGTTACGCGCTCTATTCTGCACTTGATGCCAATTCAAAGAAGGGCCTCCACAAAATTTCCGTCTTGTCTTTCTCATAGCCGAAGTGTCTCCCCACCTGGGTTCTTTCATTCTTCACGTCACACCTTTATGCGAACAGTGGGAGCATTCCTCTTATTGTTTGGAAACTCTCTCTAACAATCACAAGGGCTCTACCAATAAACTGCGTTGAAACTTCAGCTCTTTACTCCTTCCTAGTGCGTTTCCGCCAATCGGACGTTTTATGCCCACGCCAGAGCGTACATTGTCTCTCACGTGTGTACAACTTGCTGGACACGTGATCGAAAATGCGTCACTGGTCTTGTTAGTATCCATTTGGAATACTGAAACGCAGTTTTTTTAAAAACGCTTCCTTTCCTGTCCTCCCTCAGATGGCCCATTAACTCGCTCTCACCTTCTGAGCCACCTGGTCGGTCGCTGACCTGCCTTGGGACGCCCCTTTAAGTGATTTCTGTTATATCTCCATGGTGCGGCCTCTGCCCTCGCCCCTCTGAACTACGAACTAAAATGCCTCTTGCTGTTTGTTGCACCTTCTGCTCATAGACATGCATTATATAGGAACGATGTGTTAATCACCATCGATTGTCATCCCTTTTTTCATTACATACTGATAGGCAAATTTGCTCATAACCGCCGAATTTAGGTGTCATATTCACCTTCCCATTGCGATGTATAAAGCTCTCATGTAAGGTGCGAATCTGACCTTCATTTATTCTGCCACCTTACACAGTTACAGATGGTATGTAACGGCGTGTTACTGCTGCCTGCACTGCAGTTTCCGCCAAAATGCTATAACGAGTTCAGGAATCGTTGTAAGGCAGGTCGTCCAGCTTATACTGATGCTGGTGGTGGTCATTTTGAGCGTAGGTTTCGAGGGTACATTGGTTCTGTGTCAGACACCGCAGAGGTACTGCATTCACCTTTTTTGTCTTTCGTTTGCCCTAGGCAATGTTCCATTCAACAACAACACATCTCTGGGGACATATTAACATCTGTGTAGGGCTGCACATACGCACCCATGTGAAATTCACATTCGTTCGTGCTACAGCATGGAAGAAAGAATTGCCTGTTTTTACAATGTTCAAATTACTGTACCTCATATACTACTTGTACTAGAGACCTGCAACAAACACCACTGACGTTCATATTTAGTTTACATTCATTGCAGTGCTTTCAACAGGCATTGTTTCATTGAAACATATGTAGCTGTTTTAAATAAATAAATATTTGAAACTCACAACAGTCTGTGTATGGTCTGCATATCACGGCCCCTGCCTATCTTTTCGATTTGTGAAATACGCATATTAATGCAGCCTTGCACTATCGAATTATATGCGGTGTGAGTTTTAGGAGATTAACCGTGTTGAACACTCAACTGATAACTCAAATCATATGCAGGATCATGTGGTAATTGTAGCTTCCTGCTTTAGTCTGCATGTTGTTTTGATATATAGGGCGAACATGAACATCACCGACAAAATTTTGCAGGCTATTCAAAAATATTAGGTATTTTTGCTATAAGAGATCCTTGGCCTCAGTCGGTTCGTTGCAGGGTACATTCATTTCGTTTGATTTCTTACCACCCACCTCTTCCTCCTCCTCACCAGCCCCCCCCCCCCCTCAACCATTTATCTTTGTACCGGTGCTATACAGAAAACATCTGCAAACGTATACGGCATGTGCTGCATGTCTTATTTGGAAACAAACTCCATTCATTCAGTAACAGTGCAGTATTTGATGACGACAATAGGAGTACCCACTTTACTCTTCGCTCTCAAACTTGCATTCAGTGCTGCTCGATCCTGTCCGGGGTTACTTTTTCGGGCAAGGATAGTCATTCGTAAACAATGACTAGCATTACTGATGGAAAAATTAACAGATACAGACCTTGTGAACGGCTGCGCTGCATGCGGTGGAAGAGTGGGCCAGTGGAGCTACGCTGAGCTGTGAGCGCAGTGACGCCAGCATCTCAGTACTTTTTCATGTGAAAGTCGTTGCATTGGTTACAAATCACGGTCTTTTTATTGTTGGGAACATATCTTCACAGAAAGAAACTAATTGTGATAACAAACCGAATAAATAATGATTACAAAATTACTCTGTAACTAGCCACCGGAGATCATAAGTACCGTAGTCTTCAGAAAATATCTCTGAGCAAATTCATAAACTGTCAGTGCCATTTGGATTCACACAGTATGCTCCAGTTTGCAGAGTTTCTCTCTCACCAACAGTAGACTGAATGAGATACCCATTATACACTAATGGCCATTAAAATTGCTACACCACGAAGATGACGTGCTACAGACGCGAAATTTAACCGACAGGAATAAAATGCTGTGATATGGAAATTATCAGCTTTTTAAAAAATTCACACAAGGTTGGCGCCGGTGGCGACACCTACAACGTGCTGAGATGAGGAAAGGGGGCGTCTGAGCACTATGGGACTTAACATCTGAGGTCATCAGTCCCCTAGAACTTAGAACTACTTAAACCTAACTAACCTAAGGACATCACACACACATCCATGCCCGAGGCAGGATTCGAACCTGCGACCGCAGCGGTCGCGCGGCTCCAGACTGTAGCGCCTAGAACCACTCGGCCACCCCGGCTGGCTGGATGAGGAAAGTTTCCAACCGATTTCTCATGCACAAACAGCAGTTGACCGGCATTGCCTGGTGAAACGTTGTTGTGATTCCTCGTGTAAGGGGGAGAAATGAGTCCATCACTTTTCTGACTTTGATAAAGGTCGGATTGTAGCCTATCGCCATTGCGGTTTATCGTATTGCGACACTGCTTCTCGCAGTGGTCTAGATCCAATGACTGTTAGCAGAATATTGAATCGATGGGTTCGGGAGGGTAATACGGAACGCCGTGCTGGATCCCAACGGCCTCGTATCACTAGCAGTCGAGATGACAGGCATCTTATCCGCATGGCTGTAACGGATCGTGCAGCCACGTCTCGATCCATGAGTCAACAGATGGGGACGTTTGCAAGACAACAACCATCTGTACGAACAGTTCGACGACGTTTGCAGCAGAATGGACTATCTGCTCGGAGACCACGGCTGCGGTTACCCTTGACGCTGCATCAGACAGGAGCGCCTGCCATGGTGTACTCAACGACGAACCTGGTTGCACAAATGGCAAAACGTCATTTTTTCAGATGAATCCAGGTTCTGTTTACAGCATCATGATGGTCGCATCCGTGTTTGGCGACATCGCGGTGAACACACATTGGAAGCCTGTATTCGTCATGGCCGATCCACTGGCTCGTCACAATACAGCAGTCACTACTCTTGATGAACTGTGGCATCGTGTTGAAGCTGCATGGGCAGCTGTACCTGACACGCCATAGAAGCTCTGTTTGACTCAATGCACAGCCGTATCAAGGCCGTTATTACGGCCAGAGGTGGTTGTTCTGGGTATTGATTTCTCAGGATCTATGCACCCAAATTACGTGAAAATGCAGTCACATGTCAGTTCTATCATGATATATTTGTCCAGTGAATACCCGTTTATCATCTGCATTTCTTCTTGGTGTAGCCATTTTAATGACCAGAAGTGTATTTATTCAACTGTGATTCATTAATACAGACATTTATATGTGAGTCTTCAGCCATTGGTTTCATATGTGAAGAAATTTTATATAATTTTGTTTCTCATTATCCTCGTTAATCTCTATTTCAGTACATTAACATAACACAGCTTGAAACTTCCAGGCAGTTTAAAACAATATGCTGAACAGAGATTCAAACTCGGGACCTTCACTTTTCGCGAGCAAGTGCTCAACCAGGATATTTTTTATCTCATTTTGTTCGTCATTGTTCGTTGTGTTTCTTCGGGATGAACGCTCCATGACAGCCACTCAGATTCATCGTTGATGTGTTCAGTTTTTGTATCACAGAGGGCAACTATCACTGTGACCGAAGACGCTGCGGTACCGTGCCAGCAGCTACTGAGCTGGCCAATTACGCCTCACGTCTGCTTCTCACAGCTGTACTCATTCAGTCCAAGCAAAATTCTCCGCATTTCCGCACAATACCCACCCAGGTCGCAAACATATACGTTGCCGCACATTCTGCAGTGTACTCGTATGTTTTAATTAGAAAGAAAAATGACATTTCTCTCAGCTTGTAAGTCGTTGCAGAACGAGTCCACCAACTATAGAACAGATACGAGACGCTGAGATTCTGTTGGGCGATTTTCACTTCGGAGCTATAAAGACGGATCCAGTTTTTAGTAAAACAACTTTCAAAGCATAAAATGCATTCATTGTTGCATTTGAATGCAATTCAGAGTTGCTATAAATTGATAGATTAACCATATTATGACAGTTCAAGGTTTTATCGTTAAATTGATGCTTAACTCAAGTATACGGTACACTTTCATCCTCGTCTTCTGCTTGTGATTTCCTCCGGTTAAAATACAGATAAGGATGTTCAATTCTCATCATCGTATCCTCAATGTCCCCAATGATTCTTTTTTCAAAGGTAACGGTTTCTGTGGGATTTTGGTCATTCAATAATTAGACGAATAGCCGTACAGTGAAAATGACTTGTTAAATCAATACAATTCTATTTTTCCAAGTAGTCCCAACTAACAGTTAAGCACGTGTTCCATCTTTCGACAAATGTTCTTACTGACTCAGCGAAGAAAACTTCACTTTGATGTCTAAGTCAGTTTTGTATTTTATTTCTATATTTTATTAATTCTCATTTAGCGGAATGCCACGCAACGCTTCTGTCGTGAAACCAAGCAAACAAAGGGTTAACCCATGGATATAAGTAGGACGTGGTAGGAGCTCTTATTGCGCTGCAGAGATCGAACGTTGTCTTCAAGATGAAGCTAGCCTTTCCTCTAGTGTTCCGGACATCTCAGTCCAGACTTGACTTTCTTAACAATCATTGCTGAGCAGTATACTCTGTTGATAGTGAGTTACTCCTCCAAAAAATCACAAAAAATTGGACCTTGGGCACTCCGAAAGGTGATAACATGGCCTCATCAGCCGATGGTTGCGTCTTTAACTTCATACGGGCAAGCGAATCAGGGTGTTTCCCTTCCATGCATTGACGCTCAGACTAAAGCTCAATACAAGTTTCATCACATGATAAAATCCTATACAAAAATGCATCACCTTCGCTGATAAAACAATTTTTGACCTCGACGTAAATGCGAAACCTCTGTTTCTTGTAACAAAATGACACAGTAAATTTAAGTAAAGTGAGGATGAACAGAATCTGCATTATAAGTCAAGTCTTGGTATACTGTAGGCTTCTCAGCTCGCAATAAATCATCCATGATGGTCGGCAATTACGAGCATAGGATTGTGTGCGCAGCTAAATATCGACTGTAAGAATAATGCAAAATAGGTAATATATATGTACTGTGTATGATTACACAAGACCAAAAAAAGATTATCGGATAGAAATTTTCCAGGATCGGTTGGGCCAATACTACATTCAAGTCAACGATTATCTAAACACCATCACGATAGGAGATTAGACTTGGTGTCACCGTTGCGAACAGGAATCCAAAAGACAGTTCATCAGTTCATGAAATTGCTACAAGCGAATTCGATAAAAAGAAGAAGTTAAAACTCAGACCTCTGTGTGCAGTCTTCTGAGACAGAGTGCGATTCTTTTGAATGACGAGGAGCCTAAAAAACTGTTAACTCAGAACGTCATAAGATGTTTCTGACCAGTCTGAAATCCTCAATTTCCAGATTGAGACAAGAGGAGACGACAAATTTCCACTTTCAACACAATAATAGATTCTCGACCATTGAACACGTTGCCAGATTTCGTTGGACTGTTCTACACGTCCATCAGTCCTGACTCAGCACTTACAGACTTCCATCTCTTCCGACAATGAAAGATGGACCATGTAGCCGACATTTTCAACACAGATGTTACGGTCAAAGCTGTATAAAGCAAGTTTTTAGCAACGCTGCGTGTGTCCTCTAGTTCATCGTTGCCAAAAGTACGTATCGAATGGTGCTGACAACATGAAAAAGTGAAATTGTGTTGCTGCAGTTCTGGTCTATTTAATTGTGTTATTGTGCTAATATCGTTTGTAGTTCACATAGAAATAAATCTAAGTCATTAGATTTGGAATGACCCTCAGAAACTCAAATTCGCACAGTGTTTATCTCATTTGCAAGCACAGTTTGTCTAGCACGTAACATAGTACACCCACACTCTTCGTACCTTCTGTAGGTGCAACGTTTTTTCTGGAATTGCGACCCCTTTTCCAACATCTGTTTGCCTACCCTCTCCCCTCTCCTCCTCACGCTATCCCATCCAGCTACCTCTGTCTTTCCCCTCCCCTCCCGTCTCTCTCTCGCCCTCTCTCTCTGTCTCTCTCTCCCCCCCCTCTCTCTCTCTCTCACTCTCTCTCTCTCGGCCCTGCCATCAAGCACACAGCCGACCGCGATCACGTGACGTACGCAGCGCCACGCGACACTCTGCGCCCGGCTGTCTGTTTTCGGCGCGCGGCGTGCTAATGTCACATTTAACTGCCGCTTTATCTAAATGAAGTGATATTTCCGTCTGCGCAAAAGCGGTCATTAAAGTCCTTATCGTACATTTCTGCATTAATTGCGCTTCGTCCCGCGACAAACAGAGTTCGTGACTGCGTGGCCGCACGGACGGCGAGCCGTGAATCGTGCTACCGCTTTCGCGGTCCACCACGTGGCCAAGCATAAAAAGTGGGAACTGTTGTTCCCGCAGTTTCACGAGGCGGCGTAGAACACTACAAATCGTAATACATAAATAAAACGTCGCATATTAATTTATTTACTGAATAAATAATTAAATACACTACTGGCCATTAAAATTGCTACATCACGAAGATGGCGTGCTACAGAGGCGAAATTTAACCGACAGGAAGAAGATGCTATGATATGCAAATGATTAGCTTTTCAGAGCATTCACCCAAGGTTGGCGCCGGTGGTGACACCTACAACGTGCTGATATGAAGAAAGTTTCAAACCGATTTCTCATACACAAACAGCAGTTGACCGGCGTTGGCTGGTGGAACGTTGTTGTGATGCCTCGTGTAAGGAGGTGAAATGCATACCATCACGTTTCCGACTTTGATAAAGGTCGGATTGTTGCCTATGGCGATTGCGGTTTATCGTATCGCGACACTGCTGCTCGCCTTGGTCGAGATCCAATGACTATCAGCAGAGTATGGAATCGGTGGTATTCAGGAGGGTAATACGGAATGCCGAGCTGGATCCCAACAGCCGCGTACCACTAGCAGTCGAGATGACAGGCATCTTACCACCATGGCTGTAACGGATCGTGCAGCCACGTCTCGATCCCTGAGTCAACAGATGGGGACGTTTGCAACCATCTGCACGAACAGTTCGACGACGTCTGCAGCAGCATGGACTATCAGTTCGGAGACCATGGCTGCGGTTACCCTTGACGCTGTATCACAGACAGGAGCGCCTGCCATGTTGTACTCAACGACGAACCTGGGTGCACAAATGGCAAAACGTCATTTTTTCGGATGAATCCAGGTTCTGTTTACAGCATCATGATGGTCGCATCCGTGTTTGGCGACATCGCGGTGAACGCACATTGGAAGCGTGTATTCGTCATCGCCATACTGGCGTATCACCCGGCGTGATGGTATGGGGTGCCATTGGTTACACGTCTCGGTCACCTCTTGTTCGCATTGATGGCACAGTGGACGTTACATTTCAGATGTGTTACGAACCGTGGCTCTACCCTTCATTCGATCCCTGCGAAACCCTACATTTCAGCAGGATAATGCACGACCGCATGTTGCAGGACCTTTATGGGCGTTTCTGGATACAGAAAATGTTCGGCTGCTGCCATACTCCAGATCTCTCACCAACTGAAAACGTCTGGTCAATGGTGGCCGAGCAACTGGCTCGTCACAATACGCCAGTCACTATTCTTGATGAACTGTGGTATCGTGATGAAGCTGCATGGGCAGCTATACCTGTACACGCCATCCAAACTCTATTTGACTCAATGCCCAGGCCTATCAAGGCCGTTATTACGGCCAGTGGTGGTTGTTCTGGGTACTGCTTTCTCAGGATCTATGCACCCAAATTGCGTGAAATCATGTCAGTTCTCGTATAATATATTTGTCCAATGAATACCCGTCTATCTTCTGCTATTCTTCTTGGTGTAGCAATTTTAATGGCCAGTAGTGTACATACACGAAGGGCTTTAAGTAAGTAATGCAAAACACATTTTTCTCAGCCTGTTTATGTTCAAAAACAGCGAAATTTGTTGTGGGACATCTTGGAATATTCCCGCTTAGGCCGCTATACGTTTCCTTCAAAATGTTGTCTGCAATGCAAGTGTGTTCCAAGTAAAGTGCTGTCATTAAGTCACTCTTGGCCCAAAATCAGAGCATCGGAGATATTCATAGGCGGTTGCAGAATGTGTACGGATATCTGACAGTGAACAAAAGCATGGTGAGTCGGTGGGCGGGGATTCTATCGTAATCCCAATAACGTCGCACGAACTTATCCAATCTCCGGCGTGACATCCGGCCTGCACACCTTCCTTTGACGATGTCGCCGTACCTGATTACGAAATCCACCCAGGTATCTACCGATTCTTCCAGCTCCCCTTTCTGTCCATGTCAGTGTTCCTCTACCATAACCCCCGCACCACTCTTTTCCCTCCCCTTTAATCTACCCGTTCTTAAGGTCAGGTTCACTATTTTCAATTTTGAAAGTTGAGAGAGGGTTTTGGCTCTCACATGTAATGATAGGCTCGCATGTTCACCGCACCTGGACATAAAGGTGAAGGGCCTACAGGCATTGTATATGTAGCGGCGTCACCGTATAATGAAGGTCTAGTGAATTTGCTGCAGTCCATTGCGGCCCTACCTGTAAGCAAAGCGCGGGTGTTGATAAGAACTTCATGCAACGTGAGTAGTAAAGTGTGAAGTATATCGGGTCGACATGGGAGAAGGAGCTGCCAAAACAGTGCGCTCAGCGGGACTGCGAGAAACTCTTGGCCAAACCGCCGTCGAAACCAGCGCACTGGCGCTAACCTAATGTGTGCCAGTACGTGACTTGAAGATGCGCATTTGCAAAACGTAATGGTACTGCAGAGTATAATTAAGGAGCAGTGAAGTAGTGTGAGATTTAAAACTTCGTCGGCGTACATATTGTTCCACTAAATATCGTGAGAAGTGCCGAATGTCTGTAACTTGCTGCCACAATATTTTGGCGCAGAGTCTTCTAGCCATCTTCAGGTGATACTGGCGAAAACGCACTGAGCTCTGGTATTTAAAACCCCGCCGGCACATGCGTAGTTGATTCACTTGATGTTGCATTTGCAGTACTTGAGCGCGGAGCGCGTGCGTTTCTGCTACGCCGGGCGCCCTCCGTGGTGAAAACTCGCCGCATCGATAGCAATTCGATTGTCTCCCCGCGGTTCCATCAAAGAATTACGCTGGCAACGAAGAACACGAATTTTTTTCAACCACTGGATTCCATGCGGAATTAAATTGAAAATCGCCGTCTCGATTAACAAGAGACTCTCTGCCAGACGTATTTCCACGGATTCATTAATAATAGAACTCCAGAAGTTGGACGTATGGGCCACAATTTTTGTCTCTCTGTAATTCATTGCATGACCAGTCAAGGCTGAAGGAGGCGAGAATGCCGCTGATGTTCTACAATGCGATCCTGCACAGTACGTGTTGTTTGTCCTACATAAGGTTTACCGCGTTCGCACGAAACCCTGTAAAAACCTGTCTTGCGCAGCCCTAGGTCGTCTTTGATAGATACCAACAGCGACGAAATTTTTGCAGGTGGGCGAAAGATTGCTTGTACTTTGTATTTTCTTAATATTCTGTCTATTTGCGCAGAAATATTTCCAATATATGAGACCTGAGTTTCTCCTGGCGTACACAATTTTCAAACAACACGGGAATTCAGTCAGGTAAAATTTACAGCGACCGTCGATATTTCGGCGGGAGAACTCCCCGCCATTTTCAAGGCACAAACTGCAACGGACGGGCAATGTACAGGCAAATTTAAAATATCGGTTCTCGGAGTAATTCAGAAAAGATGACACACACACACACTGAACACTAGTGCCACAAAAGATGATCGAATTTACCGGCTAGTTCGTAGTCTCACTATCGATATCTCTAAATTTGGCCATCCTTGGTGCACTAGTGTTGAGTGTGTGTGTGTGTTATCTTTCCTGAATTGCTCCAAAAACTGAGGTTTTAAATTTGCTTGTACATCGCCTGTCCGTTGGAGTCTGTGCCTTGAAAATGGCGGGGTGTACTCCCGCCAAAATGTCGGCGGTGGCTGTAAATTTTACCTGGCTGAATTCCAGTAAGTTGTTTGAAAGTAACCAATATATGTTAAATAGGCAGCCGTTTTAAGGGCATCTCCCTGTTCTTTGCTCTGTCGCTTATAGGTCTACAGCGCTCTCTCTTCTTGCTGGGACGAATACCCATTCTTCAGAAATACAGTCTGCAGGTGCTCCAGTTCCGTATACAAACTATCGGCGTCAGAGATGACGGTACTTTTTTAGTTCGGCCCCATGGTTTGAATCGTCTGCGAGAGTTCCTACAACATCTGAACTCCATACACGAAAACATAAAATTTACTGTGGAGACGGAATAGGAGGGTAGACTCTGCATATGTGGCATACGAACTATGCCCAATGCTTGAAAACCATATTGCTTGCATCAGAAGCGGAACAGAGTCATTTAAGCTGTGAGCAATGCAAAACTCAGGCACATCCGTACATTAACCACAACAGAAAACGACCAGTTGTCCTAGGGAAAAACCTGCGTGGTCTTGGTTTAGGCAAAGTAAAAGCTGCAGCTGATCCCATCCTCCCAGCCAAAGAATTGAACGGTAATCCACATTACCTACAACCACAGTAATCGAACCACATAGGGTACAACCACTAATTGATTACATCGTGGGGCTAAAGACTGTAGCCACAAAAATTCTATCTACAGTGTCATCATAAAAGCAATCATGTGCATCACATCAGTATCTACTGGACGTGGTGGCATAACAGTACAAATGATGAAGCTTATTATTGAACCATTACTGCCACTGTAACAGATATTTTCAACCAGTCCTTAACCACAAGTATTTTCACTGAGGCAAGGAAACAGCATCTAATTAAACCACTACCAGAAAAGGCGTTTTCCACAGAAACCTCTGATAACCGTTCTCGTTCCATTCTTCCGCCACTGTCCAAGGCCCTAGAATACTTTTATATAGCCCACGAACAACTAACAAACTACAAACAACATGCTAGATGAATACCAATCGGATTTCTTAAACGTCACAACGTAACATCTGCCTTCATAAAGGCAACAGATGACCCGAAGCTGGTCACGGATGCAAAAGAGATAACTACCATTTGCTTCTTGGACTTCGGAAAAGCCTTTGACCACCTCGACATTTTACTTGCCAATCTTAGCAGCCCAAATTTCTAGCCATGTGCAGTGCAATGGTTTCGCTTATATCTGAAGTCTCGCACAGCAATTCATCATGTCGGGGACCATAAACTGACAATGGATGCAGGTATTATTGACCACCTCGACATTTTACTTGCCAATCTTAGCAGCCCAAATTTCTAGCCATGTGCAGTGCAATGGTTTCGCTTATATCTGAAGTCTCGCACAGCAATTCATCATGTCGGGGACCATAAACTGACAATGGATGCAGGTATTATCAGGCGTCCCCAGGGTTAGTTATTAGATCTTTTACTTTTTTATTTGAACGTACGAATAAATTAGTTGTCATCAGTTTTGTCCTGTTACGTTCGCCACATGTACGTTACTGACCTCCAGTTTCATCTAAGTGCAAAACCAATAAACCCTTTGGAGAGTCTCAATACCAGCTTTTACGCACTATCAAAATAGGTACATGACATACGGTTAAAACTCAAACCATCTAAAACCCACGCGGTACTGTTTGGCTGTCCTAGGCTCAATAGGAAAAATATCTACTTCTGTCCTACAGAAAAAAGTGATATTCGACTCTTTCATCGTATCAGATAGTGAAGGGAGACGAAAATTTAATAGTCATGGGTGACTGGAATTCGAGTGTAGGAAAAGGGAGAGAAGGAAACATAGTAGGTGAATATGGATTGGGGCTAAGAAATGAAAGAGGAAGCCGCCTGGTAGAATTTTGTACAGAGCACAACTTAATCATAGCTAACACTTGGTTTAAGAATCATGATAGAAGGTTGTATACATGGAAGAACCCTGGAGATACTAAAAGGTATCAGATAGATTATATAATGGTAAGACAGAGATTTAGGAACCAGGTTCTAAATTGTAAGACTTTCCAGGGGCAGATGTGGACTCTGACCACAATCTATTGGTTATGACCTGTAGATTAAAACTGAAGAAACTGCAAAAAGGTGGGAATTTAAGGAGATGGGACCTGGATAAACTGAAAGAACCAGAGGTTGTACAGAGTTTCAGGGAGAGCATAAGGGAACAATTGACAGGAATGGGGGAAAGAAATACAGTAGAAGAAGAATGGGTAGCTTTGAGGGATGAAGTAGTGAAGGCAGCAGAGGACCAAGTAGGTAAACAGACGAGGGCTAGTAGAAATTCTTGGGTACCAGAAGAAATATTGAATTTAATTGATGAAAGGAGAAAATATAAAAATGCAGTAAATGAAGCGGGCAAAAAGGGATACAAACGTCTCAAAAATGAAATCGACAGGAAGTGCAAAATGGCTAAGCAGGGATGGCTAGAGGACAAATGTAAGGATGTAGAGGCTTATCTCACTAGGGGGAAGATAGATATTGCCTACAGGAAAATTAAAGAGACTTTTGGAGATAAGAGAACCACTTGTATAAACATCAAGAGCTCAGATGGAAACCCAGTTCTAAGCAAAGAAGGGAAAGCAGAAAGGTGGAAGGAGTATATAGAGGGTCTATACAAGGGCGATGTACTTGAGGACAATGTTATGGAAATGGAAGAGGATGTAGATGAAGATGAAATGGGAGATACGATACTGCGTGAAGAGTTTGACAGAGCACTGAAAGACCTAAGTCGAAAAAAGGACCCCGGAGTACACAACATTCCATTGGAACTACTGACGGCCTTGGGAGAGCCAGTCCTGACAAAACTCTACCATCTGGTGAGCAAGATGTATGAAACAGGCGAAATACCCTCAGACTTCAAGAAGAATATAATAATTCCAATCCCAAAGAAAGCAGTTGTTGACAGATGTGAAAATTACCGAACAATCAGTTTAATAAGCACAGTTGCAAAATACTAACACGAATTCTTTACAGACGAATGGAAAAACTAGTAGAAGTCGATCTCGGGGAAGATCAGTTTGGATTCCGTAGAAATACTGGAACACGTGAGGCAATACTGACCTTACGACTTATCTTAGAAGAAAGATTAAGGAAAGGCAAACCTACGTTTCTAGCATTTGTAGACTTAGAGAAAGCTTTTGACAATGTTGACTGGAATACTCTCTTTCAAATTCTAAAGGTGGCAGGGGTAAAATACAGGGAGCGAAAGGCTATTTACAATTTGTACAGAAACCAGATGGCAGTTATAAGAGTCGAGGGGTATGAAAGGGAAGTAGTGGTTGGGAAAGGAGTAACACAGGGTTGTAGCCTCTCCCCGATGTTATTCAATCTGTATATTGAGCAAGCAGTAAAGGAAACAAAAGAAAAATTCGGAGTAGGTATTAAAATCCATGGAGAAGAAATAAAAACTTTGAGGTTTGCCGATGACATTGTAATTCTGTCAGAGACAGCAAAGGACTTGGAAGAACAGTTGAATGGAATGGACAGTGTCTTGAAAGGAGGATACAAGATGAACATCAACAAAAGCAAAACAAGGATAATGGAATGTAGTCGAATTTAGTCGTGTGATGCTGAGGGAATTAGATTAGGAAATGAGACACTTAAAGTAGTAAAGAAGTTTTGCTATTTGGGGAGCAAAATAACTGATGATGGTCGAAGTAGAGAGGATATAAAATGTAGACTGGCAATGGCAAGGAAAGCGTTTCTGAAGAAGAGAAATTTGTTAACATCGACTATAGATTTAAGTGTCAAGAAGTCATTTCTGAAAGTATTTGTATGGAGTGTAGCCATGTATGGAAGTGAAACATGGACGGTAAATAGTTTGGACAAGAAGAGAATAGAAGCTTTCGAAATGTAGTGCTACAGAAGAATGCTGAAGATTAGATGGGTAGATCACATAACTAATGAGGAAGTATTGAATAGGATTGGGGAGAAGAGAAGTTTGTGGCACAACTTGACCAGAAGAAGGGATCGGTTGGTAGGACATGTTCTGAGGCATCAAGGGATCACCAATTTAGTATTGGAGGGCAGAATGGAGGGTAAAAATCGTAGGGGGAGACCAAGAGATGAATACACTAAGCAGATTCAGAAGGATGTAGGTTGCAGTAGGTACTGGGAGATGAAGAAACTTGCACAGGATAGAATAGCATGGAGAGCTGCATCAAACCAGTCTCAGGACTGAAGACCACAACAACAACAACATCGTATTTCACCATCACATGCACAACTATCCTTGCTCAATGCAGACAAGTGTAGTGATTTTCATATCACGTGTCTTCTGTACTCAACGAACACTGCCACTCATATCTCTGTTGTGGCAGTCTCCATAAATTTACTTTCCCTAGAACTCGCTATGTCAGAAATATCCATATTGTACGCCTATAAGTTCTTTACATATCTACCACTATTATTATTATTATTGTCATTGTTATTAATATTAATATTAGTGTTATCACTATTAATGGCAGCAGCTGCAGTATTAGAAGTACTGCCACTACTAACTTCATTAGTTCATAGCCAGTATTCTGACACGCAGATCAATTTACCACTATTTGCCATGGTAAGTTTGTTATTTCTCAGGAAATTATGGTGTAAAAACGGTACTGTGTGTAGGAAACCCTAGTGCTGTATAAAAGAGGGCCTGATGGGTCTTGTTGTTGTGGTCTTCAGTCAAAAGATTGGTTTGATGCAGCTCTCCATGCTACTCTATCCTGTGCAAACCTCTCCATCTCCGAGTAACTACTACAACCCACATCCTTAGGAATATGCTTCGTGTATTCATCTCTTGGTCTCCCTTCACGATTTTTATTCTCCAAGCTTCCCTCCAGTACTAAATTGGTGATACATTGACACCTCAGAACGTGTCCTACCAGTTGACCCCTTCTTGTAGTCACGTTGTGCCACAAATTCCTCTTCTCCCCAGTTCTATTCAGTACCTCCTAATTAGTTACGTGATCTACCAACTCAGTCTTCAACATTCTTCTGTATTCTGTAGTACCATATTTCAAAAGCTTCTATTCTCTTTCAGTCTGAACTGTTTATCGTCCATTTTTCACATCCATATATGGCTACAATCCATACATATACGGTCATAAAAGAATTCCTGACACTTAAATCTTCTCTTCTTCAGAAACGCTTTCCTTACCATCGCCAGGTCACATTTTATATCCTCTCTACTTTCACCATCCTCAGTTACTTTGCTCACCAAATACCAAAACTCATCTACCAATCTAAGTGTCTCATTTCCTAATTTAATTCCCTCAGCACCACCTGATTCAATTCCACTACATTCCATTACCTTGTTTTGGTTTTGTTGATGTTTATCTTATATCCACCTTTCAAGACATTGTCCATTCCATTCAACTGTTCTTCGAAGTCCTTTGCTGTCCCTGAGAGAATTGCAGTGTCAACAGCAAACCTCAAGGTTTATATTTCTTCTCTCTGGATTTTAATTCCTGCTCTAAATTTTTCTTTGGTTTCCTTTACTGCTTGTTCAGCGTAATGTCGTGTGACTAGGGCCTCCCGTCAGGTAGACCGTTCGCCAGATGCAAGTCTTTCGATTTGACGCCACTTCAGCGACTTGCGCATCGATTGGGGTGAAATGATGATGATTAGGACAACACAACACCCAGTCCCTGAGCGGATAAAATCTCCCACCCAGCCGGGATTCGAACCCGGGTCCTTAGGATTGACATTGTTGGGCTGACCACTCAGTTACCAGGGGCGGACTGTTCAGTGTAGAGATTGAATAACATCTGGGTAGCCTACAACCCTGTCTCACTTCCTTCTAAACCACTGCTTTACTTTCGTGCCTCTCGACTCTTATAACTGCCATCTGATCTCTGAACAAATTGTAAGTAGCCTTTCATTCCATTTTACACCTGCCATCTTCAGAATTTGAAAGAGAGTATTCCAGTCAACATTGTCAAAAGCTTTCTCTAACTATACAAATGCTATAAACGTAGGTTTGCTTTTGCTTGACCTAGCTTCTGAGATAAGTCATAGGGTCCTTGCCTTGTGTGTTCCAACATATCCACGAAATCCCAACTGATCTTCCCCAAGGTTGGCTTGTACCAGTTTTTCCATTCATCTGTAAAGAATTGGTGTTAGTATTTTGCAACCATGGCTTATTAAACTGATAGTTCGGTAGTTTTCACATCTCAGCACCTGCTTTCTTTTGAATGGGAATTATTATGCTCTTCTTGAAGTCTGAGGGTATTCCGACTCTCCCATACATCTTTCCCACCACATGGAAGAGTTTGGTCATGCGTGCCCCTCCCAAGGCTATTAGTAGTTCTAACGGAGTGTTGTCTACCCCTGGGGCTTTGTTTCTACTTAGGTCCTTCAGTGTTCTGTCAGATTCTCCATGCAGTATCTTATCTCCCACCTCATCTTCTCTACATCATCATCTGCATAATATTGTACTCAAGTAGATCGCCCTTGTACAGACTCTCTATATACTCCTTCCGCCTTTTGGTTTTCCCTTCTTCGCTTAGGAATGGTTAACTATCTAAGCTCTTGATATTCACACAGGTGGTTTTCCTTTCTCCAGAGGTCGCCTAGACCGTAAGTGAGAGTGCACTGCAAGTTCCTTCTGCAAATAAGGTGAGTACACCGTTTGTTTATTACATATTTTTATCTGTTTCAAACAGGAGCGCCTTCAGTAATGGATACGAACTGTGATCACTGTGTACAGATGTGAGCTGAGTTGTTGACCCTTCGCTCACAGCTCCAGGCTGTGTTGGCTTCTGTCACACAGCTTGAGGTTGCTCCCAAGGGTCCTCACTGTTGGGGGTCGGATGCAGGTATGCAAGGGACGACGAGCATGTCCCACGTGTCCTCCAATCAGTCCACTGCTGTGGTTGCCCTGGGTACTGCCTGCACTGAGGTTGGTCCCTCACCTGTGGTCGAGTGGGAGATCATTCCAGAGTCTGGCAGGCAGCGAAAGACTTTCTGAGGGGCCAATCGTGGGGCCTTCCTGGTTCGTTTGACAAAAGGGTGTCAGGCATTATCTGTGGCTCACGAAGTCTCTGAGCTGGATGCACTTGTCCACCCTGTTCCAGAGGAAGCTCCTCAGCCTGCAAGGTCTGGGCATTCACAGAGGGTGGATTTTCTGGAAGTTGGGAGCTCCAACATTAGGTGAGTAGTGGGCCCCTAAGGAACATGGCTGCCAAGGAGGGGAAGGAAGCCAGTGAACACTGCATGTGCATTCCAGGGGGAGCCATTCCGGATGTGGAAGGGGTGCTTCCAGATGCCATGAAGAGTACAGATGGCAGCCAGCTGCAGGTGGTGGCCCATGTTGGTACCAACGATATGTGTCGCTTTTGATTGGAGGAGATTCTCTCTGGTTTCGGGCAGTTAGCGGAAATGGTAAAGAATGCCATTCTTGCTTTCGAGATTAAGGCGGAGCTGACCATCTGCAGCATCGTCAACCGGAACGACTGTGGTCCAGAGCCGAGTGGAGGGTCTGAATCAGAAGTTCAGGCGGTTCTGTGACGGCGTAGGCTGCAAATTCCTTGACTTGTACTAATAGAAAGCAATGACGCTCAAATAATTGTGGATAGAGAAAGGTGGCTAAAGCGAGAAATAAGTTCAGCCGAAGTTTTTTCAAATGACCTAACAGTTTTCAGAAGGATGGATTAAATACAGTTGGTGATGGAGTATTTATTGCTGTCAGAAGTAGTTTACCTTGTAGTGAAATTGAAGTAGATAGTTCCTGAGAAATAGTATGGGTAGAGGCTATAGTTGATACTCGGACTAAACCATTAACTGGATCTTTTTACCGACCCCCCTACTCATAAGATACAGTCACTGAACAGTTCAAGGCCGGACTGGCACTACAGTCTGGAAGCGCGCGACCGCTACGGTCGCAGGTTCGAATCCTGCCTCGGGCATGGATGTGTGTGATGTCCTTAGGTTAGTTAGGTTTAATTAGTTCTAAGTTCTTGGGGACTAATGACCACAGATTTTAAGTCCCATAGTGCTCAGAGCCATTTTTTTTGAACAATTCAAAAAAAACTTGAGTCTCATTTCAAATAGGTACCCCACTCATAAAATTATAGTTGGTGGTGACTTCAGTCTACCCTCGATATGCTGAAAAAATTATACTAAGGCCGGTGGCAGGCATAAAATGTCATCCGAAATTGTACTGAATGCTTTCTCAGAAAATTATTTTGAACAATTAGTTCATGAGGCCACTCGAAGCGTAAATGATTGCTAACGCATAATTGACCTCTTAGCAACAAATAATCCTGGACAAATAGGGAGTATCATGGCGAATACGGGGATTAGCGACCATAAGGCAGTTGCTGGTTCAAATGGTTCAAATGGCTCTGAGCACTATGGGACTTAATTCTGAGGTCATCAGTCCCCTAGAACTTAGAACTACTTAAACCTAACTAACCTAAGGACATCACACACATCCATGCCCGAGGCAGGATTCGAACCTGCGACCGTAGCGGTCTCGCGGTTCCAGACTGTAGCGCCTAGAACCGCTCGGCCACCCCGGCCGGCAGGCAGTTTCTGCTAGGCTGAATACCGTTACACCTGCAACCATTAAAAGAAACGAAAAGTACATCTATTTAAAAAAGCTGATAAAATTGCTCTTAACGTCTTTTTGAGAGACAGTCTCCTCTTCTTCCGATCTGATCACTTCAGTGTAGAAAAGATGTGGAATGATTTTAAAGAGATAGTATCGACGGCAGTTGAGAGATATATACCATACAAATTAATAAGTTATGGTACTAATACCCCATGGAACACAAAACGGGACAGATTGCTGTTGCAGAAGGAACGGGAATAGCATGCCAAATTTAAAAGAACGCAAAATCCCCAATACTGGCAGAGTTTTGCAAAAGTTCGAAATATAGCACGTACTTCTATGCGAGATGCTTTTAATAATTTCCACAACGAAACTCTGTCTCAGAATCTGGCAGAAGACCCAAAGAGATTCCGGTCATACATAAAGTACACCAGTGGCAAGACGCAATCAATACTTTCACTGCGCGATAACACCGGTGAAGTCACTGATGACAGTGCCACTAAAGTAGTTATTAATCAAGGTTTTCCGAAACTCCTTCACCAAAGAAGACGAAGTAAATATTCCTGAATTCCAGTCAAGAACAACTGCCAAGATGAGAAACATAAAAGTAGATATACTCCGTGTAGCAAAACAGGTTAAATCACTTAATAAAGCAAGGCCTCTGGTATAGATTGCGTCCAGTCAGGCTCCTTTGAGAGTAAGATGACACAATAGCTCCATATTTAGCAGTTATGTACAACCGCTCGCTCACAGAAAGTTCCATACCTAAAGACAAGAAAATTGCTCAAGTCACACCAATATCCATAAAGAGAAACAGGACTAATCCGCCGAATTACAGACCCAAATCACTAACGTCGATTTGCAGTAGGGTTTTGGAACATGTACTGTGTTCGAACATTATAAATTACCTCGAAGAAAACGATTTTATTGACACATAGTCAGCACGGACTCAGAAAACGTCGTTCTCTTGAAGTAATGAGTGCTACCGACAGGGGATGTCAATTTGATTCCATATTTTTAGATTTACAGAAGGCTTTCGACACTGTTCCTCACAAACGTCTTCTAACCAAACTGTGCGCCTATGGAATATCGCCTCAGTTGTGTGATGGATTCGTGATTTCCTGTCAGAAAGATCACAGTTCGTAGTAATAGACGGAAAGTCATCGACTAAAACAGGAGTAATATCCGGCGTTATTGGCCCTCTGATGTTCCTGATCTATATTAACGACGTAGGAGACAATCTGAGTTGCCCAATAAGATTGTTTGCAGATGATGCTGTCATTTACCGTCTTGTAAAGTCATCAAATGACCAAAACGAATTGCAAAATGTTTTAATTCAGATATCTGTATGGTGCGAAAAGTGGCAATTGGCTCTGAATAAAGAAAAGTGTGAAGCTATTCACAAGAGTACAAAAAGAAATCCGCTAAATTTCCATTACCCGGTGAGTCACACAAATCTTAAGGCTGTAAATTCAGCTAAATACTTAGGTATTACAATTACCAATAACCTAAATTGGGACGATCACATAGATAATGTTGTGGGTGGAGCAAACCAAAGACTGTTATTCACTGTCAGAACACTTAGAAGTTGCAACGGTCTACTAAAGAGACTGCTTACACCACGCTTGTCCGACCATTCTGAAGTACTGCTGTCCGCTGAGGGATCCGGTGGGACTGACGGATGACATCGAAAAAGTTCAAACTAGGGCAGCTCGTTTTGAACTACGGCGAAATACGGGAGATGGTGCCACCGGCATGATACGTGAATTGGAGTGGCAATCATTAAAACAAAGGGGTTTTTCGTTGCGACGGTATCTTCTCATGAAATTTCAATCACCAGTTTTCTCCTCTGATTGATAAAACATTCTGTTGGCACCCACCTACATAGGTAGAAATAATTATCACGATGAAATCAGGGCTCGCGTAGAAAAATTTCAGTGCTCGTTATTCTCGCGCGCCGTTCGAGAGTGGAATGGTAGAGAGACAGCTTGAAGGTGGTTCATTGAACCCTCTGCCAGGCACTTAATTGTGATTAACAGAGCGTGGATGTAGATGATCCAGATGAGGCCTCTTTAATTTTTCTGTAGGCACCATCTATTTTATCCCAAGTGATATATGCTTCTACATCCTTATATTCGTCCTCTAGTCATTCTCGCTTAGCCTTTTTGCTCTTCCTGTCGATCTCATTTTTGAGACGTTTGAATTCCTTTTCGCTTACTTCATTTACTGCATTTTATTATTCCCCCTTTGAGCAATTAAATTCAATATCTCTTAGCCCTCGTCTTTTTATCTCCTTGGTCCTCTGCTGTCTACACTAATTCATCTCTCAAAGCTACCCATTATTCGTCTACTATATTACGTTCCCCTGTTCTTGTCAATCGTTCCCTAAAGCCCCCTCTGAAACTCTCTACAACCTCTAGTTCTTTCAGTTCCCGTTAAAAAAATAAAAACAAACAATCCAGTCACGCCCAGCGCGTAACGCCGTTCTCTAACTTGATAGTTGCCCATTTCGGCTAGGAAGATGGTCCAAAGGTATATTTAGGTATGTAATACCAGCCAAAACCACTGACTGGCAATTAGTTTCCGTAGAGCTACTAAATTGCGCTGATGTTGTTACGCTTCCTGATTGTTCCAAATATCCCCACACATTCACTACAGAATTACAGTAGGGTGCAATACTGTGCTTCAGTGTTTTTCAGATTTTAATTCACATACAGCACCTGTTCCTGTCGGATTTCAAACGACTGCCATTGACAAGGTGTGACAGTCGTGTCTGGTCTCTGTCGGTTAGGATAATTTAATTATCACTATACGATATTTAAACTTTGTTACAACAATCAGAAACTGACTACTAATATAATAAACTGTTACTGTTGTGTTCTGCTGCCTAGTATCGTCGCAAAACTGATTTGAAATAGTAAAATACAGTAAATCTAGCAAGACTCTTTGGATATAGACAGAGGCATACAACATTAAAGGGTGAAAATGCTACAGAAAATATGTATGAAGTGGCCAATCCACTTTTGTGGGGTGGGGGGCGTCACGGTACTTGGTTTCTATTTGAGCTAGGAACGTACGGTGGAAAGTGTTTGCTTTAGCCCGGGCCAGCGGCCATTTGATAGCCATTCGAAAATTGTCTTACTGCTGCTACGTTACAGTACAGTAAGCTACACTATATGACCGAAAGTATCCGGAAACCTAGTTGAAAATGACTTACAAGTTCGTGGCTCTCTCCATCGGTGATACTGGAATTCAATATAGTGTTGGCCCACCCGTAATCTTGACGACAGCTTCCACTCTCGCAGGCATACGTTCAGTCAGGTGCTGGAACGTTTATGGGAAATGGCAGCCCATTCTTCACGGAGTGCTGCACTGAGGAGAGGTATCGATGTCGGTCGGCGAGGCATGGCACGAAGTCGGCTTTCCAAAACATCCCAAAGGTGTTCTATAGGATTCAAGTCAGGACTCTTTGCAGGCCAGTCCATTACAGGGATGTTATTGTAGTTTACCATTCCGCCACAGGCTGTGCATTATGAACAGAAGCTCGATCGTAATGAAAGATGCAATCGCCATCCCCGAATTACTCTTCAATAAAGGGAAGCAAGAAGATGGTTAAAACATCAATGTAGGCCTGTGCCGTGACAGTGCGAGCCTCCCCTCCACACCATAACACCACCGCCTCCGAATCTTGCTCTTGTCACTACACACGCTGGTAGATGACGTTCACCGGGCATTCACCATGCCCACACCTTGCCATCGGATCGCCCCATTGTGTACCGTAATTAGTCACTCCACACAACGTTTTCCCACTGTTCAATCGCCCAATGTTTACGCTCCTTACACCAAGCTAGGCATCGTTTGGCATTTACAGGCGTGATGTGTGACTTATGAGCAGCCACTAGACCATGAAATCCAAGTTTTCTCACCTCCCACCTAATTACCATAGTACTTGCAGTGCATCCTGATGCAGTTTGGAATTCCTGTGTGATAGTCTGGCTAGATGTCTGCCTATTACACATTACGATCCTCTTCAAGTGTCGGCAGTCTCTGTCAGTCAACAGAAGACGTCGGGCTGTATGCTTATGAGCTGTACGTGTCCCTTCACGTTTCCACTTCACTATCACATCGGAAACAGTGGACCCATGGATGTTTAGGAGTGTGGAAATCTCGCGTACAGACGTATGACACAAGTGACACACAACCACCTGATCACATTCCAAGTCCGTGAGTTCCGCGGAGGGCCCCATTCTGCTCTATCACGATGTCTAATGACTACAGAGGTCGCTAATATGCGGTACCTGGCAGTAGGTGGCAGCACAATGCACCTAATATGAAAAACGTAGCTTTTGGGGGTGTCCGGATACTTTTGATCAGATAGTGCGAGTTTGAATAACGAATCATACCTGGTGTCCAGATAAATTGTGCAAATCGATTAATTCTTTTTGTGGTGTCACCGCCAGACACCACACTTGCTAGGTGGTAGCTTTTCAATCGGCCGCGGTCCGCTAGTATACGACGGACCCGCGTGTCGCCACTGTCAGTAATTGCAGACCGAGCGCCACCACACGGCAGGTCTAGAGAGACGTACTAGCTCTCGCCCCAGTTGTATAGCCGACTTAACGAGCAATGGTTCACTGACAAATACGCTCTCATTTGCCGAGACGATAGTTAGCGTAGCCTTCAGCTACGTCAATTGCTGCGACCTAGCAAGGAGCCATTTATCCTTTGCTATGTATTTAATGAAGCCTGAACCATCAGACCTATGTATTCCAATTATGGAATAAAGTTAAGTACTACTTCAACTCCGTACTTTATTTGCTACATTAAATTACATTGACCTGTTCCAGACCTCACGCCCTCCTGCGTGAGCTTAGCGTGCATTTCGGCCTCCTCCTGTAAATACAAGGTGTTGGCACTTCTGCCAACACATCACCTTTTGCAAAAGATTTTAATTGAGCTGAAGTTAATGCTCAGTAATGTCATCATTTGTATGTGTACTGTTCGGATTTTACGTACAAAAACATTCTCCCTCGTTCATATTTTACGTGCAAAAACGGTCTTTCTAATATAACTCCGGAGTGGAGCGAGTTTTGGTGCACCGATGTATCTCACCTTGACCTACGTCGCATCGTTAGAATAAACCTTGCTTCGTTTGCATTTTACGTATAAAAAAAGACGATTTTCTGTGAGGTCTTTGAAGGACGCACTTTCATATTGTAAAGTTGTACGAATCGATTCGAACTTTGCTCAAAGACAGATAAGTGGGTAAAGTCAAAAACTAAATTTATCGAACAATCGTTGTCCATTATCGAATTACAATGGTTTAGATTCGAGCTAAATGTAGGACGTAAAATTCGTTCTTAAGTGAATTGATTGAGCAGAAAAGATTTAAAGTAAATCAGATATATGAAAAATTTATTATTAGGATAAAATTGAAAACTTACTTTCAAAAATCTAGCTTCATTCGGATTTTTCATGCAGAAAACACGTTTTTTGAGTATTTTTAAGCGTTCCCCTTATGTGTTTCGAACTTGTGTGAATTGGTTAAAATGTTGTAGGAAGGCAAACAAATACATGCACTTAATAGTCGTCTTCCTTTTTTATGAAAACTTTTTCCGTTACCACGATATAAGCAAGATGGTTCGAAAGACAATAAAGACGTCTATACCGCAACAGTCGTCGTCGTTTCAACAAAAATTTACATCGATTGCCAAGTTATGGCAGTCTTACGTCAAAATTATGGTAGAGTGAGAGCTGGGAACCAGAGTGAAAAATGATCCTATCATACGACAAAAAAGCGAATATGTTGTGGGCAGAGTTAACGACGTAAAAGAAGCGAACTAACTTTTTTACTTGTCTGGCACCTTCATAGACAATGCAATCAATACATCTTCACATATTCAAGCTTTTTTACGAGTTAACCCTATTTCCCCTGCCCAGTAAGGTTTCTCAACTGCAGGGTGTTGGGACACCTGCATGTTGCAATTTATATGCTAAAATCCCTGATCTAGTACCCAAAGTCCAGAAGATTTGCCAGTGGTAGTATATATGCCATAACTAAAAAAGCCCGCATATGTCAAAATGTTTTGATTTAAATGTCTTTGAAGCTGATAGGTAAGTCGAAAATCTAGTTCCCTTCTTTTACATCCTTAACTCAGCCCACGACATATTCGCCTTTTATTGTGGTGTGAAGTATTTTTCATTATGATAAGACCATGAATAATAAATCATCGTGGTGTTAAGGGTTTATATAAGACCTACGTTTTCAGTTGGAGGGCTTATAGTTGTTGAGCTGCCAATATCTGTGGACTTCTGTCACTCGGGTAGCAACTTCACTTTGTTTACGAGCCGTAACTGTTTTTAGTTCCCTTGGGTGCTATATTACGTGTATTGAGGCAGGGACTGCAGACAGAACTTTAATATTGGCAAAGAGCCTGACTCTCGGCGAACTTGCGAGCCCCAGCTGACAGACGAGTTAGCACCAACAGTATCTGATGACACCAAGAAAGGTGTAGGATTCACACGTCAGGACGTTGCAGTATCGCCAGGCGAACGCGAAACGCGCCGAAGATGCTCTGGCAGCGTAGACATCTCCAGCCCAAGTTATGTAAACACTTGAAGATATAAGAACGAGCACACTGACATGTTTTCTCTCAGACAGTGCTATCTCAGTCAGTATTCATCTGAAAACGTTGAAATTGTTTCCTCAAAAATTTCAAATTTATTTTAAAAAATCATTTTTCCACTACAAAGAACACACATGATTTCAGCTTGAATACTAATTAAAAAATATAAAGGTTATCTATATGCGCCCACATTAATATTGTGGTGTCGAGAGAAAGTACACTCGTACACGATTAAGCATGATATTGTTATCTTTTTTGTTTTTAATATTTCCCATCTTAATCCGAATGTGTAGGATGAGCTACGACATCATACGATGTGTGAGGCAGGCGTGGTATCGCATTGGGAAAATATGGGAAGGAATTACCAGTTTAGACATTTCCATTAAGAACGAGAGAGTCGTAACACGGGTATTGGAATTGTATTGTGACGGGAAACACTGTCCAAACAATAAACCAATTTTTTAAACATATTGTGTGTACCCCTCCCCCCACGAACCACGGACCTTGCCGAGGGTGGGGAGGCTTGCGTGCCTTAGCGATACAGATGGCCGTACCGTAGGTGCAACCACAACGGAGGGGTATCTGTTGAGAGGCCAGACGAACGTGTGGTTCCTGAAGAGGAGCAGCAGCCTATTCAGTAGTTGCAGAGGCAACAAACTGGATGATTGACTGATCTAGCCTTGTAACATTAACCAAAACGGCCTTGCTGTGCTGGTACTGCGAACGGCTGAAAGCAAGGGGAAACTACAGCCGTAATTTTTCCCGAGGGCATGCAGCTTTACTGTATGGTTAAATGATGATGGCGTCCTCTTGGGTAAAATATTCCGGAGGTAAAATAGTCCCCCATTCGGATCTCCAGGCGGGGACTACTCAGGAGGACATCGTTATCAGGCAAACAAAGAAAATTGGCGTTCTACGGATCGGAGCGTGGAATGTCAGATCCCTTAATCGGGCAGGTAGGTTAGAAAATTTATAAAGGGAAATGGATAGGTTAAAGTTAGATATAGAGGGAATTTTAACCTATCCATTTCCCTTTTTAAATTTTCTAACCTACCTGCCCGATTAAGGGATGGATAGGTTAAAGTTAGATATAGAGGGAATTCCCCCCATGAACCATGGACCTTGCCGTTGGTGGGGAGGCTTGCGTGCCTCAGCGATACAGATGGCCGTACCGTAGGTGCAACCACAACGGAGGGGTATCTGTTGAGAGGCCAGACAAACATGTGGTTCCTGAAGAGGGGCAGCAGCCTTTTCAGTAGTTGCAGGGGCAACAGTCTGGATGATTGACTGATCTGGCCTTGTAACATTAACCAAATCGGCCTTGCTGTGCTGGTACTGCGAACGGCTGAAAGCAAGGGGAAACTACAGCCGTAATTTTTCCCGAGGACATGCAGCTCTACTGTATGATTAAATGATGATGGCGCCCTCTTGGGTAAAATACTCCGGAGGTAAAATAGTCCCCCATTCGGATCTCCGGGCGGGGACTACTCAAGAGGACGTCGTTATCAGGAGAAAGAAAACTGGCGTTCTACGGATCGGAGCGTGGAATGTCAGATCACTTAATCGGGCAGGTAGGTTAGAAAATTTAAAAAGGGAGATGGATAGGTTAAAGTTAGATATAGTGGGAATTAGTGAAGTTCGGTGGCAGGAAGAACAAGACTTTTGGTCAGGTGATTACAGGGTTATAAATACAAAATCAAATAGGGGTAATGCAGGAGTAGGTTTAATAATGAATAAAAAAATAGGAGTGCGGGTTAGCTACTACAAACAGCATAGTGAACGCATTATTGTGGCCAAGATAGACACAAAGCCCATGCCTACTACAGTAGTACAAGTTTATATGCCAACTAGCTCTGCAGATGATGAAGAAATAGATGAAATGTATGACGAGATAAAAGAAATTATTCAGGTAGTGAAGGGAGACGAAAATTTAATAGTGATGGGTGACTGGAATTCGTCAGTAGGAAAAGGGAGAGAAGGAAACATAGTAGGTGAATATGGATTGGGAGGAAGGAATGAAAGAGGAAACCGCCTTGTAGAATTTTGCACAGAGCATAACTTAATCATAGCTAACACTTGGTTCAAGAATCATGAAAGGAGGCTGTATACATGGAAGAAGCCTGGAGATACTGACAGGTTTCAGATAGATTATATAATGGTAAGACAGAGATTTAGGAACCAGTTTTTAAACTGTAAGACATTTCCTGGGGCAGATGTAGATTCTGACCACAATCTATTGGTTATGAACTGCAGATTGAAACTGAAGAAACTGCAAAAAGGTGGGAATTTAAGGAGATGGGACCTGGATAAACTGAAAGAACCAGAGGTTGTAGAGAGTTTCAGGGAGAGCATTAGGGAACAATTGACAGGAATGGGGGAAAGAAATACAGTAGAAGAAGAATGGGTAGCTCTGAGGGATGAAGTGGTGAAGGCAGCAGACGATCAAGTAGGTAAAAAAATGCGGGCTAATAGAAATTCTTGGGTAACAGAAGAAATATTGAATTTAATTGATGAAAGGAGAAAATATAAAAATGCAGTAAGTGAAGCAGGCAAAAAGGAATACAAACGTCTCAAAAATGAGATCGACAGGAAGTGCAAAATGGCTAAGCAGGGATGGCTAGAGGACAAATGTAAGGATGTAGAGGCTTGTCTCACTAGGGGTAAGATAGATACTGCCTACAGGAAAATTAAAGAGACCTTTGGAGAGAAGAGAACCACTTGTATGAATATCAAGAGCTCAGATGGCAACCCAGTTCTAAGCAAAGAAGGGAAAGCAGAAAGGTGGAAGGAGTATATAGAGGGTTTATACAAGGGCGATGTACTTGAGGACAATATTATGGAACTGGAAGAGGATGTAGATGAAGATGAAATGGGAGATAAGATACCGCGTGAAGAGTTTGACAGAGCACTGAAAGACCTGAGTCAAAACAAGGCCCCGGGAGTAGACAACATTCCATTAGAACTACTGATGGCCTCAGGAGAGCCAGTCATGACAAAACTCTACCATCTGGTGAGCATGATGTATGAGACAGGCGAAATACCCTCAGACTTTAAGAAGAATATAATAATTCCAATCCCAAATAAAGCAGGTGTTGACAGATGTGAAAGTTACCGAACTATCAGTTTAATAAGTCACAGCTGCAAAATACTAACGCGAATTCTTTACAGACGAATGGAAAAACTGGTAGAAGCCGACCTCGGGGAAGATCAGTTTGGATTCCGTAGAAATGTTGGAACACGTGAGGCAATACTGACCTTACGACTTATCTTGGAAGAAAGATTAAGAAAAGGCAAACCTACATTTCTAGCATTTGTAGACTTAGAGAAAGCTTTTGACAATGTTGTCTGGAATACTCTCTTTCAAATTCTGAAGGTGGCAGGGGTAAAATACAGGGAGCGAAAGGCTATTTACAATTTGTACAGAAACCAGATGGCAGTTATAAGAGTCGAGAGGCATGAAAGGGAAGCAGTGGTTGGGAAAGGAGTGAGACAGGGTTGTAGCCTCTCCCCGATGTTATTCAATATGTATATTGAGCAAGCAGTAAAGGAAACAAAAGAAAAATTCGGAGTAGGTATTAAAATTCATGGAGAAGTAGTAAAAACTTTGAGGTTCGCCGATGACATTGTAATTCTGTCAGAGACAGCAAAGGACTTGGAAGAGCAGTTGATCGGAATGGACAGTGTCTTGAAAGGAGGATATAAGATGAACATCAACAAAAGCAAAACGAGGATAATGGAATGTAGTCAAATTAAGTCGGGTGATGCTGAGGGAATTAGATTAGGAAATGAGACACTTAAAGTAGTAAAGGAGTTTTGCTATTTAAGGAGTAAAATAACCGATGATGGCCGTAGTAGAGAGGATATAAAATGTAGACTGGCAATGGCAAGGAAAGCGTTTCTCAAGAAGAGAAATTTGTTAACATCGAATATAGATTTAGGTGTCAGGAAGTCGTTTCTGAAAGTATTTGTATGGAGTGTAGCCATGTATGGAAGTGAGACATGGACGATAACTAGTTTGGACAAGAAGAGAATAGAAGCTTTCGAAATGTGGTGCTACAGAAGAATGCTGAAGATAAGGTGGGTAGATCACGTAACTAATGAGGAGGTATTGAATAGGATTGGGGAGAAGAGAAGTTTGCGGCACAACTTGACTAGAAGAAGGGATCGGTTGGTAGGACATGTTCTGAGGCATCGAGGGATCACAAATTTAGCATTGGAGGGCAGCGTGGAGGGTAAAAATCGTAGAGGGAGACCAAGAGATCAATACACTAAGCAGATTCAGAAGGATGTAGGTTGCAGTAGGTACTGGGAGATGAAGAAGCTTGCACAGGATAGAGTAGCATGGAGAGCTGCATCAAACCAGTCTCAGGACTGAAGACAACAACAACAACAACATAGAGGGAATTAGCGAGTTCGGTGGCAGGAGGTACAAGACTTCTGGTCAGGTGAATACCGGGGTTATAAATACAAAATCAAACAGGGGTAATGCAGGAGTAGGTTTATTAATGAATAAAAAAATAGGAGTGCGGATAAGCTACTACAAACAGCATAGTATTTGTATCGTGTGTAGCCATGTATGGAAGTGAAACATGGACGATAAATAGTTTGGACAAGAAGAGAATAGAAGCTTTCGGAATGTGGTGCTACAGAAGAATGCTGAAGATTAGATGGGTAGATCACATAACTAATGAGGAGGTATTGAATAGAATTGGGAAGAAGAGGAGTTAGTGGTACAACTTGACTAGAAGGGGTCGGTTGGTAGGACATGTTCTGAGACATCAATGGATCACCAATTTAGTAGTGGAGGGAAGCGTGGAGGGTAAAAATCGTAGAGGGAGACCAAGAGATGAATACACTAAGCAGATTCAGAAGGATGTAGGTTGCAGTAAGTACTGGGAGATGAAGAAGCTTGCACAGGATAGAGTAGCATGGAAAGCTGCATCAAACCAGTCTCAGGACTGAAGATCACAATAACACAACATTGTGTGTACCAGTACAGAGGTCTGCATATGTCTAAGAGTGAAGTCGATACCGTGATACATATTCTCTGACATATATTTGACTTCCGAGTAACGATTTTTTTTTAAATTTGTCAGTCACTGTTACTCGTATTTCCCCTACTCGGGTCTGTCACAAGTTTAACTGCGTTTTTCGAGCCATTTCTAAAGACAGTTCACGTAGATACACAAACATCTTTAAAAAAGTAAAGCCTCTGGCGCTCAGCTCGTGACCGGGATGACTGTCTCACTGTACGCAGTGTACAGGTCTTTGCCGCGGCAGTAGGAGGGGGAAGGCGGCGAGGCCAATCGGCCCAGTCGCCTTATACCCCAACAGAAAACTCCTCGTACTCAGTTGACAGCAGGTTGGGACCATCCTGGAGGGGCAGAAAGCAAAAACTCCCCACCTCTATCTGGGTCGGAACATGTAATCTCCATGGCAGCAGTCTACTGGTCTACCCGCTAGACCACCACGACTATCATTCGTTTATGCAGGTAACACTGACGTTGAAATGCTTGTAATTGTGACGATGTACGTGTACCTAAAATTTTATGCATCACTTTAGTGAGGACTAGTTTTAAGAATTTGGACGGGTGCAGTTATGTAAGAATTCTGTATAAAAGTTGCAGTATCAAGTAACACAGGGCTCACATAAGATGACACCCATACTGAAATGCAACATTACATATCTCGTAGAGGAGCATAGTATAGTCGAAAGATAAGGTGGTCGAAGAGTTTCATAAAAAGAATTCACCCTTTTATGTTAAGTGCAGGTAACAAACTTGTATAACTAATATGAGTTACACCATGTATAACGTTGTATCATTATGAGGGAACATAGGACAAGAGTAGTTTTTATTACAATCAAGCCTTATGCTGACGTGCTGTAGTGATTTTGAGTTAAGTCCACACTGTTCTACACGATTTGTGAGCACAGTTGTTAATACCCTGTGGCTGAAATCGGTCAGTCGTAATATAGACTAAAGCACATTATTTTCAAGGAAGACAGAGTCTGTTGGAAAAACATGACTTCTTTTAAAAAGAACAGAAGGGTTTCAAATTTAGCATGATTACACGTGACTACAGTTTCCAGTATTCTGTTAGAGAAATTTCTCGTTAAGTTTCATCTGACGAACTGTTAGCCATGATTGTATGAAATTCATGTTATGGAAATAGCATATCCAGACATCCACCTATCAGCCATAATAATTTAGTCAGATTAAACAAAACACCGCCCCAACCCAGACATTTTAAAAAACAGTAGTCGACATTATTGAGATCGTCTGATTACTTCTTCGTTCTAATATTCTAATTGTTTGTGGTGGTTCATTCTGGAATTGGGAGTTGCGTTTAGTATAAGAATTTTTGATTTGTGAGTGTAAGTTCTCGTAACGTTTATAAACATATAAACGATGGATGGTGTTTCATGTGTTTTAAGATCGTGAAGGTGGAAACGTAACGTCCGATGGGTCTGGAAAGGAGTGAGATTGCCGGCTTACTGTACGAAAAAGGAAGTGTTACGGTACACGTGAAATTTCGTAAGGCTTGAACTAGTAACGTTCTCTTAAGCTCTAACGGTGACGATGTACTCCAACCGAATCGAAATATTCAGCTTAATCTGCAAGGGTGACGAGTCTGAGTTTAAAAAGCACTGCAAAATTATTAACGTTGTTGACACTTATAAGCATACAAGTCGCCAAGTACCGTTTAGTAATATTTATAGCGTTCCAATCATCCCAACCACTCATGAAACAGCTGTAAAATGATCTGAGTTATGTGGCGAGGAAGTTTCACGAAGGCTATGCACGAAAAGGCCTCATGCCTGTTGAGCTTCGCTATTACCGTCATTGCTATTCAACATCTTCCCAGCAAGGTCTGCTGAGAGCTGTCTAAGAAATTTCCACGTTTGGACCTACGAACGCACCGGCAAACAGCCATCTCATGCTGGATGCCTTGAAAATAACTTCACCCTTGGAGGCTTTCAAAAATTACGTGATTATTTTTAGGACAATGATGAGTGCCAGCACACGTTCCAGGAACTAGTTGATTTCATGAGAAAAGCCTATCCTAATGAGAAACCTTGCAGCGAATAACAGTTGAAGAGAAAACTATAAGATGTCTACGGAGAAAGCAACGCTATTACCCAGCTACTTGGAAGGAAAAGTGTTGTCTGTTTTACAGGGAAAGCTCAGCAGATTCTCAGTGTAGCATGGTAAAGGGAAGAAAGGAAAATGAAACACAAGAAAGGATGACAATCCTCTAAACACTGGCAAGAATTATTCGCGAAAACATCTGCTCCTAAGCTTACGAGTGTTCCAAATATAGCACGTTAGCACAAATTTCATATGGTAAAGGGAACTGATCCCGGCCACTCTTCAAGGCTTCCTGAAGGTTGCTCCTCAAACTCAGAAAACATTCGAAGAACACGCTGCCACGAAACGAATGGCCACAACCGTTGCTCATGCGATAGTTAAAACTGCCGGCCGTCATTTGTACAGGTCTCTATTGCAACTTGGAACAGGGTTAACTCAACATAGGCATTATATGTAGAAGTCTTGTTTGATAGCAAGATTTGGTATATGCACGTCGTACTCTGAAACAATACATTGTGAGGCCTCTACTGCGCAGCACAATCAACTTAAATTGAAAAAAAAAAGAAAAGAACTATATTAATACCTTCGGCTGCTGACGGAAGTTGATATAGATCAACGGGTACAGGTGAAAATGTGTGGCCCGACCGGGACTCGAACCCGGGATCTCCTACGTACATGGAAGACGCTCTATCCATCTGAGCCACGAGGGCGCAGAAGTTAGCGTGATTGTAGGGACTATCTCCCGAACGCGTCCTGCGAGACCCACATTCTCACCTTGTATGTCCACACACGACATTCGTAGTGTCCCACCCCACCACACTCATTACTCGTGGAAGACATTCTTACCAAGTCCCCTAAGAGTTCGGGGAATATGTATGCATCAGCACAGAAGAAGAAGGTCATGGTCGGTATTGCCAGAACTGTATACTTATATGGATATGGTGTCTGTTCTTTCGGACATGTCCGATAGAACAGACACCTGCAGCCATCTAGAACGAAATTAGAATTATATATGGATATGGCAGGAGCTGTTGAAGCAAGTCATCTATCCCCAAAAAGAGCGCCGCGCGGGATTAGCCGAGCGGTCTAGGGCGCTGCAGTCCTGGGCTGTGCGGCTGGTCCCGGCGGAGGTTCGAGTCCTCCCTCGGGCATGGGTGTGTTGGTTTGTCCTTAGGATAATTTAGTTTAAGTAGTGTGTAAGCTTAGGGACTGATGACCTTAGCAGTTAAGTCCGATAAGACTTCAGACACATTTGAACATTTGTCCCCAAAAATGCCACAGCAGAGTTGACGTCTTTAGTTCACTCGATACTGTACCGGTACCCTATGAGAACGCCAGACTCGTGACTGCACACAAAGCTGCTCAATATATCAGCGCCGCAATTCCAGCACAAACATCAACTAAACAAGATTTTCTCATTGAAGGTTGGGTTGATCTAGGGGAGGAGATCAAACAGCGAGGTCATCGGTCTCATCGGATTAGGGAAGGACGGGGGAGGAAGTCGGCCGTGCTCTTTAAAAGGAGCCACCCCGGCATTTGCCTGAAGCGATTTAGGGAAATCACGCATAATCTAAATCAAGATGGCCGGACGCGGGATTGAACCGTCCTCCTCCAGAATGCGAGTCCAGTGTGCTAACCACTGAGCCACCTCACTCGGTTTTGTCTCTTCGACATCCTATGGATGTGAGGGTATTATCTGCAAGAAACCCACGTCCCGGATGGAATGGACGCAGTTAGTGCAATCGATCGACATGTATTCAAATAGTCTAAAGTTCGTTCATTACCATTCGTCATTGTAGCGCCTTCCAACCCTCCCATCACATACAATTGTCTTCTTCCGAGAGCTCTGGGAGAATGTAAACCACGTAATGACTGGCCATGCCTACACACGAGCTATCCACGCAAATATTCTGCCGCAGCTGCCGCTGGCAGTCTTGACGTTAAGGGTACAGAAGAAGAATCTTTTCAGTCACCGTTTGAAATATACACACCTAGACCTACTTTCGAGAGAGAATTCTGTTGGCGATGTTCTTTCGTCAGATGTCATCATACACGCAGCAGATTCGTTCGACAGTAAACTAAAACGCCCTACGTCATCTTGAGGACGTGCTGCGAAACTGAGTGCAATATTTTGAAACAGCTGGCATCGTGCGACTCTTTGTTAAAGCTGAATGTTCAGGAGATTGGGTCCTTTACATGTTCTGCGTCTAAGGCAATATTCCATTTATCCAGTCCGCAGGACACTTCAACTACGCGAAATGTGCTCACCTCTACCTACACCAAATGTTGCAACTTGCGAAAATTCTGCCTCCCTTGGACTACCGTCAATTCGTCAGCGATGGCTACTTAGCTGTCCGATAATCTGAAAAGTTCTAGTCAGGCACAATGAACTGACATAACCATAGAAGAAGTGTTGATGAGGAATATGAAGACGGCGGGTTGGTTCACGCATGGACGCGGACTGTCGCGAAACGTTTTCGCTCGATGGGTTGGTGCCATGCCTGCAAATAGATGTAATAAATACCATGGATCGTTTCTGTGGTGTTCTCCGAAACCTCTGACTGACATCTGGAGCTAAGAAAGCCTGACAAAGTTCGGGATAAGGCAGATTTTAAGAAGATTCTGAGCTGGCTTCAGTCACAATAGCTTTGACGGCCCTAAAACATTCTAGTGTCTGTGATTACCGGCGTGGCAGCCGATGACAGTGTTTCCTGTGACGAGGTTTTCACCTAAGTCTGCATCCAATGAAATCGTTTGAGGTTCAGAGATTCAATGGCGCACACTTAAAGAAGAATGATAAAGTCGCAATTCATGCATCTATGTCCAAAACGGCCAAGATCAAAGACACTGTAGTTGAAATAAATATAAATTGACTTTTTCATTGATCGCCAAGTGTTGTACACAACGGTGATGACCTTGTAAATTACCCAAAACACGAACTAGCAACAAGGCTTCCTGCAGTGTTTGGCGGAACGTTGATGAAGATGAGCCTCCAGTGGCTTGGAAACACGTTCATGGTTGAATAAATCGTAAAAAAGCGACTATTTATTACCAGTTAAACGCAAGTTTAAATCACAGTCGCAGCTCGTCATTCACAATGGATATACAGAAAGGTGCGAACTTTGTTCTTACGCCGAGGAACCTGCCCACTATTGATTTTATTGACGCTGTTGAGCAGGCCATTGCTCCCTTTCCCGAAGATCTGCCAGAGGACATTAGACAGGAAGTTTCTTATCATCTTCGTCGTGCGCCACCACCACAGTGTAATATTTCTTCCAGTGAAAGGAAAGCCAATCGGTCTTTGAGGGAAGACAAGGTTGATTTGTCTCGTGAAGTTTATTTGGCTAAAATGGCCTGTTTATTGAATGACTCTGCTTACCATAAACTTCGGAGCGATCCTACAGATTTAATAAGAAGAGCTCCCTGCTAAAGGACACCATCAAAAAAACTTCACCCAGGGTTGGCAGTACCACCCAGGTTGTACGGTTTAGCGAAGGTAAATACACTTGGAACTCCTCTTTGTCCTGTAGTTAGTAGTTTGTGCGCTCGTACTTATAATTTAGACAAATATCTTGCTTCCGTCCTCAGTCCTTACGCTGAGAAATGTGAACATCATTTATCCAAAGAGACTGATTTTATTCAACGGTTGAAGCCTTTATGCCTTGGAGCAGCTGACCTTTAGTTAGTTCTGTTGTGGTTTCTCTTTTCACCCAGGTACCATTGGAAGAGACCTTGTTGTTAATTGGTAAACTTTTCGATGATAAAACTACTGAGCTGTGTCGCCATGTGTTGACATCGACATTTTTTATTTAATGACGAATTTTTTGAACAAACTGACGGTGTGGCTATTGTCGCCAATCTTTCTATGGAAGATTTTAAGATATCGCACTCAGGACTTCTTCTCTTCAACCTACATGTTTTTCGAGATACGTGGATGATATTTTCCTGATTTGGCCACATGGAATGGAAGCTCTTAATCGGTTTTAGATCATTTTAACGGTCTGCATCTACGCATGAAATTTTCGATGGAAATTGAAAAAGATGGAAAATTACCTATTTTTGGATGATCTAGTACAGAAAAAAGAAAATGGTACCTTGGGACATGGCGTATACCATAAACTCACACTTACGGACCGCTATCTTCATTCTACGAGTAATCATCCACCACGTCAGCGCATGGGAGTTCTACGTACATTGGCCTTTCTGATTCCGAAAGTTTGACACAGGAACTCGGTCATCTGCAGGCAGTCTTCAAGCTCCCGGGTTCGATCCCCGCCACTGCCTAAATTTTGATAAATAATCAGCATTGGCGGCCGAAGACTTCCGCCATAAGAAGTCAGCCTCATTCTGCCAACGGCCTTGTCGAAGAGGGCGGAGGAGCGGATAGAGGTTCAGGGCACTCTCTTGTCCTAGGGGTGGGAAAATGCCCCTAAAGGCGCAAGAATCAGCAATGATCAACGACATGAGGATGCAGAAGGCAACCACTGCATTAAAGACACGTAACGTGTATCCACAGGACATGTGGCCTGTAATTGAAGAAGTGTCTTGATGATCTCAACATTTGCAAAAGATTCCGGAATAGTCCCCCATTCGGATCTCAGGGAGGGGACTGCCAAGGAGGAGGTTACCATGAGAAAAAGATTGAATAATCAACGAAAGGATAACGTTCTACGAGTCGGGGAGTGAAATGTTAGAAGCTTGAACGTGGTAGGGAAACTAGAAAATCTGAAAGGGAAATGCAAAGGCTCAATCTAGATATAGTAGGGGTCAGTGAAGTGAAGTGGAAGGAAGACAAGGATTTCTGGTCAGATGAGTATCGGGTAATATCAACAGAAGCAGAAAATGGTATAACAGGTGTAGGATTTGTTATGAATGAGAAGGTAGGGCAGAGGGTGTGTTACTGTGAACAGTTCAGTGACCGGGCTGTTCTAATCAGAATCGACAGCAGACCAACACCGACAACGATAGTTCAGGTATACATGCCGACGTCGCAAGCTGAAGATGACCATATAGAGAAAGTGTATGAGGATATTGAAAGGGTAATGCAGTATGTAAAGGGGGACGAAAATCTAATAGTCATTGGCGACTGGAATGCAGTTGTAGGGGAAGGAGTAGAAGAAAAGGTTACAGGAGTATATGGGCTTGGGACATGGGATGAAAGAGGAGAAAGACTAATTGAGTTCTGTAACAAGTTTCAGCGAGTAATAGCGAATACCCTGTTCAAAAATCACAAGAGGAGGAGGTATACTTGGAAAAGGCCGGGAGATACGGGTAGATTTCAATTACACTCCTGGAAATTGAAATAAGAACACCGTGAATTCATTGTCCCAGGAAGGGGAAACTTTATTGACACATTCCTGGGGTCAGATACATCACATGATCACACTGACAGAACCACAGGCACATAGACACAGGCAACAGAGCATGCACAATGTCGGCACTAGTACAGTGTATATCCACCTTTCGCAGCAATGCAGGCTGCTATTCTCCCATGGAGACGATCGTAGAGATGCTGGATGTAGTCCTGTGGAACGGCTTGCCATGCCATTTCCACCTGGCGCCTCAGTTGGACCAGCGTTCGTGCTGGACGTGCAGACCGCGTGAGACGACGCTTCATCCAGTCCCAAACATGCTCAATGGGGGACAGATCCGGAGATCTTGCTGGCCAGGGTAGTTGACTTACACCTTCTAGAGCACGTTGGGTGGCACGGGATACATGCGGACGTGCATTGTCCTGTTGGAACAGCAAGTTCCCTTGCCGGTCTAGGAATGGTAGAACGATGGGTTCGATGACGGTTTGGATGTACCGTGCACTATTCAGTGTCCCCTCGACGATCACCAGTGGTGTACGGCCAGGGTAGGAGATCGCTCCCCACACCATGATGCCGGGTGTTGGCCCTGTGTGCCTCGGTCGTATGCAGTCCTGATTGTGGCGCTCACCTGCACGGCGCCAAACACGCATACGACCATCATTGGCACCAAGGCAGAAGCGACTCTCATCGCTGAAGACGACACGTCTCCATTCGTCCCTCCATTCACGCCTGTCGCGACACCACTGGAGGCGGGCTGCACGATGTTGGGGCGTGAGCGGAAGACGGCCTAACGGTGTGCGGGACCGTAGCCCAGCTTCATGGAGACGGTTGCGAATGGTCCTCGCCGATACCCCAGGAGCAACAGTGTCCCTAATTTGCTGGGAAGTGGCGGTGCGGTCCCCTACGGCACTGCGTAGGATCCTACGGTCTTGGCGTGCATCCGTGCGTCGCTGTGGTCCGGTCACAGGTCGACGGGCACGTGCACCTTCCGCCGACCACTGGCGACAACATCGATGTACTGTGGAGACCTCACGCCCCACGTGTTGAGCAATTCGGCGGTACGTCCACCCGGCCTCCCGCATGCCCACTATACGCCCTCGCTCAAAGTCCGTCAACTGCACATACGGTTCACGTCCACGCTGTCGCGGCATGCTACCAGTGTTAAAGACTGCGATGGAGCTCCGTATGCCACGGCAAACTGGCTGACACTGACGGCGGCGGTGCACAAATGCTGCGCAGCTAGCGCCATTCGACGGCCAACACCGCGGTTCCTGGTGTGTCCGCTGTGCCGTGCGTGTGATCATTGCTTGTACAGCCCTCTCGCAGTGTCCGGAGCAAGTATGGTGGGTCTGACACACCGGTGTCAATGTGTTCTTTTTTCCATTTCCAGGAGTGTAGATTACATCATGGTCAGACAGAGATTCCGAAATCAGATACTGGATTGTAAGGCGTACCCAGGAGCGGATATAGACTCAGATCACAATATAGTAGTGATGAAGAGTAGGCTGAAGTTCAAGTCATTAGTCAGGAAGAATCAATACGCAAAGAAGTGGGATACGGAAGTACTAAGGAATGATGAGATACGTTTGAAGTTCTCTAACGCTATAGATACAGCAATAAGGAATAGCGCAGTAGGCAGTACAGTTGAAGAGGAATGGACATCTCTAAAAAGGGCCATCACAGAAGCTGGGAAGGAAAACATAGGTACAAAGAAGGTAGCTGCGAAGAAACCATGGGTAACAGAAGAAATACATCAGTTGATTGATGAAAGGAGGAAGTACAAACATGTTCCGGGAAAATCAGAAATACAGAAATACAAGTCGCTGAGGAATGAAATAAATAGGAAGTGCAGGGAAGCTAAGACGAAATGGCTGCAGGAAAAATGTGAAGACATCGAAAAAGATATGATTGTCGAAAGGACAGACTCAGCCTACAGGAAAGTCAAAATAACCTTTGGTGACATTAAAAGCAACGGTGGTAACATTAAGAGTGCAACGGGAATGCCACTGTTAAATGCAGAGGAGAGATCAGATAGGTGGAACGAATACATTGAAAGCCTCTATGAGGGTGAAGATTTGTCTGATGTGATAGAAGAAGAAACAAGAGTCGATTTAGAAGAGATAGGGGATCCTGTATTAGAATCGGAATTTAAAAGAGCTTTGGAGGACTTACGGTCAAATAAGACAGAAGGGATAGATAACATTCCATCAGAATTTCTAAAATCATTGGGGGAACTGGCAACAAAATGAATATTCACGTTGGTGTGTAGAATATATGAGTCTGGCGATATACCATCTGACTTTCGGAAAAGCGTCATCCACACAATTCCGAAGACGGCAAGAGCTGACAAGTGCGAGAATTATCGCACAATCAGCTTAAAAGCTCACGCATCGAAGCTACTTACAAGAATAATACACAGAAGAATGGAAAAGAAAATTGAGAATGCGCTAGGTGACGATCAGTTTGGCTTTAGGAAAAGTAAAGGGACGAGAGAGGCAATTATGACGTTACGGCTAATAATGGAAGCAAGGCTAAAGAAAAATCAAGACACTTTCATAGGATTGGTCGACCTGGAAAAAGGGTTCGACAATATATTATGGTGCAAGCTGTTCAAGATTCTGAAAAAAGTACGGGTAAGCTATAGGGAGAGACGGGTCATATACAATATGTACAACAACCAAGAGGGAATAATAAGAGTGGACGATCAAGAACGAAGTGCTCGTATTAAGAAGGGTGTGAGAAAAGGCTGTAGCCTTTCGCCCCTACTCTTCAATCTGTACATCGAGGAAGCAATGATGGAAATAAAAAGAAGGGTTCAGGAGTGGAAATAATATACAAAGTGAAAGGATATCAAAGATACGATTCGCTGATGACATTGCTATCCTGAGTGAAAGTGAAGAAGAATTAAATGATCTGCTGAACGGAATGAACAGTCTAATGAGTACACAGTATGGTTTGAGAGTAAATCGGAGAAAGACGAAGGTAATGAGAAGTAGTAGAAATGAGAACAGCGAGAAACTTAACATCAAGATTGATGGTCACGAAGTCAATGAAGTTAAGGAATTCTGCTACCTAGGCAGTAAAATAACCAATGACGGACGGAGCAAGGAAGACATCAAAAGCAGACTCGCTATGGCAAAAAAAGCATTTCTGGCCAAGAGAAGTCTACTAATATCAAATACCGGCCTTAATTTGAGGAAGAAATTTCTGAGGATGTACGTCTGGAGTACAGCACATGGAACATGGACTGTGGGAAAACCGGAGCAGAAGAGAATCGAAGCATTTGAGATATGGTGCTACAGACGAATGTTGAAAATTATGTGGACTGATAAGGTAAGGAATGAAGAGGTTCTACGCAGAATCGGAGAGGAAAGGAATATGTGGAAAACACTGGTAAGGAGAAGGGACAGGATGATAGGACATCTGCTAAGACATGAGGGAATGTCTTCCATGGTACTAGAGGGAGCTGTAGAGGGCAGAAACTGTAGAGGAAGACAGAGATTGGAATACGTCAAGCAAATAATTGAGGACGTAGGTTGCAAGTGCTACTCTGAGATGAAGAGGTTAGCACAGGAAAGGAATTTGTGGCGGGCCGCATCAAACCAGTCAGTAGACTGATGACAAAAAAAATACCACAACATCTTGTATATACAATGTTTGTTTTATCTTGAGACACCTAAATATGTCTAAAACGACACAAGATACGAAAAACAAGTTCTATATAAAAAGTTAATATATATATGCTACAGCTGACGTCCTACTAACAACCTGTCCTGGATGGGCGGGTCAAATTCGCATTTTCAAATGGGAACACCCCCCCCCCCCCCCACATTTTGGTCGCGTATTGGGATACTGTGCCAAAAATTACAAACAGCTTACTCACACCTGTATTTTCCATTACTGGCAAATGGCATTGTAATCGACAAAAATCAAGTGTGGCTGCTTTTGCAGTTAAGATCCGATGCATCTGATTCTACATTTCATTTAAGATGTAAATGGAAACCTCTATGTTGTAAATGTGATTGAACAGTCAAATCATTTGGTTAGACATTGACATTTCTGGCCAATAAGCTAATTGTATGGTTCCAAGCGAGGTTGATTGTGATGAGTACCCAAACATCGGAATGCCACTCTCAAGCCCTGCTATCAGGTTGCCTGATTTCAGTGTATGTTTCTAACCAACCGCAGTAGTTCCTTACAAAATGCATTGCACTGCACTGTTGTGATTTATTCAGCTACCGGTTTCGATCTTAAACAATCTTCAAAGGCAGTTGTACAACATACAAAAGTGGACAATGTGACAAAGCAGGACGTAATAAGATCAAAACAGAAAAAAAAGTTGAATCAATGGAAATGTTGTTGTTGTTGTGGTCTTCAGTCCTGAGACTGGTTTGATGCAGCTCTCCATGCTACTCTATCCTGTGCAAGCTTCTTCATCTCCCAGTACCTACTGCAACCTACATCTTTCTGAATCTGCTTAGTGTATTCATCTCTTGATCTCCCCATACAATTTTCACCCTCCACGCTGCCCTCCAATACTAAATTGGTGATCCCTTGATGCCTCAAAACATGTCCTACCAACCGATCCCTTCTTCTGGTCAAGTTGTGCCACAAACTTCTCTTCTCCCCAATCCTATTCAATACTTCCTCATTAGTTATGTGATCTATCCATTTAATCTTCAGCATTCTTCTGTAGCACCACATTTCGAAAGCTTCTATTCTCTTCTTGTCCAAACTATTTACCGTCCATGTTTCGCTTCCATACATGGCTACACTCCATACAAATACTTTCAGGAATGACTTCCTGACACTTAAATCTATACTCGATGTTAACAAATTTCTCTTCTTCAGAAACGCTTTCCTTGCCATTGCCAGTCTACATTTTATATCCTCTCTACTTCGACCATCATCAGTTATTTTGCTCCCCAAATAGCAAAACTCCTTTACTACTTTAAGTGTCTCATTTCCTAATCTAATACCCTCAACATCACCCGACTTAATTCGACTACATTCCATTATCCTTGTTTTGCTTTTGTTGATGTTCATCTTATAACCTCCCGTCAAGACACTATCCATTCCGTTCAACTGCTCTTCCAAGTCCTTTGCTGTCTCTGACAGAATTACAATGTCATCGGCGAACCTCAACGTTTTTATTTCTTCTCCATGGATTTTAATACCTACTCCGAATTTTTCTTTTGTTTCCTTTACTGCTTGCTCAATATACAGATTGAATAGCATCGGGGAGAGGCTACAACCCTGTCTTACTCCCTTCCCAACCACTGCTTCTCTTTCATGCCCCTCGACTCTTGTAACTGCCATCTGGTTTCTATACAAATTGTAAATAGCCTTTCGCTCCCTGTATTTTACCCCTGCCACCTTTAGAATTTGAAAGAGAGTATTCCAGTCAACATTGTCAAAAGCTTTCTCTAAGTCTACAAATGCTAGGAACGTAGGTTTGCCTTTCCTTAATCTTTCTTCTAAGATAAGTCGTAAGGTCAGTATTGCCTCACGTGTTCCAGTATTTCTACGGAATCCAAACTGATCTTCCCCGAGGTCGGCTTCTACTAGTTTTTCCATTCGTCTGTAAAGAATTCGTGTTAGTATTTTGCAGCTGTGGCTTATTAAACTGATTGTTCGGTAATTTTCACATCTGTCCACGCCTGCTTTCTTTGGGATTGGAATTATTATATTCTTCTTGAAGTCTGAGGGTATTTCGCCTGTTTCATACATCTTGCTCACCAGATGGTAGAGTTTTGTCAGGACTGGCTCTCCCAAGGCCGTCAGTAGTTCCAATGGAATGTTGTCTACTCCGGGGGCCTTGTTTCGACTCAGGTCTTTCAGTGCTCTGTCAAACTCTTCACGCAGTATCGTATCTCCCATTTCATCTTCATCTACATCCTCTTCCATTTCCAGAATATTGTCGCCCTTGTATAGACCCTCTATATACTCTTTCCACCTTTCTGCTTTCCTTTCTTTGCTTAGAACTGGGTTTCCATCTGAGCTCTTGATTTTCATACAAGTGGTTCTCTTATCTCCAAAGGTCTCTTTAATTTTCCTGTAGGCAGTATCTATCTTACCCCTAGTGAGATAAGCCTCCACATCCTTACATTTGTCCTCTAGCCATGCCTGCTTAGCCATTTTGCACTTCCTGTCGATCTCACTTTTGAGACGTTTGTATTCCTTTTTGCCTGCTTCACTTACTGCATTTTTATATTTTCTCCTTTCATCAATTAAATTCAATATTTCTTCTGTTACCCAAGGATTTCTACTAGCCCTCTTCTTTTTACCTACTTGATCTTCTGCTGCCTTCACTACTTCATCCCTCAGAGCTACCCATTCTTCTTCTACTGTATTACTTTCCCCCATTCCTGTCAATTGTTCCCTTATTCTCTCCCTGAAACTCTGTACAACCTCCGGTTCTTTCAGTTTATCCAGGTCCCATCTCCTTAAATTCCCACCTTTTTGCAGTTTCTTCAGTTTTAATCTACAGGTCATAACCAATAAATTGTGGTCAGAGTCCACATCTGCCCCTGGAAATGTCTTACAATTTAAAACCTGGTTCCTAAATCTCTGTCTTACCATTATATAATCTATCTGATACCTTTTAGTATCTCCAGGGTTCTTCCATGTATACAACCTTCTATCATGATTCTTAAACCAAGTGTTAGCTATGATTAAGTTGTGCTCTGTGCAAAATTCTACCAGGCGGCTTCCTCTTTCATTTCTTAGCCCCAATCCATATTCACCTACTATGTTTCCTTCTCTCCCTTTTCCTACACTCGAATTCCAGTCACCCATGACTATTAAATTTTCGTCTCCCTTCACTATCTGAATAATTTATTTTATTTCATCATACATTTCTTCAATTTCTTCGTCATCTGCAGAGCTAGTTGGCATATAAACTTGTACTACTGTAGTAGGCGGAAACTTCGTATCTATCTTGGCCACAATAATGCGTTCACTATGCTGTTTGTAGTAGCTTACCCGCATTCCTATTTTCCTATTCATTATTAAACCTACTCCTGCATTACCCCTATTTGACTTTGTGTTTATAACCCTGTAGTCACCTGACCAGAAGTCTTGTTCCTCCTGCCACCGAACTTCACTAATTCCCACTATATCTAACTTTAACCTATCCATTTCCCTTTTTAAATTTTCTAACCTACCTGCCCGATTAAGGGATCTGACATTCCACGCTCCGATCCGTAGAACGCCAGTTTTCTTTCTCCTGATAACGACATCCTCTTGAGTAGTCCCCGCCCGGAGATCCGAATGGGGGACTATTTTACCTCCGGAATATTTTACCCAAGAGGACGCCATCATCATTTAATCATACAGTAAAGCTGCATGCCCTCGGGAAAAATTACGGCCGTAGTTTCCCCTTGCTTTCAGCCGTTCGCAGTACCAGCACAGCAAGGCCGTTTTGGTTATTGTTACAAGGCCAGATCAGTCAATCATCCAGACTGTTGCCCTTGCAACTACTGAAAAGGCTGCTGCCCCTCTTCAGGAACCACACGTTTGTCTGGCCTCTCAACAGATACCCCTCCGTTGTGGTTGTACCTACGGTACGGCTATCTGTATCGCTGAGGCACACAAGCCTCCCCACCAACGGCAAGGTCCGTGGTTCATGGGGGGGGATCAATGGAAATACTCACAAAAATTATCGCAGATTTATCACATGTCATACGTGCTTTGACATGCGTTACTACTGAAAACCATAACTGCCAATAAAAATGAAAAATCGCTGCAAGATTACAATACTATGGTCCACTGTCAAATGGACAACGTGTGAAGTATGGCAATACAAGTTAAAGATCTTCCAAGTCAAAGTTAACAGTCTTGACCAAATCCAAAGAAGTCAAAGATCTTCAAAGTCAAAGATAACAGTCTTGACCAAATCCAAAGAAATTGCCATTGAACACTTCTGTGGTAATCACATTACAAAATTGAAGTATTAACAATTGTACACTGATTGATATTACTTAAATAATAAATAAAACACACATAAAGTAAAAGAGTAACAGGATTGATGAATGTAATAATGTACAATAGTTTTCAATCCAGTCAAAGCTCTCGCGCTGGCCGCTATTGTGTGGCTACCGGCGGAGTACAAACCACAACCACTGTAATAAGGCAAAATGTCTATGATGTGACAGCGGCAGGCGCAGCTGCCATAGATACTCATCGATATCAAGCACCTCAGTGGTGAGAGGCAAGGGAACTCACTGATAACAAGCATTCCCATGGAAACAGAAAACTATATTACATTCATGACGTTGTTCCTGGATCACGCTAAACGTAATTCCGACAGACGATTAAAACGGCTGTACAATCAAATTTGCAATTCCAAAGTAAATTTTTAATGCACGAGGGTCATTCAATAACTAAAGAAACAAATTGTCTGGTGAAAAAAGTTTTTATTTTTACAAAACAAAACTTTTTCTACTTTTCAACACAATTCCCTTGAACATTTATGCACTTGTTCCAACAGGCTACAAGCTTTTTTATTCCTGCTGCAAAGAACTCTATATCTTGATGTTTGAACCAATTTCCCACAAACGTTTTCGGCTCCTCGTTGTCCTGGAACCTCTTCCCACGTAATGCCTCCTTCAGTGCACCAAACAAATGGAAACCACTATGTGCTAAATCAGGACTGTAAGGGGATGAGGCAGTACTTACCAGCCCATTTTGTCGATGGTTTCACGGATTAGTTGAGCAGTATGAAGACGTGAGTTTTGAATTTTTTATTAACAGGTGAGTTGATGTGCTTCCCCTCCATGCTTTGTCTTTTTGATTCTGGCTCGCAATAGTGAATCCAAGTATCATCAGATATTAAAATTTTGTTGAGAAAGTGCTCACTTTCTCTTTCGTAACGTTCCTTTAGCTCTGTGCACACACTCAACCTTGTTTCCTTGTGTAGCCACGTCAGCTCCTTTGGCACCCATCTTGCACATGTTCTGCGGTACTCCAGCTTGTTACAGATAATGTTATGAACTGTACCAGTACTAACTTGAACCTTATCTACCATCATTTCCACAGTCACACAGCGGTCGGCACGAATAATGTCATCAATTCGACTTTCAAGTGAGAGAGTTGAAACTGCAACTGATCGGCCAGAACGGTGTTCGTCAGTCACTGAGTCGCGACCATTTTTGAACTGCTCTACCCACTTGTAAGAAATTTGCACGATTCATACAACCTTCACCATAAACTTTAGGTATTCTACAGTCTATATAGTCACTGGTTTCTTGCCTTCAGCAGTTGTTCAACTAATGTTGACATTTCAAGCGGTCTCGTCATCTTGAAATGTATTTTTGAGGTTATAAACAAAACGATGTTGTTACATCAGCTGATCAGGGCTCCTCCCAGTGATGCCAACTTAGAGCTATAAAAGTACTAACCTTTCCCTACTAACAGTGTTTTCCCCAGACCAATTTGTCTCTTTAATAATTGAACGACCCTCGTAAATATCACCCATTAGAACACAAAGGTTTACCAGTACATCGTTAATTTACTGTAAAGTCAGATTCGTAAGTTATTTATTGCAGAAACAGGCACACTTGATATTTATCGATCAACAGCGAAACAATGGTTTAAGTAAACCGTACGTATTTTCTTCCTTAGAATCCGAATATGCGCTACAAATGGGGAGTTCCCGTTTGAAAATGCAACGTTGATCCCGCACAAGGACGAGGACCGGTAAGATGGTGCCCATTTGTAGGTCAGACAGATGTTCCCTTTAGTAATATTAGCTTTACACCTAGAGCATTTCGCTCACCTGCACACGATCGGCAGCTATGTAAACGATAGATCTGTCTCTGTGACACGTAGAATGGCCACCAAAGTGCATTAGTGTTGCTATCGAGCATGGCAGGATATACAAGGGGCCTAACAGTGTGAATTATTGAGCGATCACTGTGAAGGACACGAATAGACTGGATATTCCTGTGAGACAGCGTTATTAGCACCTGACATAATTTGAAAGAGGCTTCATTGCCAATCTCTGTTTCGCTGGCTTGACGAATCGTGCAATATGCTAATTTGAGGGGCACTTTGATGTGGTTATGGTCTGATGTCCGACTCCATCGGAACGTAAGTGCGGGCAGACTCGTCATCAACTCCGTTGGCCACGTCTGACGGACACAACGGAGTATTGTGGTAGTGTTCACTAAGCACATCGCAATCTCTTCATATCGGAGCCTGCCATCACAGAGCGAGTATGGGACTCACTGCAATATTTCTATGAAGCCCCACACCATTCATCGGATACTAGCAGCAGGAGGTCCTGGGAACATCCGTCCCATGCATGGGCTGCCGCTAACATAGCAACACAAACGACTGTACGTGGAGTGGTGCTGTGAATGGGAAGCATGGACTGCTGATAAATGGCGATTCATTGTGTTCAGAGATGAATCGCTGTTCTGCACTTCCTTGGACGATCCATTTTCTAGTTTATGTGCGCATCGTACTTATCTAAGTGCAGGGCAAGTGTGTAATAATAGATGCACTGCTAAAACGGAAAGAGACTTTCACACTAGATTTAGAGAACATAAAGATGTTGCCAATTCCAGGTCAGCTTTGACTGTGCATTTGATTGATAATCATCGTAAGTTAGATTAAAGTACTTGAACAGAGTGCAATTCTAAAAGGTCTCTGCTGTCACTCTCGTGAAACTATTAACAAATATACAGATTTGTACCACAGAAATATTTTAGCTAGTTGCAAGGAGATACTTGAATACTTGAGATTACCGCTGAAGTTAGGTTTTCTTACAATGTTTTGCCTGTTTTGGAGCATCTCCTCTTTTATATCTAATTTTGTTGACTTGTCCGATATTTTTCTGTAAAACTGGTTAATATGTTACGTATATTGTATATCTAGATGCACAGGTTCTCTTCCTCCACCCGGTTACCACCTGTCGTAGCTGCAAGCAAAAACTTCGTTAGCATCTCTTTGGTCTCCTCCCCCCACCCACCCTCCAGCCCCTTCCAGATAGATCCTATGAAAGTCTCTTTCGCATGTTATTTGGTCCATTTCTTCTTTTTAACTTTCCTTAGGTTTTTCTTAACTCTGCAGACAGTAGTTTTCCATTGTTTCTTTTTTTTCGTTTGGGTAAATTCTTAGCTTCTCTGTTTCATAAAGTGAGACCCGGAGCTTTTGTTTCACAGGCACCATAATGTGGAAGGCAACATGAGTTGTTTTATGCTTTGTGTGAGTAATGCTGGGCCATCAGTTTGGGCTGTTACACTGCCATTTTTAATGACTCCTTACCCATAATTGTAACATAATTTTCCGTCGTTATAGTGCCTTGTTTAAAATGGAATCACACAGGATGAAGAAAAAATGCCGTACTTGGGAGGTCGGTATGCTCTTCCTCATCCAGATTCAACACAAAAGTTTATTTAGCAAAATCAGATCGGAAGCATTTTGAAAACACATGTATGAAAGCGAGGAAATGGCAACACTGCACACTGTGCAACACATCAGACTGTACAGATTAACATATAAAACACCACACTAAATTAACAGCTTTCGTAGCTCACTGAGTAGACTGCAGGAAAATCAAGCCTGTATCGATCATTGAGTTATGGTTCGAATCTTCGTTAGAATGCTACTTTAGTTTTTAGACGTCGGTTCCCTAATTCTAATCGTTTACCAGCAGGGCATCATTTTGTCACATGATAATAGCCTATCGCATGAAAGTGGAATCCACTGAACTGCATGCATGTGTCCAATAACTGTGCAGTGCACAACCGTAACTGGTTCTGTCAAGTTCATGCAGGGCAGCTTCCCGATGTAGCATACAAACGGTGTGTATGTCGATATGCTTTTGGTGCTGGGACCATCCGATAACCAAGCTGCTTCTGCTGTTCTTCGTGTATATGCTGCACGGTACTCTCAAAGACGCCATCCCGATAAGAATGTCTTTCGTCACCTGTAGCAACGCCTTCGGAAAATAGGTAATCTTCGTCCACAAGCAACGGACAGACGACGTCCAAAAACTGGACCTACGACACGATTCTCGAAAACGATCACCAATCACCTTGGCGAAGTACCCTTTACATGCAAGACAATTCCAGATATCTCGAACAATGAACTTGAAGTGTTGAATGATGAAGAGCTGCGTCATTATCATTACACGCTAACTCAACACCAGCGGCCAGACGACCGCATTCGATGATCTCACGTTAGTGAATGGCTTTTGCACCAACTGGAAGATAAAAAACATTTTATAAATAAAATATGGACTGATGAATCTAACTTCACTGGTGTAACTTTACGGATGTAGTTACTCCTTGAGCAACGATATCTGTACCTTGCACGCAGTAGCCTAGCGCCGTAGCACTGCCGCCAGTGGAACGCCCAGTCATCGAGAAGCTCGGTTTGTCGCCAATCGTTAAGGGTGGCGCGGGAGGAAGGATATTGGGAAGTCGTGGCTGGCTGTGAGACGTGGTTGGACGACACATGACCTCGTGCACTGAGAAGTTTGACAAATCCGTTATATGTCGAAGTGTTTGTGGATGGGATTGAGAACTCATCAATATCAGAAGCGAGACATTAGCAAAAATCGGTGGAAGCAATGGTTACCTCTTAAAAGTAATAACAAGATGAAATAAGGGTGAACGTCAGGACTTGTGCATAGAAACGTTGGGAACGTGAACCGCGCCTTGTACTAAGGACAGTAAACATTTCGATTCTGTGAATTCAGTGTCTCCTTTCGAGCCACTTTCATATCTATTAGAACTGGGTGTGAAGATCTTTAATGGGAAGCGTGGTGTTCTTGATGCAGCGTAGACACACGGTCATATTTGTAGTCTTCAGATGCATGTTTCTTAAAAGTAAGAAAGCCACTCTAAGCTGTGCAGTATAAACATTAGTCTGGCTGCCGTGATTATTTCATCACAGCGGATTTTAGAGAGAAACTTGGCAGTGATAGATGCAAATAAGGGATTAGGCATCTTACACTCGTGAAGGTATTTTCATCCTCGACAACAGCCATCATTGATCGGAACACAACCCACATGTCACCCGTGAATGTGGTTTTCAGGCATGCTTTGGCATGAATTTGTGGGCTGGAATCTTGGTAGGAGTGCTTTTGGGCCCTTGTCTGTCACCGAACAAGTTGAATGCGCCCCTGTATAGTAATTTTCTTTGCAGTGAATTGCCTGACCGATTATAAAACGTTCCACTTATTGTTCAGAGACAACTATGATTTCAGTATGATGGTGCACCGCCACACTTTAAAATGAATGTGATTAATTATTTAAATGAATCGTTTCCAGGGAAACACATTGATCATGGAGTCCCAGTTTTCTGGCCTCCACGTTCCCCGTCCCTTAATTCACTAGACTTTTATTTTTGGGGACACTTAAAGGAACAAAGTTTATAGTACGTCGTCATCAATGGATGTGTACAACTTAACAGCTTGCTGCATGCCGCTTCGACAATCGTAGATGCAGGTGTTTTGAGTAGCGTCCAGCAAGATATGATCCAGCAATGCAAGTGCTTGCTTTGAAAATCTTCTCGGAAGTGGACGTTGCTCGTGCGTTACGTACCGACTCTGTGAAGATAAGCATGGATATCAAACGTACAGAATGGAATTATTGTGTGCACCATAATGTGGAATCTGATGTTGGCCACCTACTGAGATTTTTGTGCCTTACTGGATACAGACGATCTTAGCATATCCAATGTTATTTTCTATTCGATTCATTTGGGTCATGGACGAAACAAAGTGGTCATTCACGTCTGTAGGAAGGTCATGTAATGTCTTAATGTTTACATAACACTAACAATAACAGAAGTAAATACACAAGATACCGCATTTTGGAGGTGTAAACTGGATGCCATCTGTTGTTTTAACTGAAAAATAGTGTTTGGTATGCTCGCGACTCGAACAACAATGTGGCTGCATATCCGCTCCTCACAGCGTTGTCTCATGCAGCTAATGGGGCCATATTTGTTTAGGGATATTGCTTCCTCGTGGAACTTGTTACGCTGGGCATAAAGACAATTCGCTTGTCACTTCATATAAACTAACAGGGTACTTGAGGTCTGCCTCCACCATACACCCTACATTAGAATCATTTGCCAGATCAAATATTTTTTCACCTAATCCCTCTGATTCGTTTTTGGGGAACCATTGAAACCCATCAACCGGCAATGACTGCATCATGCTGTGCCCATAAAGTTGTTCACATCCAAGCATAGAATGTAACTTGAGTCTGTGGATGCGTTGAGCCTCGCACCCATACGTGTCTATGGATACACTGGTAAAGTTATCCACAGATCCCGCACTCAAAGAAAAGAAGAATATCAGCATCCGTCGAAAGTTCGATGCTGAGCCTCGTTTATTTGAGCATTTCGTCCCACGAAACCCAGGTCCCGAGTAATAAAAGGCTGGGTCCAGAGAGTACGTGGCCATGCATACACCCCAGAACTTTTCAAAAGCATTCACAAGCAAGCGCACGTCAGTGTCCATATATAGTCTTGCGTATTCATCCAAATTTGGGATATTTAATTCGCGCCAGACATTCACGACATTCTCATAATCGGCACTAGTTATGGTATCACCTGTGAGAGTACTGTTAAACGGAGATATGTCGGGTTTCGCTTTACCATTCAGATACTGATAAGGGAAAATTCCTTTCCGAATCACAAGCTGAAACTTTTCCTCATCAGAGTATGAAGATGGGGTGATATGGATATCCTCCAGAGGTAGAGTTTCAACAAGTTTTTAGAGCGGTGCATACATGCAACGTAGCGTGTCAAGGAAGCGGAGCGTAATTTTTGACGTCTTTCGTTTGGAGAAAGAAACATTCTTCTCTGCAGTCTCAGGTAGGACACTGGCCTGATTTTTATCTCAAGCGAAACTAAGCATTTGCTCAACTGGACAGCGAGCGCCATACCCATTTAAATTATGGAAGGAAAAGGGTATGTGTCGTGGTAACTGATACTTCAAACTGGTGGTGATTGAGCTGCACCGCGGAAATTCCGTGTAAGATGACAGTGGTCCCTACGGTGAATTTCAGCTTTTCTTCATGGCAGCCTACAAATATGAGCAGTTAACGGCACTGTTGTGTAATTTTTATCCTCGTCTAATTCTGTCATGGGAATTTTGCTGCTGTAGGGCGTTATCAAGGTCCCATGAAAGTTTTTCAAGCTCAGTGAGCAACCCAACCACAGGACTATCCGCAGTATAAGATTGATAGCGGTTAATCATATGAATCATATGAACATGCAATTCGCTATGCCGCTGCATACGGTAAGTGTTCTTGCGTGAAGGTGGTATGTGAGACTAAGGGGTTCCCTTCACAGCGGGTGATAGGGGCAAGGAGACACTCGACTTCTGCATATATGACAAATGGACATCGTTCCTGGTGCTGAGCATTCTTGAATTTAATGAACTTGTTTTTCGTCTGTAGACATAGCAACATGTACCTGTTCCTTGGATTCACAGTTCTCCAGATGCCTTTTTAAATACTTTTCTTCTGAAAAAGTATTTAGACACCTGAAGCAAATGCGTTTTTCTTTCCTTGTTTCGACAATTGGCTGTAAAGTAGGTGGGACATGTCTTTGATCCGTATGTAATACTGATTATCAGCTTCACAGACAAGCAGTATGTTTACATGAAGATCACACTCACTGCATATTTCGAAAAATGGAGTGGTGCAGCTACAGTATGCTTGTCCTGTTCATCTCACTTGCTTTTTTACTTCTTCTTCAGGCCATAAATATGAACCGACATTCCAGGATTTTGTGACTCAAATTTTGCAATGTCCTGAATTTTTACAGGGAACTCGATACCGCCAGTTATAACATCCACGAATGTTAAGATCACTTCCGTATCGAGATGTGCGCTGCGGACCTTCTGTGAACTTCCTTTCGCAAGTCAGGCTTGACCATGCAAAACATGTGTTATCCTTTTAATTTTGAACATTAATACAAGCCCACTTCTTCTTAATACCCTCAGGCAGTCTGATACAACTGGATCCTCCCTTTAATGGGTCATAGACATGAATTTGGATATCGAGGTAATTGGCTGAGTGCTTTAGCTGACCCTCTTACTTCTATCTCAGAAAAACGGGCCAGTATAGCACACAAGACGGATTCACGATACCACTCGGCAATTGATGTCCTCTGAGAGATAACGCCATTATCACCCCAGGCTTTTTTTCCTCAGCAGCACCCTACTGTTTGGGAGGGGTGAGTTAATTCGCACCAGAGTACAGCGTTACATTTAATGGCGTTATACCGCAGATCATCTAGGACTTTGCAGAGCGCTGCCTCCAGCACTGAGAGGCATGCTTCTAGAAACTTGACTAGGTCACGATTCCCTCCAGCAGGATTGTCAATTCTAGAAAACGAGATACGCCCCTCAAAGGCCCTAGCAACCGCAAAGTAATTTAGAGGGGTCATGACACAGCAATTCTGGTGTCCTTCTCTATCAGAACGGGATAGAACACTACCACTAGCCACTGATTCATTAATACTACGACTAGGAGACGACTGCATCCACCCGATGGATGAGGGTGCTGGGGAGTTGGCACATTCAGTGGGGAGGTGTGTGAGCCGAAGCACAGAGAGTTGTCACATTCAGTGGGCAGGGGTGTGAGCCGAAGCACACAGCCTTCCATTGCCGGCGAGGGAGAACACCTGGAGCTGGAGTAGGAAGAAGTGGCGGTGGTGAACTCCTGTGGGAGCACTCAGGCTGTGCAGAGGACACTCGTTGATGCTGCAGCATACTGGAGCCTTCACCATCACCAGCCAGGGGAGTGCGAGATCGTTGCTCTGACTGAAGCACCCACAGACACCAGAGGCTATGTAATGGTGCAGGGACCGGCTCGTGCAGCAACGACTGGCGCTTTGCATGGCGCTGCATCGCCCTCAGGTGGGTGTTTGATATCCGCCCCAAAAATCACCACTCTAGGAGCAAGTGCCACAGCAAACTGTTGTCATGGTGGTGTTGGTGACACCTCTGCAACACTCGAATAATGGAAGAAGGTTAAGTACGATATTCAACATTTTTTTTTAAATATATGCTATAAACAAATAACAATTAAGTACATCAGCATTCCAGAATAATAATTATATGCTGTGACGACGGTGATCACATTATAATCACTTTTTCACACTGTGTGTCCCGGAATTGAGCAGTTCAGTCGATCTTTCTGCTTGTTCTTCCACCTAGAGAAATATCTCTACTTCCTCTTCCAGAAGGGAGAGATCACACTGTCTTTTGGCAGCCACCATCCCACGCTCCCAGTCCGGTATTTGACCCTCGCCGGAATTGTTATTGTTGTTGTTGTTGTTGTTGTTATAGAGAAACCAATCCATCACATAGAAGTCGTCTACAACAAGATATTGATTATAGGAAACAGGAACGAAGAGAAAATTTTTTACAGTATTTTCCTTCAGCAGGATATTGATTGTACATAACTACATAAAAATTAAAATAAAAAGTTCATTCCAGATGGAAGTGATTATTCCTGGTCGTCATACTTGACGCATTCTAGATTCTCATCCTCCTCTTCATCTGTAGCGACATCTACCTCTATACGCGTCACACAATTGAGGGGCTTATTTCAATAGTGGTACAAGTCCATTTTTGTTCATTCTGAAATACAGAGTCCTAAAGGTAAATGAGCGCTGAAAAATCTGCTGTTGAGATATCAGAAATATTCACGTATATATACCTGAATTTTCACGTATATATACTTGAATATTTCTGGTATATCAACTGCAGATTTTTCACCTATATATACTTGAATATTTCTGATATCTAAACTGCAGATTTTTCAGCGCTCATTTAACTTTAGGACTCTGTATCTCAGAATGAACAAAAATGGAGTTGTACCACTATTGAAATAAGCCCTTTAATTGTATATGATGAGAAAAAAGTGTAACGGCATATATATTACAAATGTACTTTCGTTCCCGCTGCATTTCAGCCTCCAGCAGCAGCTCAATATCCATCAGCAGCTGCTCTAACGCTGCAACAGCGAGATAAAATATTTTGTAAACACTGCTTACAATCTGAATACATCAAGATCTGTTTTCTGAACATGTAAATTATCACACACAGAATTTTCATATGTGCTTACATGACGGTTGCAGAACCTCTTTGGCTTTCTGGCGACTTTCAGCTTATAGCTGGCGTTCTAGTTCTGCTAACATTTAGGGAATTAACGCTGCAATAGCAAGAAACAGAACTTTTATAGCCACTTGTTATGAAAATTGATCACAATCTCCAAAAATTTGAATACTTCCTTTTCGATATTCTGTAACTGTCGCAATTTTTTATGAACACTTACAGGCAGGTTGCCTCAAGTTTGGCTGTTTCCTACCACCACTACCACTGGCATCACGGCTGGCTGTCCAGTACATATTATTGAAATCAGACTATGCACTTATTCCAAATGTTCATTTATGACTGCTTTCCTTTCAGTGCGCTAGGTTGTACACTGTGTGATCAAAAGTATCGGGACACCTGGCTGAAAATGGCTTACAAGTTCGTGGCGGCCTTCATCGGTAATGCTGGAATTCAGTATGGTGTTGACCCACCCTTAGCCGTCATGACAGCTTGCACTCTCGCAGGCTTACGTTCAATCAGGTGCTGGAAGGTTTCTTTGGGAACAGCAGCCCATTCTTCACGGAGTGCTGCACTGAGGAGAGGTATCGATGTCAGTCGCTGAGGCCTGGCACGAAGTCAAAAAAATGGTTCAAATGGCTCTGAGCACTATGGGACTTAACATCTATGGTCATCAGTCCCCCAAAACTTAGAACTACTTAAACCTAACTAACCTAAGGACAGCACACAACACCCAGTCATCACGAGGCAGAGAAAATACCTGACCCCGCCGACGACACGAAGTCAGCGTTGCAAAACATTACAGAGGTGTTCTATAGGATTCAGGTCAGGACTCGGTGCAGGCCAGTCCATTACAGGGATCTTATTGTCGTGTAACCACTCCGTCACAGGACGTGCAATACGAACAGGTGCACGATGATGTTGAAAGATGCAATCAGCATCCGCGAATTACTCTTCAACAGTCGGGAGCAAGAAGTTGCTTGAAACATCAGTATAGGCCTGTGCTGTGATAATGGCACGCAAAACAAGGGAGGTAAGTCCCCTCCATGGAAAACACAACCACACCATAACGCCACCGCCTCCGATTTTAATTTTGGTACTACAGAAACTGCCAGATGACCTTCACCGGGCATTCACCATACCCACACCCTGCCATCGGATCGCCACATTGTGTACCGTGATTCGTCTGTCCATTCAACATTCTTCCATTGTTCAATCGTCCAAAGTTTACGCTCCTTACACTAACCAAGGAGTCGTCTCGCATTTACCGGCATGATGTGTGGCTTATGAGCAGCCGCTCGACCATGACATCCATGTTTTCTCACCTCCCGCCTAACTGTCATAGTACTAGCAGTGGATCCTGATGCAGTTCGGAATTCCAGTGTGACGGTCTGGATAGATGTCTGCCTATTACACATTACGACCTTCAACTGTCGGCGGTCTCTCTCAGTCAACAGACGAGGTCGGCCTGTACGCTTTTTTGCTGTACATGTCCCTTCAAGTTTCCACTTCACTATCACGTTTCAAACATTGGACCTAGGAAAGTTTAGGAGTTTGGAAATCTCGGGAACAGACCTATGACACAAATGGCACCCAATCACCTGACCACGTCCGACGTCCGTGAGTTCCGCTGAGCGCCCCATTCTGCTCTCTCACGATGCGTAATGACTGCTGAGGTCGCTGATATGGAGTACCTGGCGGTAGGTGGCCGCACAACTCACCTAATATGAAAACTGTATGTTTCAGGGGTTGTCCGGATACTTTTGATCACATAGTGTGCCTACCCTCCACTGAGCCATGGTGCTCAATGCGAGGGGTGATTCGACAAGAAAATCTTTGCGATAATTTCGAGAAGTCGTGTAGAGAAACTATCCGCGTGAGATCGGCGCTGCGGCGCTAACTGAGAGACAAGTGCAGACTACGGTTGCGAGAAGGAACTGAAAGGAGTACCGTGGGCGTGGACGGAGAGTGGAGACTGGCCCGGAGTCAGTAGGCTGCTGCTGCCTTGGTCGACTACGATTGTCCTTCGCTGAAATGGTCCGTGGAGCTGTGAAATGGTGACTTTTGTCTGTTAGTACCAGTGTTTACGCTGCCCGATGGGACCAATTATGGCTATTAAATACGGTGAGCCGGAGAAACCTGACAGTAACGACTGTCTGTAATGTGGTGAGTTGGATATGATGAATCGAGCTTAATGCTTGGCACTGTGTATGCTGGTCAAAGGTCTCACAAGTGTAGTGGGCACAAACATGCGTTTACATGTGACTTTGTGGTATAGCTGGGTCAGCCGCATTACATGAGCTGCATTACATGATCTAGTCTATTAGCATTCACAACTGCAAATCCTCCCTTGCCTTGTCGTGTATGCTGTAATTACATAAATTGAACCTTATTGTTGCACACTGCCACTAACTTGGTACATTCATGTTTCATTATTGTCAGGTAGCTGAGCGTAACCTTATCTCAATGCTCATATGCCATGCGCCACTTTAAGCAACATAAACGTTTGATATGGCCAACTATTGCTCCTTTGTAGCATTACGAGTTTGATCTGTTTTAGTGCACTACCACTCGGTTCCTGTAATCGGTCGTCTTCACCACCATGTTGTTGGGCAAGCAATGCAAGTCGTTTATGGTGGTCCAAGTGGTCTGGACCGATCAGTTGATCTACATCTACATCCATACTCCGCAAGCCACCTGACGGTGTGTGGCGGAGGGTACCTTGAGTACCTCTATCGGTTCTCCCTTCTATTCCAGTCTCGTATTGTTCGTGGAAAGAAGGATTGTCGGTATGGCTCTGTGTGGGCTCTAATCTCTCTGATTTTATCCTCATGGTCTCTTCGCGAGATATACGTAGGAGGGAGCAATATACTGCTTGACTCTTCGGTCAAGGTATGTTTTCGAAACTTTGACAAAAGCCCGTACCGAGCTACTGAGCGTCTCTCCTGCAGAGTCTTCCACTGGAGTTTATCTATCATCTCCGTAACGCTTTCGCGATTACTAAATGATCCTGTAACGAAGCGCGCTGCTCTCCGTTGGATCTTCTCTATATCTTCTATCAACCCTATCTGGTACGGATCCCACACTGCTGAGCAGTATTCAAGCAGTGGGCGAACAAGCGTACTGTAACATTCTTCCCTTGCTTTCGGATTGCATTTCCTTAGGATTCTTCCAATGAATCTCAGTCTGGCATCTGCTTTACCGACGATCAACATTATATGATCATTCCATTTTAAATCACTCCTAATGCGTACTCCCAGATAATTTATGGTATTAACTGCTTCCAGTTGCTGACCTGCTATTTTGTAGCTAAATGATAAAGGATCTATCTTTCTGTGTATTCGCAGCACATTACACTTGTCTACATTGAGATTCAATTGCCATTCCCTGCACCATGCGTCAATTCGCTGCAGATCCTCCTGCATTTCAGTACAATTTTCCATTGTTACAACCTCTCGATACACCACAGCATCATCTGCAAAAAGCCTCAGTGAACTTCCGATGTCATCCACCAGGTCATTTATGTATATTGTGAATAGCAACAGTCCTATGACACTCCCCTGCGGCACACCTGAAATCACTCTTACTTCGGAGGACTTCTCTCCATTGAGAATGACATGCTGCGTCCTGTTATCTAGGAACTCCTCAATCCAATCACACAATTGGTCTGATAGTCCATATGCTCTTACTTTGTTCGTTAAACGACTGTGTGGACCTGTATCGAACGCCTTGCAAACACGGCATCTACCTGTGAACCCGTGTCTATGGCCCTCTGAGTCTCGTGGACGAATAGCGCGAGCTGGGTTTCACATGACCGTCTTTTTCGAAACCCATGCTGATTCCTACAGACTAGATTTCTAGTCTCCAGAAAAGTCTCCAAAAAGATGAAGGGAGGAAACTGCGCAAAGCAATAACCCTGTTTGTAATATCGCAGTGACAAATCAGAATGGGTTGGCACCTTGGTCTTGGAATATTATGAATTAACTTATGTACATAGCGGCACTGTTAATTTTTTTATATTTAAAGGTTTGTTAAAGTGCTTCGCTTAATTTGCTTGCCACTTAGCAATTGAACTGTGTTTCAGTGTGTGCCTACCAGTATTTACTTACATTCTGTGCGGGTGCACGAAATTCATTTAATCACCTTTTAATATCTGTAAATTATGATCTGCCAGTTATTGAATGTGGGTTTTACCATTTTAGCCACTTGTGTGTCCTGAGAAATGATTGTTTCTTAAATGAAATGTCTAACAGTCATATATGTTGCGATACTTAATACTATAAATTTAAACACTCGGGTTCTTCAGTATTTGTTAACCTCAAGCTGTGGCACGAATTCAGGGAGTTGATAGTAGTCTAGATGTTGATTGCCTTAATAATGGCTAAATATGTAAAGCAAACATCTTACTTAAAATACCATTTTATTGGGATTTGTTAAAGTCATTTATGATATAGTTCTCTTAAGAAAATTTTTATCTTTTTAAATGATCATTATTTTAAATATACACTCCTGGAAATTGAAATAAGAACACCGTGAATTCATTGTCCCAGGAAGGGGAAACTTTATTGACACATTCCTGGGGTCAGATACATCACATGATCACACTGAGAGAACCACAGGCACATAGACACAGGCAACAGAGCATGCACAATGTCGGCACTAGTACAGTGTATATCCATCTTTCGCAGCAATGCAGGCTGCTATTCTCCCATGAAGACGATCGTAGAGATGCTGGATGTAGTCCTGTGGAACGGCTTGCCATGCCATTTCCACCTGGCGTCTCAGTTGGACCAGCGTTCGTGCTGGACGTGCAGACCGCGTGAGACGACGCTTCATCCAGTCCAAAACATGCTCAATGGGGGACAGATCCGGAGATCTTGCTGCCAGCACGTTGTGTGGCACGGGATACATGCGGACGTGCATTGTCCTGTTGGAACAGCAAGTTCCCTTGCCGGTCTAGGAATGGTAGAACGATGGGTTCGATGACGGTTTGGATGTACCGTGCACTATTCAGTGTCCCCTCGACGATCACCAGTGGTGTACGGCCAGTGTAGGAGATCGCTCCCCACACCATGATGCCGGGTGTTGGCCCTGTGTGCCTCGGTCGTATGCAGTCCTGATTGTGGCGCTCACCTGCACGGCGCCAAACACGCATACGACCATCATTGGCACCAAGGCAGAAGCGACTCTCATCGCTGAAGACGACACGTCTCCATTCGTCCTCCATTCACGCCTGTCGCGACACCACTGGAGGCGGGCTGCACGATGTTGGGGCGTGAGCGGAAGACGGCCTAACGGTGTGCGGGACCGTAGCCCAGCTTCATGGAGACGGTTGCGAATGGTCCTCGCCGATACCCCAGGAGCAACAGTGTCCCTAATTTGCTGGGAAGTGGCGGTGCGGTCCCCTACGGCACTGCGTAGGATCCTACGGTCTTGGCGTGCATCCGTGCGTCGCTGCGGTCCGGTCCCAGGTCGACGAGCACGTGCACCTTCCGCCGACCACTGGCGACAACATCGATGTACTGTGGAGACCTCACGCGTCACGTGTTGAGCAATTCGGCGGTACGTCCACCCGGCCTCCCGCATGCCCACTATACGCCCTCGCTCAAAGTCCGTCAACTGCACATACGGTTCACGTCCACGCTGTCGCGGCATGCTACCAGTGTTAAAGACTGCGATGGAGCTCCGTATGCCACGGCAAACTGGCTGACACTGACGGCGGCGGTGCACAAATGCTGCGCAGCTAGCGCCATTCGACGGCCAACACCGCGGTTCCTGGTGTGTCCGCTGTGCCGTGCGTGTGATCATTGCTTGTACAGCCCTCTCGCAGTGTCCGGAGCAAGTATGTTGGGTCTGACACACCGGTGTCAATTTGTTCTTTTTTCCATTTCCAGGAGTGTATCTTGGATTGCTGAAGCTGAGTGAGGCCTGGAAAAAAAATCTGAAGATTTCTCTATCATAAATACATGGTAGATGAAATTAAGCTTGCTAATTTTTAAGTAAATTTGGGTTACCCTTGAGTTCCCCTTTCACACCACAGCCCTTGTGCTGGCCTTTACCGCCCCTTTCTGAAACTCTTTTCATTCACTATATTCCTTTCCTTTTCTTAAATCACAGATAGCGTTACAAATCAATGATTGGATCCACAGAGAAGAGAGCACTTACCCGGGGAATGTTTCTGGATACGATATTCAAGTAATACGAATACTTGAAGAACATCAACATCAGATGAACGCCAGAGTGATTTTTAGCAGGACACACCTGTTTTCCCAGCCATCACTGACTATGGGGCACTGAGATGTCCACTTCCTCCTTCTTCGTTTTGCTGTTCATCTACAAAGCCTGATAAACAAGTTGTGCATACTTATACAAACCTCGAACCATCGCCTTCACTTTAGCAAGTATCTACCGAAAGCAACATCGATGTACGCTATGCACAGGTACAATGGTTCTAAGAAAACGATAGTCCTGTTTCTCCAAATTTCTCTCCAGTCTAAACGTTCAGCACCTCCGACGCCAGAGGAAATTTGACAGAGTAGGCACGTGAACATAAAAATTCTGCTTTTCGCCTGCTGAACGATCATCAATATCGAAGAAGAACGAGGTTCAAGTGCTCATAAACCATTGCACCAGCTTTTGACTACTCTAAACCGAATAAGCTATACGTTGCGATAAATTACACGGAACGTTAGTAACGCTAAGAATTTACTGGAAATAATATTCGCTCTATGAAATGAACGAGCTGGTATAGATAACATTTTACACTCGAGTTTCTCTTCCAACAAGATCTAAATGTGAACTCTACGAGTATCGCGTAAACTGTTCAGAACATTAAGCACAGCTCTTGCAGAGATAATGCGTATTATGGGTAATGGCACTTCAGAGAATGACGCATTACGTCCTCGAAATGTCGGCTAATTGTTAGTAAAGGGCACTGAAATAACTCAATGTCTGTATTATCTGTATTTCTATTGGCGTCCATGATTCAATAAAGCTCTCTAGTAGTTGCTAGTAACATATTTTTGTCACGCTAACGAAATAGTGCAAAAAGTAGAAAACGTATAATACTTAAAAGAAGTGCGATACATTCAAGTTCTTTTTAAAGCATGCACAAGTTTTGCGTTAGTATTTACGGATGTTACTTAAGAAAAACTGTTGAAGAACTTCATTCATGTTGAAGTGAAAATTTTAAAATTATGAATAGTGGAATGGAGGTTCTTTTGTTTTCTAAAACGTCTTTCGACTGGTTTCATGCTTACCGTTTCCCTGTCCTAACTTGTCAAGTCTTTACATCACTTCAAAAATATTATGCGAGGATGTGTCAAATAAAAACCTTAAATTTGTAATAACAAATCGAAATTTCGTGCCGTTATCCTGTAAGTTGGTAAGCGTGCTACAAACAGCGTGCAGAATGGCCTGGATGTGGCAGCATAGTGCAGATGCACACATACCGTCGCAGTGTCAGTATAAAGATGGCCGCCCCACTTGCGACTTGCACTAGGGAAGAACAGCGTTCTGTTATTCGGTTTTTGCATAGTGAAGGTGTGAAACCTATTGAAATTCATCGACGAATGAAGGTTCAATATGGTGATGGGTGTTTCTCACAGCAGCAAGTCTACGAATGGAGTAGGAAGTTCGCTAATGGTGTGATTTCAGTGGAAGATGCTCCTCGTCCAGGTCAGGCGCAACGAGTTGTGACTCAACAGAACATTGCAGCAGTTAGAAGCCATAGTGTAGGAAAACAGCCAAGTGGCACTGAATGACATGGCAGCATGTTTACAGATTAGTCATGGGTCAGCACATCACATTGTGCTCCAGTTTCACAAAGTGTTTGCAAGATCGGTGCCACGGCAGCTGACACCTGAAATGAGAGAACGACGTGTTGATGCTTGTGAAGAACTTCTTCGGCGCTTTGAACGAGAAGGTGATGGCTTACTTGCAAGAGTCATTACTGGGGACGAAACCTGGGTTCACTTCCACCAACCGGAAACGAAGAGAGCGAGCGAGGGATGGTGCCATTCCTCATCACCAAAACCAAAGAAGTTTCGAACAGAACAATCACTAGGGACGGTTATGCTGACTCTATTTTGGGACGAGAAAGGCGTCATTTTGGAGCCTAGAGGGATCACTGCCACCAGTGCATCATACACAGATCTCCTAAAAAATCACTGGCGGCCTGAAATCAAATCAAAGCGACGTGGATTGCCGTCAGCAGGTGTCCTTTTGCAACATGGCAATGCAAGGCTCCACGTTGCCCGTACAACAGTTGCAACAATCACAGAACTGCATTTTGAGTTTCTTCCTCATCCACCATACTCACCAGACCTTGCCCCAAGTGATTTCCATATGTTTGGACCACTCAAAGACGCAATGGGAGGAAAGAAGTTCCGTTCTGATGAAGAGGTGCGCCACGCAGTGCATGAGTGGTTGCGCGGAGTACCAAAGATTTTTTTTCTAAAGGAATTAATGCACTTTGTAAGCGCTAGAGGACTTGCATTGAGCGTGGGGGAGATTATGTTGATAAGTGATAGAGCTTTGTACCACTTCTGCATAATAAATAATATTTAAAAAAATATTCAAGGTTATTTGACTCACTCTCGTATTTAACTTTACCTATGTTTAATCTGTCATATTCTACTCTGTGTTTGTCTCATTAATTTTCACTTCTACAGCGCCTTACAGGGCCGAGTAAGTATTCCTGGATGCCGTACCAAATGCCCATTAAGTGTCTCTTTTTCTGGTGATGCCATCTCATTGACTCTGTTCATTATCTATTATTACTATTAGTTGTTCTTCACTTTGTGCTTTATCTGTCAACTTAATTTCTAACTTGCTTTGATAGCACCGCTTTCCAATTACTTTCTTCTCCTCTGCATTTTGGATGATGTCACTTCCTTAGAATGCTGTATCCGAGACACACACGTCCAATATCGTATTCCCCACCCCCATCTTAGTACAGTGATAAAACAAGTGAAGCACCCAGAAGGAGAGGAGCAAACGACATTAAGCTTGACGCACTGAGAGTGTACGTCGTTCTATTTCAGTAATTATAAAATCGAGTCAAATTTACAAAGAACGTGGCACCATGAGACCACTTGTCACTATGACGCTGCACCCGCTGTGGCCTGGATGCATGCACTAATTCGGTTGCAAAAGTTGTCATAAGACCGTTGTGTCCTCACCCATGGCAAGCTGATCCACAACTGTAATAACTGGTCATCGACACCCTAGACTTTGGCACTTGGGAGTCGACGGCCGAGCTCGTCCAAGACATGTTCTTTCGGGGACAGATCAGGGGATCGTGCTGGCCGTGGATGTATCTCAGCATCTCACATACTGTTCTTAGAGCCTTCTGCAGACGAGCATTGTCATGTTGAAAAACGGCACTACGATACCGTCTCGTGATACGTCACACGAGAAGACAGGATGCACGTGACATACCGTTGTGTTTTCAGAGTTCTTTCAATCACTACAGCTGTGACATGAAGTCATATACTATGACTTCGTCCCCAATGATACATGCATACTTGTCTTGATTTATTGTGTCTTCCAAAATCACGAGATCACCCAGGGAATGCTACGAAAACATCCCCTAGACCGTAACGCTGCTTCCTCCTGCCTGGACCATTCCGACGATTCTTGCAGGATGTTTGCTTGCAGACGTTTCACGCCCAACGGTCATCCGTATGATGAAGCATAAAACGTGATTATTCTGAAGAGGCCACCGGTCGCCACTCGGTTGATGTCCAGTTGTGTTCGCCGCCGATGAAGGGCAGTCAGCATAGGTGCATGAATCAGGTGGCTGCTGCGCAGCAACGTTGACTGAACGGTCGTTGAGGAGACATTGATGGTAGTCCGTTGGTCCTTCTGGGCTTTCTGTTGCTCAGCAGTTACACAGCCTTTTCACCTGTACACATCACCGCAGCCGTCATTCATCCTTATCTATGGCCCGCTGGGCACCATACTTGCCTTGGCGCTGACTTCGAATAGCGCCTTTTTGCCATGCACAGCGTAATTTAACAACTGCGGCCCTGGAACACTTTAAAAAAAACTGTTTCGGAGATGCTTTCACTTTTGCCCTGAAATCAATGATCATGTACTTCGGGACGTCAGATAAATTGCAGCCGGCCGCGGCGGCCGAGCGGTTCTAGGCTCTTCAGTACGGAACCACGCGGCACCTATGGTCGCAGGTTCGAATCCTGCCTAGGGCATGGATGTGTGTGATGTCCTTAGGTTAGTTAGGTTTAAGTAGTTCTAAGTCTAGGGGGACTGATGACCTCAGATGTTAAGTCCCATAGTGCTTAGAGCCATTTGAACCATTTTGAACAGATAAGTTGCACCGTTTCCACATTACGTCAACAACTGCAATATTTTGCAAAAACAGACATAATATCTGATGGGATACCGCAATCACTGGTTATACAGGCTACTAACATTGCCGCTAAGCCAACAGGAAGTACAAAAATAACTAAGTATTTTAAAACAAGTGGCCGTACCGAACGGATATACGTGCAAGGAGGTGATGAATATTTATAATAAGATAAAGAAGAGGGAAATGAAGCAAACAGAAGGAAGTCAAGTCGCAGTTAAGAGGAACAACAAGAAAAAATACGTGGCTCTCACTTATAGTGGAAGAATTATAGATAAGGTTGAAAGATGCTTTCGTAAATCCAGCGTTAAAATAGGGTTCCGAACAAATAACACGCTAAAATTGAAGCTCCGGCACAAAATATGTAACAGTAGGAATAAATTCCAGGATTCAGTTGTATATAAGATCAAATGTGATGACTGCTGTAAATAATATATAGGGCAGACTTGTAGCAACTTTGAAACCAGATTCAGGGAGCACACCTATTCCCAAAACAAAACAGCGTTTGGGGCGCATATGGCTGCCTTAAAGCACTCAATCACGAACATTGAACAAAACTTAGACATCCCACATATGGTAGAGCTCATAAGGGACGGTTTCTTAACGTTGTGGAAGAAGTTGAAATATACACCCACAAAAACAAGATCCGAATTTAATCCTTAACGAGCAAAGCTAGTTCAATCATAACGCCTACTTTAGTATTTATGACGACTTACTGAGATGATCATTGTTGCATATAGAAGTCCAAGCCGAATGATGAGAGATGGTGCATGATGAAAAAGTTGGAAGATGCGTGCAGCGCCTAACGTCGTTGACGGGGCCCTCCTGCACGGCCCTCTTACCCACGGCGATGGACGTCAGACGACTAAAAGGCTCGCGGCACAACACCGAAATAGCGGCAACCTCGGAAGCAGACCATGGAGGAAAAAACGTCTACACCACCGCCATGGATGTAGAAATCGCACTTTGTTTTAGATCGTGCAAAAATGATAATTTTATTGTGTATTTTAATTTTGACAAGTAAAGATTTTAACCTTGACATCTACAGATTTTAATTAAGTATTTGTAGAGATAAAAGTAAAATACAAAAATCTACTTAATACAGTGTGTGCATATGTAATGTAACAAATGTACCAGACGCCACCTGTTGGTAATAGTTTTATAATTAATATAAATGACGTGCATTCTGCCAACCATTTTTATGTGACGCAACATGTGAAGGTTGCTGTGTGTGAACGGGTTACTCCTGTAACCGAAGTTGCAGACATGTTCTCGTACATTTGATGTTGATCGGACAGGATGAAAAAGGTTTGCATTTGTGAAATAGTAAATTAGTATCATTATCGTTTCAGATCTGAAGATGGTTCTAGAGGAACCGAAACCGGTCATTTGAATAAACATTTTTGCAATCAAGACGGATTATAAGTAACATAAAACTTCAATATTTACCATCTGTGAGTGGTTACTGCATGGTGGCGACGAACGTAGGGCGCAGTGACATTAATGTGACTGAATCGTGTACAATACGCATTGCCCATATTACAAGTACTTATATGATTACAAAAAACAGTTAAATTATATTCCTTCTGTTACTTTAAAACTGTAGCAAGTCGTTAACTATCTTCTCGTATATATGACTGAGAGAAATCGTATACCTATATATAATGAAGTTACAGGCGACAATGCCCTGAAATGAGTTTCCAGAATTCTATATTCCCACTGACAATACTGCTATTAGATAACACTCAAACAATCAAAATTCTTTTCAACTTCGGAAACGAACAACTAATTGACCTCAGTTTTTTCCGATTTCCGCTACAAAAGAGCTTACTTTGGAAGTTTTTCCACGTAGATAGTCTTCAATGCCTGGCAACTATAGTGTCTGGAGAACAGACAGACTTTTCAACTGTTTCGCTACTTCTTTCCTCCGAAGGTCACGTCAAAAATTTGTCGTCTACAGTGCGCCACAAGATAGCGAAAGCTCGAGAACAGAAAAAAAGATGCGAACCTTTAACAGGCTTTCATATTGAAGTGTGTAACTTAAGAGAAGAAATAACGTTAGAAAAAGCTGCGACTGAAGTTATAACAAGCAATTATTTGCGTGCTTTTACTTAATTGCAGAAGGCGGCAGTGATTCTCAACAAGTACTGCCTGCTCACCACACAGATTTCTCATGCTGCTTTCTCCCCTTCCTCACCCACTCTCCCATTCCCCTTCTTCCGGGGAAAATAAAAGTCTGGTGGTGTTTGCTGTAGTTGGTGCCAGAAGGCTTGCGTTGTGCACAACTCGCTCGTTCTCCAGGCAAAGGTCTCTGCTTAGTAGGAATTATACGCGATTCTGTGAAGAGCTGCAACCGTGAGGCAGCGCACAGTAGCAATTACACAGAAGGGCTCTTCCCCTGCTGCATCCTTATGTGCTCCCAATAATCTAAGAGTGGTACTTTGCACTTCGTTCCTGGGATAGAAGTGTGCTCTCACTCCGCGAAATGCGTCTTTCTCCCTTAATCATACCGGGTCTCAGTGGGATACTCTAGGACTGTAAAACAAAAGAAGAAACTATAACTTAGAGTTCAACGGACTCTTGTCAAAATTGGGCCACTTCAGATAGCAACGTTTTAATAAAATATGAGTATATTCTAAGCAAAATAAAAAAACTGCAGAGTCTGTGTACTACTCTAATCATTCAGACCAGATCCTTGCTGTTGTTTACCTTTTGTTATTAATATGGGTTTCATAATACAACATTTACATTTTTTGTTGGATGATAATACATGGAGTATCTCTCAACGTTGTCAAAGCGTTTCAAAATGATTGTGCCGAATGTGAACGTCTGGCTTCTTTGTCGAAAATATATTACACAGTATAGTAATCTAATAGTTTTTTTATTCCGATTTTAGAAGTACATTCGACGCAGAGCACCTAACATATTAGGTGTTCTGATCACCTACCCACACATTTTGTTTCCTGTAAACTGTGAGCTACTTTTAACCATTACTACAATCATTTGTCATCTGTGTAGCTTTGCTCCTTGCATGATAACACTTCTCCCACTCACCAATAGACATTTTTTGTACTCATATACGTCTCTAAAAGTGAGCAAATTAGATAGAATCGTGCGATTCTCTACAGGCTATTCAACATTGGTATATACACACTCGAAGGATCCGGCGATGTAACCTACGAGGAAGGGAAGCATCCCATAACATCATGCGAATGTAAGAGGAACAATGTCGTGCAATGACTAATATCTTATTAAGTGAGAATTGCAAGAGATGGCCCAATTAAGCTGAAGGTATGGGCGCTGCACCTCATACAGACGTGTTATTAAAGAAATTCATAAAACTACAAATTATTTACCCACTGTATCAAACACAGAAACATTTAATAAATGGACAAGAGATTTCAAATACGAACTATTGCCCTGGTGCAGGAGCATGGAAACATGGAAACACAATATGCAACTAAATCATGAAGAGTGCCAATGACTGTCAAGAGGGTTAGTGTTTTGAAGAAAATCCACAGAAAAGTAACAATGAGCACCAGTTCTTTCATTGCAACCATCTGGCTGTGAATATAAGATCTGCAAATTAACTAACCCTGATGCAAATTAACTAACTTTACGTCGCTCTCGCCTCGGCAGCTGTATCAACGGAGTATGCTTACTGCAGGTGTGGAAGAGAAGTGCAGTAGCGGCTGAATATTCTGGCTTCACCTCGGCCTCTGTACTTCGCTCTAAGTGGGAGACATCTATCTCTGCAGTTCTCTGCATTGCCAAGCAGCAAGTGTTATCCCTGCTCTCTCTGCAGCAAGTGTCTCCTCGCTGCCCTACAGAGAAGTATCTTTCTCTCTTGTCTTTTGTCTCTTGAAGGAACTTGGTCTCTCAATTGGTGCTACTGCCAACATCGAATCTCGTCAACCATTTGCAGTAGACCTGGAGAGCCCCGACGAATAATAATTTTATACAAAGTTTTAACAATTTTCTACTCTTGCAGATTTTGTCATGGTCAACCAATATGATAGATTTCCAACCACAGCCAAACAAAAGCCCGCATGTATGTACGCGTGAGAACTCACCCATCCTCCTGAAATAATTACTGTAAGCTGTTCATAGAACTGCTTACTAGGATTTTAACAAACATTCCTCCTTGGCGCAGCAGTGTTCAACAAGTGGCCCGACACTCTCAGGCTCTGTGTTTTCATCTCGATTTTAGATCTTATCCGTCTGAAAGGATTCCATTTAACTACTCGCACAGTTCAGTTTCTACGGAACACAGCCCGCCCCTGTGAAGCTCCTGTTGTGCAGACATGGCACACTGCCATCCCCATTCCCTAACTGCCCAGAGACGCCATCCCTGAATCGCTCTTCAACAGTGGGAAGCAAAAAGGTGCTTAAAACATCAATGTAGGCCTGTGCTGTGATAGTGCCACGCAAAACAACAACGGGTGCAAGCCCCCTCCATGAGAAACACCACTGCCTAGGGATGTTTAGGAGTGTGGAAATTTCGTTTACAGACTTATGACACAAGTGACACCCAGTCACCTGACCACGTTAGACGTCCGTGAGCTCCGTGTAGTGCCCCATTCCGCTCTCTAACGATGTCTAATGACTAGTGAGGTAGCTGATATGGAGTACCTAGCAGTACGTGGCCGCACAGTTCACCTAATATGAAAAACATATGTTTTTGGGGGTGTACGGATACTTTTGATCACATAGTGTATGTGTAGCCTTTTGGCAAGCGATAGTATGCAAGGATGAGAGTATATTGTCATGTAATTAAAAGGCGAAATTTCCATATCTAACCAATACCCAAGCAAGTACAGATTTTTTCTAATGAAATGATGTCATTTTTAAGGGCCAGAGATAGCTGATGAAAAGTGGATTGTTACAGATTCCTAGAAACCAGTAGTTAGACTTGCTTCACACATCCATGATAGTCAACTACTTAGGTGATGTGAGATTGCCTCCAGCCACGCCAGATGTGAATGCTTTCTGATATTATTTTCTGAACAACGAAAATGATTTATATAACATACAGAACTTTCCAAATGCACATTTCTCTAAAATTCCCAGAAAATTCTGGTACAATGTTTTATAGCTATGCAAATTTTCGTTGAATCGTACTACAAACAGTTGAAGGTCCCCAGGGAAAGTTCATTGTAATCGATGTCGGAGAATATGGGAAGAAAAGCGAAGGTCGTATATTTTATTCTTCTCGTGTATTTCACTTGATACAAGAAGAGAAGTTTAATATAACGCTAGACTCTCGGCTACTGAAGAAATCACGTGTGTTGCTTTTTGTATTCTTTGGAGACACATATCCATATTTGAAGCATTTTGTCAAATCTTAGAGTCGATGAGGTTGGATCCATGGGATGAATATTTTCAGCAAACACTTTTCCAGTCCACAACGATTAATTGAATGTGCTTTCGGAATACTAGCATAATGTGTAAGATAACAGAAACTTCGCCAGAATTTACTGACGATAAGGTGAATCGTATATGCACTCCACGGCCACCTGAGTATTAATGATCTAAATACCACAGATATCGAGCATTCTATCCAAAGTACTTGTCAGGCAGGACGAAATGTCAGTAGACCTTGCCGGCCGCGGTGGTCTAGCGGTTCTAGGCGCTCAGTCCAGAAGCACGCGACTGCTACGGTCGCAGGTTCGAATCCTGCCTCGGGCATGGATGTGTGTGATGTCCTTAGGTTAGTTAGATTTAATTAGTTCTAATTTCTAGGGGACTGATGACCACAGATGTTAAGTCCCATAGTGCTCAGAGCCATTTGAACCATTTTGAATCAGTAGACCTTCAAATGTAGCTGTCAAAATGATAAAACTGTTTCTCACATAATAAAACGTGATATTCATGTGTTTGTCAGCAATGCTGCGTCAACTTTATTATCGCTCTCGTTTTATGACAATGGTTCAAATAAAATATTAAAACAATGTATTACATACCTTCATTTTTTTAAATTCTGCTGGAACTATATCAGGCAACTTCTCCAAACTGAATCAATTGTGGTAATTGTTGCTCCACTGGTCCCATAAAGGACGCCGAGTATAAATGGCATCTATCAAGGCTAATGTCATTAACTTAACAGTACAACAAATTAGCACAAATGCCAGCAACAGTACTCACTCCGCCGTCCGGAGCAACAACTGAATGCTACCGGCGTTACCCGAACGCAGCCGGAGTCCCTCGAAAGCTCTCAGAACTAAACATCTTTGATTCGCACAGCGCCGCTCTGTGTCGCTCTGCTTACAGCGCCACTATAATGACGCGCACTTACAAAGGAAACTCCCCATCGCACACCCCTCAGATTTATTGGTGATATGGCGCAGTGGACAGCCCTTCAAAAACACAGATCAAGCGGGTCCAAGAACAAGAAGTGTAATAAAGAGCAGACTGAAACAGCAACAGCGTTGTGGGCGAGTGGTCACGGTGTTGCACTGTTAAAATGTTTGTTCTCTTTCTGTAATCTTGACAGTTGTCATACTATACGTTGGTTACAGAATATGAGTCATCCACTCCAAACCCACCTTAACCAGTTCACCACTTGGTGTAACCAGTGGTTCCTCCGTCTCAACCCCTCCAAAACCCAGGCAATCATCATGGGCCGCACCACTCGCTCCTTTCGTCTCCATGATTTCTACTTCCTTTATGGTCGTCCCATCCAGCTCACTCCCACCCTGAGATACCTTGGCCTCACCCTCGACCTACACCTCACCTGGACCCCTCATCTGCAGACCATCCAGCAGAAAACCCATTCCCGCCTCCGCCTTCTGAAACTCCTGTCTGGCCGGACATGAGGATTGCATCCTTCTGCCATCCTCCACACCTACAAATCCATCTGTTATATCCTCTGTTATGCCAGCCTTGCCTGGATCTCCGCCCCCACCCGCTTTTACAAGGCCCTCCAAATCCTTGAACGCCATGCGCTCCGCCTTGCCTCCTGTATCCGCCTTCCTTCCCCCACACGGCTCCTGTATGAACTGATCCCCTTCCCCCACCTCCTCCTTGTTCCTCCAACATCTCCACATCCTTTATATTGTCCACAGGCTTGATCCTCCCACCCTCTGGTTTCCTCCTTCCTCTCCACCCTCCACCCGTTGCCGTGCCTCTATCACTGTATCCCTCCTTCTCTCCATCTCCATACCCTCCATCTCCTTCATCAGGGCAATTTCCAGTGCCTCCCCCTCCCGGATGATGAACCTCGACGTGACATCTACTCTTCCTTCCAGCTATAACCTGGCCTTGTTTCCCCCCTCCCCAGGGCCCCCTTTTTCCTCTCCCCTCCTTCTCCCAGAGTGGACTTCCCTCCTCCCCCCCTCCAATACCCTGCACCCCATACTTGCCTCTTTCCTTCCCACATCCCTCCCCACCCGGCCCTCTTCAGTTCGCCACCGACCCATCTCCCCTCTCTCTTCCCCTCCCTCTCTCCCTTTTTCCGGCCTCCCTCATGTCCTTGTGCCTGGCAGATCCTCCGTTTTGATCATCGTTAGTGTGCCACGTCAGTGTTGTGTTTAGTGCAGTTTCTCCTGTGCGTCAAGAGGTGTGATTTTAATTGTGTACTGCCTTGAAGTTCGCTGTCAGTGTTTGTTATGTGCTACGCCATCCATCGATACTTTTTATGCTCAGGTCATACTGTGCCTTGTGTTCTTTCAATTGTCGCAGTGTGTGGCCTTTTGTGTGCGCAACTTTTTTACAGTTTTTTATCTCCATTTTACAGTCGCCCCTTTTTTTGTCTATTGCCTTCCATGCTGTTCCCCCCCCCCCCTTTTTATATCTATGTTCACCATATTCTCTCCTTTGTATATTTTTTCACTGTCTTCCATTGTTTGTTCTATGTCTTCCGGCTGAAGAGCAGCGCATATGCTGCTGCCAGTCCACCCCGATGTGGAATTGAAATACAATAAAGAAAAAAACATGACTCATGTGGTAAGAATACGTTACCGTCGCTAGTAAATGTGATGAATAGTGAGAGCAGGCGAGATATCACACAGACGTCCCACAGAAATGAAAACAACAAATAAACGGGTGTGAATTATGTTACAACAAAGGAATTCACGATCAAGACTTTCAAAACGGAACGCAACTTGAATACGTTAAAATCATACGTTTCGACAGAGCATAGAGAAACTGTGTGACTCTGAAACTGTTGCGTTTATTTGTTGTTCTGCGACAAACTACTATGTTTTCATCATTACTTTGGGCGTGGTCACATTCATACGAACAACTACTTCGAGCAAGGAGGCATATCTCACTCACTTACCATAAGTACACATTCGGTGCGTCGATAAGAGATTTGTATCATAATGACACAAGTACTCTCATTAACGCCGTGTGTGGCTCACATGCCGGCCGGAGTGGCCGAGCGGTTCTAGGTGCTACAGTCTGGAACCGCGCGACTACTACGGTCGCAGATTCGAATCCTGCCTCGGGCATGGATGTGTGTGATGTCCTTAGGTTAGTTAGGTTTAAGTAGTTTTAAGTTCTAAGGGACTGATGACCTCAGAAGTTAAGTCCCATAGTGCTCAGAGCCATTTGTACCATTTTTGTGACTCACCAGACCTTTTTTCCCGGTGGAGGATTCGGTTGACTTGTTGCCTTGTCATTAAACGTTTTCGGCTGCTAATAGAGCAATTGTGCAGGATTAACTCTCATGATAGGTCCCTTCCTTACACTCCGCTGCTACAAATGGACGTTACACCACGCCACAGACACAAATATGAATAAAGCGAACAGCGGGAAAAAAATAAAAAGAAATTCTACGAGGGAGGTTTGAATACGGCTCGTGTGCCTGAGGATGCAACACTGTGAACACCTAACCACGACGTCACGGTACTGAAACGTTATTCAATATTGCACCTGTTAACCTTGGACCGTTCACTGTTTCTATTTTGCTTCTTTTTTTTTTCAGAGTCCGGTACACGTTCTGCCGGTTTTCATGCTTGATCTGTGTTCAGTTTTTGACGTGTTGTACACTGGGCTCTGCTCGCCGCAGTGCGCTGCTGTGATCGTGCCATGCCACTGCACTACAACCGCAGCCTAAGAAGATCCCTGGCAGCTCCTGACCTCGACGGCTCCAAGCACATGTCTCGACGAATCCCGAAAAACGGTTTTGTTGCTGTCACTACGGCAACATTTCAGTGTTGTAGCTACATAGGCTATTTTATAATGTGTGTAATTCAAGACACTTATTGATTTGAACAATATTACGCGAATTAGGGAGAAATATTTATTTTTTCAAAAAGCAATTTACTCTTTGATTTTTGAATTTTGTCGTATTTGTGAAAGTGCTTTTATTAGTTCATATGTGTTATTCGATACGATTCAGAGTAATGAATACAACGATTATAGAATCTTCAATTTGTTGAATTCGTTCTTCCACACTCTTTGTTTCATAACACACACGTTGTATAATATATACCTGCTATGCACGCTATCCAGTGTCTGAGAGCAAGAGAATTTACGGACTTACAATGAGCATTCCACCTAATTTGAAACCGCATAAAATGATGAAAGAAGAAGAGTTTATAGCTTATGATATTTTCGCCCTTCATGCAGTAAAGCTGCCCCATCAGGCATGAATTTTCAATTTGCTACTTCTTTACTACTATCTGTATTCTTGAAACTTTTTGCAGACGTTCTTCACTTATAACAGCAAATGTCTGTGCAAAATTATGTCATTGTATGGTACATAGTTCAGGAGATATGACATCTTAAACTCTGAGATGCGTGAAAAATCGGCGCATCGTGCACGACGTTTAAATTTGATAAGACCTCTGTTCGCAACACGTTTAGCACACAGTATCTGCATACGCCACGGAATATATCTACAAATGTATTTCATTGTACACCACAGGGAGAGGGAGATGGACAGAGATTTTGAAGAGTAGTAAATTGACAGAGAAATGTGGAAGAGGGGATGGACAGAGAGCAGTGGGAGTAGCAAATGCACAGAGGGACAGGAGGAGATGGACAGAGAATAGGGATAGAGGAAATAGTATAATAAAAAATATACCGGGTGATCAAGAAGTCAGTATAAATTTGAAAAATTAATGCTTGGAATGACATGCGGTTTTATTACAACCCAAAAAAGAAAAAGAAACAAAGTATTGCTAGACGCGTGAAAGATGTCTTGCGCGCGTCGTTTGGTGATGATCGTGTGCTCAGCCGCCACTTTCATCATGATTGGCTTCCCAGGACCCCAGACCTCAGTCCGTGCGATTATTGGCTTTGGGGTTACCTGAAGTCGCAAGTGTATCGTGATCGACCGACATCTCTAGGGATGCTGATAGACAACATCCGACGCCAATGCCTCACCATAACTCCGGACATGCTTTACATTGTTGTTCACAACATTATTCCTCGACTACAGCTATTGTTGAGGAATAATGGTGGACATATTGAGCATTTCCTGTAAAGACCATAATCTTTTCTTTGTCTTACTTTGTTATGCTAATTATTGCTATTCAGATCAGGTGAAGCACCACCTGTAGGACATTTTTTTGATCGTTTGTATTTTTTTGGTTCTAATAAAACCCCATGTCATTCCAAGCATATGTGTCAATTTGTACCTCTCTATCTACATTATTGCGTGATTTATTCAGTTTTCAAATTTATACTGATTTTTTTATCACCCGGTATAATAAATGTTTAGATATATGGAAATAATGAGATTAATTTTTCGGCGAGTCGGACAAGCACAATAAGCTAAACTATGTCTGTAAATGTGGAAACAATCTTTTCATATTAGTTCCAGATCACCGAAATAGTCTTTCTCTTGTTGTAGATTTATTCTTACCAATTTATAATACTATGTCCGATTGCTGTATTCACCAACAAAATCTTTACCGTGTCCATCATTACTTTCGTAATCTGATCTTCGTAATAACTCCGAAGTACACAGGTAGGCTTCTTGGATTTTTATATGTTACAGTACTACTTGAAATAATAACTCAATTTTTCACTGATGAATAACGGCTGTATTATTTCTTCTACACACATAAAAATACAGACTTTTTACTTTTTCTCATACCCAAAATGGCTACGGCCTATTTCGCTCTAAAATATCGTGCGTCTACCTTCGTTCATTAACAGAGAGCAAGTCCTTCCTCGTACCGAGGTACATGAAAAACATCTTATATTTTTTAACATTTAAAAATCAAAAATACATGACGATAGGCGCAGGGTCTACACTGGGGTACCGCTTCACCTTTTCTCTTTGCCTATAAAGAAAACGAAGACATAAAAGCAAGAAATGCAAAAGGTACATCACAGGGAGGTAGACAGAGAAAAAGCGGAGAAGTAGGTATACAGAGAAGGGGGCAGAGGAGATGGACAGAGAGAGGCGGAAGGAAGAAATTGAGTAACAGAATTGAAATAAATACATGCCCAGGCAAATGCGGGCACTCAGCTCTAAAATGTTTCTGACTAACTGAACCTCAATTACCAAATTTGGTACATTTTTATGATTTACTGACATAAAATGGTGCTGAATTTTCTATGTTGTTTTCTATTCACAAAGAGTAGATACGATACCACGCTTTTGTTATGTTGCACAGATTGTTCTCTGTGGAAAATGAAAGACCTATTCCTGAAAGGCTTTTATGATGACGTCTGCGTCAGGAAGAGTATCCAGCCCCAAAGTTCAATACGATAAATGTGGCTAAACTCGAGTACAACAAAGCCAGTACTAGATGTGGTACTGCCTAATGAAAAGAAGATTCTTAAATACTTCTGGGACGATGTTTTGATGTTAACACGTGCTCTCGAAGTTCCAAATTTAACTATTTGGTGGTACTAAAAATTACGAAAGAAATAAAATATAGTACTAAAAATGCCTTATAAAATTAAGTCAGACTTGTTGTTATTCACTTTTACGTGAATCGGCGCTGAATGACCTAAAAATTTATGTGGATCGTATACCAACGTTTCTGGTGATGTGTTGTTGCACAAACTCTCTCCAAGCTAGCGACACATCACGCGTAGAGCGGGCTAGTGTATGCAGTCCACTAAAGCCCCACTCGTAACACGGTGGAGGCTAGTTTACGTGCTTAGTTGAGCCGTAGGAACTGGTCCATGACTGGCTGCCATAAAACTGGCTGTGCGACCTGGCATGGAGACAGCGTTAGCTCCAAGCTAACCTACACTTCTAAAGCGGACATTCAGGCACCGAGCGCAGTATAGACTACCTTGTGATGAATTTACAGATAACACTTGGTTATAACCATGCAGGATTTTCTTGTTCCTCGCTGATGCTGTTTTTCATAGCCGCGGTTCGTTGGGCACATCGGAACTCGAGGTATTATTTTATCACCACAGCCCGCAAAAGTACGCAGTAACAGCGGTTTCGTTCCATTTGCAGCATATCCGCAATTACAGGTCGCAGTAAAGTCTCTTGAAATGTCACCCGATTTCGAGGCCTCCTTCACAAGAAACTTGCACGGACACAGAAGCGGTATATTTTGTGAAATTTTTTCCTCTTCACCACGTCACCAATACACTTCATGATGCAAATACTAAAGTATATCGCTAGCAGTCCTACCCACCTTTATATTCTGAGTCCTCAGTGTCAGTCCACTTCGAACAGCCTTTTCAGCTTTGCGTATAATCGGATAGAACACGTTACACAAACACAGACACACACACACACACACTCACACACACACAAATATACATATGTGGCAAATAGGCACAACACGGAGACTGTCAGAAAATGAGCTTTCGACCAACAAGGCCTTCGTCGAAAGTAGGTAAATATTGGGTCTGGCTTCAGCAAAAAAAATGGTTCAAATGGCTCTGAGCACTATGGGACTTAACATCTTAGGACATCAGTCCCCTAGAACTTAGAACTACTTAAACCTAACTAACCTAAGGACATCACACACATCCATGCCCGAGGCAGGATTCGAACCTGCGACCGTAGCAGTTCCCGCGGTTCCGGACTGCAGCGCCTAGAACCGCACGGCCACCGTGGCCGGCCTGGCTTCAGCAGCAAGGGACTGTGGTCATGTGTGTGAGAGTTGCTTTTGCGTGAGTTTGTGTGTTTATGTTGTCTATTTTCTGACAGAGTTCTTGTTGTGACTATCTGCGGCTGAGCATCTTCTCTTTACGGTGAGTAGCAATTAGCCTTTTCACAATATATAAAAGTTTTCTACAATGTTCAAAGAATAACTCAGGAAATCATTTAAGAGAAAGTGTAGTCATTTGATCAAAAAAAATTAATGTTGTAGAAATACAAATATTAGATAATGAGCCACGCTAGAAGAAAATAATGACAAATAACGCATTTAAAGAGGGATATCCATTGGCTCTTTTATCATTTGTATCTATATGGACGAAACTAATTCTGAGTAAAAATTACTTAAAGCTGGTTAACAGAAATATTTCAAAGAAATGAGAAATGTTGCATCTGTTCACATACTGTGTGAATATTTATCTTATTGGTATCTCTAAGCGGATATTCCATAAAATACTACAAAGTATTTTGCCCTTTCAAGTGTGGTGCAGACCATCACAGGTTGTTCTGAGGTGTCCAATACTGCTAAAAATAATTCAGAAGCGAGACTTAACACCACCGTAGTTAGAAGATAGCTAATTTCTTTTCCTGTCACAAGGAGTTGCTGCAGAAAGTTATGAAATACAGCCTTGGCTAGAGTGCAGCCACGTACACAAGCAGTTGTGGACCACTGATCCTAACCTCTCGCCTTTTAAGAAATTGTGGAAAACATGATCGTTACGGAACACGAGTTTAATCAGCAGTGGAGTCCACTGTTGTGACTGGTTCCCGTTCGTTGTGGTAGCTGTGCTCGCTCTATCTGTAGGCCTGGTACCGCAATAACGGAGACGTGACAAGGTCGATGTTTTTCACCTACCCTCACCCTTAGTCTACCCCACTGTCTGTCAGGGTGTGGGCTTACTTGCACTATTTGGCCCACTGTCACATTCACCTTCTTTTCTATTTTGTATTTTCTTTTAACATTTTATACTGTTTCCTAACTTTGCTAGTTCTGGAGGTGATCTCTTTGCAGATCAAGTGATATGTCATTTTCCACAGTGATCGTAGCGTAATTGACAGAAATAGTTGACACTATTTAGGGACACATGGTGGCTTCATCCATCCCAGGAGATGCTTGTAGAGAAACTGTGCAAATATCTATCTCAGCAATATGTGAGGCAGGCAAGAGAGAAGTGGTTTGAAGAAAAGCAAGAATTTGAATAAACCAAAATTGAACACTATTTATGAGCACAGAGTTATTTGTGAGATAGTTGCTTACAGAAATAACGAACAGGTATCTCAATCCCATTATACGACTTCTACGAAATGTTATAACTAAACTGACTTACATTCTTTTCTACACTGAACATTGTAATCCTTTCAAGTTTAACATCCTGACTTGAGCTATAAGTGAAAATACATTAAGTAATTAAATGTAATACAGTGGTCCACAATCGTCAAAATCTCGTTTACTACTGTCGAGACGGCGTCTGGTCTGGTATTCAAAGTCGCATACAAGCTTTGAAGAAAGTTTGTCAGCCTGGAGGAAAAAAAGGAATAAATTCATCATATCCTGTTTCTTCTGTTCGTTAATGGTGTTCTCGTTCCAGACAGTTTCTTTTGCTCATCAATTGCAAGAAAACTCAGTGGACGAACCTGGCCTTTTCTTAGATTTATCGAATTTCAGAGTATAATCTTTCCTTAAATTAATGGTAGAGGGGGACCCCATCTCAGATCGCTACTACTCTGTTTCAAACAAGTTTGAATTTTTTTCGTCGAAATTTTTCTTATGGATCCATTAAGTCATTGAGTAGATAAATATCTTTATGTTGCATCACAGTCACCTGAAATTGCTTTCTATTACCACTTTTTTGCCGGCCAGTGTGGCCGGGCGGTTCTAGGCGCTACAATCCGGAACCGCGCGACCGCTACAGTCGCAGGTTCGAATCCTGCCTCGGGCATGGATGTGTGTGAAGTCCTTAGGTTAGTTAGGTTTAAGTAGTTCTAAGTTCTAGGGGACTGATGACCTCAGAAGTTAAGTCCCATAGTGCTCAGAGCCATTTGAACCAACCACTTTTTTACAGATTTATAAAATAAGTATACCTCTAGATTTGTTTCTAAATTTTAAAATTTGTCAAACTTTAACAATTATATATATTGATCTTGCATTTTATCTTCATTCAATGTAGGTAGTGGGTAGTGGCTCACGTTATACCTCTGCAGAATGTTCAGTAATAATATAATCACTCTTAAATCCGTTTTTCACAATAACGTGGACTTGTTTTACTGCTGCACTGAAAGAAGGATGGAACTTATAACAGCTCAAGGGAAAGTGCTGCAGCCTGTAAAGAGAAGAGAGAACTACGGGTGTGCTTTGTTCCTAAAAAGAGCACTTGATGTTGAAAATAGAAATGCAGTGTCTCATATTTCTGGACTTACCACCAATTCTGCTCCGCACGTCTCACGTATCCCTCCGCCTGGGAGATTCAGAAAAAGTCTCCATGACGCAAAACTCGCCAAATCGAACCCTTTGTTGCTTCGGCCCGTCCTGTTCTATTGGATAGTGAGAAATGGTAAATAAATATATGCCACAAAGTCCTCACTTGGCCCACTTAAATGATTCTCTTCACGTGAATATGAATTCAGAACTGTAACGGGTCTTATATTTCAATTAACCTGCTTGGAAACAACATTTTAAATGTTAAATTAAAAAATAATACTAATAACTGTTGGACTACATATGAATTGTTGGGTATGACGGTTTGGCACAACTTACCGATTGAGTAGACGCAGTGGTTAGCACTCCGTACTGAAGTGGACGACTGTTTAATGCGCATCCGACCACCAAAATTTAGGCCAGTTTCCTTTCCAGACTTTAAAGCATTCTGAGGCTACGCTCCGTCTCTACACTCAGAGATATGCGCATAGACAGGTGCCGTTAGTACGGCGCACACATTGTATAAAAGGGCAGTGCACCGCTGGAGCTGTCATTTGTATTCAGGTGATTCAGGTGAAAATGTTTCCGTCATGATTCTGGCCGCACGACGGGTATTAACAGACTTTGAACGCGGAGTGGTGGTTTGAGCGAGACGCATGGGACATTATTTTTCGGAAATCGTTAGGGAATTCAATGTTCCAGTATCCACAGTGTCAAGAGTTCCCCGAGAATATCAAATTTCATGCTTTAGCCCTCACCACGGACAACGCAGTGGCTGATGACCTTCACTAAACGTCCGAGAGCAGCGGCGGTTGCATAGACTTGTCATTGCTAACATACAAGCAAGACTGTTTGAAATAACTGCAGAAATCTATTTGAGACGTATGCTGAATGTTCCCGTTAGGACAGTGTGGTGAAATCTGGCGTAAATGGCCTATGACAGTAGACAACCGACGCGAATGCTTTTGATAACAGCATGACATCGACTACAGCGCCACTCATGGGCTCTCGACCATATCGGTTGGACACTAAACGACTGGAGAACCGTGGCCTAGTCAGATGAGATCCTGTTTCAGTTGATAACAGCTGATGGTAGAGTTCAAGGGCAGCGGAGGCCACACGAAGCCATGGATCCAGGTTGTCAACAAGTCACTGTGCAAGCTGGAGGTAACTCCGAAATGGTGTGGGCTGAGTTTACTTGGAATGGACTGAGTCCTCTGATCCAAATGAACCATTATTAACGGGAAATGGTTATGTTCGGCTACTTGGAGACTATTTTCAGCCATTTCCAAACAACGATGGAATTTCATATGGATGACAATGGGCTATATCACCTGGCCAACATTTTTCGTGACTGGTTTGAAGAACATTCTAGACAATTTGAGCGTATTATCGGCTACCCAGATCGTCCGACATGAATCCTATCGAAAATTTATGGGATATAATCGAGAGGTCAGTTCGGGCAAAAAATCCTGCAGGGCTACACTTTCGCAATAACAGAACGCTATAGAGGCAGCATGGCTCTGTATTTTTACAATGGACTTCGAACGACTTGTTGAATCCATGCCAAGTCGAGTAATTGCTCTACACCTGGGAAAAGGAGGGCCGACACGATACTGGGAGTTATTCTATGACTTTGTCGCCTCAATGTAGTTACCTCATTCCTTTATTTTGGCATGGATTGTCTTTCTGTTTTATGTGTTGACGATCAAGTTACCATCACAGAAACCGAAGAGAAACTCTCTGAATCAAAAAGCATGGTTTTCAAATACGTTAGTAAAGTTAGATGAATTACTGTCCAGCAGTAGATACCATAGGAATTCCTGGAAAAGTTATTAAATATTTTCTAACTAGGCTGTTGTTGTTGGAAATAAAATACTTTATTCCATTTCAGTTTCGACCAATTTTCACCAACTGATCATTTACGTTTCCTGTGTTATACTATTCGTGATATATTACAGTAATTATCGTACCGTACTAACCAGCCAAAGCGACAAAAGACGGAATGTCCACAGAAAACAAATAGCAAGAAAAACAGATACCAGACAGATCATACAATGTAAGCTTTCACGGCCGGTATTGTCTTCACTTAAAACTTCCGGGCTGATAGGCCGTGGTCGAAGTATAAAACACTCTCCTGACGTTTCGTCTCCGACTGCGGGAGACATCCTCGGAGGTAAAGCGGCGGACCAACACACGAGTTAACTAGACACCTTGCCTCAATGTTGCAGCCTTATGTTGGTAGGACGGACAGTCATATTAAAAATTCAGCTCATTTCATTGACAAGTTAAAGGAAATGAGCGTAGGCCCGGATGATATCCTCGTCAGTTTTGACGTTGTGTCATTATTTACCATGATTCCGGTAAACGAAGCTATCTTATGCATAGCGGATATTTTTCCTACCGATATTTTGGCATTATTCCGACACTGCCTCACCACAACCTACTTTCAATACAATAATGACTTTTATGAACAGATTGACGGGGTGGCTATGGGCAGTCCTCTCAGTCCTGCTGTGACTAACTTATTTATGGAGACTTTTGAACAACGGGCGTTGCAGACTGACAGTAAGAGACCAGCCAGATGGTATCGCTACGTCGATGACACGTTCGTAGTATGGACACACGGAGCAGAGGAGTTGGATGCCTTCCTGACACATTTAAACAGCATTAATCCGAAAGTCCAATTCAGTATGGAGACGGAAAGGAGTGGGCAATTGAACTTCCTGGATGTGTCTGTGATTAAACGACGGGACGGAACGTTGGGCCATAAGGTGCATAGAAAGCCCACACATATTGATCGTTATCTACACAAAGAATCAAACCACCATCCTAGACAAAAAAGAGGTGTAATGAAAACTTTGGTAGGCAGGGCGTACAAACTTTGTGAACCTGTTTATTTAAAAGATGAGATTGAACATCTACGGTCAACGTTCGTGAAGAATGGCTATTCTAGCAAGGATATAGATCGAGCACTTCACTCTAGGCAGAGAATCAGGAGTAACGACGAACAACAGTCGTCCAAGGGCAAAGTTTTTCTTCCGTTCATTAGTAAGGTCACAGACCGCATTGGGAAAGTTTTAGCCAAGTATGGGGTGGAAACTATTTTCAGACCCACCAGAAAAATAAAAGAATTTCTAAGGTCGGCAAAAGATGCACGAGACCCTTTGGCTACACCGGGGGTATATAAAATTCCTTGTAGTTGTGGACAGGTTTACATCGGTACCACAAAGAGAAGTGTGAACACCCGTCTTGTTGAACATAAGAGGAATTGCCGCCTGGATCACACGGATAAATCGGCCGTAGCGGAACATGTTTACCAGGAAGGTGATCATGAAATAAAATTCAGCGAGACGAGCGTCATATCAAAAACCTCGCATTATTATGCACGCTTGTATAGAGAGGCTATCGAGATTGATAAACATCGTAATAATTTCAACAGGAAAGACGAAGGTGTTAAACTGGATAAAATTTGGATGTCAGCGTTGCACCGCAAGCGTGACGATCGATTGCTTTCAATCGAGAATGTTGGCATTACCAGAGACAATCTCATAGCCGACGCCACGTGATCGACTGTGGCGCCCTCTGTACTGCCTATATAATCAACGCTTCGTCGAGTTCTCTTCGCAGTTCGCCGCTTTACCTCAGAGGATGTCTCCCGCAGTCGGAGACGAAACGTCAGGAGAGTGTTTTATACTTCGACCACGGCCTATCAGCCCGGAAGTTTTAAGTGAAGATACCAGACAAGTTCACTGTGTGAAGCTGAAGGAGATGTAATTTATTCGTGAAATAAGCGGCTTACCGAAAATTTCGACTGATTCTTGAGAACTGCTCATCGGTCTGGGACCCTTATCCAGCAGAACTAATAGGATATGTGGGGAAGATCTAACGAAGAGCGCGGCTATTTGATACAGGATCTTTTACTTGGCACTAGATGCGCAGTAAACTCCACAAGCTACAAGAGACGCATTTTGGATCACAATGCACGTTAGTGAGCGTCGGTCAAAGAAGCTTTGGATAATATTTTGATTCACATACGTCCTATGTAAAGATCAACATGGGAAAATCAGAGGAATTACACCTCACACGGAGAGTTACCGACGGTTATTGTTCCCAGGCAACTTTCGTGAACAGAACCTGGAACAGAAGTACATATGGTGTCGGTGTGGATCAAGTTCGGTAAAAGCTCGCAGCACTGTACCATATGTTAGAACCAAGATGAAGTAAAACACTTACTGGGAGGTATTCAAAAAAATCTGTGTAATGTACATGACAGAAAACCACTTAGATATGATCCTTCGGTTCATTATCATTTAGGTCAACGATAAGTGTACATTAAGACTCAGGTTCCTGTAGGACTGGGGCTGAATCCAGTCGTGCGTCCCACTCCCTCGTTAGATTTGAAAAAAAAAGAGGAAGTTTCGGGAATAACATTCCATCGCCATCGACGTCATTAGAAGAAGATCAACTTGGATAGGACAACGATTGGGATGGGAAGTGCGTCTTCCCTTTTTCAAAAAACCATTCCGGCATCCGCCTTAGTCGATTTAGAGAAATAGTGGTAAATCTAAACCGAGATTGTTGGATGGTGTTATCAAGCTCTCTCGTCCCGAATGTGCGTCCAATGTGCTACCGACTGCATCACCTCATTCTGTCATCGGATTTCCTCCGCTAGGTTATTTTTTATAGGAACACATGACTTGTCGGATTTTCGAAAACAGGAGTAGGAGAACTGCTTGTTTGGGTTATAACAGCGGCAGATGTAAGTGAACTACCGACGTGTCGAAAAGCATGTGCGTCGAAACGCTGGTACGTTTATAGATTATTCACCTGAGTTGTTCACGTCAAGTATTCCCGTGACTGTTTAACACATCGTAATTATGTTTTCCCCCAAAATGAACTGTGAAAAAGTCCTCGCCAAAATTACATATAGTCTCTTTTCATTACTATATTAATTATAGAGGTCTTATTCTTGTTGTTACACCGAACTATCATTCGGGCTGATGGGGAGCTCCAACTCGACGCAGCTGAGAGGGTCCAATTACACAGGTAGAATGGTAGGGGAACGTTTAATTTAAAACAAACTAATCACACTCGGCTAACTGTGCGTGGACTGACTCTCGTACTGGCAGAAAAATAACGCGGATTCTCAGGATACTATACCAGTTAAAGACGGTAACGGTTCTGCTCTTGTTTCTACCAGAGTCTTCAAAGAAAGCTGCACGTCAAAAATTTAATGGATGAGTAAAAAAGGGAATTGACGCATAAAGATTGTTAAATAATAACTGCGTATCTTGAATTCAATGTCAAGATACATACATACATTGAAAAATTACGTCAACAACAGTAACAAACAGGAAACCGCAAAAGAATGTAATGGTAAACACTTCCCCCAAATTCCACTCATACCATCAGTTAAAACGTTTAGAAGAACAACGGCCTAAAGCACTTCAACGTCGACTGTGAGACTGTAATGCTTCTGACATCTTCTAATCTTATGGTGAGGCATGTTTATCTGTGCTGTAGGCCCACGCTGAATACATGAACATTCACGAAAAGCGGTCACGCTGGTTTCTCTGACATTCACTCAAATGTATACTCGATGACAGCGTGCTTTAGGCCCTTATGGTTCTCAGCGTCTCAGTTGCTCCAAATGCCCTCCATCTAGTGCACGTACGTAAGCTGTCGCTGTTGCAAGGACTTCTGGGCAAAGTAAAGAGATTCCTTAGATGTTAGTGCACATGCTGTAGCAAGACAATGTCTGTAATCTTCTTGGTTTGTCGGTACTTGTCGATATATTTCATCTTAGGATTTATCCCAGAGAAAAAAACCAGCTGGACTCAAATCAGGCGAACCCGCAAACCATTTGATGAAATCTATCCAGCGACCAGCAAAGAACTTGGTCAGCGTTTTCCGGCCACAAGTAAGTTTTCCATCAGGCATCCATAGTGCTGATACTGCATATATCTACATACACCGAAGTGCCAAAGAAACTGGTATAGGCATGCGCATTCAAATACAATTATATGTAAACAGGTAGAAGAGGCGCTGCGGTCGGCAACGCTCATATAAGACAACAGTCTGGCGCCGTTGTTGGATGGGTCATTGCTGCTCCAATGGCAGGCTATCAAGATTTAAGACTGTTTGAACATGGTGTTATAGTCGGCACACGAGCGATGGTACAGATAGCGACGTAGTTGGGATCTTCCCGTACGACCATTTCACGAGTGTACCATGAATTTCAGGAATCCGGTAAAACATCAAATTTCCGACATCGCTGAGGTCGAAAAAATATCCTGCAATAACGGGACCAACGACGACTGAAGAGAACTATTGAGTGTGACAGAAGTGTAACCGTTCCGCAATTTGCTGTAGATTTCAATGCTGGGCCATCAACAAGTGTCAGTTCATTCAACGAAACATTATTGATATGGGCTTTCGGAGCGGAAGACCCACTCGTTTATCCATGATGACTGCAAGGAAGAAAGCCTAACACCTGTCATGGGCCCGTCAACACATACATTGGATGGTTGGTGACCGGAAACATGTTGCCTGGTCGGACGAGTTTCGTTTCAAATTGTACGAGCGGATGGACGTGTACTGTTATGGAGACAACCTCATGAATCCATGGACCCTGCATGTCAGCAGGGGACTGTTCAAGCTCGTGGAGGCTCTTTAACGGTGTGGAGTGTACGCAGTTGGAATGATAAGGGACCTCTGATACGTCTAGTACTACTCTGACAGGTGACACGTACGTAAGCATCCTGTCTGACCACCTGCATCCATTCATGTCCATTCTGCATTCCTACTGACTTGGGCATTTTCAGCAGGACAATGTGACAACCCACACATCCATAATTGCTACAGAGTGGCTCCAGGAACACTTATCTGAGATTAAAAACTTCGCCGGCCACAAACTTCCTTGACAAGAACATTATTGAACATATCTGGGATGCCTTGCAACGTGCTGTTCATGCGAGATCTCAAACCCGGCGTACTCTTACGGATTTATGGACAGCCCTGCAGGATTAATGGTGTCCGTTCCCTCCAGCAGAGAGATTACTCGAGTCCATGCCAGGTCGTGTTGCAGCACGCCGGGCACTACACGATATTAGGCAGGTGTACCAGTTTCTTTGGCTCTTTAGTGTATTTCATGTGCAGCTTCTTCTAGGAGTGCCTGCAGTGCTCCAGTAAGAAATTGTGCATATGTTCTATCGATTAAGGTGTCTTCAATAAAGTAAGAACCTATCATATGATCTCCAACAATACCTCCCACCCACCATAAACGTTCACACGCCATAGCTTCTGAAGTTCAACCTGCCTCAGCCGTTGCTGATTCTTAGAGGGCGAATAATGCATATTTCTTACATTCTGCTTTCAATGATATGTGTAGATTCATAGATAATGAAACTTACTTGAAGAAAGAACGTGTTATCCTGACGTCGCATCCGAATCGAGTGACATAATTCCATGCTTCTTCTATAAACCCCTTAGTTAATCGGGTAGGGAAGTGACAGATGATATGTTTGCTAGCAAAATAGGAACACTGCCAGGCTTTTTGTTCCCCAGGCACTCGTAGTTTCTCCGGAGCTAACACACGTATTTAGAGTAATAGCTGTCAGAACATCTGCTTCGTTCGCTCCTCTCGTCTCGTTGCAGGTTTGCTCCTTACCTTCTGATTAGTATTACAGTGCCCTCCCAATAAAAGTTTTTGTACGTTAGCTTAAGTGTCATTCCCGTTTAACACCCTCTCTAAGGATGCATTCATGCGTACAACTCTTCTCGTTCTTTCTGCATTCTCCGTAGTTGGATAACATGCCTAATTTCTCTTGGTTTGCGGAAGACATATGTTTTTTAAAACGATTCACATGAACGACATATACTGAATGAAAGCTGGATTTCTTCTGTGCCTCTTTTATGCTGCCATCGCGGAGGTACAACACTTCCTTATTCAAGTATGAAGTTACGAACTTCCACACGACAAAAATTCAAAACAGAAAAATCCTGACTTCTGAACTATTATAATCATTCCGTCTGCTACTACTTGGATTTTGAAGGGTAAAACACTAATTAATTAATATCTTTTAAAACTAACGTACTAGGAGCACAAATTATTATTTTTCCCTTTTAAAAAGCGAAGTCAACCACGATATCACTGCAACTAATACAGGTATGTAAAGAGACTATACTTCGTTTAGTGAGGACTTTCTCACAATTCTTCTGAATGAAAATAGAATTACGATATATTAAACGGTTCTGGAAACATTTTAGGTGAGCAGCTTAGTTGAAAGGTATTGTATACGTAGAACCAGGTGGTTGCCGCCTCCAGAGAATCTTCCAGGTGGGTGCACACCGCACAGGCAGCGCATTAATATCCATTCTCGGCTCTCTGACCAGCACAGAGGAGTTCAAAAAGAGCAGTGGGCAGTAATTCGCTCATAACGTAGAAGCGTTATGTTCTGAGCACGAGTTCCTATCAGAGATAAAAGGACTCTGCTACTGCGCTCGGACTTTGTAATGAGAAAGCATTAACGTTTCTTTGGATCTACTAATGGAGAGGTTTTCTCGCTCGTCTCGTTGACAAACTGTTTGTCCGTTAGTAGGCCCAGATGAAGGCCACTGCAACCGTTATTGTAACACGTGATTTGTCCACCAAGTGGCAGGTATTTTACAACATAACGAGATTCTACACCAAGAAAACTTTGGCACTAAACGATTTTGGTCTCTAAAGCCAACAAGCTCACATGAAAGTCTCTTAAGGCATAAAAGAAAACCTTAATAGTAATTTAATTTAAAAATAAACTAGGGGAACAATATTGTGCATGCGCGCTCACGCAGAGTTCTACTTAATACAACAATAATAAAAATGTTGTATAAATTTCCCAGTGTTGGCAATATTATTAAAAATTATAATTGAAAAACAGTCCTGACCACATAAAATAATTTATTTTAATTTTAAAAGGTGACCGGTTTCTATGTGTGTGAGATCGTCTTCAGACCGGTTACTTCACGATGCCAGAGACGGCGGCACGGAGCAGGAACTGCTCTGAGACGGCGTGAAGCTCACCTGCTCGATCCTCACGCCTTCCCATAACGGTTCTTGTTCCGTGCCGCCGTCTCTGACATCGTGAAATAACCGGTGTGAAGACGATCTCACACACATAGAAACCGGTCACCTTTTAAAACAAAAATAAATTATTTTATGTGGTCAGGACTGTTTTTAGTAAAAAATTTAGTAGTGCTTTCTAACCGTATTATTTTCACGAACAATATTTCAAAAAAAATTAAAATATTATTAGTTTTATGTATTATTTGCAATTGTTAGTGACCATGGAGGTATATACAGGGTGACCCACTTAAACGTTTCAGCGCAAATATCTTTGAAACAACAATAGATATTAAGAAACTACTTTGGCGAACATGAATGTAAGGGAGGGACTCGTGAAATTAAATACTATTATACATTCTAAAGTCTGAGAAAATATAATTTTAAAGACAATTTGCTTTAAGTAGGCACCCTGTATTATTTGTTACGCAATAAATAACATGAAAAGTCACAAAAATAATGGCGTTGGTTGCGTATGCAATACGTCAACTACATCGTGAGAAATTGCAAAGTGAAGTTGATGAAATAAACGAAACGCGTCGTTATTGCACATCGTGAGATGCAAGCATGCACACAACGTTGATCTCCAATTGTGATGTGGTTGACGTACAAAGGCTTACTTTCACTGTTTTCACAATGGCAGAGAGTAATAACAGGGTTTCCTGCCAGCAACAATGATACGTATGTAACAGTTTTCCTCTTATCTACGTACACGCTATGGAACAGTACCAGTCACTGTATGTCTACCAGTTAACTACCCATCACGACCTCTCGCCTCTGCAGTTCTATACAGGAAGCGTGATCTACTGATTTCACCGCCATGAACTTTTTGTCTGGAGCAATGTGAAAAATGCGGTGTATCAGCAGATTCCAACAACAATGGACAACATGAAAGCCCATATTACCGCTGCATGTGCTGCATGAAACCCAAAACGCTGTACAGCGGTATTGCCATATGAATTGTGTTTTCTTCGAGCATATGTTGTAGCGTATCGAATGAGAGATCCTCGGTCAGCCGTTAATTATGTATACGTTGCTATATGATATTCGGTATTTCGTTACCGTTATGTCCATCCCAGTACTGTGGTAAAGACCAAAAAAGCACAAACGAGTAAACCCTTTTCTTATTTTTCATTGTGTGTGACTGGACATCTATATTGTTTTCAGTTCACTTAATAACAGTGGAAAGAGCAACAAGAGCAGCGTTTGTCGCATCATGGTACGTCAATCATAACGCGATTACATGCAATTTGGGTCCACGCTTCCATCTCGAGAATGATATACAAGCGTCAATTTCGCTTTGAAATTTCTCGGGTTATAGCTAAGGAATCGCAGTGCCTTTCTTTTTGTGATTTTTCATTTTATTGATTGCGTAAGGAATAATTTGGGGTGTCCATTAAAAAAAAAACATAAGTTTGCGTTGCTCACGTTTTAGAATGTCTCGTAGTACTTACTGTCACGAACCCCTGCCTTATATTCATATCCTCGAAAGTCGTCTTTCAGTGTGTACTGTTGTTCCAGAGATATTATGTGGGCCACCCTATCTATGGGGTGGCAATATGTACGTACTGTAATGACATTCCTTCAAGCATCATCTATGCTGGGCGACTGCTTGCTGGTACTGCATAATATGTGCGGCTTGTGCCGATCGATTATAACGGCTTACTATTTCAATTATTTAGAAAACTGAAGTACGTCAGAGATATAAAACTGACACTGATTCTCATCAAAACAGGTTTAATATGGCTATATACACTGGAAATGACAGAATGGGACCTTTTCATTTCAAAGTCAGATGAAATCCTTTGTATCCGAGCACAATGTACATGCCCACTTCAAGTCTGTTATTCAGGAACATGCACGTATATCCCAATTTCCGATGATTAATATGTAAAACTTCGCCGGCAGCGGTGGCCAAGCGCGACTGCTACGGTCGCAGGCTCGAATCCTATCTCGGGCATGGATGTGTGTGATGTCCTTAGGTTAGTTTCCAGTCACACGTCGTACAGTTACAATGAATATATGGGTATGTCAAAAAGAACGAACATATTTCGGTTGTTTATTACGGACAAATTATAAAAGATAGAAACACATTGCACATGTCAGTAGATAGAGGAAAGTTCAAAGTCTTGTAACATCTGCGCTGTTGTTTGTTTGTAACAATATGAAGACTACACCACAAGAGAAGTCACTTCCTGTGTTGGAATAAGAGTGAAATCAATCCGTTGTTCAACTACAACGTGCATTCCACCGCCTCGGCACGAGCAGAGTCATAGGACACCTCCTAATATCGAGTCGGACCTCCTGTTGCTCGCCGTACTGCAGCAACCCGACGTGGCATGGACTCAACAAGTCGTTGGAAGTCCCCTGCAGACATATCGAGCCTTACTGTAGTCCATCAACAAAGGAGGTGGCTTATAAAACACTCGTTCGACCTATACTTGAGTATTGCTCATCAGTGTGGGATCCGTACCAGATCGGGTTGACGGAGGAGATAGAGAAGATCCAAAGAAGAGCGGCGCGTTTCGTCACAGGGTTATTTGGTAACCGTGATAGCGTTACGGAGATGTTTAGCAAGAGAGGCGCTCTGCATCGCGGTGTAGCTTGCTGTCCAGGTTTCGAGACGGTGCGTTTCTGAATGAGGTATCGAATATATTGCTTCCCCCTACTTATACCTCCCGAGGAGATCACGAATGTAAAATTAGAGAGATTAGAGCGCGCACGGAGGCTTTCCGGCAGTCGTTCTTCCCGCGAACCATACGCGACTGGAACAGAAAAGGGAGGTAATGACAGTGGTACGTAAAGTGCCCTCCGCCACACACCGTTGGGTGGCTTGCGGAGTATAAATGTAGATGTAGATGTAGATGTACTGCATTTACAGCCGTCCATAACTTCGAAAGTGTTACCGGCGCCGAATTTTGTGCAAGAACTGACCTCTCGATTAGGTTCAGATGGTTCAAATGGCTCTGAGCACTATGCGACTTAACTTCTGAGGTCATAAGTCGCCTAGAACTTAGAACTACTTAAACCTAACTAACCTAAGGACATCACACACATCCATGACCGAGGCAGGATTCGAACCTGCGACCGTAGCCTCTCGATTAGGTCCCATAAATATTTGATGGGATTCATGACGAGTGATCTAAAATGTTCCTCAAACCAATCGCGAACAATTGTGATCCTTTGATATGTCACGTTGTCATCAGTTAAAATACCACCATTGTTTCGTAACTTGAATGCCATGAATGGCTGCAAGCGATCTCCAAGTAGCCCAACATAACGATTTCCATAAATGAACGGTTCAGTTGGGCCAAGGACCCAGTCCATTCCATGTAAACGCAGCTCACGCCATTATGCAGCCACCATCAGCTTGTACAGTGCCTTGTTGACAACCTGGGTCCTGCTGTGGAGTCGGTGTGTCGAACCCGGGGCTCCAGATGGCAGAGCCTAAGCCGGGACCCATCGCGCCGTATTTTGTCAGGAGGCCCAGCACGTTCGAGGGGCAGTGCAGAGTGATACAGCGATATTCGGTAACATTGCTTTATTCAGCTAATTTACAGTACTCGATGGTGAAGCGTAGTATCAGCATGCCGCCCACCGATGTCCCGCAAGTCCAGCAGGCTCCTGGTATGCCGACGCCGCTGCTGACGTCATCAAGGCCGCCCGCCGATCAAAGTGGGCCACCGCTCTCCCGGTCGCCGCCTGTCGATGTGTTGTGACTTGCGCCGTGCTGCTACATGCGATTCCGGAGACTGCTACAGTCCCTCTGCCCCGTTTGGCCTGCTCTGTACGACCATGGGACGAAGGTGGATGCACTGGTCACCCGTGGCCCTCGGGCCGCCGCTGCTCGCAGGACAGGACCGGACTCGAACCCGCACCCTCCTGAACACTGTGCCGCAACTTGCCGCTAGTGGTGCTTGCCGGATGGAAGCACCCACCACTGTCTCTGACGCTGTCGCAGCGCTGCTGCGCCTCCCGCAGCGTACGCCTCGCCTGGACCCCGGTACGCCAGGTGGGAGGTGAACATGGTCCATAGACTGGAGTGGAACCGAGCCCCTCCTAGACCCACTGCAGACCGCTGTCACTGCCCTCTTTCCGGCAAACCATGCAATCTCCAAATTCCAGGCTGCCGTTCCATCCCGCCCTGGTGATGTGTCCCCAGAGGCGGAATATAGCCCGAACAAGTACATAGAAACAAAGTACAAGTTTATGCCGAATACTTATAACATTGCTTCCAAGCCAGCCCCTGCAAGCGTAGACCAGCACAGGTTTGTCCCGATGCTCGACTGACCTGGCACACACTGTCAAGCTGAAATTTCCCATCTATTTATATTGGTTTGTCCCTCACTTTTGCCGGCCGGATTGGCCGAGCGGTTCTAGGCGTTACAGTTTGGAACCGCGCGACCTCTACGGTCGCAGGTTCGAATCCTGCCTCGGGCATGGATGTGTGTGATGTCCTTAAGTTAGTTAGGTTCAAGTAGTTTTAAGTTCTACGGACTAAGTCCCATAGTGCCCAGAGCCATTTGAACCCTCACTTCTGACAGTGTCAGAGAGAGACAGAAACTATGGCAGTGATAAATTCCCACAGGTCAGCCATTTACAAATCACCACTCCTGGCTCTGGCCTAGTGCCCAGCATCATACATCGCAATAACTTATAGCAACGCAGCAGTTTTCTGCCTCGTTGTTGCTCCACTCAAAACAAATCGTGCGCGCAATACCGCCGTTGCAACTCCGTGCCCGCGAGTGCCATGTTTACCTTGCCTGGCCTGCTGGCTGTCCTCTGTTACCACACACTGCCAGCGGCCCCAGATTTCATCGCCCAACCGCGCCTTCATTGAATTTTGATAAAATTTCTCTTTCCCTCGACTAGGAATGACACTAGCGCAGCAGTCCATGGCTTTGTGGGGTCTGCGCTACACTACAGCCATACCATCAGCGTTTACGAACTGACAGGTGACAGGTGACGGTTTTCCAGTCGTCTAGAGTCCAGCCGATATGGTCACGAGCCCCGGAGCGGCGCTGTAGGCGATGTCGTCCTGTTAGCAAAGGCACTCGCGTCGGTTGTCTGCTACCATAGCCCATTAACTCCAAATTTCGCCGCTCTGTCCTAAAAGATACGTTCATCGTACGTCCCACAAATCTACACAAACGCCGCTGTTCCTGGTCGTTAAGTGAGGGCTGTCAGCCAGTGCGTTGTCCGTGGTGAGAGGTAACGCCTGAAATCTGTTACACTCTGCTCCCTTTTGACATTGTGGATTTTGGAATACTGAATTCCCTAATTATGTGTCCATAGTGTCCAAGTCACCTTACTTCAGCAAACTACCACCAAACTCCTCTATTCCATTTCTCCCAAGATAGTTCACAGTTCCAATGGCTCTGAGCACTATAGGACTTAACTTCTGAGGTCATCAGTCCCCTAGAACTTAGAACTGCTTAAACCTAACTAACCTAAGGACATCACACACATCCATGCCCGAGGCAGGATTCGAACCTGCGACCGTAGCGGTCACGCGTTTCCAGATTGTAGTGCCTAGAACCGCTCGGCCACTCCAGCCTTCGATTCACAGTTCCAATTAATTCCTGACTGCAAATCCTTGCTCAGCCTCAATATAGTTTGGAAATTAACGCTCTTTGCAAGCGTTCCTACTCTCCCACGGTCACTTGCAGTCTTCCTTTCTTTTTTTTTAACAATGTTATTTTTCCATTAGAACCAAAATTTCACATACGTTATTAAAATGCCCAATAGGATCATCTCATTATATTAAATACCGAGTAAAATTTTTGCATGTACATCGTATACAAACATAATATTAACTCAAACGACTACAGAAAATATACAGAATAATTATTTACATTTTTTGCCAGTTTTGTATGAGAACATAATAATACATACATGCAGATAACTCGTTATTAATTAAACAAAATCTACTTACGAAAATCTCCCGCTATAAACTTCCACGTTCCGTTTTTTGTATGTCTACTACCAGACATTACCACAGATTATCCTCGGAAACGTGAAGTGAGCATAAAGACAAACTGTAATTTTAGTTAACACCTGTAAAGTGAATTTAGAAGCAACCACTAAGCCCAAAACCCTGTCTGTTCCTGGTTCAAAAGTTGCCATCGGCATATACAGTAACACATGGGATAAATAATTACTTAATGTTTTTACAGAGGTACAAGGATTCAGACACAGGTAGGCAACATGAAAATCAAAACGTGGTGTGTACTGCATTTTCGAAACTGCAGTTTTAGTTCCGCCTGCTTGGTACAACCTGCATAATCCGTAATTGTTCGGCGGTAGGACAACAGGGCAGGCTCATCGGCCTCATCCGCTTAACGAAGCAAAACGATTGCCGCATTTTCAAAACGCCAGTGTAACACTGCATTTGCGAATTAACATCGCAAATACGGCATCGGATATCCACTCCCGCGCACTGGAACGAAACGCCGCACTTGGGTCGTGTGTGTTATCAATTTCGTGACGAGTGCGCCACTCAGCGTTAATTCTGATCGCTCACGAGGCAAATAAAGAACCTGCTGTTTGGCGAGGAGACGCAGAAATAATGACAATCTTTTTTGGTTGTGTGAGTACTAATGAAACGTACTTTCACGACATAAAGCGTGGATATGGGAATAACATGGTTAGCAAAGCGTTTGCTATGCTAATTTTGGAAAATGAAATGTAAAACTTCTCGCTTCATTTCCATTTTTTTTTTTCTCCATGAACATAAAGTCGCTTAATAATAGAACGAAAAATATGGAAAAAGTGGGATACCATCATTACCCTTGTAAACTTTGTGAAAGCTTCCGATCGTGGACAGCAGAACTGGATATTCTAAATCCAGGAGAGAAAAAAGCCGAGAGTCACAGTACCCATGTTTATCTTGATAATGGAAGAGAGACAGAAGAAAAATGGAACTATGCTTATAGGATCCATCGACCTAGATAAAGCGATCAGCAATATAAAAACGTGCAAGATGTTCGACATTCTGATGCAGGTAGGAGTACGCTATAGGGGAAATATGAGTAATATACAATATATACAAGAAACCAAGAGAAAACAATAACACTTGACGACAAAGAACTACGTGCTCGGATTAACAAGAGTGTAAGACAGGATGCAGTCTTTCGCCCCTACAGTTCAATTTATCCATCGAAGAAGCAATGACGGAAACAAAAGTTCTTGAGCGGGATTAAAATTCAGGGTGGAAGGACATCAATGACAACATTCGCTGATGACTTCCAACACTCAGTGAAAGTGAAGAAGAATTTCAGGATCTGTTGAGTGGAATGAACAGCCTAATGAGTACAGAATACAGATTGAGAGTAAATCGAAGAAAGAGCAAAGGAATGAGAAGTTGCAGAAATGAGAAAAGCGAGATGCGTAACATCAGGATTGGTTTCACGAGGTAGACGAAGTTAAGGAATTCTGATATCTTGGAAGGAAAATAAATGACGGAAGAAGCAAGCAAGACATAAAAAGCAGACTAGCAGATGCAAAGAGAGTATTACTGACCAATGTACACTTTGCTGGTATCAAAGATAGCGCTCAATCTGAGGAATAAACTTTTGAGAATGTAATTTTGGAGAACAATATTGGATGGCAGTCAGTCATGGACAGTGGGGGAATCGGAACAGAAGAGAATCGAAGCTTTTGAGACGTGATGCTGTAGACGAATGTTGAAAATTAGGTGGACTGCTGATGAATGAAGAGGTTCTCTGCAAAACCTACGAAGAGAGGAACTTATGGAAAACACTGAGAAGAAGTAGGAACAGGATGGTGGTGCGTCGGTTACTACAACACGAAATAATTTTCATGGTGCTAGAGGGAGCTTAGAGGATAAAAACGGCATGGGAAAACAGAGATCGGAAAACGTCCAACAAATAACTGAGGGCGTAAGGTGAAGGTGTTATCCTGGGATGAAGAGGTTAGCGCAGGAGAAGAATTCGTTGCGGGCTGCATCCAGTCAGTCTGAACACTAATGATTCAAAAAACAAGTCCAGAGAAGACAGACGAAATACCTAAAATGACTAATGACCTATGGTAGCTTCGAAGACCAAATGGAAGTGTAACGCGTAGATGAAAAGGATAAAGTAACATGTGTAGGACGTAGAAAAATCTATAAACTTTGAGAACAGGCTGTTCCTTTTGCAATTGTCATTATTCATTTGTCTTGGGATTAGACACCGCACGTTTACTGCAAAGATGTAATGGTTCAAATGGCTCTGAGCACTATGGGACTTAACATCAGAGGTCATCAGTCACCTAGACATAGAACAACTTAAATCTAACTAACCTAAGGATATCATACACATCCACGCCCGAGGCAGGACTCGAACCTGCGACCATAGCGGTCGCGCGGTTCCAGACTGAAGAGCCTAGAACCACTCGGTCACACCGGCAGGCTGCAAAGATATAATGACCAAATGTTTAATAGCGTCCTGGTCCACTTTTCTAACATAATACAGCAATGATTCTGCTTGGTATGGATTCGACAAGTCCCTGGTAGGTTTACGGTGGTATGCAACACCATATGTTACAGTTCAGGTTACAAAATTCCCGTAAATTACGGGCCGGTTGTTTCTTTTAGGGAATTTATAGGATTTGTCGACCTGGAAAAAGCGTTCGACAATGTAAAATGGTGCAAGATGTTTGAAATTCTCAAAAAAGTAGGAGTAAGCTCTAGGGAGAGACGCGTCATATACAATATGTACATCAGCCAAGAGGGAATAATAAGAGTGGACGACCAAGAACGAATTGCTCGTATTGAAAAGGGTGGAAGACGAGAATGTAGCCTTTCGCTCCTACTGTTAAATCTGTACATCGAGGAAGCAATGATGGAAATAAAAGAGCGGTTCAGTGGAATTAAAATTCAAAGTGAAAGGATGTCAATGATACGATTCGCTGATGACATTGCTATCTTGAGTGAAAGTGAAGAAGAGTTACATGATCTGCTGAACGGAATGAACAGTCTAATGAGTACAGAGTTTGGATTGAGAGTAAATCGAAGAAAGACTAAGGTAATGAGAAGTAGTAGAAATAAGAACAGCGAGAAACTTGATGGACACGAAGTAGATGTAGTTAAGGAATTGTGCTACCTAGGCAGTAAAATTACCAATGACGGATGGAGCAAGGAGGACATTAAAAGCAGACTAGCTATGACAAGAAGGCACTCCTGGCCAAGAGAAGCCTACTAATACCGAATATCGGCCTTAATTTAAGGAAGAAATTTCTCATAATGTACGTTTGGAGTACAGCATTGTATGGTATTGAAACATGGACTGTGGGAAAACCGGAACAGAGGAGAATCGAAGCATTTGACATGTGGTGCTACAGACGAATGTTGAATATTAGGTGGACTGATAAAGTAAGGAATCAGGAGATTCTACCCATAATCGTGGAGGAAAGGAATATGCGGAAAACACTGATAAGGAGAAGAGACAGCATGATAGGACATATGTTAAGACATGAGGGAATCACGTCCGTGATACTATAGAGAACTGTAGAGGACAACAACTGTAGAGGAAGACAGAGGTTGGACTACATCCAGCAAATGAGGACGCAGATTGCAAGTGCTACTCTGAGATGAAGAGGTTAGCACAGGAGAGGAATTCGCGGCGGGCCACACCAAACCAGTCAGAAGACTGATGACCAAAAAAATCATGCATCTCGAATCATTGCAGCACGATTCTGACCTTGTAACACGGACAGTTATCCTGCTGCAAGATGTCATCGCCGTAGGGGAAGACATCAAGCACGAAGCCATCCATGTGGTACTCAATAATGTTCACGCGGTCGACAGCTGTCATGGTGCCTTCGATTACTACCATAAGTCCCATGGAAGCCCAACTCAACGTACCGCAAGGCATAATTTTGACCTCGCCGGCCTGCATCTGTGGCGCACTGCATGTTTCAAGTAGCCATTCGCCTGGATGGCTGCGTATAAGGACCAACCACTGACCTGGTGAAGCAAGAAATGCGATTCATTTGACCAAGCGACACGAGTGTATTGATCCACGGTCATAGCTCATTGATGCTGCGTCATTGCAGTCGTAATTGACGATGTCGTTGGGTCAACACGGGATCAAATAGGGGCTCCATGTTCAACAATGTTCAACAATGGCCTTTGCACTGTGCGTTCGGAAAAAAATGTGCCTGCACCATCATTTTATTCTGCTGTCAGATCTGCCACAGTGGAGTGGGCAATCACACTGTCTCGGCGCTTTTTGATGAGCCGTGGACATCCAATACAGATTCTCACGAAAGTAGTAAGCGAACCAGCGACCAGCTTCGCCATTTCAGAGATTCTCGTTCCCAGGCTCCTGTCCATAACAAACTGATCTTTGTCAAAGTCGCTTTTATCAGTGTGCGGTCCGCATTCTTCGCTATAACTGCCACTCATTTGTCTCTGTTCCGCTTATATGCTTTCCTTACCGCGTCACGTGACCGCAGCACGACGAGAAGGGATTCAGTCTAGCGGTGGGCAGTGGTCATAATGTCTTGACTCATCAGTATATAAAGGGAATCAAAAAGTTACCGTTTCTACAGTCCAAAATAGATATGCCAAACAGACAAAATCGCCGTGAGCAATGAAGTAGTCATCCTACCGATGCACCAGCTTGAAGATCATCATTTCGTAAAACATCGTGTACTATGGTATGAAGAAGTCCGTAAGGGCCTTCTGCACCTCCTCGTCCGGCAGGAATCGTCGACCCTTGGCGTTTTTTAGGGGACCGAAGGCATGATAAGTGTTTTGGCAGTCTGATGGAACGGTCGGCTGTTAGCGGGCTACATTATGGTAAGATGCAGTTGTAAGTAGGCTGTTTATGTTTTCTTATTGGCAACGTTACGTAGCGCTCTGTATGAAAATCGCTGGCTGTGCTGTGTGCAGCCTGTGGCTAGTTTGCATTGTTGTCTGCCATTGTAGTGTTGGGCAGCGGCAGCTGGATGTGAACAGCGCGTAGCGTTGCACAGTTGGAGGTGAGCCGCCAGCAGTGGTGGATGTGGGGAGAGAGATGGCAGAGTTTTGTAATTTGTCATGAACTGCTACATATACACTCCTGAAAATGGAAAAAAGAACACATTGACACCGGTGTGTCAGACCCACCATACTTGCTCCGGACACTGCGAGAGGGCTGTACAAGCAATGATCACACGCACGGCACAGCGGACACACCAGGAACCGCGGTGTTGGCCGTCGAATGGCGCTAGCTGCGCAGCATTTGTGCACCGCCGCCGTCAGTGTCAGCCAGTTTGCCGTGGCATACGGAGCTCCATCGCAGTCTTTAACACTGGTAGCATGCCGCGACAGCGTGGACGTGAACCGTATGTGCAGTTGACGGACTTTGAGCGAGGGCGTATAGTGGGCATGCGGGAGGCCGGGTGGACGTACCGCCGAATTGCTCAACACGTGGGGCGTGAGGTCTCCACAGTACATCGATGTTGTCGCCAGTGGTCGGCGGAAGGTGCACGTGCCCGTCGACCTGGGACCGGACCGCAGCGACGCACGGATGCACGCCAAGACCGTAGGATCCTACGCAGTGCCGTAGGGGACCGCACCGCCACTTCCCAGCAAATTAGGGACACTGTTGCTCCTGGGGTATCGGCGAGGGCCATTCGCAACCGTCTCCATGAAGCTGGGCTACGGTCCCGCACACCGTTAGGCCGTCTTCCGCTCACGCCCCAACATCGTGCAGCCCGCCTCCAGTGGTGTCGCGACAGGCGTAAATGGAGGGACGAATGGAGACGTGTCGTCTTCAGCGATGAGAGTCGCTTCTGCCTTAGTGCCGGTGATGGTCGTATGCGTGTTTGGCGCCGTGCAGGTGAGCGCCACAATCAGGACTGCATACGACCGAGGCACACAGGGCCAACACCCGGCATCATGGTGTGGGGAGCGATCTCCTACACTGGCCGTACACCACTGGTGATCGTCGAGGGGACACTGAATAGTGCACGGTACATCCAAACCGTCATCGAACCCATCGTTCTACCATTCCTAGACCGGCAAGGGAACTTGCTGTTCCAACAGGACAATGCACGTCCGCATGTATCCCGTGCCACCCAACGTGCTCTAGAAGGTGTAAGTCAACTACCCTGGCCAGCAAGATCTCCGGATCTGTCCCCCATTGAGCATGTTTGGGACTGGATGAAGCGTCGTCTCACGCGGTCTGCACGTCCAGCACGAACGCTGGTCCAACTGAGGCGCCAGGTGGAAATGGCATGGCAAGCCGTTCCACAGGACTACATCCAGCATCTCTACGATCGTCTCCATGGGAGAATAGCAGCCTGCATTGCTGCGAAAGGTGGATATACACTGTACTGGTGCCGACATTGTGCATGCTCTGTTGCCTGTGGCTATGTGCCTGTGGTTCTGTCAGTGTGATCATGTGATGTATCTGACCCCAGGAATGTGTCAATAAAGTTTCCCCTTCCTGGGACAATGAATTCACGGTGTTCTTATTTCAATTTCCAGGAGTGTATTATGACTATTATGGTAAATACATTGTTTGTTCTCTATTAATATCTTTCATTTGCTAACTATCCCTATCAGTAGTTAGTGCCTTCTGTAGTTTGAATCTTTATTTAGCTGGCAATAGTGGCGCTCGCTGTAATGCAGTAGTTCGAGTAACGGAGATTTTTGGTGAGGTAAGTGATTTGTGAAAGGTATATATTAATGTTAGTCAAGGCCATTCTTTTGTAGGGATTTTTGAAAGTCAGATTGCGTTGCGCTAAAAAAATATTGAGTGTCAGGTTAAGCACAGTCGTGTATAAATTCTTCTAAGGGGACGTTTCATATGTCGACCCTTAGCCTAGGATACCTCACTGGAATCTTCTGATTTTTTTCTTTTAGTTTGTGTAATTAGTGTAGCTTTTGTTTATCGCTAGCGCGTAATTATAGAGAGAATTTCCTTGGTAGTTGTGGGTTTTCATTGTTGCACAGTAAAACAGTTGTGGCATGCATGTAGATTTGCACCAAGTATTTCGCAGCTGCAATTAACTAGATATTATTTTCAGTGCTATGTTAATGTGTTCTCTTATTTTTCCTCTTCAAATTGTGTTTTTCTGTGTTATCGTGTGAAATATTGTCACAATAATGGCGTGTGAAAAACGTAACACTAGGCTCCAAAGTAAACTGAGAAATAATAGTGACGACGAGCGTAGCTTATCAGCACCACTGTGTAGTGAATTAACAGACATTCCAAGTAGTAATTTGGTAATTGTGCATAGGGAAATGGAGCGGGCGGCAAAGAATGGTGTAGACGGTGAAGCAATTAGTGAACAGGGAAGCATTATCGATCGATCGGTCGGCAACAGCTCGCCTCAGGAATCCGAAATGACAGAACACAATATTGCAAATACTGTAGATTCAGGTTTTGCGTCCTCACCCTTTTCTCAAATAAGTCAAGACACATTTTCTGCTTGTCAAAATGTGAATGTTGCCGGTGCAAATTCACGGCCGAAAAGCACTGAGGAACATGTTTCAGACACCAGTGCATTGTTATTACAGTTAACGCAACAAATGGGACAAAAGCTTCAAAATTTAGACACAATGGAACAACATCTGAAACAAACACAGCAACAGTTAGACACAATGGAACGAAATCAGCGACAAACACAGCAAAAGCTTCAAAAGTTAGACACAATGGAACAACACCAGAGACAAACACAGCAACAGTTAGACGCAATGGAACAAAATCTTCACACCACACTTGAACAAACACGTGAAGATTTAACTACTGAGTTACATAACATTGAATCGAAATGTCAAAAAGTCTGTAATGACGTAAAAACACAAATTTGTGAGCATTTTCAACCTATTTTTTCGCGGCATGAAAATGCATTACAGAATCACGATGCAGCCATAAAAGAACTGCAGACCATTGTTCATGAAAATCATGAGACCTTGCAAGTTAAAATGGACTCAGTTGCATCTATCGATTCGGTTACGCAACTTGCAAAATCTCAGGAAAACTTAAAGGACACAGTAGAAAGACACACTGAGGAAATGTGTTCACTATCGGAGAAAGTAGCCGAACTTTCGGATCAGGTCACTAACTTATCTACAAAGGTAGATGATGATCTGAATGACACAAGACCCGTAGCCTTCACTGACACAGAAGAGTATGAACAAATTAGGAAATTCAAACAAAATCAGAATCTAATTAATACGCAACACCAAAGAGAAATCCGGGAAGTACAAGATCAGCTGACACAGGTAATACATGAATTACGTATTTCAGAGGCCACTCGCGCTCCAATACGGGAAGAGGGACATAGAAATACGGAACAGCCACAAAATAATAACACAGGGCATTTCGGAAGTTATGAAAGAAACTGGCAATGTGCACCGAATTTTGAGATGGAACCGCCGACACGACGTAACAATGACCGACATGCGACTCGCCGACATGATGATTTTGACTATAAGCTGTTCATTACTACACGTAAATTCAAAACGTTTAAGAATTCAGCCAACGACATTCATCCACAAGCGTGGCTCCATCAATTCTCTCATTGTTTCCCTCGCAACTGGTCATTGGAGCACAAGTTAGAATTTATGTGTGGCTACTTGGAGAATGAACCAGCTGTAAGAATGCGATCGGTCATCCACGATTGTCACAGTGAAGGAGAATTTTATCATGCCTTCCTCTCAGCATATTGGTCTCAAGCTACACAAGATCGAGTAAAACATGGCATCATAATGATGAAACGTTTCGAACAATCTGAATTTTCCAGTCTTATGAAATATTTTGAAGACATGTTGCATAAGAATCAGTATCTTTCAAACCCATACAGCCCCTCAGAACTCATCCGCATTTGCTTAATCAAACTGCCTAAACATTTACGACATATTATTTTAGCAGGACGTTGCAAAGACGACATTGAAGCTTTTCAGGGACTGTTACAAGAACTAGAAATTGACACTGACAATCGCGTGACGCGAAAACAGGAACACAGCAACTACAGGTCACATCCGTCGCAATTCCGCGATGAAAGAAATAATAACTGGACACGACAAGGGTATTCTCACAACACAAATTGTGACCAAAACAGACACTACCCGTATGACAACCGTTGGCAGAGTAGTAATAATTACAGGGAAAGATCACCTCTCCGCAGTAATGAATATCACAGAGACAATCAGAGAAACAGACAATATGGGAACCAAAACAATTATTATCAAGGGAGACAGAATAACTTTAGACACAACGGTCCAGTGCGCAGTTACGACTCAGAGAGAAATTCTCCACCACGTGACCGACAAGAAATAAACTACAAGAACTACCGACATGTCGACAGACGATGTGATCGTAACGACAGACGTGAATTTCATCAGAACTGGCGGGATTTAAACAGAGAAGCGCACTCTCGTCACGGTGAATTTGTAGAAGTTAGGCCTCCTAATCCCAGTAACGACGTGCGCCAACAAAGAAACAGACAATAACTCGCACCGCAGGCAGCCACCTGCGCCCGCTGGCTCAGGGAAAAATAACATTGACGCTAACCTTGAGAAAAATTCCTGTATTCTTTACCGTCGTATACCACATGATAATTGCGTTAAAGTTGAAACTCTGCGTACTAGGAAGAGCAAAGGGTTGCACCACATTTCACATGTAAAACCATTTATTGAGAGATAATCTGCTTTTTAACTTAGTCTTTGCTATAAAATTTTTCACTTCACGCTACTTGTACAATTTGTCACACTGAGAAACTGTTAACATGCAACAATGTTTGAAGTTAAATATCCAGTCAAGAACCAAGAGAACTTATTTAAACAGAAATTACGAATGCATTGTTATTGCGAACAGACGACACAGTGTAATTGTGTGTGTACATTCTTGCTTGTTAGTTGCACGATTAGAACATTTACCAGTACTGCTAATGAGATTTTAATGCAACATTTTGGTTTACTGGAAAATACTTTTGGGATTTAAAGTACTTTCTGTGAGATTAAAGATGACTTATTATTTGGTTTCTTTGACAGCTACACGGTTATATTATGACACTACTAATGTGTGACACAATTTACATTGTTGCTTTTGCGGTGTATCTGTTTTATATCTGCACAGTTTTTCTGACTTCTTCTGGAAAGCAAAACATGTTTTATCAGTAACTTTTGTGGTATAGCTACAAGGAGACAGCCTTTTCCATAGCACAACAATACGTTACAGCACAGTACTTTCATCATCACAACAATAAGTGTAATAACTAAGATATCTCTACGCCAAGCATTTCACTTTTGTTTATCATGAGGTAAGTACATTGGCTTCTGCAGAACTTAGCTTTCGGAGGAAAATAACTACGATACTTCCACAGAGATTATCTTACAACAAGATGCACCTTTAGCGCTACAGGACACACATTTCAGTGATTAATTTTGTACTTAAAACATTTTTTTTAAAGATTTTTGAATTACAAAGAAAGTTTTCCGTGATACATTTCATTCCATTGCTGTAATCTGTAACACCTGAGGGTATAATTACATTAATCCTCAGGGGGGTACAAGGAGCCCTAGCTAATATGGTATTTGCTTATACAACTTTACACATTGGTACCATATTTCTCTAAAACATAAATTACACAGCTATCTGATCATTTAACTGAGAGATAAACATGTTTTTTACTACATCAGTGACAGATGTTTACGTATGTTTATGTCAATAAGATGATGCTACCATATATGAGGAATGTGATTACGTGTTTATATGTATATGAATAATGAATAGAAGTTAGGGACTCTTGACTTGTGAAAAAGGATGTTGGAAACCAAGAATCGTACTTTAAGAGTTATGAAATGTGTGTAAATATGTGAATGTATCACAATGCCAGCGAAAATTTTTTTGGACACTGTTATATTCATAGGATTTTGTTTCTACACATTTGTAACGTAAATTTTCGACCTGTGAAATTTTCATATGAGACTGTCACTCTAGCGGAAACTGGTGTCATAAATATTTTCGTAAGAAAGTTAAGTGACCACCTGCATGTGCGTCGTCGGCACACAGCTGTGTCATACACCTGGAGAACAAGCCATTAGGGGTGTGCCTTTCCGGAAGCACAGATAGAAAAAAAAAAAGGGATGCCATTATCCTCGCTATTGACATTTCCTTGTTGAAAGCATACTGTGGAGCTCGTAATTTATGGTATTTACTGAAATGCCTAATGAAATGACGAGAAATATTTTTACATCTGCACACCTGATTACGACAAGCGTCTTTCTACGAGAGTTGAGAGCTACTTACTTACGAAATGTCACATAGCTATTGAATGATGTTTTTATGCTTTGGTTTGCGTAATTGCTTATTTCATTTGATACCTGTTTTCCAGCTGTGTTACAGCATTAGTTTTATAAAATAAACTTAGATGCATTTGCTAATGTGAACACTTTCTGTCAACAGATCTATGAAATAATTATTTTATGATCCACATTCTTCGAAAAAGGAGCTCTTGGAATGGAAAGAACAATAAGAAGGGACTAGTAACAGTAACTGTATACATAATATTCTTTTCAAGTACATGGTAATATTTCTTTTTACAATAAGTTGTTGTGGTGCACCACTTTAATTACATAGACATTAAGATGTGAATAGACATTTCCTTTTTCTGCATTGTTGTTTTTACTGTAATAATTTTTTTGCTTGAGCTATGTCATGTTTAGATATAAGTTGCTGCTGCTGTTTGCCAGGCATAGTGTTACTGAATTTGACGTTGTATTACGCTGTTAAGCCAGTTTTACTACTAATTTATTTTTCTTGTTTCCTGCACAGTGCCTTATATTAGTTGTAGTACTACAATTGCTTTGCTAATTTCTTAATGCTGCTTGCTTCGCAAATCTGCGTTTTTTTATTGCTGTTTATATTAATTGTTTTATGTGATGCTGCATTGCCTCGTCCCTTAGTTTAGCATCTGAGCTCAGTAGATTTAAGTTAGCTTAAGAGGGGTAGACTATATAAGAAACTGACTATGGAGAATAGGTAAAGAATGCATTGCGAAGTTATATGAAAAAGATTTGGGCCAAAATGAGTATTGTACAATGAGAAATAATTATTTTGAAAGAAATATGAATAGAATACAGGAAGGAGGTATAGATAGGACTTTTTGGGAATAATGATGAATGAAGGGAGATCTCCAAGAAGCAAAGAAAGTTTTGTTTGCAAAATACTGCAATGAAACAAACCCTGTCCTTTCCTTGTGTTATCCCACTATGTGTTTGTGTACCCTTGTGTATTTATTTTCTTCCTGTCTCTGTGTAGTTTCATAGAATTTTTTCTTCTTTTAATATTAAGCTACATTCACTATGATGAGGAATACTGTTATCCTCAAATATAATTGGCATTAATAATATGTTGTTTTCTTTGTAAATATGCTTGGACATTATTTATTCTGTTTTGTTTTAATGCTCATGTGTGAAGTTGATGTTTCGAAAGTGATTGTGATCTTTTATTTTTGTACTCATGTCATAATTCCTGTAACACTGATGTATATGTTTATTTCTATTCTGTTGTAAAGCCTGTACTACAAAATGTTATCTGTATTGTTATGTTTTTAATGATGTATTTTGTACCTTTGTAATTGTATTCTCATGTTATAATATTGTAATTGACGCCAGTTAATCAAATTAAGTAACTTGTAAGCATCCATTTCACTGCACACGTTTCTGTTGGTCATAGTATATGGACAATATGTGAGAAGTAGGGACTGTTAGTGTTTGCACGTGTGTTGATAATTCAGCAAGGGACTGGATAACAGCATTGCTGGTTCTAAGGACAATTCCAAAAAAATTGTGTTTGCACAAGTGGTGGTTATGGACTTGCTATATTATCTGCAAGACTCTTCAATGGTGATTGTGCACCTGCACAGTCACAACAGATGGCTGCTGGCCATCTCTACAAGGACTACAGTGGGTCTGCATCTTTGATGGCCCACCAATACCATTATCTCTACAAGGACTGCAGTGGGTCTGCATCTTTGACGATTCACCAATACCATTATTTCTACAAAGACTACAGTGGGTCTGCACCTCTGGTGGCCCATCACTACCGTAATCTCTACCAGGACTACAGTGGGTCTACTCTGTGATGACCTACCTACCAATCTTCTTCAAAACGTCGAATGACTCTGCTGTGGGTTTGCTCCATTGTGGCCCATTACCTGTCAGCATGTCAAGAGTCAGCACTGTCTTTCTCTTGGAAGGACAACACTACTTCTTCAAGACTGCATGGAAATCCACTACTTCCGTGTGCATTGTCTTTTACTGCTCAGACTTTGAAAAAAAAAACACTGAAATTTTACTGTGATGAACAATCTGGACTGTCTTTATGGACTGTGAGAAATTTTTTGCATTTGACCAACATTGTATAAATAAGTGTGTGCATTTGATATCTTTGTTATTGTAATTATGAAAAAATTTTTCAAATCATTATTGGCCACTGCCCAAAAATATTTTGTAAAATTTTTGTGGGGAGCATGGGTGCTATGTAAGTAGGCTGTTTATGTTTTCTTATTGGCAACGTTACGTAGCGCTCTGTATGAAAATCACTGGCTGTGCTGTGTGCAGCCTGTGGCTAGTTTGCATTGTTGTCTGCCATTGTAGTGTTGGGCAGCGGCAGCTGGATGTGAACAGCGCGTAGCGTTGCACAGTTGGAGGTGAGCCGCCAGCAGTGGTGGATGTGGGGAGAGAGATGGCGGAGTTTTGTAATTTGTCATGAACTGCTACATATATTATGACTATTAAGGTAAATACATTGTTTGTTCTCTATTAATATCTTTCATTTGCTAACTATCCCTATCAGTAGTTAGTGCCTTCTGTAGTTTGAATCTTTTATTTAGCTGGCAATATTGGCGCTCGCTGTATTGCAGTAGTTCGAGTAACGGAGATTTTTGGTGAGGTAAGTGATTTGTGAAAGGTATAGATTAATGTTAGTCAGGGCCATTCTTTTGTAGGGATTTTTGAAAGTCAGATTACGTTGCGCTAAAAAAATATTGAGTGTCAGGTTAAGCACAGTCGTGTATAAATTCTTCTAAGGGGACGTTTCACAGTTTGACTGTGTGCAAACCGAGCGTATCCGTAACATGATACTGTTAAACGTTTATAAAAATCTTGTGGTTCCCGCGTAATTAATTTCTTGGTTAGTGTTTCGAAGTCTTTAGGAACGTGAATCACAATGAAATTTTCATTAGTGTAAGGTGTGTCTTCCATATGGGAACATTATCTATGGGCCTTTATGACGCTAGCAATTGTCGATGCAAGGTGTAAAATCTCTTTGCTAATAATCCGTCCGAGTGACGGCCGTTGGGCTTTGGTCAATGGTTTACGACTTACATAACATGTGCGTTGTCTCATTTTTTATACTCCTTTAATACTAAGTGCACGTGTTTCGGAATTTTTTTTGGAAATTTGTAGTAAGGTCTTATGGTAACAAACAGCTGAGGTCATCGGTCTCTGAGATTACACACTGCTTAAACTAACTTAAACTAACTTACGCTAAGGACAACGCACACACAAATGCCCGATGGACGACTCGAACCTCCGACGGGGAAAGCCGCACGGACCGTGGCAAGGGGTCTCAGACCCCGTGGCTACTTTCGTATTTCCCAGTGGATTGGGTACCGAGGGCGTAGGATGAGTAGGTAATGGGGTTGATCGAGCACTTATCCTCCAGCAAGGAATTTTTGCGTTTTGTTTCATGACATGTGTTGTAAGGGGCACTAGGCCACATTTAAGTTTTCTAAAAGTAAGGTAACACACTACTGGCCATTAAGAAGTGCAGGTGATAAACGGGTATTCATTGGACAAATATATTATATTAGAACTGACATGTAATTACATTTTCACACAATTTGGGTGCTTAGATCCTGAGAAATCAATACTCAGAACAACCACAACTGGCCGTTATAACGGCCTTGATACGCCTGGGCATTGAGTCAAGCAGAGCTCGGATGGCGTGTACAGGTACAGCTGCCCATGCAGCTTCAACACGATACCACAGTTCATCAAGAGTAGTGACTGGCGTATTGTAACGAGCCAGTTGCTCGGCCACCATTGACCAGACGTTTTCAATTGATGAGAGATCTGGAGAATGTGCTGGCCAGGGCAGCAGTCGAACATTTTCTGTATCCAGAAAGGCCCGTACAGGACCTGCAACATGTGGTCGTGCATTATCCTGCTGAAATGTAGGGTTTCTCAGGGATCGAATGAAGGGTAGAGCCACAGATCGTAACACATCTGAAATGTAACGTCCACTGTTTAAAGTGCCGGCAATGCGAACATGCCAGTATGGCGATGACGAATACACGCTTCCAATGTGGGTTCACCGCGATGTCGCGAAACACGGATGCGACCATCATGATGCTGTAAAAAGAACCTGGATTCATCCGAAAAAATGACGTTTGGCCATGCGTGCACCCAGGTTCGTCGTTGAGTACACCATCACAGGTGCTCCTGTCTATGATGAAGCGTCAAGGGTAACCGCAGCCATGGTCTCCGAGCTGATAGTCCATTTGCTGAAAACGTCGTGGAACTGTTCGTGCAGATGGTCGTTGTCTTGCAAATGTCCCCATCTGTTGACTCAGGGATAGAGACGTTGCTGCACGATCCGTTACAGCCATTCGGATAAGTCATCTCGACTGCTAGCGATACGAGGCCTTTGGGATCCAGCACGGCGTTCCGTATTACTCTCCTGAATGCCACCGATTCCATATTCTGCTAACAGTCATTGGATCTCGACCAACGCGAGCAGCAATGTCGCGATACGATAAACCGCAATCGCGATAGGCTATTTATCAAAGTCGGAATCGTGATGGTACGCATTTCTCCTCCTTACACGAGGCATCACACCAACGTTTCACCAGGCAACGCCGTTCAACTGCTGTTTGTGTCTGAGAAATCGGTTGGTAACTTTCCTAATGTCAGCACGTTGTTGGTGTCGCCACCGGCTCCGACCTTGTGTGAATGCTCTGAAAATCTAATCATTTGCATATCACAGCATTTTCTTCCTGTCGGTTAAATTTCGTGTCTGTAGCACGACATCTTCGTGGTGTAGCAATTTTAATAGCCAGTAGTGTATGTCTTAGCCGAGATGGTTCCTTTGAAAGGACATCGCCGATTTGCTTTTCCATCTATGAAACATTCCGAGCTCGCAATCCTTCCGTAACGGTCTCGATGTCGGCAGGATGTTAATACCTATAATGAACTGATACCGACTTGCACTTAGCAGTTAGTTTATAGTCTCCCTGTGCGAAGTGTTCAGAATGGTGCAAATGGCTCTGAGCACTACGGGACTTAACAGCTGAGGACATCAGTCCCCTAGAACTTAGAACTACTTAAGCCTAACTAACCTAAGGACATCACACACATCCATGCCCGAGGCAGCATTCGAACCTGCAACCGTAGCGGTCGCGAGGTTCCAGACTGAAGCGCCTAGAACCGGTCGGCCACCACGGCCAGCTGAGATGAGCCCTGGTCCAATTTGATCACTTTCCAATGGCAGTTATACATAAGTCGCGAAGTTGACGTGGTCGTTGTCGACGGCCATAAACAGCACGTTTCAATAAATCCCATGCGTGTTCGATTGGCTTCGTTTTCCGGGAAGAGGCAGGCAGGCCACTCTATTCTCGTGATCCTGGTATGCTGAAGGAACGTGTTCACAAGAATAGTGCGACGAGCATGCTAGTTATCATCCATCAAGATAAACGTATCACCAAGATGTAGTCGATACCATCCCATTATTGGTTGTAAAATCTCGTCACCGTACGGTGGAGCAGTGAGATGGCCCTCAACAGCCACGAGAGGATTACGGTAGCCCCCTGTATTGCCATCGCACAATACACCGGAGTAGAGACGTGGTGTTCGCCGTGGCCGTTGAGAATCGAAATTCGCGTCATTCAATCGTCTCCTAAGAGGTCGATGCAATACACGACGCCCTATAGCCCCTTCGAATTCAATTCTGGATCAATCACCTCACGGTTCCTTTGACACCTTCTGCATCCTTCGAACGTGGACGGATAAGTCCTCGACACTACTGCATCCGGAATACATGTCGGGAGACGTCCCTCGCTGAGTGGCCTCTTCCACGCAATCTGATGATGCGGACCCGTTCACTGGTCGTGACTGTCCTTCGTGACACAAGGGATGTTGACTCTATTGTCCTACAAACGTCTCAAAAGCCTCTATACAAGTGCTTTACTTTCGTCTGAAATTCTGAAATACATGGGAGTGCAGCGGTCTCGGTCGCAGGTTCGACTCCTGCATCGGGCATGGATGTGTGTGCTGTCCTTAGGTTAGTTAGGTTTAAGTAGTTCTAAGTTCTAGGGTACTGATGACCTCAGAAGTTAAGTGCTTTTTTTTCATCGGTCTGCGCATAGGTAACCGTACAGGTGTTTACAGACATCGTCATTTGTGACTTTCCGATCAATACAAGAACAGCCAGAATATCAGCTCACCTCCACGTTATATCAGGGTGATGCAACACTTTCGTTGATGTGACTTAGGGGAAGAGACCAAACATCGAGGTCATCGGTCGCATCGGACTAGGGAAAGATGGAGAAGGAAGTCGACCGTGTCCTGTCAAGGGAACCATCCCGGCATTTGCCTGAGGCGATTTAGGGAAATCAAGGAAAACCTAAATCAGGATGGCCGGACGCGCGATTGAACCGTCGTCCTCCCGAGTGCGAGTCCAGTGTGGTTGATGTGAGTATTTTCATGATATACAACACTTATTTAATACTTGTTCACATATACATAGCTTCGTTTAGTTCCGGTGAGTAACAGTTCATGTCCACTCGCTTTTTGCCAGTCTCATTTCTTCAGTCTCTCTACTGATGTCTCTCAATATCGGTCGACGATTTCCTCGCATCGTGCTGCCATCTACCTTTTGCTGTCAATGTCTTTAGTCGATGTCTATCTGCCGGAATCCCCAAAACATGTCCTGCCGAATGAAGACTACTGTTTCATTTTATTCACGCTTTCATATATCAGTATTACTCCATCAAATGTTTGTTACTATTATCTACTCACATGTTTCTATGCTCCTCAGAGACTTCAGTTCGAAATCGGCCTTCCTGAATGTCAACGTTTCACATAAATAGAAAATTACTGCTTGATGAATTGTTAATGTCAAAGGTTGATACTCTGCCCTATGACCAGTTTCTTACAAGGAACCCCTTGAGTGCGAGGTCACAAGTTCAATCTATAGTATTGTATTAACAATTATAACAGGAAAAATAATAGCTGCCTCTGACTCGTCATGTGCATCAGGAGGGCGACCAGAAATGAGTGTTCGGTAGGTGCAGAGATTAACCTTCTATGGAATGTATGTATTACACTTCACAAAATGGACATCGTCGACATTCAAAAAATGCTCAGAACAAACCATTAAAAATGGCGCGCCACAGTTACCACAAAAGTCTGCACCATCAAAATCAAAGCTGAACTCCTGGGGAGTTACTAATAGTGCAGGACGTTCAGCTAGGTATTCACTCTTAAAGAAGCCGTATAGAGTCATACTGATGCAACGGGGTGATGAGAACTGATGGAATGTGATGGCAAGCAGCCCAACGTGAGACAGTGTGTCGTCGAGCTTATCCTTTAAGGCGTTGCTGCAGATAGTGCGGTGTTTCATAGGCACGGTAAATGTCTGGATGTAGACGCTGAATTTGTCCAGTGGTCCCACGCGATATGAAATGCAATGTCACAAATTTTTCAGGAGGTATAGTGTGCTGTAAAGGAGTATGATTTGTAAATGCAGACTAGGAATGAAGCAAAAACAAATTATTTTGAGCAGCTCTTGACCAAAATCAATGCTCATGTAATAGTAGTAGTTCCCTTACAGCCATTTTCCCACTCTCGCTTGCTGTAACATAAATGTTCCCTACTGCCCGTGCAAGATAACGCACACGAGAAAGAACCTTAGGGTATAGAGCACCTCCAACTTCTCGCAGCACAATAAATAACTTTCCAGCCAATTTACCATCCAGAATAACAGTCGACATAGTTAGTTGTATGTGAATGCGCAAAGCCATTGATGTTAGTCATCTTGATACAACTGCCTTGGTACCCTCTAATTTACAGGGTTCCTTTTATATGCATTCCCTGTTCAAATCTCGATTGGTCGGAGATGAAATCAAATTCTTTACTGAACGAGCTTGTAACCTACAAAATATGGATAAAGGGGTATAAGGAGAAAGTTTAGAACCCATGTACCATCATGCGTCATTTCCTGTTACTACCTTATTGACATAAACACTTCGGAAACATGTAGGCCTTCCTTAAAAACAGCGGTCTAACGTGCTGCAGTCATGCACTGTACGGCTGGTCCTGGCGTAGGTTCGAGTCCTCCCTCGGGCATGGCTGTGTGTGTTAGTCCTTAGGATAATTTAGGTTAAGTAGTGTGTAAGCTTAGGATCTGATGACTTCAGCAGTTAAGTCCCCTAGGATTTCACACACATTTGAACATTTTTTAAAACAGCAGGCCTTCTTTAATGACACCTTCACATAAGTAAAATTATCAAATAGAAAACAGGAAGGCCTTCAATGATATCAGCTTCAGTTAAGTAAAATTACCAAAACAGGAAACGGCCGACCTTCTTTGATAACAGCTTCAGTTAAGTAAAATTACCAAATAGAAGACAGGCAGACCTTCTTTAATAACAGATTCAGTTCAGTAAAATTGCCAAGTAGGAAACAGAGGAGGCCTTCATGAATAACTGCTACAGTAAAGTAGCCATGAGTCTGAATTGTCTCCTCGCAAGGGGTGCACCAGAAGGCTTATACGCAACGAGCACAAGACTACACCAAATAGGAAGAATAAGAAAGGTTACAACGAGAGTACCGGCCTTCTAAGACCGATTTCGTTGGGTACAGACCGCAAAAGAAATATTAACAAAGCAACGTTAACTATGTGAAAGCAAAAATAAGTAGCCCGCGTCACTGCAAGAAACTGCCTCTACAACGGCGGCGAAACTTCCGAAAGAAAACTAGGTTGCGAAACCCAATTACATTGCGATGTAATTAACAAAGCGTTGACGTCTGCAATGCCCGAAACTGACACTCGGGGAGAAAGGTACTTGGGAACTTTGCAGCGCGTTAGCAATCGTGATTGCAAATTGAAACCGGATGTTGACCTACGTTTCGACGCGGACAACCACGCTTTCTTCGGAACACACTAAAACTACAAACTGCCTAAAGAGGCACTGGCATTCGGTATTAATGTTGGACCATGCCTCTTTTGGCAGTTTGTAGTTTTAGTGTGTTCCGAAGAAAGCGTGGTTATCCGCGCCGAAACGTAGGTCAACATCCGGTTTCAATTTGCAATCGAGGCGGATTCCTTATAATCATTGAAAGGTACTTACCTGGTGTTCTAAGACTTTTGGTAACGCGTGACGACGGGGGCGGGGGAGGGGGGAGGATCCGGCAACATTGAAGTAACACGTTATCGCTCCAGTTCAGGGAACACTATGGGCTCACACACTTTATGATATCCTGTTAACAAACAAACAAGGCCAGTAACGATTCAGAGAAAGCAAACAACAGCCACTATCAAGGAACCAACTTGTGGGGCTAACATCAGCTAAGAGATCACAATGATCGTAACAGATCTTTGTGTATCAATAAGAAAATAACAGTTAAGGCTTCAAGATCCAAAACTTAACTGAAGGTCACGAATCGATGCTAAAGCTTAGCTGTTTCAAGGGCGGCCCAGAATTCAGCATACCTAAACTGGCTTCAACTCTCTCAACGGTGAGCCACGTCCCAGAGCTGGCTGACCAGGCTACGCACGAAGACAGCGACGGATTCAAATCGGCCCACAAAATGCCCAGGAACCATTCACCGGACTCCCTGGCCAAGACGCTTTTGAAAGTGCTCGCCTTACTCGCCGGGCGGACGTCTCGCACGGTCCTCCTCCTACGTTATCACTCCCCACCTCTCCACGCCACAACACGCCCCGTCCCACATCAACACCTCGACCAAACATCTTCTTGGCCTTAAACCAGGGGGACATCACACGATAGATCGAGCTAGTGGCGCCAGGAATTCGAAAGGGGACGCCAGCAACTACGCCATGTCTCAGGGATAAGTTTGCTTATCTCATCAACAAATTGTCGGGCCGATTCAACAGTTTACTGTGCATTGTCAAGCAGACGCTTTGTTTGAAATTTCGTAAACTTACGTCTTCCGGTTCCTTAACACTGTTTGTAGTTATGCAATCACCTACTAACTCCCTTGAAATCACTGTAATGTATGCCACTCACAATTTGATCTGAATAACCTAGTAGGTCACTATCATGCGCGTCCTGTAAATAGTATCGGGAAACGCTGAAACGTGCAAACACGAGTTTTTGTAACAATTGTGCCTTGTCCTCCCCTGAACATCTACAATTTTTCTTGTACACTACACTGTCATATTTCTGGGGACTTATTCGAAATCTGTTCACAACCTTTTTCTTCACTATGCTGCGGGTTATCTCCCATGTACATAATTATGTGTACTACCCGCTGCGTCGGCCGCTATGACCGAGCGGTTCTAGGCTCTTCAGTCCGGAACCGCGTTGCTGCTACGGTCGCAGGTTCGAATCCTGCCTCGGGCATGGAGGTGTGTGATGTCCTTAGGTTAGTTAGGTTTAAGTAGTTCTAAGTCTAGGTGACTGATGACCTCATATGTTAAGTCCCATAGTTCTTGGAGCCACTTGAACCATTTTAACTACCCGCTGCTTTGCTATATCTCCCATCGGGAGATCGGATAGGACACAGGTTAACAGGAACAAGGCTTTATTACGACCACAGTAGAAAAATTTAATAAAAAGGGAAACTCTTCTGAATAAAAAAAAAGCCACAAATTCTCAGACCCTAACAGGCATACACCTGGAACTCATAATGAATAAACGTATTGCGACCTAAAGACTTTGCCACTGGTAATCCTTAATGACAGAGGCTGAGATTTCGGTCCCACTGCTGTGGCTTCCTAACGAGCCCTGACTGACGAGCTGCCAGCACCCTGCGGATGAATTCGCCCAGAGCTTCGCTGGAGCGAACAGCCGACGTGTTGGCTCGCGCCGCTCTGTATAGCCGGGGTGCGAAGGAATTCATGCGGATCCAGTTTCGCACACCCGACACGGTGTCTGAAGTAGTTCCCTTGTACGGAGGACCTCTGGTGCCTCTTGTCCCACTGTCTGTCATCCTTGGTGTCGTCGACGCAGTCAGGAAAGGCATCGCCTTGTACACATGCAAACCCGTAAAGCTTCAGTGTTTGAGGGACTGCCGATCCCTCAAGGAGAACGGTCGGTTCATGAGACCTTCGGTAACGATTGTCCTTTACTATATTTCACTGTCGCTCCCTGTCCGATGAGGACTATGAACTTCATGGCTCGACGCCTTTTTCAGTATCACTTTCACTTCCTACGTACGTACCGTCATCATTATACCCCTCATGTACATAGTCCACACAGTCAAGCGTGTATGTCACTATACATTCCTCTGACCCATCTTCCTGACACTTCTTCCTCCCTTTGCAAAATTCTTTGTGTTCCTTTTGGCTAATGACATCTTTGGCAACTGTTGTAGATATAATGCAATATTTTCTGTGTTTATCATTGACAATGCCATTTCCATTGCTCTGCTTTGTATCAACGCCACTAACACTGTAGCACTGTTATGAATTGCTCGTCGACTCAGTAGTTCATCTACCCTCCGAAGCCCTAAACTGTGCTCACCACTGGATACCTCCAGTCCTGCCCCCTGTTGCCATTATTAGTCAATATTTCATGGTAGACAATATGTGGGGGTCGAAATCCGTAAACACCATCGGCCTTTTGCGACTTCCCACTCAAGGGGTTTCTTGTTTATCAATGTGCTACACTAAAACAGTATCTGTCAATTGCTTCCTGTCTTAGTTATTCTAGGTTTGACAGCAACTGTGTTAGTTAAAAATGCATCCCTGGTCTTTGAAGCCTTATGTTCCTTTTACTCCGGAGTATTACCAGTGCTGCCTTTCCAATGTCGGTACATGGGGGGGGGGGAGGGGGGGGAACCCAGAACTTTTAACACAGGGTAGTGTTTTGCGCTCGTGTTCAGAAGTAACAGGTTTTCAGCATTTTGATTCTCTTGAGCTAAGATGTTTTCGACCTCTCATTACGCTCTTCAGCCCTCGCACACACTACACACTGGGGAGTGGTCGATGGTTTACACTCCACTGACAATTTCTCAATCTGGATACATCCATCTTACAAGCCGTTATCAGATAGTAATTCATGTCATCTGTATCCTACGCTCATTAACGTGTAACAGACGGTGTCTTGTAGTTATGTATCATTTATTATTATTATTAAATATGGGATGATTATTTTGGAGGTTTCGTACACAAAACACGGACACAGTGTTCAAACTACAAAAAAGCCATTAGAATACTAAATGAAAGTACTAATCGAGCTCCCTGTATGGATATGTTTCAATAGCTGGGGATTGTCGCTGCACCATGTGTGTACGAGGTAGTGCTGAAAATTAATTACTCCAAACTTTTTATTCAGGTCTCAGTATCTGTTACATATTACTCAGTCGACTATGCCGCTTCGCTGACGCAATATGGCTGCTTGTAACGTAACTATGCCTGTGCATCAGTAACAACGTCCTGTAATCGAGCATCGATTTCGAAGGTTTAGTCCACTGACGGAGCACCCTCGCCTCCAGCATGACAATGCCAGTCCATACACGAGCGCTGCGACATCCGCAGCAATCTTCTGCCTTGCGTTCACTATCATGTCATCGATCATCCACTATACAGTCCCGACCGGGCCCCATCATTTTTCACCTGCTTATTAAACTTAAATAGCACCTTTGATAACTTCTCTTTGACACTGATGAAGCGGTGAGGTTGTGACTCCTTCAATAAAGCCATACATTCTACTGTGACGGTATCAACAAACTGGTCTCTCGTTGGCTGAAATGCGTTCGTCACCAGGATGTCTACGTTGAGAAATAAATGTGTAGGCCTTAAGAACAAAGAAGTAGAATGTTAATAGCTTTTTTATTTATACTGCCATAAAAGTTTAGACATAAGAGTTCGCAGGCATTTCTTCTCAGCACACCTTCGAATGTAAACAAGTCTATTGCGCACAACAAGAACATCACGAATTATCTCACAAACAGCAACATTTATGGTAACGGAACAAGAGCCAGTCTAAACTTACGGACGAACGGTAAACAAACAAACAGAACACCGTTTTACACAAAGGAACAAAATTCTACAATAAAGTGGCCAAGGAGAATAAAGACACCACTAAAACTCCAATGTTTAAAAAGTGAGGTAAAGCATGACTATTAAGTAATTTATACTACAAAGTCAAGGATTATTTGGATAACACAGAGTAGTTATTTACAGAGTGAACTGTCATATGTTAATGATACCCAAGGCAGCATCTTAGGAGCAGAATCTGCGACGGAAAATTCTAACCATTTTCCATCTTCTTGAGCTCAACATTTCACTTGTTGCTTGAGCTGCTTCTGAAGGGGTGAGGGGACAACAGGAAGAATTCGATGAATAGACGGAAGTATCGCCATGTTTCTGATGCCAACCGAAAGCGCGCGTGTGTGTGTGTGTGTGTGTGTGTGTGTGTGTGTGTGTGTGTGTGTGTGTGTGTGTGTGTGCGTGTTTGTGTGCGGGCGCGAGTGTGCGCTGACGCGAACACGATGAAGTTGAGGGGGTTGTTTGGAGGAAGGAGACCAGACAACGAGGTCATCGGTCTCATCGGATTAGGGAAGGACGGGGAAGGAAACCGGCCGTACCCTTTCAAAGGAACTATCCCGGCATTTGCCTGGAGCGATTTAAGGGAAATCACGGGAAACCTAAATCAGGATGGCCGGACGCGAGATTGAACCGTCGTCCACCCGCGATGAATTGTGTAAAGTATTTTTATGATAAGATAATATTACTGTCCCCCCTTCCCCCCAAGAACCATGGATCTTGCCGTTGGTGGGGAGGCTTGCGTGCCTCAGCGATACAGACAGCCGTACCGTAGGTGCAACCACAACGGATGGGTATCTGTTGAGAGGCTAGACAAACCTGTGGTTCCTGAAGAGGGGCAGCAGCCTTTTCAGTAGTTGCTGGCGCAACAGTCTGGATGATTGACTGATCTGGCCTTGTAACACTAACCAAAACGGCCTTTCTGTGCTGGTACTGCGAACGGCTGAAAGCAAGGGGAAATACAGCATTAATTTTTCCTGAGGGCATGCAGCTTTACTGTATGGTTAAATGATGATGGCGTCCTTTTGGATAAAATATTCCGGAGGTAAAATAGTCCCCCATTCGGATCTCCGGGCGGGGACTACTCAAGAGGACGTCGTTATCAGGAGAAAGAAAACTGGCGTTCTACGGATCGGTGCGTGGAATGTCAGATACTTAATCGAGCAGGTAGGTTAGAAAATTAAAAAACGGAAATGGATAGGTTGAAGTTAGATATAGTAGGAATTAGTAATGTTCGGTGGCAGGAGGAACAAGACTTTTGGTCAGGCGAATACAGGTTTATAAATACAAAATCAAATAGGGGTAATGCAGGAGTAGGTTTAATAATGAGTAAAAAAATAGGAGTGCGGGTAAGCTACTACAAACGACATAGTGAACGCCTTATTGTGCCCAAGATAGACACGAAGCCCACGCCTACTACAGTAGTACAAGTTTATATGCCAACTAGCTCTGCAGATGACGAAGAAATTGAAGAAATGTATGATGAAATAAAAGAAATTATTCAGATAGCGAAGGGAGACGAAAATTTAATAGTCATGGGTGACTGGAATTTGGTAGTAGGAAAAAGGAGAGAAGGAAACGTAGTAGGTGAATATGGATTGGGTGTAAGAAATGAAAGAGGAAGCCGCCTGGCAGAATTTTGCACAGAGCATAACTTAATTGTAGCTAACACTTGGTTCAAGAATCATAAAAGAAGGTCATATACATGGAAGAATCCTGGAGATATTAGAAGGTATCAGATACATTATATAATGGCAAGGCAAAGATTTAGGAACCAGGTTTTAAATTGTAAGACATTTCCAGGTGCAGATGTGGACTCTGACCACAATCTATTGGTTATGAACTGTAGATTAAAACTGAAGAAACGGCAAAAAGATGGGAATTTAAGGAGATGGAACCTGGATAAAGTGACTAAACCAGAGATTGTACAGAGTTTCAGGGAGAGCATAAGGGAACAATGGGGGAAAGAAATACAGTAGAAGAAGAATGGGTAGCTTTGAGAGATGAAATAGTCAAGGCAGCAGAGGATCAAGTAGGTAAAAAGACGAGGGTTAGTAGAAATCTTTGGGTAACAGAGGAAATATTGAATTTAATTGATGAAAGGATAAAATATAAAAATGCACTAAATGAAGCAAGCAAAAAGGAATACAAACGTGTCAAAAATGAGATCGACAGGAAGTGCAAAGTCACTAAGCAGGGATGGCTAGAGGACAAATGTAAGGATGTAGAGGCTTATCTCACTAGGGGTAAGATAGATACTGCTTACAGGAAAATTAAAGAGACCTTTGGAGAAAAGAGAACCACTTGTATGAATATCAAGATCTCAGATGGAAACCCAGTTCTAAGCAAAGAAGGGTAAGTAGAAAGGTGGAAGGAGCATATAGAGGGTTTACACAAGGCCGATGTACTTGAGGACAATATTATGGAAATGGAAGAGGATGTAGATGAAGATGAAATGGGAGATACGATACTGCATGAAGAGGTTGACAGAGTACTGAAAGACCTGAGTCGAAACAAGGCCCCGGGAATAGACAACATTCCATTAGAACTACTGACGGCCTTGGGAGACCCAGTCCTGAAAAAAGTCTACCATCTGGTGAGCAAGATATATGAGACAGGTGAAATACCCTCAGACTTCAAGAAGAATATAATAATTCCAATCCCAAAGAAAGCAGGTGCTGACAGATGTGAAAATTAGCGTACTATCAGTTTAATAAGTCACGGATGCAAAATACTAACGCGAATTCTTTACAGACGAGTGGAAAAACTGGTAGAAGTCAACCTCGTTGAAGATCTGTTTGGATTCCGTAGAAATATTGGAACACGTGAGGCAATACTGACCCTACGACTTATCTAAGAAAATAAATTAAGGAAAGGCAAATCTACGTTTCTACCATTTGTAGACTTAGAGAAAGCTTTTGACAATGTTGACTGGAATACTGCTGGCCGGTTTGGCCGTGCGGTTCTAAACGCTTCAGTTTGGAACCGCGTGACCGCTACGGTCGCAGGTTGGAATCCTGCCTCGGGCATGGATGTGTGTGATGTCCTTAGGTTAGATAGGTTTAAGTAGTTCTAAGTTCTAGGGGACTGATGCCCTCAGAAGTTAAGTCCCATAGTGCTCAGAGCCATTTGAACCATTTTGAACTGGAATACTCTCTTTCAAATTCTGAAGGTGGCAGGGATAAAATATAGGGAGCGAAAGGCTATTTACAATTTGTACAGAAACCAGATGGCGGTTGTAAGAGTCAGGGACATGAAAGGGAAGCAGTGTTTGGGAAGGGAGTGAGACAGGGTTGTAGCGTCTCCCCTATGTTATTCAATCTGTATATTGAGCAAGCAGTGAAGGAAACAGAAGAAAAATTCGGAGTAGGTATTAAAATCTATGAAGAAGAAATAAAAACTTTGAGGTTCGCCGATGACATTGTAATTCTGTCAGAGACAGCAAAGGACTTGGAAGAGCAGTTGAACGGAATGGACAGTGTCTTGAAAAGAGGATATAAGAAGAACATCAACAAAAGCAAAACGAGGATAATGGAATGTAGTCGAATTAAGTCTGGTGATGCTGAGGGAATTAGATTAGGAAATGAGACACTTAAAGTAGTAAAGGAGTTTTGCTATTTGGGGAGCAAAATAACTGATGATGGTCGAAGTAGAGAGGATATAAAATGTAGACTCGCAATGGCAAGGAATTCGTTTCTGAAGAAGAGAAATTTGTTAACATCCAGTATAGATTTAAGTGTCAGGAAGTCGTTTCTCAAAGTATTTGTATGGAGTGTAGCCATGTATGGATGTGAAACATGGACAATAACTAGTCTGGACAAGAAAAGAATAGAAGCTTTCGAAATGTGGAGCTACAGAAGAATGCAGAAGATTAGATGGGTAGATCATGTAACTAATGACGAGGTATTGAATAGGATTGGGGAGAAGAGAATTTTGTGGCACAACTTGACTAGAAGAAGGGATCGGTTGGTAGGATATGTCCTGAGGCATCAAGGGATCACAAATTTGGCATTGGAGGGCAACGTGGAGGGTAAAAATCATCGTAGAGGGAGACCAAGAGATGAATACACTAAACAGATTCAGAAGAATGTAGGTTGCAGTAGGTACTGGGAGATGAAGTACCTTGCACAGGATAGAGTGGCATGGAGAGCCGCATCAAACCAGTCTCTGGACTGAAGACCACAACAACAACAACAACAATATTACTGTATGCATGAATTACTTCTTCACAAAAATTGTTTCTGTTTTCAGTTAAGTTTACGTGCCTTATGTTATCTTCTAAATGATCAGTGGATGAATAAACAACTAACTATCCAGCTGAGACCCAGCTAGATGCTCAACAAGGATAAAACGATCCACCGGACCATCACAAGGGGTTATGTGCTCATTTATCTATTATTATGTTAAGACATAAGGGAATTATAGACACTTGCTGCAAGCGGGCATTGATTTAAATTAAAGGGTAATGTTAAAAAATTGTGCCGGGCCAGGATTTGCACTCACGTCTCCTACTTACTAGACAGACACTCTGATCACTGAGCCATTCTGACTCTGTAGTCAATGCAGCTGCACGGAGTACCCTGGCACGCCTCCCGTTAGACTCAAATTCTCAACTTATCCACACACTACTAATGAAGTGCCCCTTGCATACCATCATTACGGGCGGCGTTTCGCCGATTGCTGTACTCGTAAGAGTTCGAGCTTGTCGTGCATCTGCACTGAGGAGATGCTAGGCCGTGTCGCCTATATATATATATATATATATATATATATATATTATCCTCTCCAGCTGTGGAGGAATGACCTTGAGATGGACACTTAACTGCTTCCTTCTCTAGACCTTAGAATACAGAAATCTTCATAATCGTTTTCAGTATGTAGACAACCTGAACCGTATTTAAGGCGGCTATACAACAGTGTTTCCAGCACAGATTCTCCCTAGTAACTATTTCTATTGACGTTCAAAAGACCTGCTATACTACTTACAGATTTGATACTCTCGGACTGCTCCTAGAAGGCGGGTTGCGGTGACGTCTTTTTATCTTTCTCCATCCTCTTCCAACGTTATTATAAATGAAGGGTTGTTCATATATCCAGTTTTCAGAAGATGACTGTGCAAAAAATACAAGACAAGTAGAAAGTAGACATCAGTGGACAGAGCTTCTCTTCAGGTTCTGAACTCGCTCTACAAGTACTCAGTACAGGACCGTACGTGATGCGGAAACGTCACTACGTGCGTGAAATCAATTCAGGTCGCCGCTGATGCTACTAGGGAAGGCGCATCGCCAGCAGCCCGCATTGGACATCTGTTCATTAGGTTGCCTAGCGGCAGGCGTGAGCTAATTCGATACGACAGTTCGGAGCGGATGATTTGTCTACACAAGCATGCCTCTAGTTGTGCGCCCTACAGCTACGCTATAGCGCGAGAGACCAATCCAGGCTAGGAAGAAAGCCTTGTACACTGATTAGTATGCTTTGTTTTCGCGCTCTCATCGTCTGGAACCTCAGAGATATGTATGAATAAACCTGTACAGAATCGATGCAATTGATGTCATCTTGATTCATTCTTCGAAAAAGACAATACCAAGGAAGCTCTCTCTCTCTCTCTCTCTCTCTCTCTCTCTCTCTCTCTCTCTCTCTGTCTCTCTTCTACATTAACCGTATAAAGTTCAGAGCGAGAAGTAATGTATGGTTATCATAATTGACGATGTCTTTATTTTCCATTCTTCATACACCCTCACAACAATTAACATTAAACATTTGCGTACGCAATCGGTTACGTCTGGGAGACAGAAAAGCATTTTAGAATGAGATTTTCACTCTGCAGCGGAGTGTGTGCTGATATGAAACTTCCTGGCAGATTAAAACTGTGTGCCCGACCGAGACTCGAACTCGCGACCTTTGCCTTTCGCGGGATAAGTGCTCTACCAACTGAGCTACCGAAGCACGACTCACGCCCGGTACTCACAGCTTTACTTCTGCCAGTACCTCGTCTCCTACCTTCCAAACATTACAGAAGCTCTCCTGCGAACCTTGCAGAACTAGCACTCCTGAAAGAAAGGATACTGCACAGACATGGCTTAGCCACAGCCTGGGGGATGTTTCCAGAATGAGATTTTCACTCTGTAGCGGAGTGTGCGCTGATATGAAACTTCCTGGCAGATTGAAACTGCAAGGTTCGCAGGAGAGCTTCTGTAAAGTTTGGAAGGTAGGAGACGAGATACTGGCAGAAGTAAAGCTGTGAGACCGGGCGTGAGTCGCGCTTCGGTAGCTCAGTTGGTAGAGCACTTGCCCGCGAAAGGCAAAGGTCCCGAGTTCGAGTCTCGGTCGGGCACACAGTTTTAATCTGCCAGGAAGTTTCAGAAAATCATTTTATTTGCCATCAGCTGTATATATTACATCAACTGGAAGACTAAACAAACAGACCAGAAAATCGATATACAAGAGTTGTACCTCTGAACACCATCATCATATACAATACCATACTTACAAAATTATAACATATGTTGGTTTAAGTATGCTTAGTTCTCATACAAGACACTTTCGTATGGCAAATGTAACAGTGACAAAACGTGGAATGCAACTATCTATATTTTGACAGTAATTTGGAAAACTTAGGTTTTCCTTATACTACACTCATAGAATGTTATTTGTTGTCAGTAACCACATAGTGGTTCATTGAAATTAGTATTGTTAACTACCGTCAGATTAAAATTACTCCATAGTTGACACTTCACGCGTTGTAGATGGTTTCCTCCAATCAAAGCCCTCAACGTTATGCCCTAACCGTTAGCCTTTGCCAAACTGCCACGCAACAATTATTTCACTTCCAGTTCCTTGTCCGGCTTTCATTCTTGTTGTGTTTGGATCCCGAATCCTGGGTCTGGACTTTTTATTTCGTGTGTCATCACATACGATAACCACACCAAAAACACACACGTTTCATTCACAGCACTAACTAAACACTATTTGAGCAAAAGACGTGATTCAGCGTCTTGAATACATTTATTACAGTCACATAGATCGGTTTACGTCAGATAAGCTTCGCACGACAATGCTTGTAGCTGAATTTTGTAGGGCGGAAGTTAGTTGTAACGGCTGGGCCACCAGAGTCATAAATATAACAACTTTCTGCAATAAAATGGCTTGTCACAGTGGTCAGCTTGTAGTATCACATCAAATGTCTTTTATTGTTCCCATGATTGAGACGGCACCAACAGACCACATAACAGAATGTTATTGTCATCTGACAAAAATAAATGTAACTACCTTGAAAACAAGGAAAACTGCACTATATCTTGCCATCTGCTATAAGGCGAGTATGTCCCAGGGACATGCTCTTGCAAAATTTTACCAATGTCCTACAATATTCCGAAAATAAACAAGAAACAAAATTCATAAAGTAACATATTAAAATAAAAAGTAGTACCACTCAGAGACGTCCACACTTCAATATTTTCTACTGCCGAATTTATCTACAACTTTGGAGTCGAAATCCTCAGCTTTGGTTACCATGTTCATCTCAATCCCTCTGTCCAGCCACACCGGCACAGTTCACAAGGTATTCGGATGAATTGCCAAAATATTTGGACATTACTGGAACCAGAATATGTTGTAAACACGACTTACGAACACAAAAGAGGAAAAAAAGATGCTAGCATACAACACGATGCAAACCTACTTTCTTGCGTTCCGTAACTCGACATGGCCACGCTGAATACAAACATTTGACAAAATTATTATTTATATTAGTACCTCCTAAAGGCTTTTGTTGTAGATATATAATTAATTTACACTAAATTACAAGACATTTTACCAAGGGTAATGTGTTTTTGGTAAATCTTCAATGAACCAAAAACAACATTAGTAATATACTCGTAAACCTGCACGCGAGTGGAACAGTTTTAACTATTCATTGGCCGCTTGGTCAGAGCTTAGATGGTGTGGCCGGGATATTGGCACCTCCCGTGTTATTTTCGTACTGGTCTCCACTGGCGTAGTGATGCGCGAACTGTAGCACAGTTAGTTTCGACAGGAATGACGTCACTTCAGATGATGTGCAGCCGAGCACTGACAGCTGTGTCCCTTCTCTGAGTGGATAATAGTGCGGCGGAAATCATTTTTGCATCCGACGCAGTGGTCACTAGTTACTGCAGAGAGAGTGTTACAAAATATTTTTTCGTCCATTTTGCTTCTATACCATACGTTCTACAAGAAATGGATAATTTTAGCGCGATTTCTGGCTCGTTTCGAAGAGAAATGGCATAACTTCAGTGCGATGATTATAGCTACTGTAGCGCTTTAGCACATGATTACCGGCTGTCACCGAAGACACCTATTATACCAATGCCTGCTGAGAATGTGACTGTGACGATCACACAGACTGCATTGAAGGGGATATGTATGCCGACCCGGAATCTCAAAGTTACAGTGAATCAAAATAGCCCAGCTTTTTTCCTAAATATTTCTCCAAGGAAGGTGCATCAGGTCAAATATCTTTCACTGTTCTCATGATTTAGACAGAACCAACGGACCACGCTACAAATGCTATTTTCGTCTGACAAAAATAAACGGAATTACCAAGAAAACAACATTTATTAATGATATCGATTCCATTACGTAGAACGTTAGCCACGAGTTCGATGTAAATGAGTGGCTCTTGTTCATAGATTCCAGCAAAGTTAGTTTGAAAACAGTACTTCTTCAACGTGAACTAACTGCCTTCTGTTGAAGCAGTTAATCTGGAGGAGAAGAGAGAATTTGAAACTGTTAGTCACACGTATCCATGAAAAAAATATGTTGCGTATATGTACACACTTCAAAGTAAGCACATTTCTTCTCAGCATGCAGCTCGTGAACACAAATCTCTGCTGCTATCTATGAGAATTGGACAGCAGAAACAGAAAAATAAACCATCTTGGAATAAGATGGACTGCTCGGAATGAATACTGCCTGGATAGAAGAATATGGTGAACATTCCTCTTGTTGACCGCTGCACATTAAATTGGGTCTCATCAAAACGTTTGTAAGAGCCATAAACGAAACTTCATGTATATTTATTTATTTGCGTGATAAGTTTCCAAAAACCAGTAAGTAAAAATGAAGGAAGGAATATCTGTCGGACCGCAAATTAGGAGTTAATCCATTTGGGCCCAGCGCTACACTAATGGTACACATGACAGGACTGGGCTTTAATTCATTTTTTGGACAACAAAGAACGTCTATAATATTGTTATGCTTATTTAAGGATAATTGGACATCTGTTCTTTCAGTCTTGTTGTAGTAGTTTTGAGGAACAGTTCAATGATGAAACACATAATTTAAAATATTTTTTCTGCAGCCAGAAACTCATCACGCAATGGATTTACAGTAAGTATAACAATTAAAACATGCGTAACAATTAAAACATTTTATTATTCAGGTTCAAAATATGTAAATAATTCCCTAAAAATCGCATTTGATTCATTGAAATTACTGCAAAATTGTTTATATACAGAAAAGTAACGCTAAGCACTAATGAGAACATTTTAATGATTCTTATTTTTATTTTCACATCTTGTTTACAAATTTTAATTTGTAATTTTTTTTAGGAAACAAAGTTTTGGGGCATTGGCATTACAAGAGGAAATCGGATACCTGAAATTTCCTCCTTCCAAAGAAGAAATAAACAGAGACAGATAGAACAGGTATTATTCATTCTGTGATACAAAGCAAATACTATGTTTCAGTGCAAACAGTATGGCAACTCTGCACTACCAAATACAACTAGTGCGAACACAGTAAGTAATATTAGAAGACATTCTCAACTGTCAAGGAGACGCACCGAAGTTCCTCGACCATCCATCCTGGAAGAATACAAGAACGTGAGAGGAACAGATCGGATGAACCAATTGTGAATGAGTACAAGAAAAATACTCGTAACAGGAAATAGTAATGGGCTCTTTTTAGTTGGTTATTGGATGTCACTCTACACAATGCCTTGATACTCTACTGCAAAAGTGGAAATACAGTCTCTCACGCAAATTTTTGAATATAAGTAGTGCAGCTGAGCTTGAAAAGTTATGCGACGCCACCGAAATGGTCTGGGCGAATCCTGCACTCCAGTACGTAGCAGATGAGTTCCAATTTGATGGAATGAAGCATGCGATTCTGAAAATACAGGAACTCAGAATACAAGACTTCATGGTAGAACAAACTGTAAGAAATTAGTACATACCGAGTCCAGGACATGTAATGTGGAACTGTGTGTTGAATGTTTTGCTGCTTATCATACCAAATAATTTGTTGTTTTTGCTCTTGATTCGTAATTTGTATTCATCTTTAACCTATTTCATTTGGTACAAAAACATGTAATCTTTTCATATGAATGTACGTTTTGCCCTCAGTAGTGCTTAGTGTTACACATGTGATATGGTATATATTATTTCAAAATTAGAAAAGTAAAAATTGCTTTTCCAATTCGTAGTTTCCTTTTCAAACAAGACAAGTTAAAAGCAATAACGGGATATAAAGGAAACACTTTCCTGGCGCTAATAGGTTAATGTCTGACGTTTTGTCTTATTTCTTGAGTGATGGTTGAACGAATGAGAGAACTGTCTTTCACAAGCTGCTGAAAGAACATCTCAACCAACCAAGAACTACATCTACATCTGCATCTACATCTACATGATTACTCTGCAATTCACAATTAAGTGCTTGGCAAAGGGTTCATCGAACCACATTCATCCTATTTCTCTACCGTTCCAGTCTCGAATAGATAGCAGAAAAGACGAACTCTTAACTCTTTCCGTGCGAGCTCTAATTTCTCTTATTTTATCATGATGATCATTACTTCTTATGTAGGTGGACACAGCAAAATATTTTCGCATGCGGAGAAGAAGGCTGACAATCGAAATTTTATTAGAAGATCCAGCCGCAACGTAAAACGCCATTGTTTTAATGAGTGTAACCCCTATTCGTGCATTATATCCGCTGCACTCTCTCCCCTAATTCGAGATAATATGAAACGAGCTGCTCTCCTTTGAACTTTTTCGATGTTCTCCTTTAACACTAAATGATGCGGATGCCACACCGCGTGGCTGTATTCCAGAAGATGACGGACATGCGTAGTGTACATAGTGTCTTTAGTAGACCTGCTGCATTTTCTAAGTTTTCTGCCAATAAATCGCGAACTTTGATTCACAGCTTCATTACTTTCTGATAGCACTTGAAGATCTGTTCTTTCCCAACACAACTTCTACATTTTTACAACTACAATACCTATGTTTCTAGGTCTATCTCGTCCTGTGTATGACCTGCACTCTTTTAAACTGACGCCCTTTCTGTAGTTTCCTGAGACGCTTTAACGCAAAAAAACTCCCAGTCCCCATTGCACAGATCTCATTACCAATGTAGCTGCTTCCTGTGTGTACAGGACACCTGATCTATTAAGCAGAAACAGAAAACCCACTGCCTTGTGGCGCAAGTCGAGGAATCTGCAGGCTACATGGTCGCAGACCCATCTGAGTCTTTGATTTAGACCCTCCAATTGGCTCTGTACCAGAGTTCCGCACTCAATCCTGTCGATGATGCTACAGATGAGCTTCGCCTTCATGTCGGAGTCTTTACCATTTCAGCTAACCTCCCGAAACCAGGGAGAACCTCTTCTGATCCAAAGCCAAACATATCGTTAGTACCGACATGAGCCACCAACTGCAATTGGCTGCACCCTGTGTTCTTCTAGGCATTCCAAAGCACCTGATCCACAGCTGGAATGACTCCTTCCGGTGTGCACACAGAGTGCACATTGGATTCCTTCCCCTCCTTAGCAACCAAATCGCTAAGTGGCCCATTGTGCGCCTAGCGTTGGAGCACACAACTACAAGTAATCCCACCCTCTGTGACTGCCCAGTTCTTGCAGGCTGAGAGGCTTAACCTGAAGCAGTGCAAGTAACTGCGTCTGGCTCAGGATGTTTATCAGACGCAGACAGCACCTGAAATACGTGCATCAGACGAACTGGAGAGGCCCTCCGATCGCCCTACTGGAAAGCTTTTCCCTGCCAGTGGTGATGACCATTGGTACGAGCCACAAGCTCACAAGCTATGCGATTGAAGCCAGTACCATCTGGTCAGTTAATGTGATATTCCGTGATGTGGGGGAGAAATATCTTGTACTGATGACTATCAACATTTTACATTTCTGTTGTAGATTATAACCACCTCGAATTATTAAGAAGGGAACATTAGGCATGTAAGTTTTCACAATATTTTAGACAAACATCATTCTAGCACAAACTGATGCTTGAAAGCAAAGCGACTCCGTCGTTTTCTGGGCAGTTTCGCTGGCAGTGTGTTCTGGGATGTCCTTTCTAAAGACTTTGCTGTGTATATCCAGAAAGGTATGCGATTCTGAAGGTACTGGCGGAAAGCGAAAGTTTTTCCATCTGCTGCAGTTCCGTAACTGTCCTAAATGCAATTCTTGGGTTACACAACGGCGCACCTAAGATAAACAGGGTGAACCATAACCCCATCGACAAAGTTCTGGATGTGGCAGGACGTACCAAAAGAAGAAAAAACTGTCTAGTGAACATCGGCACCAAAATGCATACCTTAACAGCTATGAACACTTGATCTTCGACACAGTGAAACACATTTATTTTCACTGCAAGCTCTTTGCTTTCCATGTTTTGAGAGGAGATAGTATGGACCAAAAAAAGAAAAATGTATCTACTAAACATGGGCACTAAAACGCTGAACTTAAGATCTACGCACGTGATCACTGGAAGAGTATGTACGCTGCTCCTGACGACGAGATGCCTGCGCGCGATGCTACTGAAGCACCGTGGACAAACAAAAGGAACGTTTCACCAAGTGCTCGATGTGGGGTCACTCATGCATATGCAGCCCTTAGCGCCACATCTCCAACATTCAAGAAGAAATGCAAACACATTAGGCCTCCCGCCGATTTCATCATATGCATGAGAGAGACAGTCGCGATGTGTAAAGATTGTCGACGGGTTAGAAATACACCAGTGCCTTAAATCACCTTAATCAAAAATGTAAGGCACCCAGGTGAACCAGGAGGATGTGCTACTGGTCATGCACGCGCTCTACTGATAGGCACAAACCAACAAGACAAGATGGCACTTATCTCGCCATCGACTCCAGTTTTCGCATATTTGTTTCAGTCACCTTCTAGACGTCGCAACTCTCAATCCTACCTACCCGATGTCCCAACAGAACTTGATCTACCAGATCTACCACCATACCTTGTCCTTGTTACAAGGTACTCCGCTGGATAAATCAGCAAACACTTTGTTTCTTACTAGTAGAGAAACCTGGCCTTTCACATATATTTATTTATAGTTGTGCATTCAAGGCCGTACCATGCAGCGTCTGCCTTATGCTTCATGTTTATGGCATCATATGTCCTGCACTATGTGTCGTACAGTGATACAAGTTTGTAGCTATATTCAAGTGCACATGTCAATACCGTATGAAAATGTAGGAAATGTAGTCAGTCACAACGAAGTAATAAATTTAAATGTCAGGCGTGATGCGGCAGTTTTTCACTCATCTCACTATTTATGACTTCATATCTTCTGCCTGTAATCCCTTGTTTCCGGGTAGCGCCTATGATTAATAATCAAAATGTATTCGGTGCCGGGTTCTAAACGCGTAACCGATTAAATTTTGATTTATAATCAGCACTGACTGCCGTAGACTTCCGGTATAAAAAGTCACACTCATTCTGCCAAAGACCTTGTCAAAGAGGGCGGAGGAGCAGACAGAGATTCAGGACACCCTCTTGTCCTTGGGGTGGGAAACTGACCATAACGGTGGAAGAATCAGTAATGATCAACGGGATGAGGATACAGAAGGCAATGGAAACCACTGCATTAAAGAAACATAACGCGTATCTACACGACATGTGGCCTGTAATCGACAAAATGTCATGATGACCTCTCGATTGGCATATGATTCCGGGATAGTCCTCTATTCGTATCTCTGGGAGGGACTGCCAAAGGGAAGGTGACTATGAGAAAAAGATCGAATAACCAACGAAAGGACAACACTCCACGAGTCGGAGCGTGGAATGTCAGAGGTTTTATCGTGGTAGGCAAGGCAGAAAATCTCTCACAGCAGCATGCTCAATTTAGATATAGTAGGGGTCAATGAAGTGAAATGGAAAGAAGACAAGGATCCCTGGTCAGATTAGTATAGGTTAATATAAGGAAGAGGCATAACGGAAGGATGATTCGTTGTGAATAGGAAGGTAGGGCGGAGAGTGTGTTACTGTGAACAGTTCGGTGATAGGGTTATTGTTGACAGAATCGACAGCAAACCAACACGAAAAAGATAGTTTAGGTATACATGCCGACGTCGCAACCTGAAGATGAAGAGATAGAGAAAGTATATGAGGATATTGAAAAGTTAATACCGCACGTAAAGGGAGATGAAAATCTGATAGTCATGGTGAACTGGAATGCAGTCGTAGGGCAAGGAGTAGAAGGAAAGGTTACAGGAGAATATGGGCTTGGGGCAAGGAATGAGAGAATAGAAAGACTTACTGAGTTCAGCAGTAAATTTCAGCTATTAACAGCGAATACTCCGTTCAAGAATCACAAGAGGAGGAAGTGTACTTACAAAAGGCCGGGTGATACAGGAAGATTTCAGTTAGATTACATCATGGTTAGACACAGATTCCGTAATCAGATACTGGATTGTAAGGCGTACCCAGGAGCAGATATAGACTCAGATCACAATGGAGTAGCGATGAAGATAGGCTGAGGTTTAAGAAATTAGTCAGGAAGAATCAATACGCAACGAAGTGGGATACGGAAGTGCTAAGGGATGACGGGATGCACTTGAAATTCTCTAAGGCTATAGATACACCGATAACAAATAGCTCAGTAGGCAGTACGGTTAAAGAGGAACGGACATCTCTAGAAATGGCAGACACAGAAGTTGTGAAGAAAAACATAGGTACAAAGAAGATAAATGTGAAGAAACCATGGGTAACAGAAGAAATACTTCAGTTGATTGATGAAAGAAGGAAGCAGAAAAATGTTCAGGGAAATTCAGGTGTACAGAAATGCAAGTCGCTGAGGAATGAAATAAATAGGCAGTGCAGGGACGCTAAGACGAAATGGCTGCGTGAAAAATGTGAAGAAATCGAAAAATAAATGATTGTCGGAAGGACTGACTCGGCATATAGGAAAGTGAAAACAACCTTCGGTGAATTTAAAAGCAAGGGTGATAACATTGAGAATGTAACGGGTATTCCACTGCTAAATGCAGAGGAGAGAGCGGATACATGGAAGAAGTACATTGAAGGCCCCTATGATGAGGAAGGTTTGTCTGATGTGGCAGAAGAAGAATCAGGAGTCGATTTAGACGAGATTGGGGATCCAGTGTTAGAATCAGAATTTAAGATACCTTTGGAGGATTTAAGACCACGTAAGGTAGAAGGGATAGATAACATTCCATCTGAGTTTCTAAAATCATTGGGGAAGTGGCAACAAAACAACTGTTCACTTTGGTGTGTAGAATGTATGACTCTGGCAACATACCATCTGACTTTCGCAAAAATATCTTCCACACAATTCGAAGACTGCAAGAGCTGAGAAGTGCGACAATTATCGTACAATCAGCTTAACGTCTCATGCATCCAAGTTGCTTACAAGAATAATATACAGAGAATGGAAAAGAAAATTGAGGATGCGCTATCTGACGATCAGTTTGGCTTTAGAAAGGGTGAAGGAACCAGAAAGGTAATTCTGACGTTGTGGTTAACAATGGAAGCAAGACTAAAGAAAAATCAAGACACGTTCAAAGGATTTGTTGACCTGGAAAAAACGTTCGACGATGTAAAATGGTGCAAGATGTTCGAAATTCTTAGAAAAATAGGGGTAAGCTACAGGGAGAGAGGGGTAATATACAATATGTACAAGAGCCAAGAGGGAATAACGAGAGTCGACGACCAAGAACGAAACGTTCGGATTGGAAAGGGTGTAAGACAGGTATGTTATTTCTCGTCCCTGTTGTTCATCTGTACATCGAAGAAGCAATGAGGGAAATAGAAGTCCTCGAGTGGGATTATAATTCAAGGTGAAAAGATATGAATGATATGATTCGCTGGTGACATTGCTAACCTGAGTGGAAGTGAAGAAGAATTACATGATCTGCTGAATGGAATGGACAGTCTAATGAGTACAGAATATGGATTGAGAGCCAATCGAAGAAAGACGAAAGTAATGGGGAGAATCAGAAATGAGAACAACGAGACACTTAACACCAGCATTGATCGCAACAAGGTAGGTGAACATAAGGAATTCTACTACCTAGGCAGCAAAATAATCAATGACGGACGGAGCAATGACATCAAAAGCAGACTAGCACTGGCAAAAAGGACATTCCTGGCAAAGAGAAGTCCACTAGTATCAAACATAGGCCTTCATTTGCGGAATAAATTTCTGAGAATGTACGTTTGGAGTACAGCACTGTATGGTAGTGAAACATTGACCATGGGAAAATCGGAAGAGAAGAGAATCGTAGCAATCGAGATGTGATGCTGCAGACGAGTGTTGCAGATTAGGTGGAATGTTAAGGTAAAGAACGACGAGGTTCCGCGCAGAGTCGGAGAGGAAAGGGATGTTAGGAAAACGCTGACAAGGAGAAGGGACAGGATGATAGGACTTCTGTTAAGACAGGAGGGAATGACTTCCCTGGTACTAGATAGAACTGTAGAGGGCAAAAACTGTAGAGGAAGACAGAGACTGGAATATATTCAGCATGTAACTGAGGACGTAGGTTGCTAGTCTGCGATGAAGAGGTTGGCACAGGAGAGCAGATCGTAGCGGGCCGCATCAAACCAGTCAGAAGACTGATGTCTCAAAAAAAAGAAGTTCCTGAATTGTGTGTCGAACAGTGATATAATTTTATAAGTAAACTCAGCGGCGTTTGTGGATACTGTCTGCGAAATTTATTGCGAATAAAGTTAGCAGCAAAGAAGCAAAAATTTCATGCATGAAGCGGCAGTTTTTCACCATCTCATTGTTTATGACATAATATCTCCTGAACTGTATATGCCGGCCGTGGTGGCCGAGCGGTTCTAGGCGCTCAGTCCGGAACCGCGCGACCGCTACGGTCGCAGGTTCGAATCCTGCCTCGGGCATGGATGTGTGTGACGTCCTTAGGTTGGTTAGGTTTAAGTAGTTCTAAGTTCTAGGGGACTGATGACCACAGCTGTTAAGTCCCATAGTGCTCAGAGCCATTTGAACCATTTTTGAACTATATATGGTACGATGATATAGTTTTGCACTTACATTTAGTGGTGTATTTGCATAATGTATGTAAAATGTGTCGCGAATACAGTTAGTAGTAAAGAAGAAATAAACTATGAGGTCATACCTTCTGGCGCGCGGGATTAGCCGAGCGGTCTAGCGCGCTGCAGTCATTGACTGTGCGGCTGGTCCCGGCGGAGGCTCGAGTCCTCCCTCGGGCATGGGTGTGTGTGTTTGTCGTTAGGATAATTTAGATTAAGTAGTGTGTAATCTTAGGGACTGATGGCCTTAGCAGTTAAGTCCCATAAGATTTCACACACATTTGAACATTTTTTTTCATACCTTCTGAGGTACTTGCAGTGCGCGAACAGCGAAAAGTAGTAAACCATTTTGAAGGGGTTGTCAGTGAGATAAACTTTCGTAAAGGTTTGAAATTATGTGTAAAGTCACTAAGTGCTCTCATTCTCAAATACTGAATAAATAAAGTCTGGGAAATCACGGATGTCGAGCTACGCTACTTTTTCACCCTGACCCCATCCCACTTTTGACAGGTGGTTCCTAAACCCACAGAGACTGTCGCCTGACGGTAACGTACGTATGTACCAAGTTTGGTAGAAATCGGCCTACCAGTATACTTAGTTGAAATATGAATGTATGAAACATTTTCAAAGCACGTTTTCTCTGTAACAGTAAAGGTATGGCGTAGAGTGCAAGCTAAAAATACATAGGTAGCCCCTTACCTGTGGTACCAGGTCGTCAGGCTCGCTTCCCAAGTAGGTGCATCAAAAACTGAAAGTAAAGCTCAATGCTCAGCTTTAAACATGTACAAACAGCGACCAGAAAAGATAAGAGTGCCTCCTATGTCCAAAGTTTCTTTGCTTTTCTTCTTTAAAAAAAGAGTCACACTATAAAAAATTTCTAAAGGATAAAAATAGCTTAAAATACAAGATTTACGAAATCACATAATAAAAAATAAGATAAAACAGTCCCTACCGTAATAAAACAATAAAAGCAAAATATCAAGTCCAGGTGACCATGTACAATTTCACCGTTTCAGTATGGTTCATATCCCTATAAAACAACGATATGACCATGAACCATTCAATCAAGGCAGTGTCGTCTTAATAACAGAATTACACATTCAAATCTTGACATTATTTTTATTCAGAGATATGCAGCGTCCAGGGAGAATAGCAGTGCATTTCGGCTAAGTATTACTCTGTAGCTGTCAGTTGGTGATCTTTGACCGCATTTCCAACTTCCTGTTTTTCCTGGCAGCGTCTGTGAGATCGCAGGTGCTCTCGGCGGCGCCCCTTCGCGTTTCCTCCACTCCGAGCCGCAGTTCATCTACTGGTCACGGCCATGATCACCACTCCTCGTAACTACTGCGCAGTTGTGAGTAGTTGCATTCATTCGCTTTGGTATTAGGAGGAGGCCACACCACTAACCCATATAATCGTGTAGCGCTATGAATGCTATCCCATAGTGGCGCTTTAGTCCAGTTCTTATTAGTATACCACAATATTATTGTACCTCGGAGTGGGACTGCTTAGGTCGGCTTACCGTGAGTCAGTGCGTAACTGGGGTTTATGCTACCGTATATGCACAACTGACCAGAAAGGATTGACAGTACGATGCATTTTTCTTAGTCGGCACTGTACTTGTTTACTGTAACATCACCGTGTGCTTCCCATAACGAGCAAGTGTAGTAATGTCATGAAACTTCCTGGCACATTAATTCGAACTCGGGACCTTTGCCTTTCACGGGCAAGTGCTCTACCAACTGAGCTACCGAAGCACGACTCACGCCCCGTCCTCACAGCCTTACTTCCGCCAGTACCTCGTCTCCTACTTTCCAAACTTCACAGAAGCTCTCCTGCGAACCTTGTAGAACTAGCACTCCTGGAAGAAAGGATATTGCGGAGACATGTCTTAGCCACATCCTGGGGGATGTTTCCAGAATGAGATTTTCACTCTGCAGCGGAGTGTGCGCTGATATGAAACTTCCTGGCAGATTAAAACTGTGTGCCAGACCGAGACTCGCAGTTTTAATCTGCCAGGAAGTTTCATATCAGCGCACACTCCGCTTCATAGTGAAAATCTCATTCTGCAGCAATGTCATGGTTGTTTAGTACGTACTAAAGCTGATAGTGCTGCATGCCTGTGAGTGATGAGACCACTATACGCCCAAAGTTACCTTGTGCGTCTGTGTGGGCGCATGCTGTAGATGATATAAAGGATGTGAACTATTTTTGCGTACTTAGTGAGTAGTGTAAAACCAAAGAGGTGAACTATTCATACAACAATTATGAATTGCATGCACCCCACGATTTTCTTTTTAAATCTTACAAGAATTTTCATACCTACTAATCATTCACAATCACTGATTTTCAGGACTATAAGTACAGGGTTAGGAATCTGTATAGGACTTGAAAAAAATCATTTTATACTTTTAGTCCGATTTAAAACCGTTGAAAATGAAAAATTCATTTTCACTTAAATAATTTTTTCTGCGTTTCAGTCTTGTGAATCTGCAATTTTTCAGTGGATTTCAAATATTATGATGACATTACAAGTGAAATACGTTGTAAATTTCCGACTCAACCAATACATTGCTTCCCCTGCCGCATATCTCATGAAAGGAGCATTAAAGTAAAAATTGGTGAGTCTGAGCTCACACGGAAGATTACCGGCAATCAATCTTCTCGCGAACAATACGCGATTGGAAAAGTAGTACACAAGATCCCCTCCACACACGTACACACCAGGCGAGAAAACGAGTTGATGTTGCACTGCTATTCAGTTGAGATCTATGTTGAAAGTTTCAAGTCTCTAGTTCGTCGGTAAATGATCTCCTAACACAATGTTGCACCTCCATTTTCCCGGAGTAGTGCACCAACTCGACGTGACCTCGACCCAACAAGTCATTAGAAGCCCCTGCGGAAATATTCGACGATGCCGCTTCTATAGTCCTCCATAATTTCAAAGGTCTTGCCGGTGCAGGATTTTGTATACGAATTGAACCTCTCGATTACGTACTGTAAATGTTCGATAGGATTCATGCAGTGCGTTCTGGGAGACCAAATCACTCATTCGAATAAGAATGTTCTCGAAGCCAATCGCGAAGAATTCTGGTCCGGTGACACGACGCATTGTCATCAATAAAAATTCCACCGTTATTTGGCTTCAAATGGTCTCCAGCAGCCGGACATAACCATTTTCAGTCAATGATAGGTTCGGTTGGACCAGAGGCCACATCCACTCCCCGTAAACACAGATCACACTGTAATGGAGGAGCCGTCAGCTTGCACAGTACCTTGTTGACGACTTGGCTCCCACTTGGGTCTGCACCAAACTCTAAGACTACCGTCAGCTCTTACCAACTGAACTCAGGGCACATCTGACCAGGCCATGGTCTTCCAGTCGTCTAGGGTCCAACCGATATCGTCACGAGCCCAGGAGACGCGCTGCAGTCGATGTTGTGCTGTTACCGAAGGCACTTGCGTCGATCGTCTGCTGCCACAGCCCATTAACGCCAAATTTCGCCGCACTGTACTAACAGATACGTTCATCGTACGCATCACATTCATTTCTGCGATTATTTCAAGCAGTACTGCTTGGCTGTTAGCACTGACAACTCTACGCAAACTCCGTTGCTCTCGGTCGTTAAGTGAAGGCCGTCGGTCTCTGCGTCGTCCGTGGTAAGAGCTAATGCCTGACATTTGGTATTCTCGGCATATTCTTGACACTGTCGAGCTCGGAGCAAGGAATTCCCCAACGATTTCCAAAATGATATGTCCCATACGTTTCGTTCCAGCTATCATTCAGCGTCCGAAGTCTGTTAACTCCCGTCATGCGGCCATAATCACGTCGGCAACTTCTTCACATGAGTCACGTGAGAAAAAATGACAGCCCGACAATGCACTGCCGTTTTATACCTTGTGTAGGTGATACTACCGCCATCTGTACATGTGCACATCGTTATCCCATGACTTTTGTCATCTCAGTGTAAGTCTACTTGCATGTAATTTGTCTCAATTTATGTTTTACTTGTGATGGACGCATATAAGTTCTGCTTATTTTCTGCAGCATTTATGTTGATTTCTACGTTAGAGGCACCTTACAACATGCTTTCCATAATGAATGTGATGTAAAATATGCAGCGTGCGTGGTTGGAAGTAAGAGAGCTCACGATAGCCCAATCTAGCCAGCTCATATAAAGCAATAAATAATTAAATTTCCATTGACAGTATGTCATTTTTTCCAAAGCCTACCTCTTCAGCATTCGGTTCTTTGGAGTCTCTTATCTTTAACGCCGGAGCACATCTAAACCAGCAGCGTGCCTAGATAACACCGCCTGCAGACACGATGAAAGCCGTCATCCACATGCCGTCTGCATTGGTATGCGCCATGCAGATTGCCTTAATACAACGCGGGCGTTCGGAGCACGGTTGTACGTGCCCTGCTCACTTATTTACGTTGTGTGCATGCCTGCCGTCCTTTCTGCATGTTCGCTGACGGTGCGGAGACTTAATGAGCCAGCAGTTGCTGCACTCTTGAATACGTTTGTCGTAATTTTCTGATTAACACGTAGTGCTGTGCAAATGAAAGGTTCTATACCAGCTTCCCCTTCTGTCTCAGTGTCTAAGAAAAAAATCATGTCACGCAGCCAGACAACGAAATAATTGAACGCACTGGTATGCTATCGAGCTAGTATCCTGGACATCGTTGTGATTACCAATACCAAGATCCGACGTCGAAACCTTGAAGTGGAACAACTGATGCGTTGTAAGCATATTTCTGCTCTTTCTCAGTACGTGTTTTTGCTGGACGAAATATGTAGCTATAATTCTTTTAAGCTCATTAAACTAAGACACATCATTATTCGCTGACACACAGTAACTTCTACACTGCCTAAAATTCTATCTTGACAATTGTGAAGTGTAACGTTTACGATTTTTTCATCCTTATTTTTATTGGGACAGTGACACTACACACAAAAGGAGGGTAAAAGTACTGAATTAGAATAATAATTCAAGTGAAACACTTTGATTACACTGAAATATTTTGTTACAACTATGTAACAATATCAGAAAGTGTGACAGCAAGCAAAAGCTTTTTTTATCTACCAGGCAAAGTTTAAATTTTAAGAAATAAAAATTAATAATAATAAGGACCTGATAAATTACAGCTGCATAACACTACGAATGTAATACTTCAAAATAGGACTAAAATCCATCTAATCACTATCAGAGATTTCTTCTTCATCAACCGTTTTGCAATGGTGTCCGTAGTTACTGTACGGAGGTATTTCAAATCCATCTTTGCTACTTTCTTAGTAACTGTTAAGATGTATTTGAAATACCTTTAATACTTCTTCCCAGCTTTAAATAAAATTTATTGCTATCATAAACAGCTACATAGAATAAGGATATAAATGACATAATTACTTGTCTACTTCCCGTAATGAATATCAGATGCATTATGCTTTCTACACAAGAAAATTTACTGGATCCGACAGCTTCATCAATATTCAAATATTATACAACATTTTTATTACAAAAAATATGTCCTGTAGACAAAAATGAGTACAATATATTCTGTTCCTGTCATGCAAATCCAGTTATTTTCGTAGTGGTATCACGCCAGCGAATTTTAAACTCAGGTGAAATGTAAATTCACAGAGTTTGTTGTATCTGTGATGCAGCGAAATTAACTTTATTCAGTGTCTGTCTGTTCTGTCGAGTTTCCAATATGACAGCTGTAACGACACAGGTGAAATCCAGCATCCAGTGCCGTTGTACAGCGCCAGCAGCCGCGGTCAATCACCTGCCGACGCTGCAGACCTCCACCGCGCGCCTGCTTCCACGCCGATCCCCCTCTACAAGGCGACACCCGCGTTGCAGACACAGGCCCCCGTTTGCGAACCTTCCACGTGACGTCTGCCGCATGGTCAACCCCGGGCAGCTGTATTTAAACTCCTCAGGGCCAGTCTATGATCGTGAAGAGCAGCGCTGTACTGTGACAGGCTGTGCCAGACAATGCCGTATGGATGATATAGCCACCACCATCGCCACCGAGCCTCGAAGCTTCGACCGCTGCCTGACCACCTGAGTGTACGGACAGCTCTGCACTCTACATCAACATCTACATCTACATGCATACTCCGCAATCCACAATACGGTGCGTGGTGGAGGGTAACTAGCATCTTCTCTCCCTGTTCCACTCCCAAACAGAACGAGGGAAAAATGACTGCCTATATGCCTCTGTACGAGCCCTAATCACTCTTATCTTATCTTTGGTGTCTTTCCGCGAAATGCAAGTTGGCAGCAGTAAAATTGTACTGCAGTCAGTCTCAAATTCTGGTTCTCTAAATTTCCTCAGTAGCGATTCACGAAAAGAACGCCTCATTTGCGCCAGAGACTCCCACCCGAGTTCCTTAAGCATTTCCGTAACACTCGCGTCATGATCAAACCTACCAGTAACAAATCTAGTAGCCCGCCTCTGAATTGCTTCTATGTCTTCCCTCAATCCGACATGACAGGGATCCCCCAAAAGCTCAAGCAGTACTCAAGAATAGGTCTTATTAGTGTTTTATAAGCGGTTTCCTTTACAGATGAACCACATCTTCCCAAAATTCTACCAATGAACCGAAGACGACTATCCGCCTTCCCCGCAACTGCCATTACATGTTTGTCCCACTTCATATCGCTCTGCAGTGTTACGCCCAACTATTTAATCGACGTGACTGTGTCAAGCGCTACACTACTAATGGAGTATTCAAACATTACAGGATTCTTTGTCCTATTCATCTACATTAATTTACATTCTCTATTTAGAGTTAGCTGCCATTCTTTACACCAATCACAAATCCTGTCCAAGTTATCTTGTATCCTCCTACAGTCACTCAACGACGACACCTTCCCGTACACCACAGCATCATCAGCAAACAGCCGCACATCCACCCTATCCAAAAGATCATTTATGTAGATAGAAACCAACAGCGGACCTACCACACTGGGGCACTCCATATGATACCCTCACCTCCTATGAACACTCACCATCAAGAACAACGTGCTGGGTTCTATTACTTAAGAAGTCTTCGAGCCACTCACATATTTGGGAATCAATCCCATATGATCGTACCTTAGTTAGGAGTCTGCAGTGGAGCACCAAGTCAAACGCTTTCCGGCAGTCAAGGAATATGGCATCCGTCTGATACCCTTCATCCATGTTTCGCAAGATATCATGTGAAAAAAAGGGAGTTGCGTTTCGCAGGAGCGATGCTTACTAAAGCCGTGCTGATGCATGGACAGCAACTTCTCTGTCTCAAGGAAATTCATTATAATCGAACTGAGAATATGTTCAAGAATCCTGCAACAAACCAATGTTAAGGATATTGGTCTGTAATTTTGAGGATCAGTCCTACCCTTCTTATATACATGCGTCACCTGCGCTTTTCTCCAGTCACTCGGGACTTTACGTTGGGCAAGAGATTCGCGATAAAAGCAAGCTAAGTAAGGAGCCAATGCAGTAGAGTACTCTCTGTAAAACCGAATTGGAATCCCGTCAGGACCTGGCGATTTATTTATTTTGAACCCATTCAGCTGCTTCACAACCCCAGGGATGTCAATCACTATGTCCTCCATACGGGAATCTGTACGAGACTCAAAAGGCGGTATGTTTGTACAATCCTCCTGCGTGAAAGATTTCTCAAATGCTAAATTTAAAATTTCAGCTTTCGTTTTGCTGTCTTCCGTTGCCAGGCTAGGCTGATCAGTGAGTGACTGGATGGAAGCCTTCGACCCGCTTACCAATTTTACGTAAGACCAGAATTTCCTTGGGTTTTCAGCAAGATCTTTTGCTAAGGTATGACGGTGGTAGTGGTTGTATGCTTCGCGCATCGCTCTTTTGTAGCAGCACGAATCTCTACTAACTTTTGCCTGTCCTCATTCCCCCGATCTTTCTTGTACGGCGAGTGCAATTGTCTTTGCTTCCTGAGCATCCTCCGAATTGCGCTGTTAAACCACGGTTGGTCTTTTCCGTCCGTAACCCACTTTTTCGGCACATACTTCTCCAATGCGTGATTTACAATGTGTTTAAAATTTGTCCATAATTCTTCCACGTCCATCATACCGGAAGTATCTACGTCGCTGGGATCCAGCTATTTCTGGCATCTGCCAGGTTCAAACTGAGGAATCCTCCGCCTCGTGCCACTGGGGCAAGACGCAGCCTGCCGTATTCTCGTTGACAGTAGCTGTAGCTGTGACCAGCCTTCTATGCCTGGGAAACTCGACACATCTGACACTGCAGCAGCGGCGATGCACGGTCTGTGCCACCGCTGACCATGTCGGCGCTGGGAGATCAACACTAGCAGCGCTGAGTGATTACGAAGTAAACAACAATAAAGAAGGGTTTCATATTACCAACAGATGCCTTCTTCTGTTGCACCCACATCCCTCTCCATTAGAGCATAACCCTTCAGAACAAGCCATCCTGAACACCTCATTACACAGCACATCAACATCAATAGTCTGTTTCAAATGAAGATTAAAAGACGGGAAGTATGAACGATACACGCCCGGGTTCCCGGGTTCGATTCCCGGCGGGGTCAGGGATTTTCTCTGCCTCGTGATGACTGGGTGTTGTTGTGTGATGTCCTTAGGTTAGTTAGGTTTAAGTAGTTCTAAGTTCTAGGGGACTGATGACCATAGCTGTTAAGTCCCATAGTGCTCAGAGCCATTTGAACCAAGTATGAACGATAACGCTACCAGTCATAAATTTTTGTATTATATTAAATCAAACGATGCATTTCTGACCCTGTGGGTCCATCATCAGTTGAGAATCATTTTAACATAAGGGGCGAACAAAGATTTTCGGTATGAGAGCGTTGCTAGGGCGTATATCAAAGGTAGCGCTATTTGGATGCGGGTATATAAGCACCGACATGTGGACAACGTATTACCGTGGCATTCGCGTCTTACCGAAGTGGGGCGGTAAATGCGTAAACGTGGACATTTTTTTTGTTTTGGTCATCAGTCTACTGACTGGTTTGATGCGGCCCGCCACGAATTCCTTTCCTGTGCTAACCTCTTCATCTCAAAGTAGCACTTGCAACCTATGTCCTCAATTATTTGCTTGACATATTCCAATCTCTGTCTTCCTCTACAGTTTTTGTCCTCTGCAGCTCCCTCTAGTACCATGGAAGTCATTCCCTCATGTCTTAGCAGATGTCCTATCATCCTGTCCCTTCTGCTTATCAGTGTTTTCCACATATTCCTTTCCTCTCCGATTCTGCGTAGAACCTCCTCATTCCTTACCTTATCAGTCCACCTAATTTTCAACATTCGTCTATAGCACCACATCTCAAATGCTTCGATTCTCTTCTGTTCCGGTTTTCCCACAGTCCATGTTTCACTACCATACAATGCTGTACTCCAGACGTACATCCTCAGAAATTTCTTTCTCAAATTAAGGCCGGTATTTGATATTAGTAGACTTCTCTTGGCCAGAAATGCCTTTTTTGTCATAGCGAGTCTGCTTTTGATGTCCTCCTTGCTCCGTCCGTCATTGGTTACTTTACTGCCTAGGTAGCAGAATTCCTTAACTTCATTGACTTCGTAACCATCAATCCTGGTGTTAAGTTTCCACTACTTCTTTCTCCGATTTACTCTCAAACCATACTGTGTAATCATTACACTGTTCATTTCGTTCAGCAGATCATTTAATTCTTCTTCACTTTCACTCAGGATAGCAATGTCATCAGCGAATCGTATCATTGATATCCTTTCACCTTGTATTTTAATTCCACTCCTGAACCTTTCTTTTATTTCCATCATTGCTTCCTCGATGTGCAGATTGAAGAGTATGGGCGAAAGGCTACAGCCTTGTCTTACACCCTTCTTAATACGAGCACTTCGTTCTTGATCGTCCACTCTTATTATTCCGTCTTGGTTCTTGTACACATTGTATATGACCCGTCTCTCCCTATAGCTTACCCCTACTTTTTTCAGAATCTCGAACAGCTTGCACCATTTTATATTGTCGAACGCTTTTTCCAGGTCGACAAATCCTATGAAAGTGTCTTGATTTTACTTTAGCCTTGCTTCCATTATTAGCCGTAACGTCAGAATTGCCTCTCTCGTCCCTCTACTTTTCCTAAAGCCAAACTGATCGTCACTTAGCGCATTCTCAATTTTCTTTTCCATTCCTCTGTATATTATCTTCTCGTAAGCAGCTTCGATGCATGAGCTGTTAAGCTGATTGTGCGATAATTCTCGCACTTGTCAGCTCTTGACGTCTTCGGAATTGTGTGGATGACGCTTTTCCGAAAGTCAGATGGTATATCGCCAGACTCATATATTCTACACACCAACGTGAATAGCCGTTTTGTTGCCACTTCCCCCAATGATTTTAGAAATTCTGATGGAATGTTATCTATCCCTTCTGCCTTATTTGACCGTAAGTCCCCAAAGCTCTTTTAAATTCCAATTCTAATACTGGATCCCCTATCTCTTCTAAATCGACTCCTGTTTCTTCTTCTATCACATCAGACAAATCTTCACCCTCATAGAGGCTTTCAATGTATTCTTTCCACCTATCTGCTCTCTCCTCTGCATTTAACAGTGGAATTTCCGTTGCACTCTTAATGTTACCACCGCTGCTTTTAATGTCACCAAAGGTTGTTTTGACTTTCCTGTATGCTGAGTCTGTCCTCGCGACAATCATATCTTTTTCGATGTCTTCACATTTTTCCTGCAGCCATTTCGTCTTAGCTTCCCTGCACTTCCTATTTATTTCATTCCTCAGCGACTTGTATTTCTGTATTCCTGATTTTCCCGGAACATGTTTTAACTTCCTCCTTTCATCAATCAACTGAAGTATTTCTTGTGTTACCCATGGTTTCTTCGCAGCTACCTTCTTTGTACCTATGTTCTCCTTCCCAACTTCTGTGATGGCCCTTTTTAGAGGTGTCCATTCCTCTTCAACTGTACTGCCTACTGCGCTATTCCTTATTGCTGTATCTATAGCGTTAGAGAACTTCAAACGTATCTCGTCATTCCTTAGTACTTCCGTATCCCACTCCTTTGCGTATTGATTCTTCCTGACTAATGTCTTGAACTTCAGCCTACTCTTCATCACTACTATATTGTGATCTGAGTCTATATCTGCTCCTGGGTACGCCTTACAATCCAGTATCTGATTTCGGAATCTCTGTCTGACCATGATGTAATCTAATTGAAATCTTCCCGTATCTCCCGGCCTTTTCCAAGTATACCTCCTCCTCTTGTGATTCTTGAACAGGGTATTCGCTATTACTAGCTGAAACTTGTTACAGAACTCAATTAGTCTTTCTCCTCTTTCATTCCTTGTCCCAAGCCCATATTCTCCTGTAACCTTTTCATCTACTCCTTCCACTACAACTGTATTCCAGTCGCCCATGACTATTAGATTTTTGTCCCCCTTTACATACTGCATTACCCTTTCAATATCCTCATACACTTTCACTATCTGTTCATCTTCAGCTTGCGACGTCGGCATGTATACCTGAACTATCGTTGTCGGTGTTGGTCTGCTGTCGATTCTGATTAGAACAACCCGGTCGCTGAACTGTTCACAGTAACACACCCTCTGCCCTACCTTCCTATTCATAACGAATCCTACACCTGTTATACCATTTTCTGCTGCTGTTGATATTACCCGATACTCATCTGACCAGAAATCCTTGTCTTCCTTCCACTTCACTTCACTGACCCCTACTATATCTAGATTGAGCCTTTGCATTTCCCTTTTCAGATTTTCTAGTTTCCCTACCACGATCAATCTTCTGACATTCCACGCCCCGGCTCGTAGAACGTGGACTATGGTGGCGTTATTACCAAATGCATCCAAACAGTACCAACGTTCTCTTATTCTTTTCTTGGCTGCCGAATTACAAGACATCCACCGGAAAACGAAGAATGTGTAAGGAGCAGCATATCTGTCGAAAACCACCGTAGTGGAATGGTGCGCCAAGGGGTGCTGCTGTTTCATGACAGCGCACGTCCACATATCGCAAAGGTTGTGACGCAGAAGATACGCCAACTCAACTTCGCACTCTTAAAAAAAAATCCTTTGTGGCTCGACGATTCCCGTCTGACGAGCATGAGCAGCAGGAAGTTACAGACTTCTTCACGCAGCAGGAGAATAATTTATTATTATTTTATTTGTATATATTATTTACTTCCACTCTTGAGCAAAGTGATGCGAAATGTATATTCCCTTTGTCTTAACAACAGGAATACACATTTAGAATTAAGTGTGTTAAACCGATTCCGACGAGATTGTGGGTCCAAAGGGCCCGAAATGCATCATGTGATTTAATGAAACATGAAAATGTGTGGCTGAAAGTGTTGTAATTCATGGTTCCTGTGTATCGAATACAGACACAAATGTAACTGCAAAATACGGATAAAACTAGATCTTTTAAAAGTATTCCGTCGTAAATTCACTACACCAAGGAAATTCTGTTATTGTAAATGGATACGTCCAACACTTAAATTAGTTTAAACACTTAAATTAGTGCCAATCTCTTCATCTTAGACTAGCGCTTGTAGGTTATTTCATTACAATGTAATATTCTCAGAGTCTTTGTTCAATATTTTTGATTCAGCAGTTACGGAGCCCCACTCGTATAAATTTCAGCCAAATTAATAATAGTCATAACTTTGCTGTATTTAATATCTGCCAAATTCTTGAGACATTTGTGTCTAGCACTCCAGGATTTTTACAGGCATTTCCATTTAGTCACAAAGTCTTTATCTCTCATTTTCAATGTGCATTCCTATCACTCTCAAACAGATAATATACGAAACAAACAGTGTATTGTATTCATGCTTAAAGTATGCCTTGTTTGGAACACAAACACTAATTTCTTATACCAAAAGAACCTTAAAATTGGCAATTATTCAGTTGAGTAAGAATAATGGGCTTCCCCGCACACTTCACAATGTTCGTGGAGTTGCACGCCAATATCAAGTGTTTATGCAACTAACTACAAGGGACAAGATATTAGACACTCCCCTAGGAGAGCACACTGATCGCTTTGGACTACTATAATGGGTTTATAATTGCTATCTGGCGGTCACGTGATGATCAATCGCTAACGTAAAGCCGTCGGCACACGGAGCCAATTAGCTAACGTTGACGTGACGCTTTACGAGATCTGTGACGTCACTTCCTCCTACTTCACGTCGAGGAACCATTTCCTCACGTGAAATACAAAATACGTTCTGTTATGGTTCAGCAATGTGCCAGGTAATGTAGAATCTATAGGAAGGAAGAACGCTCCCTATGTCACAAGCAGAAAGTCTGACTCCGTACTGCAAAACTGTTGCGTCTACTAGAAGCCCATAATCGATGGTTTTTATGCCGTTCGCTAGGCCCCACGAATATTTGCTATTTCTAAGTACCAGCACATCGAATGTCTCGAGAACTAACCGTTATTAGCACAATATTCTGTAACAAAATGACTGGAAATGTCAGATGGGTGGTTAAAGGAGTTTCTTATTTAGTTATTTTCGCGTATTATGAGAGTAAGTTGTTTTAAGGCAACTGCCTATTCAAGATTAATAGAAACGTGTCGTTGTTACTAAAAAAAATTTATAATTAAAAGACGAGTAATAACATTTTCGCAATTAAAGCCTTTAGAAAACTGTAATATAAAATACCAGGTTGCTAGGATCAGAGTGCAGCATAGTTGGTTCAGATGGCACGTTGTGGAACCTACGGTCGGTAGGTAGAGGGTTCGTGTCTTTCTATGAACTATTTTCTTCTTACCTAAATTTAAGTGCGCTCTCTTTTAGGAGTGAGTTTGTTCGATTTTACAACCTGATGTCCTTCTTGGCCAGACATGTACAGGGGATAGGCAAAATAATGTGAACAATGGTAGTAATGGGATGGTTGTGTTTGACGGTCAACAACACAGGTAAGGCACGTATCGCGCTGGACTGTGCGTGTTCAGTACGGAATAGGCGTCAGTGCATGTTGTTTACGAGTTGTGCACACTTCGTATTTGCATTCAGAAGCCGAGATCGACGTGCAATGAAAGAACTAACAGAGTTCCAAAGAGACCAGATCGGTCGGTGGCGGGGGGGGGGGGGGAGGGGGGGGGGTGATTAGCTGAATCATCAGTAACCAAGACAGCCAACTTATTGAATGTTTCAAGAGCAACTGTTTCAACAGTCATGACAGCCAACACAAAACATGGAAAGACATCCTCGTGTATTCGTAATAATGGGCGCAAATCAAAACTAAATGACAGAGATCGTCGTACGCTAGCACGAATTGTGTCAAAACAACGCAAAACTAAACAACACGAAACTACGGGGGCTAAAGTGACTGCAGAGCTCATTATCCATGTTCGAGACCCCGTTTCCATTGACATTGTCCACCGAGAACTCCATAAAGCGAATGTTCATGAACGAGCTGCTATACCGAAACCATTAGTGACGACACCCAACTCAAAGAAGCTTTAGACTTGGTGTCAGGAGCATAAATCGTAGATGGCTCATCAGTGGAAACATGTCATATGGTACGACGAGCCAACGTTTTAGTTATTGCCAACATCGTACCGAGTTTACGTCTGGAGAGCACCAAAAGAAACCTACAATCAAGATTGCTTGATTCGAATAGTTAAGCATGCAGATGGAAGTTTGATGTTGTGGGCAGCCATATCATGGTATTCTGCTGGTCCCATCAATAATCTCAGAGACCGTCTTAACCCAACGATTATGTGAACCTTTTTTGTGACCAGGCGCACCCCATGATTGAAATGTTCCCCAACAATGATGCCATATTTCAGGACACACCCAGGACACAACCGTGATGCGAGGAGCATGCAGTTGAACTACAGCGTCTTTCCTGGCCAGCACAGTTCCCGGAATTGAACTTTACTGAACATTCGTAGGCGGTATTGGAGCGCAGACTCCAGAGCAGATTTCCGCCTCCCTCGTCACTGCAGGTGAAAATTATCTTAAAAAAATAAAAAATATAAGTGAAAGTTTCCTTCAAATAATAAAAATATAACTGACATACTGCTTCTGATTTGTAGGAACTGAGCTGTAACAATAGATGAACTGTTGTATTGTTAAAGGCAAAGCTGCATTGTAATAATAAGTAATTATCGCAATGTAAAGGGAAATATTTCGTACTATAAAAGTTATCAGTCTGACTGCAAGAATTTTGAACAGTATACACTGCCTCAATAATGAACTTTGACATGAAACCTACAATAATTAGTTTTGTGAAACTGATCGCAAAAACTGTCTCTCAATGAAATAAGTTGGCCCTGATTGAATAAATAAAAAAAAAAATTAGTCCTTACCTCTATTCTGCACAAATCTGGATAACGTGTTGCAGTATTGCTCTGCCTTGCGTGCCACTATGGTAAAACTGCAAATTACTATATCGACGCAGAGACACTCGAGAGGTGCAACGAGTTCTCTGTTAGTGGGAAATTGAAGTATTTTCTGAACACACTTGGTTCCATGATCAATTAAAAATGGCGAGAGAAAGGTTGGTAAAAAAATTAAATGTGCACATAAATGACAATACTAAGTTCTTTTGTATACTTTGAAAAAGTGCTCATGACTGATTTTAAATTTAATGAACTTCTTAATACCCAATAATATACTTTTCTGTCTCTCAAATCTAGCAATTCTCAGTACAATAACCAAGTTAGTCCCATGGCGCAGCAATACTGAATAAAGTAACATGATTATAATATGTACCTTTGTCATTCCATTAGACTTCGTCCTTCACTAGTCAGTTTCCGTTACAATCTTGTAATTATCATGTGCATTAAACACATTGCTAAATTGAGACTTTTCATTTGAAACATAACTGCCAATGCTTCCTCATTCTATCACAGCATAACATTGCTTCCTCACTGTAACACAGCTTAACATTGTCTGCCCCAATGCGCCCTTGCGCACATCCGCGTGCACGTCAACATTAGCTGTCTGTCCCGTGTGCCGTCGGCTTAAGTCATAGCAATGCAGTAGTGGATGTATGGGAGTCCACTGCATGGAAATAGCGTCGCATCGTGGATCGAAGTGGCGTTGTGTCAGAATGTCAGAGTTACCGTATTTTGGATGCGTCGAACATTACAGGGAATGACGTACCACTCACAGCCGCGTATCAGGATGTTAGAACAGCGTCCGCAAAAAGTTCCTAATAAACAGGGACCGGAGACGACTAACAGGCCTTGCCAGTGACAGTGTGTTTCAAATCCGACATAAACTGTTGCTTTTAGTGAATGTGGGTCCATTTCAACGTCGCTAATGGAACGAGGCTTGTGTGCTTAAGGAAGGAAGCTACCTTCACGTGATGTGTCATTGCCAAGCAACATAGTTCGTTTATGGTAGTGATGCTGTGTTACATAAGCTGGAAGGAATGGCAACATATCTTAACTGCGTGTCGACACCGCTATAATCTTATTCTTCTCCATTTACCAGACGCCGATGGAAGATCGTATTGGCGATTGGGTCTCATTGTTCGTTGTTGTTAGACAAAAGAGTTCAGTACAAAGAACGGAAAACTGTCGCAGAACAACCAACTTATTTGAAGTGACTAATCTTTCCGAAAAGCGTTATTGTTATATTTCTCAGTACATCGTCGATTAAGGTGAAAGTTATCTGAATAAAAATGTGCAGCAACTTAAACACACATTTCGCACACTTGACCCTAGCCACTCAGCTATCAATTTACTATCGAAAACATTAAACGTAGGAATACAAGCTCAAAAAAGTAGTTTTTCCGGCTTTAGTATAACGTCAGCTGTTGAGATTGGCTATAGCTGTGATCAGACTTCGCCTGATATGAAACTGGTAACGTGGGATGGTGGAAGAGGAGACGGGCCTCCGTGACATCTGGACTTCCTACATCGCCCGGCTTCTTCGTTCTCTGCTCCTAGCGTGAGTTTGACAGCTCATATTGTGCCTTGAACTTTTGGCAGTTTACATTCCTCCTACACCGTATTTCCCTACATTTAGTGATGTGACGGTAGCGTCATCTTGATGGAGTCTTTCATGAGGCAATAAAAATATCGAGACACCGGGATGCCTCGACATCGGAGGGAATGACCTGCCAGAGAATCTACGCAGTATCTTCCTTTCTTGTCATACTCCGCCGTAGAGGAACTCAAGAAAAAGTTCCAGGATGCAAGACTTGGGTCTTTGTTCTCCAAGCCAGCCTAGATTAGTAGCACAATGAAAGTTTTCCCTCTAAAATCGTTCTTTTCAGGTGAATACGAATCGAAATATATAAAAGAAATCATACCTTAATTTTATAAGTTAAATAGTTGTAAAATACATTGATGAAAAAAACATCACCACATCAAAAAATAGTGTAAATTAATGAAACTCCGGGAATACATTTGCCAAGGTAACATTTTTATGTGACTAACAATGCAGGAGCACAGGTTAATGTAAGCGCTAGAAAAACCACAGCAAATGTGATACTGCTACATTAATAAAAGGTGTAACCGGCAGGATGTTTGTGGGACGGAGTTCCACATATGTAGCACTTGGTCGGTGAATACAGGGACGGTTAATGATGGTTATGACGGTGGAACAGTCGACGGATGATGTACCGTATGTGCTCTGTTGTAGCCAGATCTTGTGATCGAGCAGGCCAAAGCAACACGTCGACATTCTGTAGAGCATTATCCTGTTGGATAACACACCATGGAATGCTCTTCATGACTGACAGTACAGCGGGTCGAATCACCGGATTGACGCACAGTTTTGCAGTCAAGGTGCATGGGATAACCACGACAGTGCTCGTGGAGTCATACGAAATCGCACCCCAGACTGCAGTATGGCAGAAGGAACATGCAGCTTTTCACACGCCTGCTACACTACCTCATTCAAACTCAGTGTGGAGCTAATAATGTCTTTTGACTAGCACCAGTTCACCTCGTTTAATCTCAATGGTACCTAAGCTCACAACCTTTGCCGTGTGTATTTAAAGCAAACATGATTTGCATTCTCGTAGTGGCGCTACGGAGTTGTTTCAATTTTTTTTCCCTCAGTGTATGTGGTATAAAAGTACCTATTGCCCATGTGATTCGTCTCACGGACTAATTTTCCATTTTCATGACAGAGAGACTCACCGAAACATATAGGAAATCAATGCATCAGAAAATATGTTAGTGGTATTACACAAACGGAGATAGAACAAAGGTGGAAGTTCGCTGCGCTGAGGGAATCAAGTTTCGCGCGTGTGAAAACATTTAAACATATTACGTGAATGAGGGTATCGGGGACACGAACGTGCGACGTCGCTTCGACGCGATGCATACTCTAAAAAGCTGGAACATATGTATAACTCATTAAAAATTTTATTGTAGCTGTCGTTTAATCATTGCTGCCGACGTTCCTATACAATAATGTGCTGTGTTGTCTCTATGGTTGCGTTTCGATGTTGGTCACAGATTACGCTAACAACAATGCTGTGTCACCTAAACCGTCGAGGACCGTTGCCTAGCAATTACTTCCGTATTCTCTCGAGTACTAGAAGTGTCTATACGAATTCGCTGTCTGAGTTATTGAGTAAAAGAAGCTTGAGCTTTGATTCGAGTGTTGTAACGTTGAATTTTGTGTTTCGAGAACAACTATCGAAACAGTTTAAAGTTCTTGAGAAGCTTTAGAAGCTTTGAGCGAAGCGAAAGCCCAGCTTCAGAAGCGAGAAGCATTATACCCGCAAGAGGTACGAGTCATTAACTTAACTGTCACCTATTTATTTTCATGCGGAATCATCTGCAGTTAGAATATCGTACAAGCTATTAAATGTCTGTGCATTTAATGGAGAAATACTGGAAAATTGAAGCGTGTGGCGGAGTGTGATGTGATTACAGACTCTGAAGTTATTAACAGGATATAACGTGAAATAGCACATTGTTTTATTTCTTCATGAAGATTCAAATATTAAGTGCTTGCTTGTTCAGGCAGACCTCTGTACTTACTTTTTGGCGAAGTTTATGTGCTTTCATCTCTTATTTTCAAACTAATTTCTTAGTTCCACAATGGAAAACGTGTCAAGCGAAGTGTGCTTTTCCACTCTTCTGCTATGACCCATGATATTCTGTGTGACGTCATGATTTTATGTTGCGAAGTATGGAAGCAGGTTGTTATTAAAGATTAATCTGTGATTGTGTTAGACAGCAGTGTAATCTTTGATGTCTGTAATCTATGCTGTTATTCCAAATACCTTGTGACATGCGAGGGTTTGGTCTGGGTGGAACCTAAGAGCACAGCTTAAACTATTGTGGAGAAACTAGAAGCTATTATATTTTTACTATGTTTTCTGACAAATATTTGTCTATTTCTTTCTGTATTTCGTACGGCTTCCCAGGGTAAGTTCCGGCAGAACCTTCAAAGCACAAGATAAATTTTTATGAGTGAAACGTTTATTGATTATGATTATCATGTTGATTCTTACAGTTATTTAGCAGCTTATAGTTACGCAGCAGCCAAAGTGCATTGCTCAAATCGTCGTGAGTGAGACGAGTGGTAATGTTATTTACAATATTTTAATTTACAAATATTTGACTGTTTTTCGGATATGTCTTCCTGAGGCGCTACGCTTCGTAAGAGACTCACTTTCTCTTTACCGTGGCTCACTCTCGTCGTTCATAATTCTTTGTGCTGTGGTTCGTAATGTTGGAATAGGTGAATGGGATAGAGTTTTTGGTATCTAATGGTCACTTCTTGTTTTGAGTTTATGAGCTGTTTATTATCGTTTGTATGGTGATTCCAGTTTGTTGTGTACTCATAAATTTTCTTTAGGTTTATAAGAAAATTTCTGTGTGTTATTTCTCGATTAAGTCGAGGGTATGTTGGGTTTTGTTTTGTATCTCTTCCCTCGTTTTAGCAATATAGCTCACTCGATATTTATGTTTACAGTTGTGCATGAGTGTGTCTTTTTGTTCCTTGTGTTCGGTTTATTCTGAAGACACTCGTTTGCCTCATTTTTTACATTATCTGATTTTTGTGTATGTGAGTGAGTGTGTGTGTGTGTGTGTGTGTGTGTGTGTGTGTGTGTGTGTGTGTGTGTGTGAGTACACTACGATATTGCTTTTTGTTATTTTTTATATTTTTTAGGTTTATTAAGGAACAGTTCCTGTAATTTATCTGCGGAACTGTGTCTGATGTCGATGTCTTCCTTTGAGGTAAATAGGTCAAGTGAAGAATTCGATTCCAGTTCCGCCATTTTTCCGTTTCTATTTTGTTTATGTTGGAGGCATTTTAGAGGGTTTCATATCACTTTCTTTGTTAGGGCTATATAGGTAGACCGCAGGCTGCTATTACATTAGTGTGTTTTCTTATATTTACATATGCTTCATCTCGGAAGAATGTTTGTGTGTGACATTTCCCGAACATGTTGTTGTTTTGTGGAAATGCGTTGAGTACTCGTGTCTTCTTTTCATCTGTATAGGTCAAGAGATTTATTCAAATCAAATTTTGTGTCTACTCTATATTTTTGTTCGGTTTATTATACAGAAATTCTGGAATGATATTAAGTTTATTAACCGGTTTAAGTTTCTCCCTGCCAAAATCTCTTCCATTCTCACGATTATCCCATTACTTTCATTTCATCTGCTGATTCAAATACTTCGCATACTTTTTATGTTTGTAAAGAACTGCATTATGCAATACACACCTGCGACGGTATATGTTACTAGAAACAATCGATTTTGGTCTGGGATCAGACAATCAGTGGGTCCAAAAACCGTCTGAACCATTGGAATCGCAGTTGTCGAATGTACATTGTTCTGTCATTGATATTAGCTGTACATATGTAACATTCGTTCATTTAACCTTGTAGACGTTTTTCCCCAATAGTAGATATATAGAGATAATATAAATGATGGAGCTATGTACATTCGCTAACTGCTGTTCCAGTTACGCAAACGCACAGCTGAGACGGTTTGTGGACCTGATGATTGAAGCTAGACCGAAATCGATCCTCTTAAATTAAATGTGACGATACAGCTGTGTACAGGATAAGGCAGTCCTTAACGATCATGAACCCGTACATCACCACCTCTACAAACTGTTTTACGTTTGTTTTCGATCATAATGTCCCCTCTTGAAGAATGTCATTGGAATCTTATTAAATGCTATCTGTGATTGTCGTAGGAATTCGTGTAAACTATCCACTTTACTCTAAATATGACGTCATGAGTCAACGAAGACAGGTAGAATTGGAGTGTGCTCTACTCCCTTTAATTGCTTAGTTTGGCAATCATAGCGGTCTCGGCGATGTCTCTCGCTTTTCGATAACACTTGCAAACTGCCTGTGACTGTACAGGGTCATGCAACTGGAATTTTCTTCGGTCTGTGAAGACGAACACATTTTGGAAATTGGTGCCAACTGTGTGGTGTCATACTAAGCTGACCTTTCACCAAAACAAATGAGTATCCCTCACTTATTGCTCAAGGAAATTGAATTGAAAGGTTGGAATATTTTTAACTGGTAAATTCAAAATGAGTTTATTAGCTACTCGGACGTTTACATCATTAAGTCACTGCTATATAACTTTCAATAGGAAGGCGTGATTATTTCGTCTTACATTGACTAAAATTACTTAAAATTTTATTGCAGTGCATGTTTACCTATTGATATCAACGTTTCTATACAACGATGTGCTCTGTTGTTTCTGTGGCTGCTGTTTAATGTAGATCACAGGGTATGTTAACAACAATGCTATCAGCTAATCCGTCGGGGACCGTTGCCTAGCAGTTACTCTTCTCGAGTACTAGAAGTATCTATACGAAATCTTTGTGTAAGTTATTGAGTAAAAGGAGCTTTAACTTTGATTCAAGTTTTGTAGCGTTGAATTCTTTGTTTCAAGAACACCTAATAAAATATTTTAAAGTTCTTGGGGAGCTTTAGGAGCTTTGAGCGAAGCGAACACCCAGGTCCAGCAGCGAGGTGCATTGTGCCCGCAAGAGGTATGAACCATTGACTTAACAGTAACCAATTAATTTACCACGCAGATTGATCTGCAGTTAGAATATCGTACAATCATTTAAATGACTGTGAGTGTAGTGGAGAAGTACTGGCAAGTTGAAGTGTTACAACGGACCATGTTGTGATTTCGTGACATGTAACTAGTACAGTGTAACATGTGAAAAATTGCATTTTCTTTATTTTTCACATAGTTCCAAAGTTTGGACACTTGGCTTTTAGAGACGAGTCGGTTTACTGAGTTTTTGACATAGTTCAGTTACGTTTGTCATACCTTCACAAATTAATTATTTACTTTCACAACGATAAATGTGTAACCAATCACCTTGCTACTCAATTGTACATACACAGTGCCTGCGATCATTGCACAGTCGTACGGCTGGAACTTTCTTTCGTCTGTGAAGAAGAAGAAACTGGTGGCAACTGCGTACAGTAACGTTGAGTCGAGCTGGCTATGTAACATATGAGTCTTCTTCTCCTGTTGCTTAAATTAATTGAATTAATATCGTTGAATGTCGTTATCTGTAAATCTATTGGAAGTTGATTAGCAATTGAGGTGTTTTCATTAGGTAATGCTGGATATCTTCCAGTCGCAATACGCTTATTTGGTACATATATTTATTTATTTAAAATTTTACAGCCTTTCTCGTTTAATGATTCGTAACTACGTTGCTAAACAGCGTAGACCTCTGCGGGTACTGGCGTTGCTGTTTAAAGTTGAGCACGGGTATGCCAACAACAAATCTTTGTCAACTAAACCGTCGAGGACAGTTGCCTGGAAATTACATCCGTATTCACTGAGAGTACTTGAAAGAACGATACGAATTCCTTGTGCGACTTATTCAGTTAAAGAAGCTCCAGTTTTGATACATGTATTGTACTGTTACCTTTTATGTTTCGAGTTCAAATAATGAAACATTTTAAAGTTCTTGAGGACTTTTAGAAGCATAGAACAAAGCGAACACTCTGTTTCGGAAGCGGGGTGCAATGTATCGACGAGAGGTATGAACTACTGACTTAATTGTCTCCTGTTTATTTACCGTATAGTATCAGATACAGTTTTAATATCGAAATGGCTCTGAGCACTATGGGACTTAACTGCTAGGGTCTTCAGTCCCCTAGAACTTAGAACTACTTAAACCTAACTAACCTAAGGACAGCACACAACACCCAGCCATCACGAGGCAGAAAAAATCCCTGACCCCGCCGGGAATCGAACCCGGGAACCCAGGCGTGGGAAGCGAGAACGCTACCGCACGACCACGAGATGCGGGCAGTTTTAATATCGTATAAGATTTGAAATGACTGGGTATGTAGCGGGGAAGTACTGGAAAACTGATGCGTAACGACTTAGTGTGATGTGCTTTTGCAGCACGTGAAAAAGGAAAGAAAAAAAGTTCCATTAACTTTGCAGTACATTGTTTCAGTACGTCATGCAGTTAGAAAGATTACGAGGGTGCTTGACTTGTAGGGGCAGATCTCTTTGCCGAGGGTTTGGTAGTGTTCAATTGCTGGAATCGTCTATTCTGAAATATATTATTCAGTTTCACAACGAGAACGGCGTCATCAATCCCTGTCACCAAAACTGTTATATCCAACTGTCTGTGAAGATGACAAGACGTAAACAAGTTCCTGCTGTGTAGGGTGATAACGAGTTGACTTGGCACCGTAGGAAAATTATTTCCTTTTTATGTTATCCAAGGACATTAAATTAATATCGTGGAGCATCGTTAAATGTTAATTCCGTTCCGAGTTTATAAGCTGACTTGTGCTTTCTTCATTCACAAATCGCTCGGTAATTTTCAGTCGCAAATACCGTTATTACGTCGTAATTGTTGTTTAGCTCACATGGCGCTGCAGAGTGCTTCTAGCTTTAGTGCTGAACGTAAGTTGTTGATGACTCTGCCACAAAGAAGGAATGGTGCAGCCTGGTAAGAATACACTGACTCAGACAGTGGGTACTTGTAAACATCGTTATCTCGTCAGACACTGCGGAGAGATTTGGGATTTAAACCACCACACTGTTGCATAGATTATTAACCAGTAACTTCACCAACCAGTCGTTTCCTTAAGTACACACAAATTAAATTACCGGTGACATATTGAACGAACGTAGGGTGGTAACCAAATCACGGCGTAATGTCTAGCCAAATACAAAGTGTAAATAACTATACTTGATGTGTATCTGAAACCATTGTAGCGTTGTACTATCTTACTAATAAGACTGCCTGTCTAATAGTGACAGCTTTAGATAACTGCTATCAAAACAAAATTATTCATTGCAGAATAAATGTACCACATAATCAGCACACCTTTTGTGGTCACCGAAACATTAGTGTTATTTTAAATCATCTGTTAGGAACTAGTAAAAAGGAATTACAGTAATGAGTTCCTGACTAGTCATAAATGGACAAACTTTTTCAAGCAAATTAATTATATTTAACTGATCTGGATATTATAGATCGTTTGTAACACGGTCAGCTCTTTCAGCTCTTACTATTACAAAAGTTAAATTTAAAGACATGACATCACGGTCCAAATTTTTTCCTTGTCCAAAGTTTTTCCTTGCGATACACTTGAGAGACGTTGCAATAAGATTTACTCGTGGAGAGAATCTGGCCATATCTAACGTGCTGCCCGTTATCGTTGCAGTAATGTTCCGACGTATCAAGACGTTTTTCTCCCGGTGTGTGGGAGGGGAGAAAGACGTAGGTCTGCGACTGGACACGAACTTGGTCGCTGCTCGAGGTTCCTCTGAGGTGAGCTAAGTCACGTTACATTACTGATACAACAATTTGCGAAGCAGTAAAGTTTTAGAGCTACTTCATTGTACATAGGACAGTCAACATGTATTACAGGCTATCACGATATACTCAAAATTAATCTGCGCTTCGCTACAAACATCCCATGTGACAAGTGATTATAAATAATACATCTTAGACAGGAATCTCTACTAGAGTATTGGCTGTGACTTTTGTGTGTTGGATTCCGTGCAAGAAAGCAGTAGGTGTATGAGAAGAGAGAGGTTCAATGTGCTAAAACAGTGAAAATTCAACAAACAATTAAAATGTAAAAAATCTCTCAATACCTTACTTACACACGCACGCACGCTGACACACACACACACACACACACACACACACACACACACACACACATCATTACAGAAATTACATTTACATCCATTTCGATATATGGTGATGAAAGTGCCTGCTTTTCACTATTGGTCTAAAATACTACTAATTAATGGAAGGGCCAACGGTACTGACCGACCGCCATGTCATACACTCAACAGACATGCATCACTGGTTGCAGATAGGGAGGGCTTGTTATCAGTTTTCGTGACCAGATCTAAAATACCGCCACAGATGAATATCACTGGATGCATTTCTTCATCACTGGAACGAAGTGGAATGTGCTGGTCACTCAACAACACACTAAATTTTTAAAATTTACCATGTCTCAACTTCAAGTAAAATAAATGGTTGGTCTCCATTTAAATTCACTTTTACCTTCTCATCAAAAGATAACGTGCGCAGATAATATGACGTATAAGAATATTTGTACCACAGCCTTTACTGATAGTTGTCTTCTCACCAGACTATGAAGACATTAGAAATGTATCGCATTCAGATAGGAGGCAAGATGACTTCAGTGTGTGAAAGTGATATGTATGAAGTAGGATTTCGATCTATTGTTGGGCAGTCACACCTTCTCTGACAGTCGTGTGTCTTTCTGATCTGCGGGATAACGGCACGTTGTGTCTCTTTGGTTGCCCGCAGGCCTCCTCGGCTGCATGATATTCTTGCTCTTGAGCCCAGATCCTACAGGCCCCAGCTCCTCTCATACATGTTAGTAGCACATTATAGCCTCACTTCTGTCATTAGAAATGGTAAAGTTGTTAGTGTAGCCGAACGCCGACTGTCGGTAGCGGCTGTGTTGATGCAACTCTTGGCCCAAAGTGAACTTGCGGCTTCCACTGTATTTCCATGGATTCTTTTATGCAGTTGCCAAACATGTTATATTTTTACATTTTACTTTTTAATCTTATGACATTTTCTATTTGACAAAAACCCTTTTGCTCAGATGTTTTCACCCATGGTGTGATTACATGTAATCCATGTTTTTTTTTTTTTTTATTCTGATGAAGATTGCCCTATTTCAGTCGACACCATGGTCAATATGACAAAAATGTTGTGCAACCGATGTGGTTATGTATACATCCTGTAACTACAGGCAATCAACGTATACTCATTACCGCTATCTACAGGCCAATAAATTCTTAATAAACGTAACACCTGTAGACGTTAAGAACTTACTCTTTCTCTGAATTATAAACATGCTCTATATCATTAAACTAATAAGTTCTTTTCCAACAGGAGCGTCAGTTTACACTCGACGCGTTCTTTGTGGAGCTGCTGCAGAAGCGGCTGCAGGAAGAAGATGAAATCCGTGCTGCTCCGGGAGTGTAAATTGGATCTGTATAGGGAATAATAACATTTGGTTTTAACGTGTATTTTTCGTCCCAAGTTCATATAATACTCACTTCCGACCGTGGTAATAGTTAATACTCTGCTGCCGGGTATTTTGTTGAGTCGTTGTTTGCATTTTGTGCACAATGATTCGATGATCCTTGCAGCAATCTTTCTGGGATGCAGCGAGTCTGCTGCTTCGTGTATTCCCTCCATGGACTCTAACAACTCAGGCAACGTCATACGACCTGAACGAGACAGCTCTGTCGGTCGTTGAAATATTGTGCATACAACAGAAACAGAAACACGGTATAACTCCCATAAGCACTTCAATAACCAATCGCGCAAAGAAAATCTTACATCATGAGATATTAGTATTTTGTTAGTATTACTAGTTGGTCAGACATGGAGTGACAGAGAGAAGTTACTTGAACATTAAAATCAATCACCGTATACTTAATATCAATAAATATAGCTTGCAAAATTCGTGATAAATGTAACACTTTGTAACAATGTGCCATTTTAGGAACTAGCACATTTCCTATGTTACTGTTGGATATCAGAAAAGTAGTAAGTTCTTTTCCAACAGGTGCGTCAGTTTACGCTTGACGCGTGTTTTCCGGAGCTACTGCAGAGACGTCTGCAGTGAGAAGAAGAAAGCCTTACTGCCACGGTGAGTGAAACTTTGATCTTTATAGAGAACAGTAGATTTAGGTTTCTACGTGTATTTCTCTTTTCATGGCCACACCGTAACTCGTTTCGGAATGGTAATCTGCGTTTGCGTTATTTTGACGACTACACATTTGTACGTTTTTAATGTAACTAAAATGCTGTCAGCTTAGGTACATCGACAAGCACAAAAAACACAAAATTCTGTGATCCACCGTAAATTTTGTTATATTGAACTGTGGGTGGTTATCACGATGCTTACAATGTTGTTCTTCAATAACATTTTTGAATTGTGAACAGATACTTAGTCCGTTTGCGACAGTATACTTTTTTGCTATAGTGTTCATTCAATACTCAACGGTACAATAAGGTAGCCAACCCTTTCACAATATGGAGAGCTTTTCAGAAAATATTCGCGCCCTGTCTCCTCCCGCACATGAAACAGTTATCAAGTTTTCAGTATACTTTCACCTTGAGCATCCCACGCAGCTTTTACTTCATCTTTTGGTGCCTTTCTTTTACACTGCATCAACGTTTATTTTTTTGTCATATAATTATCCATGACGCCCACCGAATTTCACTTCAGCATCTGCAGAACTAACTCTACGATTCTGGAATAAGTGTATATACAAATAGTCTCAGTTCTCTCGGCTACTTTTGCGTAGAGCTCAGTTCAGTAAAATGGTCAGTATAACAGACAGTTGTTGTTTCTGATGTGGTCTTCAGTCCTGAGACTGGCTTTATGCAGTTCTCCATGCTACTCTATCCTGTGCAAGCTTCTACATCCCCCAGTACCTACTGCAACCTACATGATTCTGAGTCTGCTTAGTGCATTGATCTCTTGGTCTCCCTCTACGATTTTTACCCTTCACGCTGCCCTCCAATACTTAATTGGTGATCCCTTGATGCCTCATAACATGTCCTACCAACCGATCCCTTCTAGTCAAGTTGTGCCAAAAAACTTCTCTTCTTCTCAATCCTATTCAATACCTCCTCATTAGTTATATGATCTACCCATCTAATCTTCAGCCACTATAATGGTAGAAATATCGTGAAACTTATAACAACCTTCCCCCATCATGATATAATAATTCTGTAGCCTATGTCATCAGGAGGAACTGTACTCAGGGAGTAGGATACGGGCAATTAGTCGTTGCTGGTAGTTTTTAGATTTAAATTCATATTTACAATACTTGGTATTCTAGGGTTGATGAGCAAGGCGACAGGAAAATCCCTACGATGAACATGCATCTGGAGTGCAGAATAATTTATCAATATGTTGTCATCACACTATTTTATTCGCCCATAACTTCGAAGCGCGCTAAACTTGCTCCAAAGGCATTTAACTACTAACGGCACTTCTCGTTTATTTTGCTGTCTGAACCATATCGATGCAGAAATAGATTCTACATATGCTTCGGGTCCTACGATAATTAAGCAGTTTTTTTTACAGATTATGTCATATCAACCCACCATAATTTGTTCACGTTTTTAATCCTGAAATTTAAATTTGTCGTCAGGTCACTCCAGTGGCCTCCCGCCAACCACGGAGGCTCCATACTCCACAACGTGCAGCTCTGCACAGCCACCAAACTATACGCTGCCTGTTGGGGGCGCCGCCGTCAACTCGGCGCCTGGAGAAGACCGTCTCGCTGTTAAACTGTTGGACCGCGATACCGCGGCCAATACCACCTGCAATCACAGTTGCCGATTCAATAAAACTGCGGCTCAATGGGATAACATGGTCTTGTTATTTATTTTAGTTCTAGTGATGTGGAATTACGGTAGCACACGGGCCTCGCATTTGGACTGACGGTGGTACAAGTCCATATTCGTCCATCAAGATCTAAGGTTTCGGTGATTTCTCTAAGCAGATTTAGGCAACAGCATGGATAGTTCCTTCGTAATAAGACTCGTACGATTTTCAATGCGAGCACCGTCTGTCATTATTTCACCTTCCTTATGCCCGAATAATGCCTACATTTTTTCTTTACCTGAGTAAGAGATCCATTTGAGCAATATTTTTAAAAAACTACTGTGATATTGGTACACCAATGCAAACATTTACAGCCCACAGCACTAGGTTTTCAAATTCTGATAGGTTCAACCGCAAAATCATTGACACTAACGATAGCACTTAAAAGAGTGGAGTGGCTAAAGGATCTCTGCATGTAAGGATAACAAGTTAGTCCCTGGTATCTAGACCGTTACTTATTAACTCAGTGCGACGCATGTAGTATAATCTTAAACTATGCAGAAACTAATCCTTAATCAACATTTGACATCGTCAGTACACAGTTTTGATGGTATTCGGTTAGTTTTTATTCATTAAGGACCATCTTTACTCGTACCTGCAAAACTATGGGTGTGAAATAGAAGGATTGTTGCTAACAATAATTTGTGGCATATTGATGCAACTACAGACAAGTAAACAAGTCAATTGTCAACGATTCTATGCTCAGCTCTAAGACATATGCACACTTCACAGACGACGCGTCTTATGACGTACTCTTTCCCCTATGATTTTTAAAACATAAACTTTCACTTTGAGCGGTCTAATAACATTAGAGAAGAATATTCTGTACCAGGAGACTCATTTTCACTTTTTTGTTTCCCTGCAACTACTGAGTTGGCGTAGAGACATGAATGTATCAAATGTTGTGGGGAAACGATTATGCAATCGATTTGCGCAAGCTCAGTGAATAAGTGGCCCAATGATTAATTACAATGGAGTAACATATTCGATATATTAAAATTAACCCATATAACTTCCCCCCACATTTTAATTAAAAAACATTCATCCACTTACCTCAATCCATGATCAAAAGAATAGCTACAACTCAAACAGAGAGCAAATAAATCTATAATCTCCTTTTACGGCAATGTTTCAACCTTTATTCCGCATGTACTACTTTGAACCACGTTGTCTGACTGATGCTCTCTCATTGGCTTCGTGTCATAAAGAGCTGACACACCTTCTTTTGCCCCTATCGTACATCACGGTAAGCGCTGACAATATTCCTGCACGAAACACGTAGCTACGCCACTTGCCCTATTATAGACTTTTCCTAAAACATCAAAAACGGTTCAAATGTCTCTAAGCACTGTGGGACTTAACATCTGAGGTCATCAGTCCCCTAGACTTAGAACTACTTAAACCTAACTAACCTATGAACATCACACATATCCATGCCCGAGGCAGGATTCGAACCTGCGACCGTAGCAGTAGCGCGGTTCCGGACTGAAGCACCTAGAACCGCTCGGTCACATTAACCGACCCTGAAACCTCACTCGACGTATATAACTCAGCTGAAAAACCAATCACGAATAAAAAAGAGCAGAAAGTGATACCAATAAAAAAAGCCGAAAAGTGATTCCAATACACACGACCAACAGTCGCTGCAGTTAACGGAATGCCGTAACAAGAACAACATTTGGGATTAGCACACGGTCCCATTCCACACTTCTACTTTTATCTATGACGTTATGTCCGGAATATAAAGCATACTTTCCTCTATTCATTAAGACAACCGCAAATTTATTAACAGGAAGTTGCCATGCTTCAAGGGCACGACATTTTTTCCTGATAGACCATTACGGCTGCAAACAAACATAAGTAAGACGGTAAGTATTTCAGTCACTTAATGAAGAGAAACTCATGCGACAACCATGGGAATTATCGAGTTCTGGGCGGGAGAAAACTAAAAATACTACAATAAGATTACCATCATCCCAAGACAACCACATAATCGGAAAATAACTCACATGGACTCCTCCAGAATAAACCCAACCAAAAAGTAGAAAGAACACACAAATGGAATAGAATATTTTACTAGACCTATATAGCCCCGAAACAAAAAAAATCCATAATGACCAGTATTGGAAATTTCACCTGACATAGATAGCTGAAATGTAGACAATGTAGACAATCACCCACCTACAAAGCTATAACAATAAGCATAACGAATTTCACTAGATCTATATAGCTTCAACGCGAAAGAACTTGCACCCTTTCTAACAGCCGTGTACCGCAATTCTCTAGAGGATCGGAAGGTTCCAAATGATTTGAAAAGAGCACAGGTAGTCCCAGTTTTCAAGAAGGGTCGTCGAGCAGATAGATCTGTTGTAGAATTTTAGAACATGTTTTTTGCTCACGTATCATGTCATGTCTGGAAGCCCAGAATCTGCTCTGTAGGAATCAACATGGATTCCGGAAACAGCAATCGTATGAGACCCAACTCGCTGTATTTGTTCATGAGACCCAGAAAATATTAGATACAGGCTCCCAGGCAGATGCCATTTTCCTTGACTTCCGGAAGGCGTTCGCTACAGTTCCGCATTGTCACCTGGTAAACAAAGTAAGAGCCTACGGTATATCAGACCAGCTGTGTGGCTGGATTGAAGAGTTTTTAGCAAATAGAACACAGCATGTTGTTCTCAATGGAGAGACATCTACAGACGTTAAAGTAACATCTGGTGTGCCACAGGGGAGTGTTATGGGACCATCGCTTTTCACAATATATATAAATGACCTAGTAGATACAGTCGGAAGTTCCATGCGGCTTTTCGCGGATGATGCTGTAGGATACAGAGAAGTTGCAGCATTAGAAAATTGCAGCGAAATGCAGGAAGATCTGCAGCGGATACGCAATTGGTGGAGGGAGTGGCAACTGACCCTTAACATAGAGAAATGTAATGGATTGCGAATACACAGAAAGAAAGATCCTTTATTGTATGATTATATGATAGCGGAACAAACACTGGTAGCAGTTACTTGAGTAGAATATCTGGGAGTGTGCGTGCAGAACGATCTGAAGTGGAATGATCATATAAAATTAATTGTTGCTAAGACGGGTGCCAGGTTGAGATTCATTGGGAGAGTCCTCAGAAAATGTATTCCATCAACAAAGGAGGTGGCTTACAAAACACTCGTTCGACCTATACTTGAGTATTGCTCATCAGTGTGGGATCCAAAAATGTTTGATTAAAGCTGGCCCCAAAACACACACACACACACACAAGCTATGCTGCGAACAACAAAATCTTCAATCACACAACTCCAAGGCAAAACTACACACAAACACACAACATTCGGACAAATTCTAGCGTCCGATTCCACCCGTCGGTTTTGAGCAATACCTAAGGCAAAGAAGCTACGTATAGGAGATCTACGAAAGCAACGTATCATACTTGTAACAAAAGAATGTAGCATGCGATAAAATGAAAATCTAATTTCACACAGTTATTTACTTACCCATGAATTGTATAGAAACGAATGCAAGATAACGAAAATAAATAAGAACAATAATTAAAAACAAATTTTCATGTATCATAAGAATTATTCTCGTCATTTATGTGAGTAGAAAAGCAAAGACAGTATCTATATTACATTACAGTAAAGGGCATGACGAGGTCATACTATTATAAAATAGCGCTAACTTTACAATTAATTATTGAATTTAACGAGAGAAGTGCAGGATAGTTGGGGCTTATGAAGGGGAGGAAATAAAAGAAAAGACAGAACACAATTAACGAAGGTCCACAAAGAGCAACGAATATTGCAATCACAAACTAAAATTAATCTCTATAGGTGTATTCTAGTTACTGATTCCAACAGTTCCATGACTCATATGTAACTTGTTTTTTAAGAAATTGTATGCAATGAAACGCCATAGCATTCTACGTTTGTAATTGGTCTCTAAAACTAATGAGGTGAAATACCATAAATTGGAATCGGTAACTAGAATTGCCTTAACGGATTCGAATATTAAAAACTTTTTCGCTGTAATTCAGAGAGCAATTACAAGTACAGGAATCCAATTCGCCTGCATGTTAGTTCCCACTTCGGCTGAAAAAACAATCTAATTAATGAACTATGGAATGGTCGGAATCGATAACTAGAATTGACCACAGAGGAGGCCAAGTCTAGTTACCGACTCCGGCTATTCGATGGTTCATAATTTTTGACATTTTTGCAGTAAATCTGTGGACTGCGGTTTTGTTGGATTTTTATATTTCTTATCGATCTCGGAACTACTATGAAAAAGTAACAAATATTGTAGGTATAGAGTCCAAATTATTCTGAGTTTCGCAGAAGTGAAGAGAGTAATACCAAATGTAGAAATACTCTAACATTTTATTTTATACACGTGTTGTTAAAACGGTCTAAATAACAAAACGTGGAGTGGCTAGAACCTCTAACTAGAATTAACCTATATAGTACTAGTTACCTATTCCAATATTAATCGTTTTTTCACGGAAGTCCAGAGCGAAATTACAAATGCAGAAATCCTGTTACATTTCAGTGCACACACCTGCAGGAAAAACGATCTAAGTAACGTACCGTGAAATGATTGGAATCGGTAATTAGAATTGACCGATACAACTTAATTCTAGATACTGATTCCAGTATTTGTAAGACCCCACTTTCTGTGAATTTTTGTTACTATGTTTCGAGTCCCGTTAGATTCAATAAGTTTTATTAAAAATTACCGATATTTCACAATATTATGACGTCTTCATGCGCTATATTGTATTGCATTTAAAGATTCTCTGTGCTTTTCTTATTCGCAAAAATTAAGATAATGATTTATTTCAGACTAGTTAACATGTCTTTTATGTTCTTATTTATTTTCTATACCTTCAATTTTTTCAATATAATTTGGGGCTAAGTAAGTAATCACGTGAACTGTAACTAGTTTTATTGCATGCTTCATTCATTTGTTTATGAATATGATCAGTTGTTTTCAAAGCTTGCCTCTATGTGGCGTATCTGATTTAGGTATGAAGTCATTACTCAAAGCCGACGAGTGGCATGTGACACTAGAATTGATCCCAACATTCAAATCAAGAAAACCAAACAGTAAACTAAAAGCAACAGTTGAAAAACCGAAAAGGTTTAGATAACCGATAACTACTAAAGACTCGTTTTTATTAAACTGCACCTTCCCCACAAACCGAAACAGACACATAAACGTTCACCACAAAGACTTAGCCATCACTAACAACATGTCTCCTACAAACACAATCCATTTGGTATGTGCAATCTGGCAAGACCTCACATTAAAAAAAAAAAAAAAAAAAAAAAAAAAAAAAAAAAAAAAAAAAAAAAAAAAAAAAACTGTAAGAATCAAGATTATAAATATGATCACTGTTTCTTTCGCTCATAACAATTTTAAGCTCTGTTCTTAGGTTCGTGCATAACCTTTCCCTCGACAAACGTGCCAAATTTGATATACAACCAAATATTTGTGGGAACCAAGATTATAAACATCATCACAAATCGTTTCTCTGGCAACAATTTAAGCGGTGCCCTTTGTTTCCTGCCTAACCTTACCCTCGGAACTCGTGCCACATACGTAAAGTAATAGCCAGACACTTTGGGATTAGCTAATGATTTGATTCCACCCGTCCACTTTGATCCACGACTTCATCATTGAAATAAACAGCATACACAGTTTACACCGGTCACTAAGCTCAGCCCACTCACATTCTTCGCATCGTAAACTCAAGACGTCAGACAGGACGTCGGTGGTCAAAGCAATGGACTAAACACAATTTGGAAAACATGGATTGACCAATACAGCGCAACTTAAAACAGCAAAATTACTTATACGGGAGTTGGTACGCACTATTCTCGACCTGGCGATGGTGAATTAATTTAATCTTTCGCTCTTTAGCGTCTTATCGGCTGCCCAACTCTGGTAACTCTGTTACATTCTTGTAGATCACTTTCAGTTGTTAACATCTCTTACACTTACGTTAAAATAACAAATTGTTATTTAGATTTAAAATTCTTCTGACTTACGCATTTCGTAATTATAGAAGTATCAACTTTGCTTATTTCAGAGATATTACGATTAATGTTCACTAAATAAACTGAGAAAAATCAACGTCGACAGTAAATGCATTTACAAGTAATTGCAAATACACATGTATTCTCAATCATAGTTTACTCTCGTTACTAAGACAATCAAAGATAATGTTTAAGTTACAGCTGATCGGGAGTGCAAGCAAAGTCACAGTCGAACATATACAGTCGCGACACTCCGCCTGTTTTCTGTTGCCCAGTGCGACTGCATCGCGCCATGCGGCCAGGACGTAATACTGTTGCGCTCACCAAAATCTTCTGAAATTAAAAGCGAATCTGAACTGTTTATATTGGTCTGTAGAAAGGTTGTTACAAATGGGAGCGACTGTTGTCGTGGCCTTCAGTCCTGAGACTGGTTTGATGCAGCTCTCCATGCTAATTTATCCTGTGCAAGCTCCTTCATCTCTCAGTACCTACTGCAGCCTACATCTTTCTGAACCTGCTTAGTGTATTCGTCTCTTGGTCTCCCTCTACGATTTTTATCCTCCACGCTGCCCTCCAATACTAAACTGGTGATCCCTCGATGCATCAGAACATATCCTACCAACCGGTCCCTTGTTCTAGTCAAGTTTTACCAAAAAACTACTCTTTTCCCCAATCCTATTCAATATCTCCTCGTTAGTTACATGATCTACCCATCTAATCTTCAGCATTCTTCTGTAGCATCACATTTCGAAAGCTTCTATTCTCTTACTGTCCAAACCATTTATCGTCCATGTTTCACTTCCATACATAGCTACACTCCATACGAATACTTTCAGAATCGACTTCCTGACATTTAATTCTATATTCGATGTTAACAATTTTTTTCTTCAGGAACGCTTGCCTTGCCATTGCCACTCTACATTTTATACCCTCTTTACTTCGACCATCATCAGTTATTTTGCTCCCCAAATAGCGACTGTACCCCGATAAATTGCAGCAACAAGAAGAAGGCAACATATTTGCCTTTTTATAGGTTTCTGAACAACCCTAGCACGTGTGAATCGCTACGCCACAGAACAGTTAATTTACGCTTTTCTTCTAACATAGAGATATTTACTGCAGAATGTCCTGTTCTTTCAGAACAGAAAAAGTGGTAGTAAACAGCAGAAGACCAGACCATTTGCAGAAAGGCATATTATATCTACTCAAAAACGTAAGTTTTCTTCGCTAGACTTCCAGTCAATTCAGTGACTACGAAACATAGGTAACCTGTATGGAATGTAATACCTAAAGTAGCAGGCAAGCTACGACAACTGCAGCTGGAGAAAAAAATCCTACGCAGATGTGATAATGAAAGAAAAAAATGAATAACACTATTTCCGAAAACAGAAAAAACCAATCCCACAATTGTTGCTGCACCTGAGCTGCAAACGGCAAAAATCTTCAACACATCCGCTTTTGAAAACAAAGCAATTTACAGAAATGTTTATGTGTTAGAACGTCGTATGAAGTGGAAGACTGTGCGAAACATTAGGTTCCCTAAAATGTTGTTACGTGTCAAGGAAAGCGCTTGGCGTAATAGGAAGTGACAAAAAAATATTCTTCTCATCCATGAAATTGTGTGTTTGTATTGGATTGTTTTCAGTGGAGTAAACTACAGTTATACACATATTGCAAAGTATTTCTTCATTATCAAGTTGTAGGTTATGTCACTGAATCGAGGAAATTTCGTCGTTTTTACATGTATCTCATGATCATTAATGTTTTAACAATGTCATGATGCAAAAATTTAGTAATTAATTAGCTAATTAACTAGAAGAATGATTAAAAACGAACTTTAATTTTTCCTCTGTTTTGTCGCCCTTGGGGCGCTATTGTCGTACAAAATGTCAGACGGTAGCACTGAGCATCGCGATTGTGTATGTCAGACTGTGGCAGAGTCAGCCGTACACTCAGTATTTTCTCTTAACTAAACTTGTGGATCCAGTGACGTGTCACTACCATCGGAACTAGCAACGCTGTCTATAAACCCAAACAACAAGCACGGCATATGCTGACGCTACCAGCACCCCAGAGCAAAACAAACCATCGCTCCGCACAGGAGTGTCATCCACTACACCAGCACATCGTAGCTCAAACCCGACGGCCGATATCGTATCTTAAGCTGAACCAATTACTATACTGCCGTATTGCCTGCAGCCAATCTTTCCCACGCCAATACATTTTATTGGTCAAGCTAACGCTAAAATTCTGTATCTCGGCACCATAATGACTTCGTCGACTGCCTCGTGCCGACGGAAGGTTCTTTCTTGAAACAACCCCTAATCTTATCAGTTCGTACACATCTCGCCTTCAGCCCGCTGCAGGCAAATACCTCCGTGCTTTTAAGTATTTGAAGAACACGGGATTCATTTGATGAGAACGATGTGTCTCGCCGAAATTCATAGGGCAATCCGTGCAATTTTTCCATTCCCATATTTATAGCTTCGGTCTACATGCTGCCGAAAAGCTCTGTACGAACAATTTTGTTTCTGTATTCAACATACAACGCTTCAATCCGAACTTTTGTGGCTTTTATTCATCATGTTGCTGTTTCTCCAAGCATTTCTGGCGTTACCAACGTACTAGCAAGTAAAGAAGCCCATAAGCAATAACCCAAATTGACTTTTCCTGTCGTATATAAACGCTCAGTTTCAATATAAGCTTCCTCAATGGACAGTTTCTTACAATCGTGCATAGCGATACGAACTTACGTATAGGAAGGAACCAAGGAATATCTTTACTGCACGCAAATTGTTAACACTTCTAGAATAGAAATCAAACGAATGGACACCCCCTCTTCTAACAGCTGCTTATCAAAGTTCGCTGGAAAAATTACAGTAACTAATCGACAGTAAAAAACTGGTCACTCTCGTTTTCAAGAAAACACATATATCAGTAGGCCTATATCAATGACGTTATTTCGTTGTCGAATTGTGGAGAATGTTTTATGATGACGCGTTACTACCATCTTGTTGATCAGGAACCTCTTCTATAGAAATAAATATGGATTCCGCATATAGAGATGTAGCGACATTCATCTCGCTATGTCTGTCCGTGAAATCCAGAGCCCCGAAGAACGCGGTGTCCAGGTGAACGCCGTGTTCCTTGACTTCGGTACAGTCCGGCACTGTGGTTTAGTGAAGAAACTAGAGCCCGCCTAGTAGAGGACCAGATGGCTAGTCTCACCACATGCTAGCACACAGAGCTCAGAATGTATAGCTTAGGGTCCAAGGGAGCTCTACAAAGTCGTTACTGTTTACAATATACAGGGTGTAACGGTTGTAAGTCCAGATATTTCTAGAGGTGACTGTGGCCGGTGTGCTGAAAGACTTTACTTTAGTCTTGTCCACATACCGAGAACACACCAATTATAATACTAGAGCTCTGCATTGGTTTGTCATATATCAGAGGACTGGAACTTGAATAGTGGCTACTATTTATTTACAACGCGTACAAATTAGATACGTGTTTGAAAGTTCTACTGAATTTCAGAGTAGTCACCAGAATTGTTTATAACCCTTTGCCAGCGACGTGGAAGTCGTAGGATAATCGTAGCAGTGTGAGTTGTTTCGACAGATCGATCGGCGCGGTCAATTGCCCGACGAAATTGTAGCAGTTGTGAAGTGAATGCAGTAAAGTGCTTCCTACAGTTTAGAAATCGAGTTGAACTTACGAGGACTTAAGTCAGGGGAGCGCAGTAGATAGTACAGCACTTAGCAGCCCCATCAGTCAAACAAATCAGTAATAGCTTGCACAGTACGTGCTTGAGTATTGTCCTGCAAAATGATGGCCAGGTCCTGCAGAAAGTGTCATCTCTTCTGTCTATAAGCTGGTTGTAGGTTGTATTCCAAAAATGAAATCTAATTTCGAATTCGAAGAGTTCGTCCAAACATGAGGAACCTGTCTTTCACCGTGAAATTGCTATACCATATGCGAGCAGTGCGACGTCAGGAACAATTTGATATCTTGGGTTCCCTGTCATCGATCATCCTGCATACAGACCCGTTTCGGCCCATCCGATTTTCATCTGTTTCCAAAACTTAAAAACACCGTCGACAACTTCGCTTTGATAGTGATGAAGCAGAGATGATGTGGGTCGGTCAACAAAGCCAAACATTCTACACTGACCGTATCAACAAACTGGTCTCCAGTTGGGGGAAATGTGTTCGTCACCAGGGTGCCTATAAGGAGAAACAAATGTATACACATGAAAAATAAAGATATAAAATGTCAATAACTTCTGTTATATTTAAGAGGCATTAAGAGTTTTCACATACAAAATCTGGAGAAACTGCTTTTAAAAAATAGCACACTCTCATGAAATGAGATATTCCTGTTAGTACTTTCTCCTTAGTTTAATCTTCTAATCTCACCACAGTTGATTAAAAAGTTACTGATCGTCGTAAATCGCTGATATACAGGTCGTAGGCATATAACTAGCAACAAATGACAGCAGATGTGAATGCCAGCCTGCTTTTTGCAATCCCAGGGGCAGACACACTGAAGACAGAAAACTAAAATCTTGTACATGGAGAGAGATAAATGATAAATGAAATTTAATGAGTCATATAATATAATGGGCTCTTTTAGCTTATGTACTTCAAGGATCACTGACGTAATACAAATGTGTTTATGTGAACAGAAAACAGTAAAATGTGATCCACATAATACACACACCGACACGACGTAAATAGATGCGCGAAGCGTTAAGACTCTAGAACCGTTTGGAAGTACTCACGCGATGAGAGACGCTGCGCCAAGTGGACGCGCCACTAGTAGTGGAAGCAGCAGCAGTTTTCTGATACACAGTTACTTTGGTTAGTTTTTGTTTTCTTTGTTTTTTGTTTTGTTTATTCCCATGTGCTTCTGCAAAGAAGTGAACTGTACCTGTGCATTTCCTGTTAGCAAATTAACCCGAGTTTTTGTTTTTGCGTAAATAAAGGTGCATATCCTTGTGTAAGGCGGCATCCTAGTGTAATTTTCCCTCCTTCAGAAGCTCCATGTCACGCCAGTAAGTTTAAATCTCGGGCTGGTACACATCATATAGCTTCGATCATTGCATTCTACTGGTAGTTTGCTTACCTATTTCGTTCAAAAATGGTTCAAATGGTTGTAAGCACTATGGGACCTAACATCTGAAGTCATCAGTCCCCTGGAACGTACAACTACTTAAACCTAACTAAACTAAGGACATCACACACATCCATGCCCGAGGCAGGATTCGAACCTGCTACCGTAGCAGTCGCGCAGTTCCGAACTGAAGCGCCTAGAACCGCTCGGTCACCGCGGCCAACACCTATTTCTTGCAGTACCTTTTCGGTAAGCAGTGTTTCTAGTAACAGGTAGCTGTAGATGCGTCCACTTCAGAAGAAAAATTTATTTCTATTTCAGAGCTTGCTGTCTCAGGGTGGAGCGAGAAATGTTTATAGCAGTTTCTAGTGTTCCTCTATTCTCGTCGTTATATTTTGCGCATGTTCCAAAATCAGTAACGGCATTTTAGATCTTGTATCTATTTTTTACGCAGTATAAAATGGCTAGGGGCTGTGCAGTTTGTGAGCGGACACAATGAGAATTGGCTGCTGTCCCTAAACAGCTGGAAGCTGCGTTTCCTAACGTCGACATGCGTCGGAATAATGCTCAAAGTTGCGGCGACATCGAGGCGCTGGTGACGAGATGTGCGCCGCCTGGTGAACCGAGTGTCGCTGCATCTTCTGATACGCAACGTCTGACCGGTTCGTCCTCATTCCAGAGTGCGTGGCAGACAGTGGGGAGTTCACGCGTCACTGGGCAGTAGGCAAAAGAGGGAGCAGGTAGCGCGGATGACTTCCTACGCCTTCGCGACAGGTACGAGGCGGTACCCACTGTTGATGATAACTCTGAGCCTGCACTGATGCTTCTTCTATTGGGCCAGCGGGCGATTTTCCTGCCAAGTCCAGACAAGTACAGAGGATGGGTATCCTTTTCATTAGGAGATCCGATGTTAGGCCTCCGATTGAGCCTCTCAGGTAAATACCAGATAAGGCGGGATAGGATGCCAGTGTGCACTCGGTATGTTTGCGGGAGGGTGGTGTCTCGTCTGTGATGCGAAGGAGGCCCTGCTGCAGGCTATCAAGCGCACTGGATGCAACCGTCTGCTTATTTAGGCACATACCGCACAAATGACGCCTGCCGCTTTGGATCTGAGGGCATTCGCAGCGAATGTCTGATTTGTTGAAGGCAACTAGCATTGCACGCGGGGTGCAGGCTAGGCAGTCTATTAGTGGCATCGTACCCAGAGTTGATCGCCGTCCTTTGGTTTGGAACAGAGTAGAAGGTCTAAACCAGAGGCTCAGAAGAGTCTGCAATGGAATCGGATATGAATTTCTCGACATCTGCTATCCGCGTAGAATCGCATGGTTCCTCTTAATAGGTTAGTCGTGCACTACACGCAGGAAGTGGCTGCTAGGGTATCGGAGTACATGTGGGGTGCACGTGGGGCTTTTTTAGGTTAGAGAAACCCTCTCTTGGGATCAAAGACGATTTACAAGATAAATTAGTCACAATGCCGTCAGAGAACGTTCGTTGTCACAGATCAGAGGTAGAAAAGGTTAATATGATTTTAGAAAACTGCTGGAGCTTCCAAGGAAAGGTTCCAGAATTAGTATCGCTTACTGAAGGTTATAATGTACAGCCAGTATTAGGTATAGAAAGTTTGTTGAAACCGGACATTAATGACAACGAAATTCTGAGTTCAGAGTGGAATATTTTTCGTAAGGATAGGGTAGTCGCCAATGGTGGCGGCATGTTCATTGAAGTAAAGAATTGAATAAAATCTAGCGAGGTTATAACGGATTTAGATTGCGAATTACTCTGGGTGAAGTATCAAAGATCGGTCAAAAATGGTAATCGGATGCTTTTAAAGATTGCCTGTATCAGGAGTTGCAGCAGTAGAGCGCTTCAGACAGAACTTGCAGAATAGCGTTAATAATTTTCCTCATGAAGCCGTTGTAATATTGGGTGACTTCCGCTTGTCAAGTGTGGATTGGCATTGTCATACTAGCAAAACTGGTGCCACAGCGAGGGATTCATGAGATGTTGTTCTGGAGCACTTGTCTGAAAGTTGTTTCGAGCAGATAGAGAACAGCTAGTGAGGGTAACGTCTTAGCCTCCTGGCCTGAATTTATTGAACCAGTTAACGTAGAGGAACGTATCAGTGACCACACGACTGTGATAGCATCTATGACAACGGGTATTACTAAGAATGTTGAAAAAAGGCACGAATATAATTTTGCTTAGCGAGAGTGACTGCAAATACATATTCATGAAGAATAAAGATATGAAATGTTAAAAAGCTTTGACTTTTCACACAAAAATTTCGGGCCGTTACTTAACAGGACGCTCTCCTGCATAGAAAACTGTACCTCATTTATTGTTCACTAAGTATCCGCATTTTCTGTTTAGACTATGTACATATACGGTATGAGTTTCCTAGCATTATTCAACCAAGTGGCATTCCGAGTTATTGAATCAAGTGGCTTCCCGCGTATTATTCAACCAAGGAATTGCGAGAAATAATAGTGAAGGACACTGTTGAGATGTTTTATACTTTCCACATGTTGGAATTTTTATGTGGCGAACTGAATCTACAAAAGCAGCACGATCTCGAGAGTTTAATTACGTTTCAGTGAAATTCATTAACTAACCAATAAGGAGAATATCCTCAGATAATAACATTGTTCTTATGTATGTGATTTTTCTCACTGTATCTGTCCCACAATTTTTTTATAGGCGGATAATTTTGGATGTCTCCACGTAATAGTCGTTTAACGAAACTATATAGCAGTGACGCATAAAGCCCACATCATGAGACCATTTGTCTGCTCTTTATGAAACGCTGGAAATTCAAAGTAACTTGAGTGAAGCATCTGCCTCTGCATCTATTCTCTGCAAGCCACGTTACTGTGTTTAACGCAGGATACTTGTGATACATCTGTCATTTCCCTCTTTCCTTGCTCCATTTTCGAATATTGTTTGGGAAGAACGCCTTTCGGTCAACCGAATTTCTCTAATTTTTCCTCCTGTCTTGAGGCTTCTTTGCGAAATGTACGCTCTTGGAATTTCAACAGCAAACCTCTCTGTGACCCACTTATAATGACTGCCACTGGTTTTTTAAGTATTTCCGTTAGAATATCGCGGTTACCAACGACCCCACGATAAACCGCGTCTGGAATCATGCATTACATTTGTGTGAGTTCAAGTCAATTACACCAATCGTCAATCATTTGAAGGTGTACATGTATTTCGATATAGTTTTCTGGTGTGAAAGCCTTTGCATAGACAACCATCATCGTCTGCAAACAGCCTCGCAGATCTTTTGTTGTTATCAAGTACAGGGTATAACTGGTATAAGTGCAGGCATTTTTGTTTATAGTACCTCCATATGAACGCACATGAAGGAGTTAGTTGTTTTTTCTCTATGTCACAGAGTCTTTCCACACTAACAAAATTTATAACCTGCTGTTTTCTGCATTTCATAGCTGCAACACTAAATAGACTACGCCTGTCGTATATACAACCCGTGTTGCAACCATGCATCCATACTTAAATACCTGACCTGCTGCCCATAGGGTACAAAAAATTGTTTCAAATGGCTCTGAGCACTGTGGGACTTAACTTCTGAGGTCATCAGTCCCCTAGAACTTAAAACTGCTTAACCCTAACTAACCTAAGGACATTACACACATCCATGCCCAAGGCAGGATTCGAACCTGCGACCGTAGCGGTCGCGCGGTTCCAGACTGAAGCGCCTAGAACCACATGGCCACTTCGGCCGGCTGCCCAGAGGGAAATAACCATTAATGGTTTGCTCTTGCCATCTATATTTGGAGATACTAACCAGTCTAAGAACATGCTACTTGTGATAGTTACGAGGAGCATTCAATAAATAACCCAACACTTTTGTTCTCGGCCAGTTTCGGTTGAAAAAATGCTGGGTTTGTTGTAGAACATTCTGGAATACAAACATTTCAGCCCCTTCAGTATCATGAAGTTCCTATGAGTAGCGGAGTTAACATTGCGTTCAAAATAGAGGCTGTCATAGAGGTGCATTTCACGTAGTGAATTTTCAGTGATTTTCGTTTGGTGGAATACCAGAGCATCACAGAAACTCAGAGGCGCTGACAGAATATCCATGGAGACCAGGCAGTGAAGTGTGGTGAGTCGATGAGTGAGTCTGTTGTCATCATTGCAAGAAGGTCGCGCAAACCTATCTGATCTCCCACATGCTGGCCAGTTGGACACAGTTGTGACTCATGCAATATTGTAACGTGTGGACACTCTCATTTGAGGAGATTGACAGATCACAATCAAACACCTCACTACACTACTAGATGTTTATGTCGGTATTGCTGACACACTCGTCCACCAGCTGGGGTACTCCTAGGCGTGTGTCCAATGTATTCCTTGCTGCCTAATAGAAGACCATAAAAATCAACAAAGGACCATCTGTGCGGAATTGCTTGAGCATTATGAGACTAATCATAACAGTTTTCGTTGAACATCATCATGGGCGAAACTGTTTCCATTCGAACCAGAAACAATACTGCAATCCATGGGATGGTGCCTAGCCACCTCTGCACTGGAGAAAAAAAAATCAAAGTACCACCATCCACCGGTAAAGTCATGGCAAAGGTCTTCTGGGAGACCAAAGGGTTATTCTGTTTGAAGTCCTCCATCATAGTGTAACGATGAACTCTGAAGTGTATTGTGCTACCCTCAGGTAACTGAAGAAACAACTCTAGGATGTTCATGGCCACAAAAATCCAAACGAACTTCTCCTTCCCCATGACAACGCAAGGCCTCACAAAGTCTGCACACCCTAGAGGAGCTAACAAAACTTCACTGGACTGTTCCTCGTCATCCAGCCTACAGCCTAGATCTCGTACCTTTCGACTTCCATCTGTAAGGCCGAATGCATTATGCACTGTGCGTGAAGCAGTACTGGATGATGAGGAGGTTATTGATGCAGCAAGACGTTGGCTGTTACGTCGACCATGTAGTCATATGGACTTCCCAGTGAGGTGGAGTGAGGCCATGGCATTGAACGGGAATTATGACTAATATTATTTTGTAGACAAAAGATTGAGGAAAAGCGAGGTGCACTGGAATGCAGAATAAAACCAAATTGTTTCAGTGTTGCATAACATACAGAGCGAAGCTTGTACAGTAATTATGTAATTCAAACATATTGTTGTGGCGATCTAATGTTGTATTTTATAACATTAGAAGCCAAAATTGCTTGATGTGAAATAGTTTATTTCATGACCAGTTTCTACAGTAAATAGGGGTCACCCTTAAGTATCGATCTCCCAGAAATATAATTAAACTTTAGTCTCATCGACTTACTGTGAACATGCTCCAGTTGTAATAAGAAAGCTCCACACTAGTTCGCTTCATACGAGGGATGGAACTTTAATAGTGGAAACTATTTATTTACAGCTCGTATAAAATAACTACATGTTTCAAAGTTTTACTGACCTTCAAAGTAGTCACCAGCGTTGCGTATAACCCGTTGCCAGCGATTGCGAAGTCGTAACGCGTCATCGTAAAACATGCTCCACAATTCGACAACGAAATAACGTCACTGATATAGTCCTACTGTTACGTGTGTTTTCTTGAAAACGAGGTGACCTGATCTTTTTTCTGACGATTGGTACCTGTCATTTCTCCAGCGATCTGTCATATGCTGCCGTTAGAAGAGGTATCCATTCGTGTGATATCTCTTCTAGAAGTATTAAAAATTTGCATGTAGTTACTACCTATATGTAAGTTCCTTCCTATATGTCAGCTCTCATCGCTCTGTACGATTGTAAAAAATTGGTACATTGGGGAAGCTTATGTTGACTCTGAGCTTTTATCTAAGACTGGAAAAGTCAGTTTGGGTTATTGCTTATGGAATTCTTTACTTGCTAGTACGTTGGTAACGTCAGAAATGGTTGGAGAAACAGCAACATGATGATTAAAAGCCACAAAAGTTCGGATTTAAGCGTTGTACTTTGAATACAAAAACAAAATTGTTCGTACAGAGACTGTCGGCAACATGTAGACCGAAGCTATAAGTATGGGAATGGAAAAATTGCACGGTTTGCCCTATTTCGGAGGGACACATCGTTCTCATAAAATGCCTCCCATCTTCTTCAAATACTTAAAAGCTTGGAGATATTTGCCTGCAGCGGGCTGAAGGCGAGAAGTGTACGAACTGCTAAGAATAGGGGTCGTTTCAGGAAAGAACCTTCCGTCGGCACGAGGCAGTCGACTAAGTCATTACGCTGCCGAGCTACAGAATATCAGCGTTAGCTTAAGCAGTAAAATGTATTGGCGTGGGAAAGATAGGATACAGGCAATACGGCAGTATAGCAATTGGTTCAGCTTTAGACTACGATATCGCCCGTCGAGTTTGAGCTATGATGTACTGGTGTAGCTAATGACACTCCTGTGAGGAGCGATAGTTTGTTTTGCTCCGGGGTGCTGGTAGCGTCAGCATATGCCGTGCTTGTTGTTTGGGTATAAAGAGAGCGTTGCTAGTTCTGATGGTATGGACACGTTATTGAATCCACAAGTTTAGTTAAGAGAAAATAATGAGTTTACGGTTGACTCTTCCACAGCCTAACACACACAATCGCGATACTCAGTGCTACCATCTGACAGTTTGTGTGACACTGGCGCCCCAAGGGCGACAAAGCAGCGGTAAAATTAAAGTACGTTTTTATCATTTTTCTAGTTAATTAGGAAAATAATTATTAAATTTTTGCGTTCAAAGCATCATTAAATTGTTAAGACATGAATGATCATGGGATACATGTAAAAACGACGGGATCTCCTTGATTCAGTGACATAACCTACAACTTAATGATAAAGAAATACTTTGGAATATGTGTATAACTATAGCTTACTCCACTCAAAATAACCCAGTACAAACACACGAGAAAAATAGTTTTTTTGTCAGTTTTTCTATTACGCAAAGTGCTTTCCTTGACACGTAACAACTTCTTAGGGAACCTAATGTTTCGCACAGTCTTCCATCTCACTCGACTTTCTAACACATAAACATTTCTATGAAAGTAATTACTTTGGTTTCAAAAGCGGATGTGTTGAAGACTCTGGCTGTTTGCGGCTCAGATGCACCAACAATTGTGGAATTCGTTTCTTCTTTTATGGGAAATAGTTTTATTGCTTTTTTTCATTTATTATAACATCTGCGTGGCATTTTTTCTCCAGCTTCAGTTTTAGCTTGTCTGCTACGTTAGGTATTGCATTCCATACAGGTTACCTATGTTCCATTTTCACTGATTTGACTGGAAGTCTAGCGTAGAAAACTTACGGTTTTGAGTAGACATACGATGCCTTTCTGCAAAAGGTCTGGTCTCCTGCTGTTTACTAGCACTTTCTCTGTTCTTAAAGAACGCGACATTCTCCAGTAAATATCTGTATGTTACAAGAAAAGCGTAAATTAACTGTTCTGTGGCGTAGCAATTCACACTTGCTAGGGTTGTTAAGATACCTAGAAAAAGGCAAATATGGTGCCTTCTTCTTCTTGTTGCTGAAATTTATTGGGGTATAGTCGCTCCCATTTTTAACAACCATTCTACAGACCAGTATAAACAGTTCAGATTCGCTTTTAATTTCAGAAGATTTTGGTGAGCGCAACAGTATTACGTCCTGGCCGCATGGCGCGATGCAGTCGCACTGGGCAACAGAAAACAGGCGGAGTGTCGCGACTGTATATGTTCGACTGTGACTCTACTTGCACTCCCGATCAGCTGTAACTTAAACATTATCTTTGATTGTCTTAGTAACGAGAGTAAACAATGATTAACAATATATGTGTACTTGGAATTACTTGTAAATGCATTTCCTGTCGACGCTGATTTTTCTCAATTTATTTAGTGAACATTAATTGTAATACCACTTAAATGAACAAGGTGATACTTCGATGATTACCAAATGCGTAAGTCTGGAGAAATTTAATTTTAATAATAATTTGTTATTTTAAGATAAGTGTAAGCAATGTTAACAAGTGAAAGTGATCTACAAGAATGTAACAGAGTTACCAATGTTGGGCAGCCGATAAGACGGTAAAGAGCGATGGATTAAATTAATTTACCATAGTCAAGTCCAGATTAGTGCATATCAACTGTCCTCTAAGTGATTTTGCTGTTTTAAGTTGCACTGTATTGGTCAATACACGTTTTCGATGTCGTGTTTAGTCCATTGCTTTGACCATCAACGTCCTGTGTGACATCATGAGTTCACGATGCGAATGATGTCAGCGGCCTGGTCTTAGTGACTGGTGTAAACTATATATTCTGTTTATTCCAAAGATGAAGTCATGGGTCAAAGTGGACGGGTGGAATCAAACCATGTTCTAATTTGCAAACGTCTGTCTATTTCTATTCGTATATAGCACGCGTTTCGAGGGTGACGCTAGGCAGGAAACTAAAGGCACCACTTAATTTGTTGCCAGAGAAACGATTTGTGATGTTTATAATTTTGCTTCCCACAAATATTTAGTTGTATTTCGAATTTGGCACGTTTGTCGCGGGGCAGGTTAGGTACTAACATAAGAACACAGCTTAGATTGTTGTGAGCGAAACAAGTACTGATCGTATTTATAATCCTTATTCTTAGAGATTTTTTGTTTCTTTTTTTCGAATGTGACGTCGCGCAGACGTGGCATGTACCAAATGGATTGTGTTTGTAGGAGACGTATTGTTAGCGATGGCTGAGTCTTTGTAGTGAACGTTTATGTTTCTGATTCGGTTTGTGGGAAAGGTGCAATTTAATGAGAACGAGTCTTTAGTAGTTATTGGTTATCTAATTCTTTCGGGATTTTGAATTATTGCTTTTAGTTTACAGTTTGGTTTTCTAGATTTGGACGTTGGGGTCATTTCTAGTGTCTGATTCCACTCGTCCGCTTTGCGTAATGAATTCACAACTAAGTCAGAGACACTACATAGAGGCAAGCTTTGAAAGCAACTGATCATATTCGTAAACAAATGAATGAAGCATGTGACAAAATTACAGTTCCCGTGATTACTTACTTAGCTACAAATTATATAGGAGACAACTGAAGGTATCGAAAATAAATGAGATCAGAAAAAGATACGTGTAAATGTCTTAAATAAATCATTACCTTAATTTATGCGAATAAGAAAAGTAATCTTTAAATCCATTACAATATGGCGCATTAAGACGTCATAATACTGTGAAATATCGTTAATTTCTAATAAAAATTATTGAATCTAACGGGACTCGAAAACAAGTAACAAAAATTCACAGAAAGTGGTGCCTGACAAATATAGGAATCGATAAGTAGAATTAAGTTGTATAGATCAATTCTGGTTACCGACTCCAATCATTTCATGGTACGCTACTTACATCGCTTTTCCAGCAGGTGTGTGCACTGAAATGTAATAGGATTTCAGCATTTGTAATTGCTCTCTGGACTTTTGCAGAAAAATGATTAATATTGTAACTGGTAACTAAAACTACATAGGTTAATTCTGGTTAGCGATTCCAACAATTCCACAGTTTGATATTTAGACCGTTTTAACAACAGATGTATGCACTAAAGTGTTACAGAATTACTACATTTGGTATTGCTCTCTTCACTCCAGCGAAAAAGAGAAGAATTTGGGCTCTATACCTACAATTTTTGTGGTCTTTTCATAGTAGTTCAGAGGTCGTTAAGGAATATAAAAGTCCTACAAAAACTTAGTCCACAGATTTACTGCAAAAATGTCCAAAATTGTGAACCATCGAATACCTGGTGTCAGTAACTAGATTTGGCCTCCTCTGTAGGTCAATTCTAGTTATCGATTCCGACCATTCGCTGGTTCATTAATTACATCGTTTTTTCAGCAGGTGTGGACACTAAAATGCCGGGTAATGGGATTTCTGCACTTGTAATTGCTCTCTGAATTACAGCGAAAATGTTCCAAATTTTCGAATCGCTAAATAGAATTCACCGCTGTAGAAGACAATTCTAGTTACCTATTCCAATTTTTGATATTTCACCTCATTAGTTTTAGAGACCAATTACAGACGTACAAATGATATTGCGTTGCTGTGCATACTGTTTCTGAAAACTAAATTTACATATGAGTCATGGAACTGTTGGAATCAGTAATTAGAATTCACCTATATAGATCAATTCTAGTTTGTGATTACAATATTCGTTGCTCTTTGTGGACCTTCGATATTTGTGTACTGGCTTTTCTTTTAATTTCTTCTTACCCAAAACCCCAACTTTCCTGCGCTTCTCCCGTTAAATTCAATAATTAATAGTAAAGATTGCGCTATTTTATAGTAGTATGACTTCACCATGCGCTTTACTGTAATGTAATACAAAGATTCTCTTTGCTTTTCTACTGGCATAAATGACGAGAATCATTATTATCAGCCATGAAAATTTGTTTTTAATTCTTGTTCTTATTTATTTTCTTTCTTTCCATTCGTTTCTATATAATTCGTAAGTAAATAACTGCGTGAAATTTGATTTTCATTTTATCGCATGCTAGATTCTTTTGTTTACAAGTATGATACGATTCTATCATAGATCTCCATGATAGATCTCCTATACGTAGCATCTTTGCCTTAGGTATGATGTCATCGCTGAAAGCCGGCGAATGGAAGGACGCAGGAATATGTCCGAATGTTGTGTGTTTGTGTGGAGTTTTGCCTTGGAGTTGCGTCTGAATATTTTGTTGTTCGCAGCATGGTTTGTATGTGTGTGTGTGTTTTTTTTGGGGGGGGGGGGCAGCTGTGATTTAACATTTTTGGAAGCCGTCAAGTAATGCATAAATTCATGTTTAACCATCAGCCGCTTTTATTTTAAATCCAAATATCAACCGGTTTCAGTCACGGGCCATCTTCACAGATAAGAAAGACTTAAAATGGTTTAAGCACAGTATAACATTTGTCATTACTTAAATAATGCGTAGAGCGTGTCACGAATATCAGTATACGCCACAGGTGTTTCAGAAGTAAACATACCAATAACAAGTGTACACAGAGTAGCAGTGAACTGTGACTGGTAAGAACCTTTTTATGGTCCCTTTTTTTGTGTGAGATTGTAGTTTAATTATGGACGGCAAATTTTATTGAAATGAGGTTCTCAGACTAATGATTTGGTTAGTTTTCTTTGGGAAGAGGGGGGAGGGGGAATATGTTATCGATGAAGCTATATAGATCTACAGAAATTCGTTATGCTTTGTAGGTGGGGGATTGTCTACATCCTATCTTCGTTTCAGCTATGTATGACAGGTGAAATTTCCAAAACTGATCATTGTGGATTTTTTTCTTTCGGGTTGGGGAGGAGGGGTGGTATATCTGTCTTCGTTTGAGATTTATAAGTCTATTAAAATATTCTTTTCCAGTCGTGTGTTTCTTGTACTTTTTCGTTGGGTTTATTCTGGAGGAATTTATGTGAGTTATTTTTCGTTTGTGTGATTGTCATGGAATGATGTTAGTCTTATTGTAGGATTTTTAGTTTTCTCCCGCCCAGAACTCCCTAATTCCCATGGTTGCCGTGTGAGTTTCTCCTCATTTAGTGACTGAAATATTTCGCGTCTTTCTTATGTTTGTTTGCGGCCGTAATGGTCTGTCTTGCAGTCGTAATCTTGAAGCATGCCAGTGACCTGTTATTAAATCTGTGGTTGTCTGAACGAATAGAGTAAAGTATGGTTTATATTCCAGACATAACGTCATAGGTAAAAGATGACGTGTGGAATCGAACCGTGCGCTAATCCCAAATGTTGTTCTTGTTACCGCATTGCGTTAATTGCAGTGACTGTTTGCCGTGTATATTGGAATCACTTTTTGACTTTCTTTATTGGTATCGATTGCTGTTCTTTTTTTATTGGTGACTTGTTTTTCAGCTGAGTTATATACGTTGTGTGATGTTTTAGTAAAAGTTTAGAATAGGGCCAGTGGCGTAGTTACATGTTTCGTGCAGGCGTGTTGTCAGCGCTTGCCGTGATGTACGATGGGAGCAAAAGAAGGTGTGTCAACTCTTTATGATACGCAGCCAGTGAGAGAGAAGCAGTCAGACAAAGTGTTTCAAAGTAATACATTCGGAAAAAAGGTTGCAGCAATGCCGTAAAAGTGGGTTATAGATTTATTTACTCCCTGTTTGGGTCGTAGCTATTTAAACTGTGCTGGTATCTGCAAACCAAGGACAACTTCTCATGCCGTGGTGTAAAAGAAAAAGCAATCGATGTATGTGAGATCACTAGGTGAGTGAACGATTTTTAATTAAGTCATGTTAGGAAGTAGGTGGATCATTGTTTATTTCTTTTCTTATATTCTTGTTAACCATGGGTTGCAGTAGGTGGATGAATGTTTTTTTAATTGAAATATGGGAGAATGGGAGAAGGTACGTGGGTCAACGTTAACATATTGAACAAACGACTCCATTGTGAATAATCATTGATCCACTTATTCACTGAGCTTGCGCAAATCGATTGCATATTCATTTCCCCACCACATTTTATACTTTGATGTCTCTGCAGTTAATCCGTGAGACGTGCACCAACTCAGTACTTTCGGGGAAACAAAAAGAAAAAGTGAAAATGATTCTCCTGGTACAGAACTTTTTCTCTGACGTTAGTACACCGCACAAAGTGAAAGTTAAGGTATTAAAAATCATAGGGGAAAGGATACGTCATAAGAAGCGTCGTCTGTGAAGTGTGCATAGGTCTTACAGCTGAGCATAGGATCGTAGCACAACTGCTTCATTTACTTGTTTGTAGTTGCATCAATATGCCAACCAATTATTGTGCGCAACATACCTTCTATTTAGCACCAAATAGTTTTGCAGGTACGAGTAATGGTGGTCATTAATCAATAAAAACTAACCGAGTGCCGTGAACACTGTATACTGACGATGTCAAATGTTGATTGCGGCTCAGATTCTGCTTAGTTTAAGATTATATTTCATGTGACTCACTGAGTTAATAAGTAACCATCTGGATACCAAGGACTAACTTGTTATCCATACATGCAGAGAACTTTAGCCTCTCTACTCTTTTAAGTGCTATCATTATTGTCAATGATTTTGTGGTTGAAAACAGAATTTGAAAAGCTAGTCCTGTGGGCTGTAGATGCTTGGATTGGTGTAACACTATCACAGTAGTTTTTTTAAATATTGCTCAAATGAATCTCTTACTCAGATAAAGGAAAGATATAGGCATTATTCGGGCATAAGGAAGGAGAAGTAATGACAAACAGAGCTAGCATTGGGGAGAAAATTGTACGAGTCCTATTATGAAGGAACTATCGATGCTGTTGCCTTAATCTACTTACAGAAAACACCAAAACCCTAGATCTTGATGGACGAATAGCGACTTGTACAACCGTCAATCCAAATGCGAGGCCCGTGTGTTACCGTAATGCCACCTCACTAGAACTAAAATAAATAACGAGACCATGTTATCCCACTAAGCCGAAGTTTTATTCAAACGGCAACTGTGATTTCAGGTGGTATTGGCCACGGTATCGTATCGCAGACCAACAGTTCAACAGCCAGACTGTCTTCTCCAGGCGCCGAGTTGACGGAGGCGCCCCCAATGTGCAGCGTATGGTTTGGTGGCTCTGAACAGCTGCACGATGTGGAGTTTGGAGCCTCCGTGGTTGGTGAGGAGGCCGCTGGACTCACCTGAAGACAAATTTAAATATCAGAATTAAAAACGGGTTCACATCATGGTGGGTTGATATGGCATAATATATAAAAAGTCTAGTTAATTATCGTAGGTCCCTAAGCATATATAGGATCGATTTCTGTATCGATATTGTTAATACAGGAAAATAAACGCGGAGCACCGTTAGTAGTTAATAGCTTTTAGAGCAAGTGTAAAGCACTTCGAAGTTATGGGCCAATAAAATAGTGCAATGACAATATTTTTATAAATTATTCTGCGCCCCAGTTGCAGGTTCATCGGAGGGATGTTCCTGTCGCCCTACTCATCAACCCTAGAATACCAAGGCAGTATCGTCATATTTCTACCATTATACTGTCTGTTATACTGACCATTATTCTGGACTGAGCTCTACGCAACAGCAACCGAGAGAACTGAGACTATTTGTATATGCACTTATTCCACAATCATGGAGTTTCTTACAAGAAGTTCTGCAAATGCTGAATTGAAATTCGGTTGTCGTCAGGGACAATTGTGTGACACAAAAATAAACGTTGATGCAGTGTAAAAGAACGGAACCAAAAGATCAACTAAAAGCAGCGTGGAATTCTCAAGGTGAAAGTGAACAGAAAACTTGTTAACTGTTTCATGTGCGGGAGGACACAGGAGGAGAATGTTTTCTGAAAAGCTTGCCATATTGTGAAAGGGTAGCCACCAGACTGAACCGTTGATTCTTGAGTTTAATTAGAACTTATGAACACTAGAGCGAAAAAATATACTGTCGCAAAATGACTAAGCATCTGGTCAAAATTCAAAACTGTTATTGAAGAACAATATTGCAGGCATCGTGATAACCACACACGGATCAATATAACAAAATTTACGTTCGACCACAGAATTTTGTGTCTTGTGGACTTCTCGATGTACCTAAGCTGACAGAATTTCAGTGACATTAAAAACGTAGGATCGTAGAGTCGTCAAAATATCGCAGATTAACGTTCTGAAGCGGGTTACGATGTGGCCATGAATCGAGAAATACACTTACAAACCTAAATCTAGTGTTCTCTATAAAGATCAAAGTTTCACTCACCGTGGCAGTAAGGCTATCTTCTTCTCACTGCAGACGTCTCTGCAGCAGCTCCGCAAAACACGCGTCAAGCGTAAACTGACGCACCTGTTGCAAAAGAACTTATTACTTTTCTGATTTCCAACGTGTGGAGTAACATAGGAAATGTGCTAGTTCCTAAAATGTCACATTGTTACAAAGTGTTACATTTATCACGAATTTTGCGAGCTATATATAATGATATTAAGTACACAGTGATTGATTTAAATATTCAAGTAACTTCTCTATGTCAGTCCATGTCTGACCAACTAGTAATACTAACAAAATACTAATATCTCATGATCTACAAGTTTTTCTTTGTGCGATTCGTTACTGAAATGCTTCTGGGAGTTATACTGAGTTGTTGTTTCTGTTGTATGCACAATATTTCAATGACCGACAGAGCCGTTTAGGTCGTATGACGTTGCCTGACTTGTTAGAGTCCATGGAGGGAATACACGTAACAGCAGACTCGCTACATCCCAGAAAGATTTCTGCACTGATCATCGAAGAATTGTGCACAAAATCCAAACAACAACTCCGTAAAATACCCGGAAGCAGAGTATTAACTATTACCACTGTCGGAAGTGAGGAGATTATATGAACTTGGGACGAAAAATACACGTTAAAACCAAACGTTACTATTCCCTATACAGATCCAGTTTACACTCACCGGAGCAGCACGGATTTCATCTTCTTCCTGCAGCCGCTTCTGCAGCAGCTCCACAAAGAACGCGTCGAGTGTAAACTGACGCTCCTGTTGGAAAAGAACTTATTAGTTTAACGATATAGAGCATGTTTATAATTCAGAGATAGAGCAAGTTCTTAACGTCTACAGGTGTTACGTTTATTAAGAATTTATTGGCCTGTACATAACAGTAGTGAGTATATATTGATTGCCTGTAATTACAGGATGTATACATAACCACACCGGTTGCACAACATTTTTGTGAAATTGGCCATGGTGTCGACTGCACTAGGGCAATCTTAATCCATTCCGATTAAGATTGTCCCGGCATGCACTACGTGTAATCAAATCATGGGTGAAAAATATCTGAGCAAAACTGCACTTGTCAAATACAAAATATCACAAGAACAAAAACTAAAACGTAAAAATATAACATGTTTGGCAAGTTTATAAAAGATTCCATGGAAATACAATGGGAGCCGCAAGCTCACTTTGGGCCAAGAGCTGCATCAACACAGCCGCTACCGACAGGCGGCATTCGGCTACACTAACAACTTTACCATTTCTAATGACAGAAGTGAGGCTATAATGTGCTACTAACATGGAGGAGAGGAGCTGGGGCCTGTAGGATCTGGGCTAAAGAGGAAGAATATCATGCAGCCAAAGAGGCCTGTGGGCAACCAAAGCGACACAACGTGCCATTATCTCTCAGATTAGAAAGACACACGACTGTCAGAGAAGGTGTGACTGGCCAGTAATCGGTCGAAATCCTACTTCATACATATCACTTTCACACGCTGAAGTTACCCTGCCTCCTGTCTGAATACGATACATTTCCAATGTCTTCATAGTCTGGTGAGAAGACAACTATCTGTAAAGGCTGTGGTATAAATTTTCTTATACGCCACATTATCTGTGCACGTTATCTTTTGATGAGAAGGCAAAAGTGAATTAAATTTAAACCAACCAATTATTTTACATGAAGTCCAGACATCGTAAATTTTAATTTTTTTTTTTTTTTTGTATCTCTCGAGACGATTTTGAAGGATTTAGTGTGTTATTGAGTGACCAGCACATTCAATTTCGTTCCAGTGATGAACAAATGCATCCACTGACATTCATCTGTGGCGGTGTTTTAGATCTGGTCACGAAAACAGATAACGATCCCTTCGTATCAGCAACCAGTGATGCCTGTCTGTTGAGTATGACATGGCGGTCGGCATGTAAGTAAGGTATTCAGAGATTTTTTACATTTTAATTGTTTGTTGAATTTCCACTGTCTTAGCACATTGAACCTCTCTCTTCTCATAAACGTACTGCTTTCTTGCACGTAATCCGACACACAAACGTCATAGTCAATACTCTAGTAGAGATTCCTGTCTAAGATGTATTATTTATAATCACTTGTCACATGGGATGTTTGTAGCGAAGCACGGATTAATTTTGAGTATATCGTGACAGTCTGTAATACATGTTGACTGTTCTATGTACAATGAAGTAGCTCTAAAACTTTATTGCTTTGCAAATTATTGTATCAGTGATGTAACGTGACTTGCCTCACCTCAGAGGTTCCTCGAGCAGCGACCAAGTTCTTGTCCAGTCGCAGACCTACGTCTTTCTCCCCTCCCACACACCGGGAGAAAAACGTCTTGATACGTCGGAACATTACTGCAACGATAACGGACAGCACGTTAGAAATGAGCACACTCTCTCCACGAGTAAATCTTATTGCAACGTCTCTCAAGTATATCGCAAGGAAAAACTTTGGACAAGGAAAAAGATTGGACCGTGATGTCATGTCTTTAAATTTAACTTTTGTGATAGTAAGACCTGACCGTGTTACAAACGATCTATAATATCAAGATCAATTAAATATCATTAATTTCGTTGCAAAAGTTCGTCCATTTATGGCTAGTCAGGAAGTCATTACTTTAATTCCTTTTTACTAATTCCTAACAGATGATTTAAAATAACACTAGTGTTTCGATGACAGCGAAAAGTGTGTTGATTAGAGGTACATTTATGCTGCAATAAATAATCTTGTTTTGGTAACAGTTATTTAAAGCTTTCACTATTAGACAGACAACACTATTAGCGAGACAGTACAACACTACACTGGTTTCAGATATACACTAAATATAGTGATTTAAACTTCGTATTTGGCCAGACATTACGCCGTGATTTGGTTACCACCCTACGTTCGTTCAATATGTCACCGGTAATTTAATTTGTGTTTACTTAAGGGAACGTCTGGTTGGTGAAGTTACTGGTTAATAATCTATGTAACAGTGTGGTGGTTTAAATCCCAAATCTCCCCGCAGTGTCTGACGAGATAACGATTTTTACAAGTACCCGTTGTCTGAGTCAGTGTATTCTTACCAGGCTGCACCTTTCGTTCTTTGTGGCAGCGTCATCAACATATGTTCAGCACTAAACCTAGAAGCACTCTGCAGTGCCATGTGAACGAAACAACAATTATGACGTAATAACGGCATTTGCGACTGAAAATTACCGAGCGATGTGTGAATGAAGAAAGCACAAGACAGCTTATAAACTCGGAACGGAATTAACATTTAACGATGCTCCACGATATTAATTTAATGTCCTTGGATAACATAAAAAGAAAATAATTTTCCTACGGTGACAAGTCAACTCATTATGACCCTACGCAACGTCTTGTCTTCTTCACAGATAGTTGGATATAACAGTTTTGGTGACAGGGATTGATGACGCCGTTCTCATTGTGAAACTGAATAATATATTTCAGAATAGACGATTCCAGCAATTGAACACTACCAAACCCTCGGCAAAGAGATCTGCCCTTCCCAAAACCTTTCTAACTGCATGACGTACTGAACAATGTACTGCAATGTTAATGGAACTGTGCTTATACGATATTAAAACTGTATCTGATATTATACGGTAAATAAACAGGAGACAATTAAATCAGTTGCTCATACCTCTCGTCGATATATTGCACCTCGCTTCCGAAGCAGAGTGTTCGCTTTGTTCTATGCTTCTAAAAGTCCTCAAGAACTTTAAATGTTTCATTATTTGAACTCGAAATATAAAAGGTAACAGTACAATACACGAATCAAAACTGGAGCTTCTTTAACTGAATGAGTCACACAAGGAATTCGTATCGTTCTTTCGAGTACTCTCAGTGAATACGGATGTAATTTCCAGGCAATTGTCCTCGACGGTTTAGTTGACAAAGATATCCTGCATTATCTAATGAAAACATCTCAATTGCTAATCAACTTCAAATGGATTTACAGATAACGACATTCAAAGGTATTAATTCATTTAATTTAAGCAACAACAGAAGAAGACTCATATGTTACAGGGCCAGCTTGACCCAACGTTACTGTACGCAGTTGTCACCAGTTTCCAAAGCTTCTTCTTCTTCTTCACAAACGAAAGAAAGTTCCAGCCGTACGACTGTGTAAGGATCGCAGGTACGATGTATGTGCAATTGAGAAGCAAGCTAACTGGTTACACATTTGTCATTGTGAAACTGAGTAAATAATTTGTGAAGTTATGACAAACGTACGTGAACTATGTCAAAAACTCAGTAAACTGCTTTGTCTCTAAAATCCGAGAGTCCAACATTTGAAACTATGTGAAAAATAAAGACAATGCAATTTTTCACATGTTACACTGTACTACCCCCCCATGAACCATGGACCTTGCCGCTGGTGGGGAGGCTTGCGTGCCTCAGCGATACAGATGGCCGTACCGTAGGTGCAACCACAACGGAGGGGTATCTGTTGAGAGGCCAGACAAACATGTGGTTCCTGAAGAGGGGCAGCAGCCTTTTCAGTAGTTGCAGGGGCAACAGTCTGGATGATTGACTGATCTGGCCTTGTAACATTAACCAAAACGGCCTTGCTGTGCTGGTACTGCGAACGGCTGAAAGCAAGGGGAAACTACAGCCGTAATTTTTCCCGAGGACATGCAGCTCTACTGTACGATTAAATGATGATGGCGTCCTCTTGGGTAAAATATTCCGGAGGTAAAATAGTCCCCCATTCGGATCTCCGGGCGGGGACTACTCAGGAGGACGTCGTTATCAGGAGAAAGAAAACTGGCGTTCTACGGATCGGAGCGTGGAATGTCAGATCCCTTAATGGGGCAGGTAGGTTAGAAAATTTAAAAAGGGAAATGGATAGGTTAAAGTTAGATATAGTGGGAATTAGTGAAGTTCGGTGGCAGGAGGAACAAGACTTTTGGTCAGGTGATTACAGGGTTATAAATACAAAATCAAATAGGGGTAATGCAGGAGTAGGTTTAGTAATGAATAAAAAAATAGGAGTGCGGGTTAGCTACTACAAACAGCATAGTGAACGCATTATTGTGGCCAAGATAGACACAAAGCCCATGCCTACTACAGTAGTACAAGTTTATATGCCAACTACCTCTGCAGATGATGAAGAAATAGATGAAATGTATGACGAGATAAAAGAAATTATTCAGGTAGTGAAAGGAGACGAAAATTTATTAGTCATGGGTGACTGGAATTCGTCAGTAGGAAAAGGGAGAGAAGGAAACATAGTAGGTGAATATGGATTGGGGGGAAGGAATGAAAGAGGAAGCCGCCTTGTAGAATTTTGCACAGAGCATAACTTAATCATAGCCAACACTTGGTTCAAGAATCATAAAAGAAGGTTGTATACGTGGAAGAATCCTGGAGATACTAGTAGGTATCAGATAGATTATATAATGGTAAGACAGAGATTTAGGAACCAGGTTTTAAATTGTAAGACATTTCCTGGGGCAGATGTGGATTCTGACCACATTCTATTGGTTATGAACTGCAGATTGAAACTGAAGAAACTGCAAAAAGGTGGGAATTTAAGGAGATGGGACCTGGATAAACTGAAAGAACCAGAGGTTGTAGAGAGTTTCAGGGAGAGCATAAGGGAACAATTGACAGGAATGGGGGAAAGAAATACAGTAGAAGAAGAATGGGTAGCTCTGAGAGATGAAGTAGTGAAGGCAGCAGAGGATCAAGTAGGTAAAAAGACGAGGGCTAATAGAAATCCTTGGGTAACAGAAGAAATATTGAATTTAATTGATGAAAGGAGAAAATATAAAAATGCAGTAAATGAAGCAGGCAAAAAGGAATACAGACGTCTCAAAAATGATATCGACAGGAAGTGCAAAATGGCTAAGCAGGGATGGCTAGAGGACAAATGTAAGGATGTAGAGGCTTGTCTCACTAGGGGTAAGATAGATACTGCCTACAGGAAAATTAAAGAGACCTTTGGAGAGAAGAGAACCACTTGTATGAATATCAAGAGCTCAGATGGCAACCCAGTTCTAAGCAAAGAAGGGAAGGCAGAAAGGTGGAAGGAGTATATAGAGGGTTTATACAAGGGCGATGTACTTGAGGACAATATTATGGAAATGGAAGACGATGTAGATGAAGACGAAATGGGAGATAAGATACTGCGTGAAGAGTTCGACAGAGCACTGAAAGACCTGAGTCGAAACAAGGCCCCGGGAGTAGACAACATTCCATTTGAACTACTGATGGCCTCGGGAGAGCCAGTCATGACAAAACTCTACCATCTGGTGAGCACGATGTATGAGACAGGCGAAATACCCTCAGACTTCAAGAAGAATATAATAATTCCAATCCCAAAGAAAGCAGGTGTTGACAGATGTGAAAATTACCGAACTATCAGTTTAATAAGTCACAGCTGCAAAATACTAACGCGAATTCTTTACAGACGAATGGAAAAACTGGTAGAAGCCGACCTCGGGGAAGATCAGTTTGGATTCCGTAGAAATGTTGGAACACGTGAGGCAATACTGACCTTACGACTTATCTTGGAAGAAAGATTAAGAAAAGGCAAACCTACGTTTCTAGCATTTGTAGACTTAGAGAAAGCTTTTGACAATGTTAACTGGAATACTCTCTTTCAAATTCTGAAAGTGGCAGGGGTAAAATACAGGGAGCGAAAGGCTATTTACAGTTTGTACAGAAACCAGGTGGCAGTTATAAGAGTCGAGGGCCATGAAAGTGAAGCAGTGGTTGGGAAAGGAGTAAGACAGGGTTGTAGCCTCTCCCCGATGTTATTCAATTTGTATATTGAGCAAGCAGTAAAGGAAACAAAAGAAAAATTCGGAGTAGGTATTAAAATTCATGGAGAAGAAGTAAAAACTTTGAGGTTCGCCGATGACATTGTAATTCTGTCAGAGACAGCAAAGGACTTGGAAGAGCAGTTGAACGGAATGGACAGTGTCTTGAAAGGAGGATATAAGATGAACATCAACAAAAGCAAAACGAGGATAATGGAATGTAGTCAAATTAAGTCGGGTGATGCTGAGGGAATTAGATTAGGAAATGAGACACTTAAAGTAGTAAAGGAGTTTTGCTATTTAGGGAGTAAAATAACCGATGATGGTCGAAGTAGAGAGGATATAAAATGTAGACTGGCAATGGCAAGGAAAGCGTTTCTCAAGAAGAGGAATTTGTTAACATCGAGTATAGATTTAAGTGTCAGGAAGTCGTTTCTGAAAGTATTTGTATGGAGTGTAGCCATGTATGGAAGTGAAACATGGACGATAACTAGTTTGGACAAGAAGAGAATAGAAGCTTTTGAAATGTGGTGCTACAGAAGAATGCTGAAGATAAGGTGGGTAGATCACGTAACTAATGAGGAGGTATTGAATAGGATTGGGGAGAAGAGAAGTTTGTGGCACAACTTGACTAGAAGAAGGGATCGGTTGGTAGGACACGTTTTGAGGCATCAAGGGATCACAAATTTAGCATTGGAAGGCAGTGTGGAGGGTAAAAATCGTAGAGGGAGACCAAGAGATGAATACACTAAGCAGATTCAGAAGGATGTAGGTTGCAGTAGATACTGGGAGATGAAGAAGCTTGCACAGGATAGAGTAGCATGGAGAGCTGCATCAAACCAGTCTCAGGACTGAAGACCACAACAACAACAACACACTGTACTACTTACATGTCACGAAATCACAACAAGGTCAGTTGTAAAACTTCAACTTTCCAGTACTTGTCCACTACACTCACAGTCATTTAAATGCTGGTACGATATTCTAACTGCAGATCATTCTGCGTGGTAAATTAATAGATTACGGTTAAGTCAATGGTTCATACCTCTTGCGGGCACAAAGCACCTCGCTGCTGGACCTGGGTGTTCGCTTCGCTCAAAGCTCCTAAAGCTCCCCAAGAACTTTAAAATATTTTATTAGGTGTCCTTGAAACAAAGAATTCAACGCTACAAAACTTGAATCAAAGTTAAAGCTCCTTTTACTCAATAACTTGCACAAAGATTTCGTATAGATACTTCTAGTACTCGAGAAGAGTAACTGCTAGGCAACAGTCCTCGACGGTTTAGCTGACACAGCATTGTTGTTAGCATCCCCAGTGATCAACGTTAAACAGCAACAAACAGAAACAACAGAGCACATCATTGTATAGGAACGTCAATATCAATAGGTAAACATGCACTGCAATAAAATTTTAAGTAATTTTAGTCAATGTAAGATGAAATAATCACGCCTTCCTATTGAAAGCTATACAGCGGTGACTAAATGATGAAAATGCGCGAATAAACTCTTAATGAAGTTATCAGTTTAAAATTCTCCAACCTCTTAACTCAGTTTCCTTAAGCAACAAGAGAGGGATACTCATTTGTTATGGTGAAATTTCAGCTTCGTATGACACCACACAGTTGGCACAAATTTTCAAAATGTGTTCGTCTTCACAGACAGAAGAAACTTCCAGCAGCATGACCTTGTTACAATCACAGACAGTTTACATACGTTATGGAAAAGCGAGAGAAATCGGCGATACCGCTATGATTGCGAAACCAAGCATTTAAATGGAAAAGAGAACACTCCAATTCTACGCGTCTGCTTTGACTCACGACGTCATATTTAGAGTAAAGTGGATAGTTTAGACGAATTAATGCGACAATCACAGATGACATTTAATAAGATTCCGATGACATTCTTCAATAAGGCGACCGCAATATAGACCATTACGATTCAAAACAAACGAAAATCATTTTGTGGAGGTGGGGTTTTACAGCTTTAATTAATGGTAAGAGCTGCCTTATGCAGTACACAGTTGTAATGCCATATTTTATCAGAGACGATAGATTTCGGTCTAGAGTCAGATAATCATCGAGTCCACAAAGCGTCTCAGCTGTGTGTTAGCGTAACTGGAACAGCAGTTAGCGAGTGTACATAGCTCCATCATTTATATTATGTTTATATCCAATATTGGGGAAAAGCGTCTACAAGGTTAAATGAGCGAAAGTTACGTATGTACAGCTAGTATCAATGATAGAACCATGTACTTACGATAACTATGATTCCAATGGCTCGGATGGTTTCTAATAACATATACCGTTACAACTTTGTATTGCATAATGAAGTCTTGTACAAACATAAAGAGCATTCGAAGCATTTGAATCAGCAGATGAAATGAAGTAACGGGACATTCGCGAGAATGGGAGAGTTCTGGGCGGGGACAAAGTAAAAACGGTTAGTAAACCTGATATCATCCCATAATTTCTCTAGAATAAACCGAAAGAAAATTACAGTAAACACAAAGTTTGTTTCGAATAATTCGCTTGACCTATAGAGATGAAACGGAGACATGGATACTGTACGCACCACCACAAAACAACAATATATTCGGAAAATATCACACACAAACATTCTTCCGGGATGAAGCAAACGAAAATATAAAAAAAAAAAAACACACACACACACAAATGTAATAGCATCGTGGACTCTACCTATGTAGCTCTAACAAAGAGAGCAATACCAGACCCCACTAAAATAGCTCCAACAAATCCAGAAAAAAATGCAAAAATGGCGGAATTGGAATCAAATTCTTCGCTTGACCTATATACCTCAAATGGAGACAGCGATATCAGACAGAGTCCCACAGAACCACGTAACAGATAAGTAACATACAGGACCTGTCCCATAATAAACCTAAAAAATATTAAAAAAACACAGTGTTTACTTGGCCTATTAAATCAACCGAAAACAGTAATAACACGCTCATCCCCCTCCACCATCCACCCCCCCACCCTCCCACCCTCCCCCCCCCCCCACACACACAAATCACTAAATGTAAAAATGTCACAAACGAGTTTCTCCAGAATAAGCTGAACAAAAGGAACAAAAGGCACACTCAGGCACAACTGAAAACATATATTTCGTTTAAGCTCTTTAGCTAAAACGAGGAAAGAGATACACAACAAAACCCCACATAACATCGACTTCACCGAAAAAAAACATGCACAAATTTCTTTAGAATAAACCTAAAGAAAATATACACAAAAAACTGGAATCGCCTTACCAACGAAAATAAACAGCTCGCAAACCGGAAACAAGAAGTGACCGTTAAATAGCAAACACCGTCGCATTCAGCTAATCCAATACTACGAATCACAACAGAAAAACAATTATGCCCCGCGAGGGTAAGCCACGGTAAAAACACATTTAGTATCTTAGGAAAAATCGATTACATATGCGCAGCACCTCAGAGAGACACATTCGAAAAACAGCAAATTTTTGTAAATTAAAAATTATAAATAACTTTACCACTCGTTTCACTCACGACCATTTGAGCAGTGCACTTCGCTTATTGGGCAACATGCCACTCGACAAACTTCTCACACCATAAATAATTGTAAGAATCAACATGATAATCATAATCAATAAACGTTTCACTCATAAATATTTATCTTGTGCTTTGTAGGTTCTGCCGGTCCTTACCCTGGGAAACCGTGAAATACAGAAATAAATAGACAAATATTTGTGAGAAAACATAATAAATATGTAATCGCTACTAGTTTCTCCACGGCAGTTTAAGCTGTGGTCTCAGGTTCCACCCAAACCAACCCCTCGTATGTCACAACGAATTTGGAATAACAGCATAGTTTACAGACATCAGCCGGCCGGTGTGGCCGTGCGGTTCTAGGCACTTCAGTCTGGAACCGTGTGACCGCTCCGGTCGCAGGTTCGAATCCTGCCTCGGGCATGGATGTGTGTGATGTCCTTAGGTTAGTTAGGTTTAAGTAGTTCTAAGTTCTAGGGGACTGATGACCACAGATGTTAAGTCCCATAGTGCTTAGAGCCATTTGAACCATCTTTTACAGACATCACAGATTACACTGGTATCTAACACAATCACAGGTTAACCTTTAATAACAACCTGTTTCCAAACTTCGCATCATAAAGTCATGACGTCCCACGCAATTTCATGGGTCATAGCAGTGGAGTGGAAAAGGACTGTGCACTTGACACATTTGCTATTGTAGAACTAAGAAATTAGTTTGAAAATAAGAGATGAAAGCACATGAACTTCGCCAAAAAGTAAGTACAGAGGTCTGCCTGAGCAAGCAATCACGTAATATTTGAATCTCCATGACAAATTAAAATGAAGTGCTATTTCACGTTATATCCTGTTAAAAGCTTCAGGATCTGTAATCAAACCACACTCCACCACACGTTTCAATTTTCCAGTATTTCCCCAATAAATATACAGACATTTAAAAGCTTGTGCGATCTTCTAACTGCAGACGATTCCGCATGAAAATAAAAAGGTGACAGTTAAGTTAATGAGTCATACCTCTTGCGGGTGTAATGCTCCTCGCTTCTGAAGCTGGGCGTTCGCTTCGCTCAAAGCTTCTAAAGCTCCCCAAGAACTTTAAACTGTTTCGATAGTTGTTCTCGAAACACAAAATTCAACGCTACAACACTCGAATCAAAGCTGAAGCTTCTTTTACTCAATAACTCAGACAGCGAATTCGTATAGGCACTTCTGGTACTCGAGAGAATACGGAAGTAATTGCTAGGTAACGGTCCTCGACGATTTAGGTGACACAGCATTGTTGTTAACATTATCTGTGACCAACATCAAAACGCAACCATAGAGACAACGGAGCACATTATTGTATAGGAATGTCGACAGCAATGGTTAAACGACCACGGAAATAAAATTTTAAATGAGTTATACATATGTTCCAGCTTTTCAGAGTACGCATATCTTCGAAGTGACGTCGCACGCTCGTGTCGTCGATCCTGCATTCACGTAATATGTTTAAATGTTTTCACACGCACAAAAATTCATTCCCTCAGCACAGGGAACTTCCACCTTTGTTCTATGTCTGTTTAATATCACTGACACATTATCTGATGTATTGATTTCTTATATGTTTCGGTGAGTCTCTATGTCATGAAAATGGAAAATTTGACCGTGAGACGGATCTCATGAGCAATAAATACTTTTATTCCACATACACTGACGGAAAAAAACTGAACAACGTAATAGCACCACTACGAGAATGCAAATCATGTTTGCTTTAAATACATATAGCAAAGGTTGCAAGCGTTAGTTACCTTTGAGATTGAACGAGGTGACCTGGTGCTGGTCAAATGACATTATTAGCTCCACACTGGGTTTGAATGAGATAGTGTAGTAAGGGTACGTTAAGCTGGATGTTCCTTCTGCGATATTGCAGTCTGGGGTGCGATTTCGTATGACAGCTCGAAAGCTGTCATGGTTATCCCACGCACCTTGATTGCAAAACTGTACGTCAATCCGGTGATTCGACCCGCTGTGCTGCCAGTCACGAAGATCATTCCATGGAGTGTTATCCAACAGGATAATGCTCTACAGAATGTCGCCGTGTTGCTTTGGCCTGCTCGATCACAAGATCTGGCTACAACAGAGCACATACGGTACATCATCGGTCGACAGTTCCGCCGTCATAACCATCATTAACCGTCCCTGTATTGACCGACTAATTGCTACATATGTGGAACTCCGTCCCACAAACGGACACCCAGCACCTGTATGACACAATGCATACGCGTTTGCACGCTTGCATCCAACATTCCGCCAGTTACACCTTTTATTAAGGTACTAGTATATGACATTTGCTGTGGCTTTTCTAGCGCTTACATTAACCTGTGCTCCTGCATTGCTACTCACATAAATATGTCACCTAGACAAATGTATTCCCGGAGTTTCACTAATCTACACTATTTTTTGGTGTGGCGATGCTTTTTCATCGGTGTATTTTACAACTTTATTAATAAATTTAACTTATAAAATTAAGGATTTATTTCTTTTATATATTTCAGTTGATATTCTCCCGAAAAGAACAATTTTAGAGGGCAAACGTTCATTCTCCAACTAAGCTAGCCTAGCTTAGAGAAAAAAGGCCCATCATTTCGCTTTGAAAGAGAACCTTGCATTCTGTACCTTTTCCTTGAGTTCCCATGCGGAGGAATACTAGCAACAAAGAAAGATACTGCGTAGATCCTCTGCCAGGTCATTCCCTCCGATGTTGAGGCCTCTATGTATCTCGATATTTTTATTGCCATATGTGGGATCCCATGAAGATGATACTGTCTACATGTCACTACATGTAGGAAAATACGGTGTAGAAAGGAATGTAAACTGCAAAAAGGTTCAAGACACAACATGAGCTATGACCCACACACCAGGAGCAGAGAACGAAGCAGCCGGGCGACGTGGGAAGTGACGATGTTACGGAGCTGCCTTCTCTTTCGCCATCCCACGCCACAAGTTTCAGATCCGGCAAAGTCTGATCACAGCTAGAGCCAATCGCAACAGCTGACGCCATACTAAAGACGGAAAAACAGCTTTTTCGAGCTTGTGTTCCTTACGTATAATAACTTTTCATTTGAGCTTGATAGCTGAGTACTCTGTGTGCCGAAACGTGTGCATAAGTTGCTGCACTCTGGTCGGATCTGGGATATTTTTCTTGAATTAACCCTCACCTTAATTAACGTGGCACCCATTCAGTGAGAGTATACGATGATGAAAGTGAGAAAACTGCCACCTATAAAATCTTGGTGCCATGAGCTCCCTTTTCACTAACCTTTGTACCTATAACTGAATGTCAACACTGACGGATTTTGAAATAAAAAGTGTACTTAAACTGCCAGATACTGAGAGATGTAACAATTATACTTTTAGGAAATATTAGTCACTGCAAATAGTGAGTCGTTCAGTGACAGTTATTCGCTCATTGTTGTAAATCTGACTGACAACCACGGACAGGGAGACCCAACCGCCAGTACGATCTTCTGTGGGCGCCTGGTAAGTGAAGAATAATAAGATGAGAGCGGTGTCGACGCGCAGTTAAGATAATTTTGCAATCTCTTCCAGTTTATGTAACGCAGCATCACTGCGACAGAAGTCCTAAACTCATAACAGAGATACGTTAACTAGTGAGGGCATCACTCAAATATCTACGTCGACTGCTGCAACAAACGCTGTAATCGTAAAGGTGACCTAAAAGAAAAAGTAATGAATTTTCATCTGAAACACTCTATGCAGAGATCAGTAACTCTAAAGCAAATTCAGATATGTAAGGACAAATGGGAATAACTTAACGTAAGATCCGTTTCTGGAGAACATGTAAAATGTGAAAAGTAGCCGCACGGTGCACCCAAGCGGTCTAGGGCGCCTTGTCACGGTTCGCGCGGCTGCCCCTGTCGGAGGTTCGAGTCCTCCCTCGGGCATGGGTGCGTATACTGTCTTTAGGGTAAGTTAGTTTAAGTTAGATTAAGTAGTGTGTAAGCTTAGGGACCGATGACCTCAGCAGTTTGGTCCCATAAGACCTTATCACAAATTTCCAAATTTTTATGAAAAGTATATCATTAGCCGCATTCATCCAGCGTCAATAGAAATATTGCCTCATCGTATAACAACGAATTTTCAACCTTACAGAACAAGAACTTACTAAAAATTGAAATTGGCTACGCAGCTGATGCAAACCGTAACTATCGTTGAATAAGAACAGAAAATCCTACGTCCTAACCACAGCGATATATTGAAAAACTTTACGGTTTGTGGGGCCCGATATTTCCTGCTCCCTCTCCGTTGCCAGCCTACACCTGCCATTCTATCATCAACTTGTTCTTTCAAACGAGACGTTCTACAGTCACAGGCCTGAAGTGAAGTGCTTCACTCTCATCATAAAATTACCGTCAATATTTCACAGTCTAAAATCCACCAATAGTTTTTAACTTTATTAATGTACGACGATCTCTTTCAGTAACAAATAAAAGTGTAAATATTATCATTTCAAATTTTCTCTGCGGTTCAGTAGGTAAGCGTCAGAATACAAATCACGACGATTGAAGGTCCAATCCGGGATTGTCCCAAAGACTTGTTTTACACGTACCGGTACTTTCAGGTCACAATGATTTGTTAATGTGAGTAATGCGAGGACGAACCACGGCTCGTATTCCGTGTTAAACTACACGGCCGCATACAACAGACTGGCTAAATGAGCTGATGGGTCCGAGGAAGCAATGAGACCATGGGTAGAAAATTACTGTGGTGTTCGAACCACCTTTCGGATTGATGACAACTTTGTCATTACGTGTATACATTGCAAAGATTTCCCTTGTATCCTGGGGTAACATTATTAAATAGTTTTAAGTGATAAACCAAATATATACTTCTACCAACCAACCCTTGCTCCTCAGCGCAAAGAAATAAAATTACACTAAATAAAATTTCTTTATTTTTATGAAAGTAACGATAAATTAACAGAATGGGATTGTGCATTTGACAGTACCCTAGAAAACATATATGAAAACTCAACTCCGTGTGCTCTTTTTCCCAAACTGTTAAATCTGCCATACACGATATGTTATTGTTGTTGTTACTGTGATCGTCAGTCCGAAGACTAGTTTGATGCAGTTCTGCCCGCTGCGTAAGCATACCAACCTACATGCACAAGAAACAGCTCTCTGTAGTCATGCCTGTGCCTTCCTCTACAGTTTTTACCCGCCTCAATACCTGTTTCCATTACAAATCTGACGATTCCTTCATGCCTCAGGATGGGTCCTATCAACCAGCACAAGATATTATCGTATTCGATACAAGATATAATATTAACCCTTTGGTTGCTATGCGAGCTCAGAGACTGTCAAGGCAATAGGTGCATCAGTCCCTTCACGTTAAAAATTTAGATATTAAGTATATTGGACACTAATAAAGAAAAAGAGAAGGAGGATTCTTACAATAAAAATTTGGAATCAAAAACGTTCGGTTCTAACCATGTGAGAATCTTGGAACCTTTCAATTAGGTTTGTCTTCACTCGCATCACAATATGAGTATGTATAAATGGAACAGACACTATCTGAGAACCTAATGCAGGACAGTAATATGGCACGAACCCACGCTTCGACTTTATTACTACTGGAACTATGCTGAGAATACTTTCAGTGATGTACCTGAATGTCTGTGTAGGAACAGATGCCCATTCTTTGTCAAGAGCTCAAAACAGGCAGCCATGTTCGGCGGTGGGGTCTGAAGTGAAGTCGACGTTCTAGCTCATCCAAAGAAGTGTCACATACACTGCTTTATGCCACATTGCACTGTCATGCTGAAACAAACGGTCACGGACTTCGAAGTTTTCCTCTCTTGCACGCAGTATACAGTGCTATAAAATATTTTCATATCCTCCCAAAATTAGCGTTTTCTTAAAAACACCCACTACTCACAGAAAATAAACCCGTGCTATGAAACCATCTCATCTGTAACTCACCGTTGGCAGGTAACGTTATCCAGACAGTAGCCAAACCCACACCCTTCAATCGTAGTGCCACAGAACACTCATCGGTTGCTTGTTTCCAGTCCTCCACTGCGCAGCGGTGTTCCTCTTTATGCAAACTCAAGCATCGCTACAGAAACGCGCAGCTTGTGAGGGGCCGCCCGACGACTGCACACCACCCACTCTAACACGCTACGCAGTCGTAGTGCTAGCTGCACTGTCGGTAGCTTTCTGGAACTCAAGAGCGATTCCTTAGGCTTATGTCATGCTATTTTTTACAACAGCTCCACACAATGCTCGATGGTACCTGCCCGTCAGTACATAAGGTCTATCTAGTCTTCGGTTTTGGTGATTCTTTCTTCGCGTTTCCATTCCACAATCACATCACCGACAGTCGATTTACGCGGGTTTAGTCGGATTGGAATGTCCCAGAATGATTTGTTACTGAGCTAACACACAACGACGAGTCCACGTTCCAATCACTGTGTTCTTGTGACGACGAGTTCTACTGTTACTGCTTATCTACCGACTACAGAAAACGTCATCTTTTGTACTGGCGGGTCCGTTTCTCGTAACATCTAGTGGCCAGTTCCACATTACATTGTGTGCCCTGATACATTTGATCAACTCGTGTCTGTTTAAACTAACGCAACTTCGTTGAGTCCTCCCTGATGTCCATTACTGTAGTGTTAACAGACTTTTGCAAACAAGGTACTGCATAATGTAAACAGCTAGTATTATAGAGTTCACTCATTTCTCAGCACTCATCACTGCACACACTGTCAGCTAGTATCAACAGCGCTGAAAGGAGTCATTCAATTGCTCTTTCGTATAATTTCCTGGTTGTATCCAGTTCCCGGGGAGCATCATTTCTCTGCCCATGTCTTCTCATATGTTGCCATGTCAGGGGAGCAGATCACGCAGGGAACCGTGTGTTTTATTTTCATTTTCGTTACATCTGATACACAACACACCTGTAACTACTTTTCCTAAACACGGATGGTCGCTGGATTGAATTAATGAGGTTGTAATTGCAAAGGCATGCAAATTGTGGATTTATAGTGGATTTTCTTGCTTCAGCTTCTCAGCAGAGCTCTGAGAAAGGCAGTTGAGTTCAACTTTCAAAGCTCGCTCGGGAAACCACTGAAACTTCTTAATTTAATACTTTTTTACTTACATTGCAATAACTGAGAAGGAGAAACTTCTACGTTATTTAATTCTCAGAGTGCTGAGTGAGACTGAATGCAAGTATCTCTTTGCCATTTTTTTACCATTTCATTTCTGACCTACAGAATTTTCCCTGACAAATACAGCTCAAACTTATTCTATTCAATAAAAACCCACAGTATACAAACGCAACGCAATATGACTATTACTTGACACAAAAGAATGGCCCTGAATTGGAAGAAATCCTAACAATCACCTATACATTTCATAAGTCACTTACCTCACAGAAAATCTTCAAGCCACGAACTATAGCGATAAGCAAGCACCAATACAGCCAGATAAATAAAAGATTCTAACTACTGAAGGCTCTAACTACTAATAGGCACGTGGTTAGCAAACGAAAGATTTTGTTGCAGAACAAACAATGTATTTAGCAGATTTCACCTTATTCAAAATTATATGATCGTCAGTAATTCCATTATCATTTTACATTAAAGCTCCGTGATGGACACACGTCCCGACAGTCCGCTCGCGCTAATACTGCAAACCTCCAACACCGCTGTTCACTTCTAATTTCCATCACTGCTGGCTATTCACTTCCAACTGCCATCACTGCTGGCTATTCACTTCCAACTGCGAGTCCGACCAGCCACAGAATCTCTTACAGAGTACGCACAGCGCTGTCAGTGATATTAATGCAGTCTAAAGCGCTAAAGCTCTGCCTACATACAAACATATAAACAGGCTACTTACACCACGTAGACAGAGCGTCGGAGCGTTGTCTGCGCAGTTTTTCGTAACGGGCGCCCTCGTGATTAACTACTTCAGACCCAAGCATGAGGGTAACGTTTGTTCAAATCTTATACCTTGAACCTGTGGAAAATTTTGAGGACGTGTAAACGGGCGTCGTCTCTACTGTCTTCTGATTAGAGGAGGCGTCTGAAACCAATGAAAAGTTTGTCTTGCCGACTGGTCAGTTGGCCCTTGCAAGTTTTTTGGTCATTGTGCATGGACAGGAATTTTGGAAATGTGTGGTAAGGTCCTATGGAACCAAACTGCTAAGGTCATCGGTCCCTAGGCTTACACACTACTTAATCTAACTTAAACTAACTTAGGATAAAAACAAGACACACATCCATGACCGAGGGAGGACTCGATATTGTACAGGTTGTGCAATCGTGGAGGAGTAGCTGAACTTGTCTGTGATGAGTATCGTTTGCAGCACCTGAGCGCACTTATACAGAGATTTTCGATGGGAGTCACCTCAGATTTTTCGAATAATGAACTTTCTGTACCTGTAAAGTCATTTGTCATTCTTTATGATGTTACCACGAACTTTAAATTTGGTATCAGTGAACTAAATTCGGATGGGAAGTGTTTGCTCTTTACTCGGTCACGATTTCTTTCATGCGATCGGTTTGCGATTGAGTTTGGGATTGAGTTTCATATCTTTTTCCAATGTGAGGGACAAGCCAGTTTTGTGGACTCACCGTCTGCTAAAAATGGTGAACTTTACCTTCGTTTATTCTTTGAATGGTTCAGTCTCTGGGTCAGGAACGGAACATAGACTCCGTTCCCGACCCAGCATGATCTACGTTGTTAATAAATCCTCTTTATCAATTTAGTTAGCTAAAATCGCTTCCAATGTGCATATCAGCACGCCATCCGTACTCCCCTGATCACTGAAGTCATGCATCCCGTAAGTGTACGATACGGGGGAGCATTTAGTGAAGCTCAATTCCGGATCCACCAATGAAGTTCTGTGCAGATATACAGTATCTTTAAATTGAAGGACAATTCCTTAGAAGCATACCACTCTGCAAGACCCATCACAAGTGTCCGCCACCGGACCAATGCGCCTCCCTCAGCCCCAGTCACGCCTTCCACCAAAGTCGGATTCACACAATGCAGTCAAAGACTCAGCAACAAGGCGCTGTGGTCAACAGTTCCCTTCTTGCAGCCAGCGACTGATTCATCACTGGAGACATCAGTGCTACAACTAGTGTGCTTAGTGCACTTCTTGTTGGAAATCCAGACATAGTGCCGAAGTGTGCCAAGGAGTACTCAAAGTGAATGTCAACTGTACATACATGGCCCCCCAGATGCAGGAGTGGATGACAGGCTGACTTGCTACCAGATGTATCTTACATCCAATACGTGTTTCCCCACTCAGAGTAATCTCTGTCGTTTACGGTAGCCAGCGACAACAGGCCTATCGAGCTACAAACAGACACAGGGTCCTCTAAGATCCTTATCTTCGCAGCTGATGTATCGGTCAGTGGGTTGGAGACGTTCCTTTCACGTGAGATTGACGGTGTTTAGCGACCAAGTGCCGCACAGCGTAACTACAACCATATAAAAAAAGATGCCCTAGCAATCATATCTGGCCTAAAAAAGTTTCATGATTGTATCTATAGATGCTATTCACGAACTACAGGCCCTTAAGCGCCCCTTTTCAAAGTACATACAAATGTTCCGACAGAAACGCATGCTGCCTTCAGTGATGGGCTTTGTTTCTTTCAAATTATAATTATGACACTTATTACCATCCAGCAACCTGAAATGTTAATGCTAATCTTCTCCTGCTGACCTCTTCTTGCGTCTGCCTCTGTATCATGACTCTGCGTTGAACATGGATGCTGAAGTCCGTCTCCACCTGGACGTTGCTGCTCAGGTAGCCATGGCCTGCCTCCATTGCAGGCCAAACTCGTCGCACGTCACACCGCCAAGGACTCAGTGCTCCATAAGGTAATCTGCCTGATGCAAGCAGCTGCGACACTTGGAGGGTCAGGCCTACTGATATCGATTGAACGAGGTGTCCATCTTCATGAGTGTTCCTGGTCCAAGGGGACAGTGGCAGCATCAGGACTGTGATCCCATCGGCCCTCCAGCATCGTGTCTTCTCTCTCTTGCATATCAGACATTGGGGCATGGTGTTCAACAATCACTTGGCCTCAAAACATGTCTGCAGGAGGGGCATGGTCGCAGCAATGACCCACGTGGTTACTTTCTAACCCACCTGTCCGAGCAAACAAGTCACCCCTCCACCTGCCTTTTTTCCTTGTCCACACACTTCTTCCTCTGGTCCCAGATACAGCTGCATTTTTTCGGTCCTTTCCCTGTGTGCTCATGGTTAATCACCATAGATTGAGTCAATGGCTTTCCTTTTGTCTCATGCGTGACTACCATGCTCACAGAGCAGACCATTCACAACCTATCCCACATTTTCTCAATTGAATCGCTCCCAGGAACTGTCGTCGTGTACATGCCCAATACCCCTCCCTTTCAACAGTTCAACTGCTACCATGTCTCTCTCCAAGGTCCCCATCTTTACCAAAGCCTACCAGCAATTGTTTCCTACAGTCTTTTCCAACCTTCTGGGCTGGTCATGGCTGAGGTGACACTTCAAGACTGACAGTATGTCACAAGGACCTAACCAAATCTGGCTTTGCTGTGCCTTTCTTCTCGGATCTAGTAGACTACCATAGTCTTCTTTCCTGAGTGGACTCCTCCACAGTGCCCATCCAGGATATCACTGGCCCATCTCAGCTCCAACTTGCAGCCAGATCGCTGCAGGGATCATTAGCTGCTCCACACGCCACACCAGCGATAATGCCGATGGACATAAGCCACAGCCTCCAGGTACACCAGCCGCCAGTGGGGATCCAACCCCATCCAGGGATGGCGATATGTGCCACCACTTCTCCTCCACTTGGGGTAGAGGGAGCAACACTTTGTCGAGGCCTTGTGCTTACTCAGCCAGCAACCAAAAACACAGATGGATTACGAAGGTACAGGCCTTGCAGTGGACAGCTCTTTGGATGAGAGACAAGGTATTCTGCACTCCATCCAACTATCAGGCGGCAACCCAAACACAGCCAGAGGCCACTGACCCTGCGATCCTTTTCTCCTCATGTAACCGAAAGTAGTGCCTGTTGTACCCTAGCGCCCAGGCAGTATTTAGGCCAATACCCTTGTTACAGTTGAGCAATTTGCTATCTGATAATGAAATCCTTCTACACACATGAAAGGAATCATATTCCTTTGGTCTGGTTATTTCTCTGTGGGATATCAAGACTGCAAAATCGCTCCAACGCTGGTACGGACCGCTGGAATTCTGTCGAAGCGCGTAGCGACCGGCCCTCTTCCAGTATGTTCGGGGAGTCCACCAACAAAAATTCGTAATTGTTATTTCAAAGGAGGCACCAGGACTTTTGCACAAGCACCGTAACAGATCATGCATTCTAGTTTCTGGCAAGATCAATGTATAGAAGAATGAAAAGAAAATCCATTATCTCTTGTATGATAATCATTTTGGCTTTCTTTGTTTAGAGCCAATTGCCTCTTTTCGCACCATACAGCAATTCTCTCTAGATCATTTTGTAATTGGAATTGGTCGTCTGACAATTTTACTAGACGATAAATTACAGCATCATCCGCAAACAATCTAAGCGGCCTTCTCAGATTATCGCCTAGATCATTTATGTAAATCAGGAACAGCAGAGGGCCTATGACACTACCTTGCGGAACGCCAGATATCACTTCTGTTCTACTCAGTGATTTACCCTCTATCACTACGAACTGTGAAGCATTTCTGATGTTGCACCTGATGACGGAAGAAAGATCTAAGAAAAATCAAGACACCTAGGAAAAGCACAAGTCATTGTAAAATAGTGCAATATGTTCAAAATTCTTAACAAAATAGGAGTAAGTTATAGAGAAAGACTGGCAATAAACAATATGAACATAAAGCAAAATGTAGCAATAAGAGTCGTAGACGAAGAACGAAATTGTCCGTTTAAAAACGGTGTAAGGCATTGTACAGGTGAGGGAGGGTACAATCTTTCGTCTCTACTCTGTCGGAAATGTAACAAAGATTCAAGTTGGGGATTAAAACTCAGGGTGGAAGTCCCATAAATCTACCAAATTAGCCTTCCAAGACTTTTGGTGAAATCCATACACACTATAAAAATTTCTGTATGTGTGTATGTATGTATGTGTATGTGTGTGTGTGTGTGTGTGTGTGTGTGTGTGTGTGTGTGTGTGTGTGTTCCGGACCTCGTCCAAAACCACTGGACCCATTTTAACCAAACTTGGTATACATATCGCTTGCTGTTAGCCAATAGTCACTGTCGTGGTAAGAACCACCTACTTTTCATAGTTGAGGAGATTCGACGTCCTAAACAATGAGACGTGTCAAAAACTGTTGCATAAAGCATAACGTTTCAATATATTACTTCTGTGCTACCAACTCTATGCGCAATAAATTTCGCAAACAGTAGCCAAAGGTGCCGCCAAATGCACCAACTAAATTATATCATAGTTCCACAGGTAGTTCAGCACATATTACGCCATAAACACTGAGATGCGTGAAAAAAATACATCATGCATGACCTTTTAGTACATGTATTCCTTGCTACTAAGACACTCCTACAGCCGAGTCATCTTCAGGATATGTTTTACACCTGGCACTATTTTTCACAGCTTTCAACTGTGAAGCGCAAACGGCTGTATGCCGGAACAATAGCCGTCTATAGAGCTATTAAGAGGCGTTGCCGCGGAGACGTTCACAAAATCGCGTTGCAGACACGTGAAGAAACTATACTTGTACATTTGTACATTGTGCATATTTCTTTCTACGACTGTATTATGACTTGGAAGATGTTTTCAAGAATACATGGACGTGTTTTGTTTTTAGAAATAACGCTGCAAACATAATTGATTTTCTGTTCCCGTTTGTAATAGAAAATAGGCAAAATGAATAGTCGAGCAATGGCGGGTTTGTCAGCTAGTAGACAGAAAATTAAGTAAAAATGTGTCTCCTGTAGCAGAATTTTCCTCTCTAACATTACTATAGTGATCAAAGTAAAAATTTACGTTATTAAAAAACATATGGTGAATGGTAATTCATAAGAAGCGACGTCCGCAATATAAGTAGTAATAGTCATGAATTCTCTATGAATAGTGAATAGATTCAAGGCTGGGCATACGTTTGGGTCATCAGTTCCTTGGTTTACTTGTTTGGGTTTGCATCGATATGCTAATCAAATGTAATTCGCAGAATGGAGTTCAATGAAATGCAGCATCAGTCTGATTAAAATATGAGTGCTTTAATTTCTATTTTCTCCTTGCCAATACCAACGGCCTTGTCGCGGTGCTAACATCGGCTCCCGTCAGATTACCGATGTTGAGCGCTGTCGGGCTGGGCTAGCAGTTGGATGGGTGACCATCCAGTCTGCCTAGAGCTGTTGGCAAGCGGGGTACGCTCAGCGTTTGTTAGGAAAACTGAGGAGCTACTTGGCTGAGAAGTAGCGGTTCCGGTCTCCCAAACCGACACACGGCCTGGAGAGTGGTGTGCTGACCACATGCCCCTCCACATCCGCGTCCAGTAACGCCTGTGGCTGAGAACAACACACGGCGGCCGTCAGCACCGTCAGGCCTTCATGCCCTGTTCGGGTGCAGTTTAGGTTTTTATTTGCAAAGACACTCGTCACGTTTCTGTTATTAGCTGCAACTAAGTGTGTCAAGATACCTACTGTTTCACGTGAATCCCAACCAAAATTGTTATTTGAGTATAATTTTACCACTGTAGCCAACATAATTATGGTACTTAAAGTTTGTAACTTGTCACCTGATTAAGTTTAAGCTATATTAACTTGTCAAAATCGGATTTATATACGATATGAAATATTTATTCCAGCACATGTATTCGACACCTTAAAACAAAGATTTCAAAACCCTTTAAAAATTTATTCTGTAATAATGTTGTTACGATGTATATTCAATTTGCTTTGTGACGATGTTTTCTCTTCTGCTACACGATGCTTGCACTTAATAGTTTCCAGACGCCATTTTTCTATTTTATATGACAGTATACATGTGATGTGTTACGACAGTGAAAAGAATCAGTGATCATTGGAGGTAATCTATTTTATTTATTTTATTTTTACCGTTAGATATACGTAGATTTTTTATCTAAAGAAACTCAAAACCATGTTCCGAAATAGTGCTTTGTTTCTCCACTAGACAGTGCCACACGTTCCTCCAAAAAATCGTAACACAACACACACACAAATGCCATACTAACAAATGTGAATACACCTGATGATGGAGGTTTAAACCTTTGAAACTCGTAGAGGAGATAAATAAACAGTGACTGGTAACAGTAAACTTGTTTTTTCATTTAATGCCAATAACAGTCGCTGTAAAGTCTAACCTAAAATGTTCGCATTTAAAGCTAATAGATCGTTTATGGTGTGGTGTCACCGCCAGACACCACACTTGCTAGGTGGTAGCTTTAAATCGGCCGCGGTCCATTAGTACATGTCGGACCCGCGTGTCGCCACTGTCAGTAATTGCAGACCGAGCGCCACCACATGGCACGTCTAGAGAGACATACTAGCACTCGTCCCCAATTGTACGACGACTTTGCTAGCGACTACACTGACGAAGCCTTTCTCTCATTTGCCGAGAGATAGTTAGAATAGCCTTCAGCTAAGTCCATGGCTGCGACCTAGCAAGGCGCCATTAACCATTTCTATAGAGAGTCTCACTTGTATCATCAAGAATGCTGTATACAAATGATGGAGTAAAGTTAAGTATTTCAGCAGCTACGTACTTTTCTTTATAGCATTCATTAAGTATCCTGTTCCAGACTTCACGCCAGTCGGCGTGAGTTGACGCGTGCCCTTTCGGTATCCTCGCCTTGTGTCTAGACTGTCTTGTCTAGACACAACATACATTGGCGCCGAGTATTGGTGACGCGCCCACGTTGCATTCATTTTGATAGTAACTTGCTCTGATTTATTTGTGTCATGGCTTCGCCACAATCTCCAGATGTACTGTCCGAATTTTATCGCTTGCAGAATCAGCAGACGCAGGCGTTATTGGATGCCCTTGGACAGCTCGTCCAGGATCAACGTGCACTGCAAACCGATGCGGCAGCCGCCGCTTCATCGCTACCGCAGCCACAACATGCTGTTGCACCCGAGTTTAGGCCATATGACCCGGCTGTAGAAAGCTGGACGGAGTGGTCACGCCAATTTGGATTCCATCTCGCCGCCTACAGAATTCAAGGTAACGAGCGGCAGCCTTTTTTGTTAGCATCCGTCGGAGTGCACACGTACCGTGTGATAGTGAAATTGTTTCCCCGACACGACGTAGCAACTCTGTCCTATGAGGAAATTTTGTCGGCTTTAGATGCCTATTTCAAAGAAACAGTAAATGTCGTTGCAAAAAGGTATACGTTCTTTCGTACAAAACGTATGGCTGGTCAAACTAATCGGGAGTGGGTTGCAACATTGCAAGGCCTTACAAGGGATTGTGCTTTTGAATGTGACTGTGGACTCCCTTATTCAGATACTATGGTGCGTGATGCAATTGCACAGAACGTTTCTGATGTTCGCATAAGGGAACAGATTTTGAAACTAGTCAATCCCTCCCTTCAACAAGTGATAGACATATTGGATAGGCAAGACACACTTGACTTTGCTCAGGAATCATTTGAAACTTCGCCAGCTGTGTGTTACATTTACCGGCCCGCCGGGCGAGCTGCACGGAACTGTAAACTGCTCTCGCGCACGTCCGCGCAGCCACGTGTCCCGCGACAGCAAGCAAATGCAGTGCTGAAATCATGCCCGCGGTGTACAACTAGACATTCGCGTGAGAATTGCCCGTCACGCCAGGCTATTTGCTTTTTCTGTCATAAGAAAGGACATGTTCAAAGTGTTTGCCAGAAAACGCTCCGATCGGACACTCACAATCATTCCAGGCCCTTTGCTTTGCGCCGGAATCGAACCAAGGACACTCAGGCTCGTGAACCTTCGCCCATGGACATTCATGTAGTTAATGCCACTCCGCCCTGTGCTACTCTCTCTAACTGTGACTGTGTTTGTCCCACAAAAAGTGTGCGTCGACATCGACGGAAATCCCGTCACATCGCAAGTAATTCTGTACCAGTGTCTGTTCAAGTTGCACAAAACAGCCACTCTTGTCGTCAGCAGGACAATAAACTTTTTGTAGATTTGGACTTTGCCGGACAAGTGATACCGTTCCAGCTCGATACCAGAGCTGCAGTTTCATTGCTCAATCATGCCACGTACAAACAACTGGGCGCACCTCCGTTGCGTGCCGCAAATGTTCAGCTCACTAGTTATTCAGGACAGGATATCCCTGTGTTAGGACAGTGCAGCCTTCTTGCCACATACAAGGGACAAACAAAACTTGTGTCATTTTACGTCCTTCGTTCTTCTTCTGCAGTGAACTTGTTTGGTTTAGATTTATTTCAGTTGTTTAACTTGTCTATCGTAAATCAGATCCTATCAGTGAACCAGACTGTGCCTTCAGCCAGTGTTTCTCGTCTATGTGAAGAATTTGCAGACATTTTTGCACCGGGCCTTGGTTGCACTAAGAACTATGAAGCACATTTGGAACTCAAAGTCAACGCGCAAACGAAATTTTTCAGAGCGCGCAATGTTCCCCACGCATTGCGTGATGAGGTCGCAAGAACATTAAATGATTTAGAATCACAAGGTGTAATTGAACGTGTGCAGGCTTCTCTCTGGGCCTCACCCTTAGTAATTTTGCAAAAACCTTCCGGAAAATTGAGACTTTGCGTGGACTTCAAGGCAACAGTGAATCCACAACTAGTGACTGCCACTTTTCCTTTGCCCCGCCCGGAAGATCTTTTTGACAAACTGTGCCCAGGAAAATATTTTTCAAAGTTGGACCTAGCAGATGCGTACTTGCAAATACCGGTGGACGAAGATTCCCAGCGAGTATTGGTGGTTAACACGCATCTTGGATTGTATCGATTCAAAAGACTGCCATTCGGGTGTGCATCCGCCCCTGCATTGTTTCTGCAATATTTACAAACTGTTTGTGCGTCGGTCCCTACTGCAGCAAACTATCTGGACGATATAGTGATCTCCGGAAAGACAGAAGACGAACATTTTGCAAACCTACGAACATTATTTCAGGTCTTGCGACAAAATGGTCTTTGCTTGAGGAAGGACAAATGTGTGTTTTTTGCTCGTGACTTACCATATATGGGACATGTAATCAATGCTCAAGGCATACATCCGAGTCCAGAGCACCTCTGTGCCATACAGGACTTGCCTTCGCCGCAGAATTTGAAGCAGCTACAGAGTGTGTTGGGAAAAATTAACTATTACAAAAAATTTTTGCCGCGCGCTTCTTCCATTTCAGCTCCGCTTCATCGCTTACGCCGTAAAGGTGTTCCGTTCGTCTGGTCGACGGACTGTGAACGCGCCTTTCGCCAGTTGAAATCGGCGATGCTTTCAAATACTTGCCTTACGCCATTCGATCCCCAGAAACCCCTTTTGTTGATGGTAGATGCATCGGATTTCGGGATCAGTGCTGTGCTTGCGCACAAAGATGGTTCGTATGATCGCCCTATTGCCTTTGCGTCCAAATTGCTCTCGTCTGCGCAAAGAAATTATTCCCAGATAGAGAAGGAAGCTTTGGCTCTCGTGTCTGGTGTTACAAAGTTTCATGATTTCTTGTATGGTCGTCACTTTACCATCATCACAGACCACAAACCTTTGACATCGCTTTTTCATCCGAACAAGCCTGTACCTCCATGTACAGCGCAGAAATTCATTCGCTGGTCTATTTTCCTCTCGCAGTACAGCTACGATATCTTGTATCGGTCCACTGCTAAGCACGGAAACACCGATGCGTTGTCCCGTTTGCCTGTTGCTGAGGATAAAGCATTCGATTCTTTCGAACTTGCTTGCATGTTCATTGATGCGGAAACTGATGACGTGGTCGAATCGTTTCCGATTGATTTTCGTCGTGTAGCTACAGCCACAGCAGCTGACCCTGTCCTTGCTACCGTTTTGCGTTTTGTTGCCACGCAATGGCCCTTGTCAAAGTCACGGATTGAGGATCCGTTGGTTCGCCGATTTTTTGCTCACAAGGAGAGACTTTTTGTTCGACGTGGTGTTTTGTTGTTGCGTTCTGATAATGATCAGTCTAGGGTCGTGGTCCCACGTTCGTTACAGTCCTCTGTCTTAAAGCTTCTCCACCAAGGACATTGGGGTATAGTGCGTACGAAACAACTTGCTCGTCAGCACTGTACTTGGTTCGGAATCGATGCTGCGATTACGAATATGTGCTCTTCTTGCATGGCGTGTGCCGAACAACTATCCGCACCACCGCGGAAATTCTTTGCATGGCCGAAAGCCACTTACCCTTGGCAACGCTTACACATCGATGTTGCTGGTCCATTCTGGAATGCTCGATGGTTGGTTGTGGTCGATTCCTTCAGTAATTTTCCTTTTGTTGTCCGGATGACTTCCACGACGTCATCTGCCACAATCCAAGCGTTATTCGCTATCTTTTGCATTGAAGGTCTTCCGCAGACTATTGTTTCTGACAATGGCCCACAATTCATGTCCGCAGAATTTCAGTCATTCTGCAAGGCCAATGGTATTCAACATCTGACATCCGCGCTGTTTTCGCCTCAGTCAAACGGTGCCGCTGAACGATTGGTTCGGACTTTCAAGTCACAGATGTTGAAGTTGAAAGAGTCGCATTCTCGGGAGGACGCGTTGTTGCTTTTTTTGTCTTGGTATCGCTCTCAGCCCCGCGATGGTCGCTCGCCAGCTGAGTTGCTTCATGGTCGTCCGCATCGAACCTTGATGTCTTTGCTGCATCCGCCGCATCAGGTTCCTATGCAGCGGCAGACTCCTGCTTTTGCTCCAGGCGACGTTGTGTTCTATCGCAACTATCGCCGTTCACGGCGTTGGCTCGCAGGGCGCATTCTTCGCTGCCTCGGCCACGCGATGTATTTGGTTTTGGGGGCCTCTGGTGAGGTGCGTCGGCATCTCAATCAGCTGCGCCTCTGTCGTCGCATGGGTACTGCCGCTCCCCGTCTGCTTTCAGCGACGGTGCCGTCCCGTCAGCACCCTGGGGACCCATCAACTGGCTCGCCTCATCCCCAGGTGTTACCGACGATGCCTTCCATTTTGCCCCATGGCGTCGCGCCGCAGCCGTCGCCGCCGCCTGTTCTCCCGCCGGCGCCGCCCGCAGTGGACGCTTCGCTGCAGCCGCCAAGCGCCTCCCTGGGTCACGCGCCGCCGTTCGCTTCCCGTGACCAGCTGTCCTCCACCATGGAACTCTTGCCCGCTCCGGACCACATGGCGTCATCGCGCGTCGGATACCCCGACGCAATGGAGATCGACCCTTCGGCCCCTCCTGTCTCATTACGGGCGCATACACCGCATGTTGACGTGCACCCTGGACTAGGTTTTCAGGCGTTTCCTAGCTCCCCTCGGACCGAATGGCAGGGTGCGGGTGGCACAGCCTCGCCTGTTGTTAGGCTCCCCACCTCATCGCATACGTCAACATGGGGCCCTCCCCACGGCGGGCAGAAGCCTTATAACACGACCGTTCGCCGATTTGCGGGGGAGGAATGTGGTGTCACCGCCAGACATCACACTTGCTAGGTGGTAGCTTTAAATCGGCCGCGGTCCATTAGTACATGTCGGACCCGCGTGTCGCCACTGTCAGTAATTGCAGACCGAGCGCCACCACACGGCAGGTCTAGAGAGACGTACTAGCACTCGTCCCCAGTTGTACGACGACTTTGCTAGCGACTACACTGACGAAGCATTTCTCTCATTTGCCGAGAGATAGTTAGAATAGCCTTCAGCTAAGTCCATGGCTGCGACCTAGCAAGGTGCCATTAACCATTTCTATAGAGTGTCTTACTTGTATCATCAAGAATGCTGTATACAAATGATGGAGTAAAGTTAAGTATTTCAGCAGCTACGTACTTTTCTTTATAGCATTCATTAAGTATCCTGTTCCAGACTTCACGCCAGTCGGCGTGAGTTGACGCGTGCCCTTTCGGTATCCTCGCCTTGTGTCTAGACTGTCTTGTCTAGACACAACATACGGCATACATATTAAGTAAAGGGGTGCATATAAAGAGGCCGTTCCTGGCAGGAAAAGCAACAAAACTTTTCATATCAACTTATCTCTCCAAATGGACCATGAATCTCCAGCGAAGCTATTAGTTCTGGGACATTACACATTGCGTGCTATTAATGAGTTATTTGTTTAGTGAACATTTGCTGATGCAGTGATTGTTGCGAAACGCTCAAACTTTGATTTTAGGATGACCCAACAGAGGAGCAATACAAAGGAAGCCGAACAAATCCTTTGCTTAAATCGTTTTTAATAGCAGATTTAAACATGCCAATTCTAATAGCTCCAACTCATTTTAGTAACTCATTAGACTTCATCTTTCAGCCTGACGAAAAATATCGTGAAACCTGTTCCCAATAGTAAAATGAGTAGTTATACGACGCGGTGTAGCGGTTCCATTGGAAGAATACTGTCTAACATAATGTTCTCGGTAACTCTGCACCAGATTATCGGGCAAAATAGTACATGTCAGTATTAATGAGTGTTTGTGTACGACCGGCAGCTCGTTTCGTTCCAAGTTTCAATTTTAATTTGACTTTTATTAATTATCTGTAACCGAAACGTCGAGGGTTTTTTTTCATTTTTCGGAATACAGGAAATGAAATGAATGTCGAACATTGTGTCAAATGCAGACAGCCATTATCGTTTCAGTAGGCTTCGATAAATAAACTGCTTAAATAAGAGGATGATACTGTTGAGCGGGTTGATGATGCATCTAATATCGTAAAATATTCTGTGTGAAATCATACCGACCGATGAATCGCGTCTTGAAACTGAGCGACTGCTCCCGTCATTAGGAATGCTGTTTGCCTGCTGCTAATGGCCCCGGCTATGGTACCATTAATTAGCAGCTCGTTTGCTCTCCACGCCATTATATCAGCCGTATTTTCTTTTATTTACAGAGTAATTCCTCTGTCAGCGACGAAGCCGAACGATACCGAAACTCTGGGCCTTCTAAATCGTTAACACCGTTAACAGTCACTGAGCCGACTACTCGTGCCACAACACCTCCAAAGATGAAACTAGTACATGATGTTCATTCGTCCCCATAAGCTCGCTTGGTTTGCAGATTTCAGAGTATTTCATAAAATCGCAAACACTAACATGTAGCTCAATAAACTAGATGATTTCATAGGAAGATATCGTAAATCACGTGATGAAAGTTACAAATGAAACACACAATTAGGCAATACAGGAGGTAGAATAAAGTCTAGAGGTTAACGTTCCGTTGCCGATGACTTCATTATAAACGAAGCGAAATACGTATAGGAATGATGATGACGTGACACAGGAAACTGACTGCAGCCTTGTCTAAGAAACCATCTAGGCATTTACCTCTTGTTGTTTGGGGCAAACGTGCAAAATCGAAACTGGATTGCCTTATGGGGATATGAGCCACGGATGTCTCGAATTCACAGGAAATAGGTTCATCTCAGAAAGCTTTCATTACAGTTTCTTTTTAATTAAGAAATGAAAACGAGTGATATGTATGGTACACTATTTATTTATGTTGCTAGTTGCTTTTCGACATTTGGACAGTCTCTGGTAACAAACGATTACGCTCGTCGAATCAAATTTGTTACAAATAAAGAGACTTTAAGTTAATGTTATAATCGAACAATTACAAGAATAACGTCAGTGTAACTATACATTAGTGTAATGACAGCACTACTTATAAAAAATAAACATCAGAGCTGTGTCAGCACCATTCCAATATTTAGTCGAATAAATTTGGTGGCAATAACGGAACGCTACATTTCTCTGCTATTGAAGATGACGATATGTACATGGTTCACCATCATATTCCTCCTACCATGTGCGAAATGTCAGCTGTGTGAAGGTAGCATTTGAATGTCTGCTATTCATTATTTAGTTACGAAATGTTGCATTTATGTTGTTATGGGCGAATGTGGTATGGAAGGAAAGGAAACGCATTGTTTGGATGGGGTATCAAGGCCGGATGCGATATAGAAAACAAAATAGTGCCAGATCTGTGCTAGTTCAACAACGATGGTGCTTATAGCGTATGGAAGTTACGTCAACACATATCCTAGTGTCTTGCGTAACCCACACCTTTCAACCCTATTCATTCTGTTCGCCAAAACTTCCCTTGCAGTCTTCATGCTTACGTTGAACTCCCAACCATCTCAATGTTTTTACAATCACCAAAGGTATTTTGGTCTGTAGTATCAATTCTTCCATCATCCCCACCACCAAACACAACGATACTTACCACATCAGCACAGCCTTTAGTACTTTCACCAGAACATCTACTGTCATGCTCATCATCACCTCCAGGAGCTGCAGCAATGTGAGCATCGCCATCACCCCTGTCTTGAGTACCCTCACCAGCTGTACACACCAGCACTGGAACTAATACCATCACCAACTCTAGTACCACTTCCAACGTGATCAGCTCCAGATACGTATGCCGACATGAACATCACTATGGGGTCTTACAGCCAAACCTCCAAAACCTAGTACCACTGATCAAGCTCCCTTCTAAAACGCCAATAAAATCTAATATAAAGAGTTTATCACTAAATACACTGACGCTAGATAGTGCCTACCATATTAACCGCAAATAAACCCATCCAAGCCACTTGTCCAGACTTACCACACTACACACCAGCTTACCCTCCAAAGCAGGCCAAAAATTCGTAAATTATGAGACTTTAAGCTATGCAGCTCGAAGATACTGGCTGTAACACTGTCTTCTGTAGATATTCCATCATTATTAATTCCACGAATCCCATAATTTCCAAGCATGTACATTATTAGTTTCCTGTCTTTAGAACCTACATCAACCTTATTCCAACATCCCCTCCCCATCCCAGATCATACGTCCAGACAAACAACCACCGACCCTAACTGTCTCGGTAAGACGTGTCAGTCCAAAATCCCGTGCACATGTCATCTGTTCACAGAACTCCCAGCTACAAGTGACCAACTCTACATACCCACAACTTTCACCTACTTTCTGTCCCACGTACTAGAATATCCTAAATCCAAATCCCCAGCATCAGATGTATTTATTGCCTGCAGTACGATAACCACAAACCACTTAAAGCCGAAACCCACCCACCTGCACGTCCAACACTTTCATAAAGACTGCCACAACCGGGGATCGTCTTCCATTTTTCCTGTATCGAACCTCGCCCCCACATACTCCACAACTGCAAACCCAAGCACCCTCCTAAGAACCCCGAATCCATTGTCCCACTAATATGCCACTTGTTCTGCCGATTTATTGCATCCACCAGCGAGAGCCAGTATCAAATTTGTGACAATACTAAGAAACGCCGACGTTTTTCAACTTCCTCACACACTTCTAAAAATAAAAATATATCCCTCTCTGTCCTGCCCATCTTCCAACAACTTCCATAAGCAGACCGACCTCAACACCTTTCTGTTATAGTTTCATCTAGTTATTTTGCCGCCTATTCCTCTAACCCTGATGACGCGTTCGCAGTAAAACATCTTTCAAAGTAAGAAACGCTCTCGTGCATCCCTGAAATCCATTCATCCTACCAATTGCTACCTGTAACCTACCCTCGCTATCTTCTAATGAAATTTCCAATCTTCTCTCCCATGTAACTATAATTTATCCAACTTCTGACACTAACACCTCATCTATTTGATATTTTTCCCTTATAACTTTCTATATCTTTTATTCGTACAAAAATCCACTTCATTAGTAGCCCAACTAAAGCCCTGAGAAACCGTTGCCAAGAGTCCTCACGACATTCGTTCCATTGTATTAAAAGACTTTACACATCACCAATATTATTTTAAGCGCCATTATCGTTAGTTGTGCCTTGATCTGTAGTATGTATTCATCAAAAAGCATATTGTACAGTGCTACTCTCAGCGGATCTGGATTTTGATTTTTGTTTTCTGAACAATGCTGTTGACCACGTCATAGCTGTTTCTTTGTGGTTCACTCTTAGAACGGCCTTGTAGTACTCCTATGAACACTTTTGAAACAACAGACTTTGCAGATTAGTGTATCTCTAATAATTAAATGTAGTGACGGCCAAAAAACAAGCAGATGACTCTTCCCTCTTGAATAGCACAAATGATGTCGTCGAGCTTCAGATACCCATCGGACGGTCGCATCACCCGCAACAGTGCCACTTACCCTCATTCCATGATATACTGCGGAGAGGATCGAGATTTAACCTGAGTGCAAACAACTAATGTAGTCTAAATGATGACATATTCACCATTTAACTGGTAATTAAGTTTATAATGTCCACTACTACAGTTTCAACTTTGGAGATGAACACACGAACATGTCCAAACAAGAAATTTACTTGTATAATATGGAACTATGGATTCTTGACATTAGTACAGAACATGACGGAAGGTTATAAAATATAATACCTTACAACAATATGTCAATGTAGATTTCTGCGTGGCGTAGTTCTAATTTGCATAGAATTATGTATAGCGCTTGAAAATACAGTAACTGCAATAGTGAACGTAATGAACATCATTGTAGTCAAATGTTGAAAATTATGTCCTCTAAGTACTTTTGGATGACAGTTGTCGTCCTCCATAAAAGAAAGATAAAACAGTAACGGGTCCAGGTGCTTTTCATCACTTCCTCTTTCTTCCACTTAAAAGACAATTACTAGCGGATGCTATTCCCACTACTCTAGGAAACATTAACTTGTGTCAGCGACCTCTAGTGCGGAGACGGCCATGTGTACGTTAAAAACATAGTGAATGTCACGGCTAACTTTAAATGACTCCTCCGACAGGACAAGGAACCGGAAGGTTCATGTCAGTACATATCGAACGATTCAGGAGCAATCGATGATAGAACAAAAGATTAGTGTCTTCGTGCGCAGTTTTAATCTAATACAGGGGTTTGCTATAGTATAATGTGATTGTTTACTTGTCGAACACTCATTTCAAAGCGATCGAAGACTAAATAAAATCCAAGTGTGACTATCAGTAAGCTATATTTAACGTATACCGTTGCTATATTAGTTACAGTGATTTTGGTACGAGTTTCGCTTTTTTTCTAGGTCTTATAGAGAAAGTTTAGTGTAAGAAACTTAGATCTCGAAGATGAATTCTAAAGCATTTCATTCTGCGAAATCCCATAATTAGTTTCGGAGAAATTACAATATTTATAATTTAAGATATATCTGTTTTCAACGTTGGCATCGAAATTTTAATTTTGTCTCTCTGTAAACTCTGATGCTAATATTATAGTTTGAGCCATAAATATTTAGAATATGAAACATGAAGGTCTCTTCTAGAGAATATTCGAAGCTGAATGTTGAAGGCGCGGAGAAGGCAAATGAATCTTTTTATATTGGGTAGAGCCCAGAACTAACTTCGCGAGACAATTTCCATCAGAACGTATTCTTTTCCGTGAAAACATCTTTAAGGTACTGAAGATTTGGCATTTGTATTTATAAGGCGCCGTCTGCATTAAAATTGAGAATTAAATTGACCAAAGGCTTGCGTTGTTTCTGAGAACAAATACGACTGAGCATTTTTAGAGTTTGGTGGCGCAACAGTTAAAGCTAACCGAACACTTTCGGAAAAACCGGGATTGAGGCTCTCGTTCTGCCATAAAATTTAGGTTTTGACGTGATTTTCCTAAATCACAAGGGAATGGTCCGACTTGTCATGTCGAAACCGGTGTTGCTTTTTTTTACCACTATGAGTTAACATTGCAAGAAGTCTGTATGCAGAATTTTAGTTGCTGACATGACCTGGAAGTCTGTAAACAATTTTATGAAGTAAGACATTATTGTCGCATGGTTTCCGCGCTTATAACTGCATCTTGTACAGCCCTGACCTCTCTCGCTACGTTATAGCAACGCCATCTCGGGAAAAGGTGGCGTTCGCTACGCGCCGCTCTCTTGCCACAGCAGTGAGAGAGCTGATTCCCGCAGTGATAGCGATCATATGATAATTAAACATTCATTGAAAAATATGGCTGATATGATATCTACAACATTCTTTCCTAAGTACCTATGAAATAGACACAAATAAATATACGGTTTAGAACACGTCCAAATTTTATTTCTTGTAATTACCGCAAAAATGCGAAATGTTGATACAATGTTCAAAACATAGGTTTTTTGTGCACCAAGAACATACAAGCAAAGACGACGTATGACAGCCCTGCGAATCACAGACGTTGTTAGATGTCTGTAGACAAAACTGGGCTGGTGTTAGGAATGCATCAGGCCTAGTATCAGTACATTTCGAAGAGTGCCACGCATATTTAATCAAATTCTGAAACCGTGGGGAGGAAAATTGATAATGTACTACTGATTGCAGCTTGAGAATATTGTCACGGTGATAGACAGGAAATTGCAGTGATCTGCACTCAATAATTTTCTCTGTTAGTTTTCTGTAAAATGCCTTCCACTGACGGAAGAATTCTCTGTCTAAAGGTTGAATTATGTTCGTCGTGCCGGGTGCAATCTGAAGTATCTCTACTTCTTTGTCAGGGTGTGCTCGAAATACAGCTTTTAATGAATCAGACCTTTTATGACCTGAGCACGAATCTAGAAGGAGAAGAGATTTGTTCCCGCAGAACGGAAGAAAAGCATGACGCATGAAAAGTGTAACGTTTTCATTTCCCATTTTTCCAGACTTCGATGCGTCTACCGCAAGATTGTTTGCGTAGAACATTGTTCTTTTGACACGTGGTCCAAAACGTCCAGTTGGTTCTTGAAGACACACATATAGTTAAGGCAGCAATGAACCATCCAGACTAATTATGGGCATTATAGTGTATGAATGGGTGAGTGCAGTCGTGGACTGTGCAATCGCCTAAATATATTTTTCCCCTTTGAATGACAGTGTTCTGTTCGCACGCATTTCTTTTTGAAAACCTGATTGATCTGCATTGTACACGTACGATTCACTAAAACTAGCGATTTTATTTTTTGCATTCGTAAGAAAAGCTTCTTTCGATTTGATTCACTTCATTTTCCTACCTGTTTCTCGATACAAATTTTGTTATTTTTCTTGCCACAATTTTATGTGATCTTTTGTAGCGACTAATCTAACTTTGAGAAGCTGTAATTTCTTTAGCACCTATCGCGTTGGCAATCGCTAATGCCCAATCACGCAAAGTTGTATCGCTGACACTAAATGACTGTCGTCTGGCATCGGTAAATAGCTCAAAAAGTCGCTCATTTATCTCCGTCGCAATTTCCAGTCGACTCTTACGTCGTCCAGCGGCTTCCTTTTTCCACCTTGTATCATGTTCAGAACGGACAAAGCGATACTTATTTTGAACAGTACTGACACGTAGGCGTTTCTTACCACTTTCGTTCAACCAATACGTCACCGCTTTTTCTTTGTCTGATAAGTTGCTGATGCTACTTTCGGAGATGCTTGATGATGGTACGTGGCACTATCACTCGAAGAGTGTTCATGAATGCAACTTTCTTCGGTGTCTTCGCCGTCTGTAGATTCACAGTCTGCAATATCGAGTGTTTCAGTTGTTTCTAGCCACATGTCTGCGCCAGTTACATGGTCGTCTAGAAGTTTAACAACCATGTCGCACAACACATAGTCTTCACGCGTATTTTCTGTTGATTGCTTCATTTGGCGTCTGTGGTTTATCTCCATGGCAAGCAGCAAAACATTTACAAGGTTCGCCATCACCTGTGAGGGGGGATTGAATGTTCACCGTAAAGTGGCTTGCGGAGTATAGATGAACGTGTACAGAACATCTTTCACATCTCTAACCAGTTTCAGGACGGTTTCGAAATACGTAAGAGAAATTAAAAGGACGTGCATGCCTCAGGAACGAATATTCGTTTCCCCTTTCCACCAAAACCGTGCAGCGATATTCCTCTTTAGTGAACGCCGGGATAAGGCGGCCGCACTTGCCGAGCATGCGCACAACGCTCGCGACTCGCCATTTCCAGGGGTGGCCAGCTGTCACCGCAAGCGTCAAGCAGGAAACACAGCCATGTACGTGATTTTTTTTAGGTGACTTCCAGTTCATGTCAACAGCTACAATTTTGCATACGGACCTTTGCACAGTTAAATAACAGTGCTAAAAAAGTAATACATGTTTCGGCATGACAAGTCTGACAATTCCCTTGCTAGAAGAAAAACCGATATAATTAGTTTGATTTCGGCATTACTCATTTTCTTCACCTTCCTTCGAAAAGCGAAGCCTGTGTGTTTCTCGGAGGACGTTAATCGTAATCGTCCTTCCTCCCATTTAGGAACTGGCATTCAAACTAGTTTATATTAACGGAAGCAAAAAGAGTGACATAAAGGAAACTGATACTCCTGTACTTCCATGCCTGTGAAATACGACGGTGGGCTGAAAAGCAATGCCTCCGAATATTTTGTCTGAAAACTTCTAAGCTTTTTAAGTAAAACCAACTTTATTAACATTTTACATCTATATTCTTCTTGTATATATACTTGATTCCCAATACAGCCACCCTACCGACGAATATATTTCTCCGAACGAGAGACCAGTTTGTTGACACCGTCACTGCAGAATATTTAGAGTTTGTTGACGGAGACATAGCTCACCTCTGCTTGCAGCGTTTCATCACTATCGAAGATAAGTCCTCGAAGCTATTCTTTAAGTTTTGGAAATAGATGAAACACGCATGGGGGCAAGTCGGGATTGTATGGAAGATGATCGATGAAAGTGAACCCAAGCGTCTCCCAGATGCCGCAGGGCTCGTGTTTGGTCTGGCACCGTCATGCTGAAGGAGAGGGTGCTCCATCTATGGACCAACTCTTTCAATTCGTGTTTTCAGTTGGGGTCTCGCAGTACACCGCCATGTTACACGCTGCAATTCGGAGCGCCAGAGGGTTGCAACTTGCGTCAGCGATGTGGCGAAATCGACCGAGTGTTATATGTGACATGCAGGCTAATACCTCAAACCATGTTGAGAACAGAATGAATAACTCGGTGGCATTACTTTTCAGCATCACCTCGTACTGTGATTACTACTTCATCCTGCCCATCGCAGTAGGAATGCGGTCAGCGAGGTAGTTTGCTAACTGAAGGGCCCCGGATTCGTTTCTCGGCTGAGTCGGAGATTTTGTCCGCTCGGGGATGGGTGTCGTATTGTCCTTACGTTCGTATCGTCATAATTGACGCTCCCCTGTTGAGAGAGCTGTACGGGCAAGTCCCGAAAGACAAAAAAGTCGTCCTTATGTGAACTTATTTTTAGCGCAGAAAATACCTCTGCTACGGATGAAGGATGCTATAAGCACTTTATGGCTATTGGATGTGTTTATGGGAACGTTTTAGGTGAACATCAACACTGCGTATCGTAAAGAAAATGAGAGTATGGTATTGACTGATTGCATAGACAGCTGGCTGTAGCCTGAAAAAAAATTGAAAAAAATTCCCAAGTTTTTAAGTATATTTACATGAGAAAGACTATAAAATGGCACTAAGAAAATAATGTGAACACTAATCATGAAAACCCGTCCTGTAACCTCACCTGTTCCACATAATTTCCATAAAAGAATCTTTCAAATGACCTATGGAACATACCTAACTAACTAGATAAGTAACTAGCTGCGGAACTGGTGGTGGGAGGAGGGATTCACTACGACTGTGAGCCAAAAAGATCAGCCACGGCTCCTTCCAGAAAGAGAACACAACGACAACATCGTAGTGTCTGACGAACAAACAGTTGACAACAGTTGCGATCCTGGCAGACGTAACAGAGTGTCGCAACGAACCACCAGGAAAAGACTACTGGAATCTGAGTTGAGATCTCGATTTGCCATGCATCGTCTGCCGGTGACACCATGCGGCAGACAACAGAGACCTACATGTGGATCTACATTGACGTGAGACGTTGGCACATTCTGTAGCGTTCAGGGATAAGTCTCGTTACTGTCGGTAGTTATTGGATAGACACCATAGACGACCTGGTGCAGGGTCACAGACAGCAGTGATTCTCGAGAAGCATACTCCTTCTGTTTCTGGAATTATGGTGTGGAGAGATACTGGATACGAGAACAGTACTCTGAAGGTAATTGTTGAACGGAGACTGAATGCTCGCCAGTATCTTATAACAATGTCAGATCCTGTTGTTATACTCTTCATGATCATGGTACCAAATACCAGATTTCAGCAGAATAACGCAGGACCATACACTCCATTTCACATTATAAGCGCCTTGAGGAATATACGGATCCTTGATTGACCTGCCCAGTCCCTTGAGTTTTCATTCATGTCTAGGATGCGATATATATCATCATAGCAGCCCTCAACCGGCATCCGTCATAAACAGACACAGCATGCATTTCAGGCATTGCAAGAAATATGTCAAGGTCAGTTTCGGAGGCTGTTTGCTTGCGTGCTACAATGAATAAAAGAGTATATTCCCGCTTGAGGGTCACATTTTGTACTGATGTTGGCGACGGACATCTGAAATGCTATAGCAAGCGAGGAACTAGGAGTGGTGAGAACATAACAACATAACATTTCAACCAAGAAAGAAAATTTTATTTTTGAGAGGGTACTGCAGATTGTTATTACATGTTTGCTTAACACTGAGAAACTCATTTTCAGAATTAGAAACTGAACAACTGAACTTAAGATAAGAAACCGTTGAGTTCCAACTCACTCTGGCGGTTCTGCTTCAGCACAGATTAAATAAATTAGAGTATGAACTGAAACCAACAAGAAAAAAGATATAATTATTAGATCAGAACAAGCAATGAGTCGCTATAAAAAAACTATATGAAACAAATAAACAATTTTGAAATAGGTGGAAAAAAATTAAAAAACAGCTCCCAGCTGACTTAAATGAGAGGCAGCAATATTAACACTGAGTACTAAAGCCAGCAATGATAAAGCTGATAAGTGGTAAACCTGTCTCGAACCTGAAAGACAGGAATACCTGTAACATGGACAGACAGAAACCACTATCAATATACATAGACTGATTTTAAGTTGAGATTTCTAAAGATAGTTGCAAAAGATAATGTATAAATAAAATTTCTACGAGGACGCCCACATTTGCATCAAATAAGACCAGAAAACTGAAAATTCCTTTGTGGTGTGCACTCAACAGAAGCAACTTATTTAATATTCATGAATTATCCACATGTCTCAAAGTCCATAGACGAATCAAATAGTCAGATAAAAAAAATACCAATGTAATAACACCAAAGTTAACTCAAGGATAAAGCACACAATATAAGAAAACCCACGGCACAGAGGACTTCTCTGAATAGCAGCTGGTGCAGTATACACATTGACTTGTTCACCAAATAACTCCATACGACTCACCCATTCCACTTTGTCCGTGTTCTCTATGGATGCCAAACAGCAGACACAACACCAAGGGTGTCTTCTATCAAATCCGAGTGACGTGTTTCTCAGGCACCTGCTCCCTGGCGGGACGTGAAAGAGGCAGTTGCTTACAGTTTCTTTTTAGACAAAATTCCGTAAAAATCAAGCGGGTGAGATCATCTCAGCACAAAGGTGTTCAAGAAGCTTTACTTAAGCGGATTAAGCGGTAAAAATCAAATAAATGTGCCAAACAATGCATCTAACCTTAAAGTGAAAGCCAATGAATTTGCGTGTCTGTTGGGAAATTCGAACTTCCCTTGTTTTTCATCTTGGACGCAATGTTTCCGAGTTCGCCATGATATTATTGCTGTCGAAATTTGTGGCGAAGCTGTTGGTGTACTTGATGGCGTACTAGACAAGTGACTATATAAGAAGGGGTCTAGTTGGCGTGAAGGTTACAAGCCGTATGATATATTCAGTGCAGATGAAATAGGCATGTTTTACAATATAATCCCTGATAAGACACTGATATTTAAAGGTGGACAGTGCATCCAAAAAAGCACCGACAGCGCTAAGTACGTTCAGAGGGAAGGCAAGTTGATCGGTTTTCAAGAAGGAACCCATATCCGGAAACTCACGGTTTTGGTGCTGGTAAACGTCGAAGTCTCAGAACAAACGATTGTGTCGGTTTGTAGCGACTCGTTTTGCTGTCTCAATACGTAAGATACGCAAACCTTTAGCCGTCCGTGAACTGCAGATGGACGATTTGAGCCTAATAATATTCTTGAGCTTGTGTTACATTCCTCGAAACAGCCCTTGTGTGCGTCCTACTGTGGACCTTGTGGTCTGCCAGTGTACTAGCTTTGTTGACAGCAGTGCGACATGTACCAGTACACAGCTGCGGAGATGACCGACGTGGTAGTTGCATGCGGTAATGCAGATTGCAGTGGGAGAGCTGGTGCAAGATGCTTTCCAAACAAACACACCCTACACCATTCCAAGTTAGTGGCCATGGACAGACGCCTCAGAGAGGCCATTGTACAGTAAAGTAGTGCTTGTTACTTGCAAATACTATCCCGAAACTACTGTTTCACCTCTGGCAGGTGCCGAAACGGCTCGAACACTACACTCGGATAATGACGTGTTAACAACGTTCGAAGGGGATCCAGCTACTAGCACTAGTCTCCTCAGAAATTGACTTTGTCCCGCTCCTTTGTTTGTCTTGAATTTCGGTCCGACCAACTGCAAACTCTGTACACCAGTTACGACCATTTTTGACATCCATGCACGACACACCATACACTTCCGTCAATTGGCGAAATCGGCGCAGCACCCTTTGCGTTCAAAAACCGAATAAGTGAGCGCTACTCGCGCTTGGCGGTAACATCCAACGGGTGCTCCATTCTCAACGGCTCCTCACAGCGGCATGCGCATGTTTACACACAACGCGCGAAACACTCTTCATAACAGTGTGATCAACTGCCAAATAAACACAGTTCTGTACTTACAAAAAAATAGAAGATCTTACTTTTGGGATTACCCTCGTACATATATTAATCCTTGTTCCATAGGTCATGAATACGACGTTTGGTAATGATGTGGAACGTGTCACTTTAAAATAAATTTTCTTTACACAAAATAATTAATTAATTACTTTTTTTACAGTTACTACTTCATATCTAAGAATTCATCTATTGAGTAGAAGGATTTGTCATTCAGAAATTCTTTTAATTTACTTTTAAATGTTGGTTGGCTATCTGTCAGACTATTAATACTATTTGGCAAATGACCAAAGGTTTTTGTGGCAGCATAATTCACCCCTTCCTGTGCCAAAGTGACATTTAATCCAGAATAGTGAAGATCAACCTTTCTTTTAGTGTTGTAGCTATGCACTTCACTGTTATTTTTGAATTGGGATGGATTGGTAATGACAAATTTCATAATAGAATACATGTGATACTATGAATATCGCGAGAATACATGTGGTACTATGAATATCACGAGTTCCTTAAGTAAATGTCTGCAAGGTGATCTTGAGTGGGCTCCAGCTACTATTCTGATTACACGCTAAATCTCGGAAAACCTGTTTGTGGATGGCCGGACGCGGGTTTGAAACGTCGTGATCTCAAATGCGAGTCGAATGTGCTTACCACTGCGCCACCGTGCTCGGTATATTTGGTTGTGTAGCTATTTTTTTAACTTGTGTCACTCTTTTTGTAATTTTGTGTTTACTACAAACGTCTTCTGATTGAGTGAAGTGGGGTAAATGAACGCTAAATATTACGAGACGGCGGCACACCAGTTGCCCTGGGCCATGTATGTCCACTCATCACATCAAGCCATCTGTTTACCAGCTGCGTTTCTGGTGGCTACACACACACATATCAACATTACCCTGCGCTGACGCGTTTGATGTCGCCGTGTGCCTTGCGCACAGGCCGTGTCGTAATAAATCCGAATCTGAGCGTGACATGGGCGCCCACACACATTGTCATGTAAACATGGCTCCGAGCGTATATTTTGACACAACTTGGTTAGTAAACTTCGTTTTTCTCTTACATATACACAGCGTTTCGTGTTTGCCTCAAAGTGTATAAACTAATATTTTAATTTCTGCATGCGCATGTTTCTGCCAGTTATTCACAATCAGGAAACAGTGAAACACTGCTGGTAATGTTTTAACTTTACATCCCGCTTCCTTCTGTTCGCGTTCAGTTAAACTCGAATTCGTAAAAATGAAAACTAGACCCTGAAGTGAATCAAAGGTCGTAAGCCAATTGTCATAGTTTTGTTGTAATTGATCGCTGACTTCCAACTGAAACATCTGATCGAGGCAACCGGTATGCAGCCTACTCGTAGCATGGCAGTCAAATATTATGCTTGGCAACAAGGTTTCTTGTATTTTGATCTCTAGCACTTACAGTATAAACAACTGAACCTCAGCGCTTGTGTCACTGAAAGCCAAAGAAGAATTACCAATTAATTTCCTGGCAATGGCAGTTACTTTCTGTTATACGAGCATGACACAGCGAATTCTGTCGCAGCATCCATAGTAACATGTTTTAGAACTTTATTCTAGACAACAGTGATTGAAAGTAACCATTTCCAACGTTCAGTTCAAGACTTAGCTTAAATTCCAGCATCGTCTTCATTCCGGGCTTTTCTTCGGAGCCTATCAACGCCTCGTTAATTTTTTCACCTATCGATCGTCTATCTTTTTTTCGTTACGCTGTTATGATTTCTTCCGACATTCTAAAAGACTTCTAATTAAGAGTATGTTCTGATGTAGTAACTTATGTCAATATTCATTATATTTACAACTTCGCACACTTAGTAAAATTTTCATGTTGCCTGGCGTTGTCTACTTTTTTTATTCAACGTTCATTATTCACTTAATGTACGGTTTTATATTTCCGTAGTATGTCTGTCGTCCTTACTTCCTGGTATTACAATCAAGGGAATTTCATGTTTTAGCATTCTTTCTAACTACCATTCTCATCTGAGAACGAATATGGTGGCTTGAGGCATCCCTGAAATATTATATCTAACTGATTAAAAAATCAAGCGGAAGAAATATTATATCTAACTGATTAAAAGATCAAGCGGAAGATCTTTCACGAATGTTAGTAGTTATTGTAGCTGAAGCCTACATAGTCACAGAGAGAGATGTAAGTGTCTGTTGTTGTTGTAGTCCTCAGTCCAGAGACTGGTTTGATGCAACTCTCAACGCCACTCTATCCTGTGCAAGCATCTCCAAGTACCTACTGCAACCTACATCCTTCTGAATCTGCTTAGTGTATTCACCTTTTGATCTCCCTCTACGATTTTTACCCTCCAAGCTGCCCTCCAATACTAAATTGGTAATCCCTTGATGCCTCAGAACGTGTCCTACAAACCGATTCCTTCTTTTAGCCAGGCTGTGCCACAAATTCCTCATCTCCCCAATTCTGTTCATAACATCCACATTAGTTACGTGATCCACCCATCTAATCTTCAGCATTCTTCTGTAGCACCACATTACGGAAGCTTCTATTCTCCTCTTGCCTAAAATATTTATCGTCCATGTTTCTCTTCCATGTACGTCTACACTCCATACAAATACTTTCAGAAACGACTTCCTGACACTTAAATTTATACTCGATGTTAACAAATTTCTCTTCTTCAGAAACGCTTTCCTTTACATTGCTAGTCTACACTTTATATCCTCTCTACTTCGACCATCATCAGTTATTTTGCTGCCCAAATTGAAAAACTCATATACTACTTTAAGTGTCTCATTTCCTAATTCCCTCAGCATCACTTGATTTAATTCGACTGCATTCCATTATCCTCGTTTTTCTTTTGTTGATGTTCATCTTATATCCTCCTTTCAAGACACTGTCCATTCCGTTCAACTGCTCTTCCACGTCCTTTCCTGTCTCTGACAGAATTACAATGTAATCGACGGCCCTCAAAATTTCTATCTCTTCTCCATGGATTTTAATTCCTACTCCGAATTATTCTTTTGTTTCCTTTACTGCTTGCTCAATATACAGACTGAATAACATCGTGGATAGTCTATAACTCTGTCTTACTCCTTTCCCAACCAACAGCTTACCTTTCATGCCCCTCGACTATTGTAACTGCCATCTGGTCTCTGTACAAATTGTAAATAACATTTCGCTCCCTGTATTTGACTCCTGCCACCTTCAGAATCTGAAACAGAGTATTAGGGTCAAGCTGTCTCTAAGTCTACAAATGCTAGAAATGTAGGCTTCCCTTTCCTTAATCTATCTTCTAGGATAAGTGTAGCGTCCGTATTGCCTCACGTGTTCTAATATTTCTACGGTTTATCTGATATCAACTTCATATTCATCATTAATATTACAGTCAAAAAAAGACAAAAAAAAAACGGTCTGGCACGAGTAGGACCATCTTAATTATTTACGAGTATATACACAGCTTACCCATTCCGGGAACCTCTGATCTCGACAATTTTTGCCTGTTATCGACATTATATAGGCAAGGATGCCCCACGGATTCCAAGCATTTCGAGAATCTTTTAATTTCAAGTTCGAAGTCGGATAACAAATGACAAAAGAAATATTTTTTATGTGAAGTAATTCTAAATTAACATTTTTCTAACACATTTCCTTCACTTATGCAGGCAAATGATTTTTCTTACCAGATTTCGTGATTCTACGTCAAGGGGAAATACCATTAGGTTTTAACGAACGAGTTTGCGAACATCAAAATGTGTGACATAAAGAGCCGTATTTTTTTACTTATATAGCCCTCTGTACGTGACGTACATTTCAACTTTACATGTACCCGTCCCTGAGAAAAAGGGCTTTGAACAAATGAAGAGACAGACAAACAGTCTGATAACAAGTGACAAATTTTTTTTCGCGTTATACAGGCCCCTTTGCTCTTTTACATACTGTACATTACACGTCTCTCCCTATAGCTTACCTGTATACAGGGTGGTCCATTGATAGTGACCGGGCCAAATATCTCACGAAATAAGCATAAAACGAAGAAACTACAAAAAACTAAACTCGTCTAGCTTGAAGGGAAAACCAGATGTCGCTATGGTTGGCCCGCTAGATGGCGCTGCCGTAGGTCAAACGGATATCAACTGCGTTTTTCTTTTTTTTATAGGAACCCCCATTTTTTATTATATATTTGGTAGTACGTAAAGAAATATGAATGTTATAGTTGGACCACATTTTTCGCTTTGTGATAGAAGGCGCTGTAATCGTCACAAACGTATAAGTCTGTGGTATCACGTGACATTCCGCCAGTGCGGACGGTATTTGCTTCGTGATACATTACCCTATTAATATGGACCGTTTACCAATTGCGGAAAAGGTCGATATCGTGTTGATGTATGGCTATTGTGATCAAAATGCCCAACGGGCGTGTGCCATGTATGCTGCTCGGTATCCTGGACGACATCATCCAAGTGTCCGGACCGTTCGCCGGATAGTTAAGTTATTTAAGGAAACAGCCACATGTGAAGCGTCAACCACGACCTGCAACAAATGACGAAGCCCAAGTAGGTGTTTTAGCTGCTGTCGCGGCTAATCCGCACATCAGTAGCAGACAAATTGCGCGAGAATCGGAAATCTCAAAAACGTTGGTGTTGAGCGTGCTACTTCAACATCGATTGCAACCGTACCATATTTCTATGCACCAGGAATTGCATGGCGACGACTTTGAATGTCGTGTACAGTTCTGCCACTGGGCACAAGAGAAATTACGGGACGATGATAGATTTTTTGCACGCGTTCTATTTAGCGACGAAGCGTCATTCACCAACAGCGGAAACGTAAACCGGCATAATATGCACTATTGGGCAACGGAAAATCCACGATGGCTGCGACAAGTGGAACATCAGCGATCTTGGCGGGTTAATGTATGTTGCGGATTATGGGATGAAGGATAATTGACCCCCATTTTATCGATGGCAACTAAATGGTGCAGTTTATGCTGATTTCCTACGTAATGTTCTACCGATGTTACTACAAGATGTTTCATTGCATGACAGAATGGCGACGTACTTCCAACATGATGGATGTCCGGCACATAGCTCGCGTGTGGTTGAAGCAGTATTGAATAGCATATTTCATGGCAGGTGGATTGGTCGTCGAAGCACCATACCACGGTCCGCACGTTCACCGGATCTGACGTCCCCAGATTTCTTTCTGTGGGGAAAGTTGAAGGATATTTGCTATCGTGATCCACCAACAACGCCTGACAACAAGCGTCAGCGCATTGTCAATGCATGTGCGAACACTACGGAAGGCGAACTACTGCCAAATGCTTTAAGGTTGACGGACAGCATTGTGAGCATTTATTACATTAATGTGGTATTTACAGGTAATCACGCTGTAACAGCAAGCGTTCTCATAAATGATAAGTTCACAAAGGTACATGTATCACATTGGAACAACCGAAATAAAATGTTCAAACGTACCTACGTACTGTATTTTAATTTCAAAAAATCGAAGTCTTACCAACTGTTCGTCTAAAATTGTGAGCCATATGTCTGTGACTATTTAAGCGCCATATATCACAAAGCGAAAAGTGGTCCAACTGAAACATTCATATTTCTTTACGTACTACACGAATATCTAATAAAAAAATGGGGTTCCTATTTTTAAAAAAACGCAGTTGATATCCGTTTGGCCTATGGCAGCACCATCTAGCGGGCCAACCATAGCGCCATCAGGTTTCCCCCTTCAAGCTGGACAAGTTTCGTTCCTTGTAGTTTTTTTCGTTTGACGCTTATTTCGTGAGATATTTGTGCCGGTCATGATCAACGGACCACCCTGTATAATTACAGATTAACAATTTTCGTTTCTTTTCCTTTCGTTGTACTGAAAAACCTTACTTGTTATCAAATTTCATGTTTCTATGTCAACGAAAAATACCCTACAGGTTTTGATGAGTTTTCGGGCATCAAAATAAGTGACGTAAATGGCCGTATCGTTTGATTATATTGATTTAGAAGCTAATGTTTATTATAACTTCAAGAGGAAATATACCTTAAGTATGTAACACAAATTTCAGCTTGTTACGTCTACCCGTTCCTGAGAAAAAGGGCTTTGAACAGTCTGACAGACAGCACAGAGACAACAGTGATCCTATGAGGCACGGTTGGGCAAACGGCGGGCCGCGATTGGCTTCAATCCCACTCGCTGAAGAAGTTCGTTGGGGATAGAGCTAGGCGCTGCATAATTTTGCAACGCAAGTTTTTAAGACATTATTGTAAAACATTGTAAGTAAAGAAACAATGTTCATGAAGCGCAAACAAATGTAAACATCTGAAGGTGAGGTGAACATAAAATGAACGTACTGTCAAAAGCGCATGTTTTGAGGCATAATTTGTTGACGAGGCGTGTCGGGAAATGGGTGCCATTTATATTAGTGCGTTACTCCATCAACATTGTCACGAAGGTTGTAGTTTTGAATTCATGCGCTAAGAGCTCTGCTGTCGCGTCACGCGACTTGTGAGTATGTTAATCAGGCCCGCAGATCGCCAAATGTTGCCCATACCTACTACAAGCGTTTCGTTTTTATCGTTTGAGATACTGAGGCCTAAAAAGTGATGTGTATTATTAAACAGGAAACACTTTCTAAACGTTGTATTTGCTCTCAAACCAGCTTTGCATCTTTGGCCATCGTATAGTAACAACTAAATGTTGCAAGAAGCTGAGCGCCGGTTCGTTATAAAAAAAAAAGCAATATTTTGCGGACATTAGGGAAGAGTTTTCTGTCGAACATTATTTTCATTTTCTGCCAAGCACAGACGGAAAATTCGTTTAATTTGGCACGTAGTAATATGCTTAGCCCGCCGGTTGGCCGTGCGCTGTAACGCACGGCTTTCCTGGCGGGGAGGAGCGCCGGTGCCCCGCGCAAATCCGCCCGGCGGATATGTGTCGAGGTCCGGTCAGCCGGCCAGTCTGTGGATGGTTTTTAGGCGGTTTTCCAACTGCCTCGGCGATTGCAGGGTGGTTCCCATTATTCCGCCTCAGCTACACTAAGTCGGCGATTGATGCGCAAACAAGTTCTTCACGTACGCGTACACCACCATTACTCTATCACAAAAAGATAGGGGTTACACTCGTCTGGTGTGAGACGATCCCAGGGGTGGAGGGGGGGTCCACCGGGTCCGTACGGCACAATAACCCTGAAAGAGTGGTCCGGTATGGGGTGGCGGAGGGGTGAAGTGGACTGCAGTAGTCGTCGTGGGGTTGCCAACCACTGCGGCTGCGGCGGGGACGGAGCCTCTCCGTCGTTTCTACGTCCCCGGTTAAAATAACGTAACATAACATAATATGTTTGCTGATGATGCTGTGGTGAACGGGAAGGTGTCGTCGTTGAGTGACTGTAGGAGGATATAAGATGACTTGAATAGGATTTGTGATTGGTGTAAAGAATGGCAGCTAACTCTAAATATAGGTAAATGTAAATTAATGCAGATGAATAGGAAAAAGAATCCTGTAATGTTTGAATACTCCATTAGTAGTGTAGCGCTTGACACAGTCACGTCGATTAAACATTTGGGCGTAACATTGCAGAGCGATATGAAGTGGGACAAGCATGTAATGGCAGTTGTGGAGAAGGCGGATAGTCGTCTTCGGTTTATTGGTAGAATTTTGGGAAGATGTGGTTCATCTGTAAAGGAGACCACTTATAAAACACTAATACGACCTATTCTTGAGTACTGCTCGAGCGTTTGGGTTCCCTATCAGGTCGGATTGAGGGACGACATAGAAGCAATTCAGAGGCGGGCTGCTAGATTTGTTACTGGTAGGTTTAATCATCACGCGAGTGTTACGGTAATGTTTCAGGAACTCGGGTGGGAGTCTAGAGGAAAGGAGGTTTCTTTTCATTAATCGCTACTGAGGAAATTTAGAGAACCAGCATTTGAGGCTGACTGCAGTACAATTTTACTGCCGCCAACTTACATTTCGCGGAAAGACCACAAAGATAAGATTAGGGCTCGTACAGAGGCATATAGGCATTCATTTTCCCTCGTTCTGTTTGGGAGTGGAACAGGGAGAGAAGATGCTAGTTGTGGTGCGAGGTACCCTCCGCCACGCAGCGTATGGTGGATTGCGGAGTATGTATGTAGATGTAGATACTTACTGGAAACGTGAAATTTTGTGCAAATTTATATCTTTCGCTTACAAAAATGTAGTCAAGCTGTGTATTGCAGCCAAAATTCAATCTTTTGTAGTATTAAGTCATCTTCCGCAAAGAACAATGAAAGTATCGAGGTTTTTCTAAGATAAATATTTATGAAGTATTAATTTCTTACTTAGATTAGCAATGAATATATATATATATATATATATATATCAGATTACAGGTCATTCCCCTATTGCTTGCCCATTCAATTGTCGTATTTACACTCAGTCAAATCGCTCCAGACTTCTATGTATCTACCGACGATAAAACAACAAAATGAAATAGTAATAAATATTTTATTCCATTCAGTCATTTGTTTTCACCTTTACATTATATTTATTTTAATTTTCATGACTGCGTCTCATTTTCTCAACGTACTATGATCAAAAGTAAAACATAAAACTTCTCAAAGTATGGTCATCGTGCAGAAACGAGATACGCATATAAAAAAGAAAAAGAAGAAAATGACTTAAGGAAAGATAGATATTCCAAGGTCAATATCAACAGACAATTCGTAGATTAACAGAATTATGTGAATATCACTTAAAACTTTCACTGTAAGTATTGCGGAAATGGAAAGTGCTACTGATGTGCGATATTCAGATAATGGATTCGTAGTCAGCGGCTCGTATTGTTAGCCGATAGATAGATTGTAATAATACTTAAAAACAGTATTTTTTCTGTGTTAGTTGCAGGATTCTAGCGCTAGTCGTTTATGAAATATTATATTTTGACAAGGCTCTACACTGACACTTATCTGTGCCATTCAATCTCAGTAGTTGCTAGGTACGATGTTAGGTTTGCTTCCGATATGCTTCTGTGGTCCTCGAGTGCATTGCGACTTGCTAGTCTGTTAGTGTGTGACAGTTGACTCTCCGACCAGTAGGTCGTGAGTGGACGATAGGATTTACTAATTCAGAAACAGCTGACCTGCTCATGGTGTGTGGAAAGTGTAGGAAGAATGCGGTTGATTGTTGTACGGTGTATGTGGCACGGTATGCCAATAGACGTCATTTACCTCGACGGTTCTTCAGCCTGTTACTTGAAGGTGGTAGTGTAACACCAAACAACGTAACAGAAGGGAAAATGTGACGACAGAACAAGGATAAATTAATGGTCTTGCAGCTGTTACTGCTGATCCGCCCGTTAGCTCCGGCGCAATTGCAGCAGGAAGTGGCATGAGTCAGACAAGTGTCCTACGCATTATCCATCGAAATAGGTTCCATCCCTATCACACCTCTCTCCATCAAAAACTGACTGGAAACGATTATGAGAATCGTGTTAACTTCCGTACACGGACATTATGTCAGGATACTCTAGATGCATGACGTTTCTTGTTTAATGATGAAGTCACATTTACCAATCATGGCCAGATAAACCGCCGAGATATGAACTGCTGGTCTGGTGACAATTGCTGTTGGCTTCGTCAGGTGGAACGTCAGTGTCCATGCAGTGTAAACGTATGTTTTTGGATAGTGAAGAATCAGCTCATAGGTCCAATTTTCGTGGATGGAACAGTGAATGTGCACAAGGGTTGTAGCCTCCTAAAAAACCTCTTCCAAGGATTCTACAAGCCTTTCCTCTGCAGACTAGGAGGAACTGTGGTATCAACATGATGTCTGTCCAGCCCATGGTGCACGAAGATCTGCAGCATGTCTTCACGAATTGTTTCTGAATGATTGGATCTGGCCTCTGTGGACTGTTTTTCTGTGGGGAAAGCTGAGGGTCGCTGTCTACAAAAACATCCCAACTATCCGCGATGATTTGCAATGACGTATTACTGCCGTTTGCTCTGTTGGTTATCTTTCTGACTGTCTCCTGGGCGAACTACATGACTGACAGACTGTTCAGTTTGTGATCTATAAGTGTGCACTCACATTGCCCACTGACTGCACAACTTCTCTCCTGGCTGCTCCTGCTTGGCAATTTTGTCCAAGGATTCCCTCAATCTGGCCTTGAGGGTGCCGAGTTTACCACCGTATCGTCTTTGTGATTGTGGGGGGGGGGGGGGAGGGGCAGATTGTAATCTCACCTAAAACATCACACGTTTGTGTACATGAAAGTATATATAACAAGCACACGAATGTGTAAAGGAAATCTGTATATGATCGTGACTGTACATTTATTTCCATGCATTGTATTTTTTTTCCCTGTCTCTCTTATGAAATGACCTGAATCGCCAAATCGTAAATCACAGTAACAATTTTATTCTATTGTGACAAGGAACTGTAACTAACGACCCCCACTTCTAGAAATATACAGTAGTCATACTATCAGTTTTTTGACAAATTAAACTAGCTTCTTGATTTTGTTCTTCGGCAAAACTGAGCCTTTTTTTTTTGGCTGACATCAAGCTATGCCAGCTGTACCTGGCAATCACCTTTTACTTGGCCAAAATAGAATATATTGAAATCTTGGCGCAGATTGTATTTATTTCAAAACACTTAAACTCTCCTAGTTTCCTGTGTACTGAAGACAATGTTGTATTTATTTCTCTATTTTCATAATGGTCACATCGAAAAGACTTGGAGTGGATTGTTCGGTGGTGTAGCGATAGGACGCTTTACGGGTTCTTTCGTTATTAATTGATTATTGCAAAGCAGAACCATCTTGAGATTCAGTTGCTAACGTTTACTCATTCTCGCTTACATTTTCATGTAAGGATTTTGCAAAGCTCATCAGTCATCTTTCACCGAACAATGACGTCGTCAATCGCGTCAGTGGTCTGATGTGCACAGCCTCACAATTTAAGCTTGACGATGAATTATTTCTCAAATGCCTGCTGACTTACAAACATTCGGGATTTTACAGCATTTTTGTCTAAAGAAACTAACCCTTATTCATAGTCATTGAAGCATTCTCTTTCTCGGCGTGGTATTCGAGCTATGCAAAATTTCTTGTTGTACATAGTATTAACTTTATCGTAACTTACGAGAAAATTTTTTATTCAAACATCTCAGCCTTTACAGAGAGAAGGAGAAACTCTTCGTGTCCTGTGAATCACCGACGGTGCACAGCCATGTCTCCCACTATTCGTATAGGGTAAACGTTTTCGATGGCTCGCTTTGAACCCTCCCCGTTCTCACAATGTTCCTTGTTGTGGCAGTTCCCAGCATCCGGATGAAATCTCCGTAGTGAATCACAAGGCATTGTTTCAACCGTCTGTCATTGTTCCTAACTCGTCAAGAACGCAGACAAACAACAACAAACCCACCTGCTTGTGATAGTAAAGACTGTGCTTTACTCAAGAGCCGCCAGATGCTAATGAAGTGGCACGTTCCCCTTGCTGTTCATCAAATGTTCCACAGGATAACCGCTCCCGAGTGAGGCAAACACTTCGTTTAAGCCATCCCTATGTGGTACTCAAATCTATCAGTTGCAGCTTAAGCCTCCATCTTATCATCTGTACCCGGTTGCAAAATATAGCACTAAGTCTGTCGGAATGCACAACGGCAATGAATGGATGCAGGTGATCAGACAGGAAGCATACGTACATGTCACTTGTCAGAATCATGTCTAGAAGTATCAGGGGTCCCATATCACTCCAACTGCACATGCCTCACACCATTACCGAGCCTCCACCAGTTTGAACAGTCCCCTGGTGTCATGCACGATCTACGATTCATGAGGTTGTCTCAATACCCGTACACGTCCATCCCGTCGATACAATTTGAAACGAGACTCCACAGACAAGGCAATATGTTTCGTCATCAAAAGTCCAGCGTTGGTGATGACGGGCCCAGGCAATTCGTAAAGTTTTGTGTCGTGCAGTCATCTGACACTTGTTGATGGCCCAGCATTGAAATCTGCAGTAATTTCTGGTAGGTATGCACTTCTGTCACGTTGTACGACTCTCTTCAATCGTTGTTGGTCCCTTTCTTGCAGAATCTTTTTCCGGCCGCATCGATGCCGGAGGTTTGATGTTTTACCAGATTCCTGATATTCATGATACTCTAATGAAATGGCCGTACGGAAAATCTCCACTTCATCACTACCTCCGAGATGCTGTACCAACACGTTTAAACTCACTTAAATCTTGATAACCTGCCATTGTGGCATTGTAGCGATCCAACAACTGCGCCAGACACATGTTGTCTCATATAGGGGTTGCCGACCGCTGCCCGTTTACATATCTCTGTATTTGAATGCACATGCCTATGCCAGTTTCTTAGCGCTTCAGTGTATATTACTAATACTTGAAATATAGATAGGTCTTGATCGCATAGTTCTTTATTAAGCGTTACACGTTTCAAAACTTCATCATCAAACAGAAACAGTGGAACAAAGCGTACAAGAAAACTGACGATAGCGAATATGTACGTAATAACATAAGTATGCATCTAAGTAGTCATCTCGTAACACTTATATCGATTAGGAGTAGGTTTATTTATGTAACTGTGTACCTGAAATTTATTTCCTTAATTTCCTTGATGTATGGCAAGAAAATTAGAGTTCTGTAATGTATATAGGAAAAAAGCAAAAGAATATGTTGAAATTTTAAATTATTAGAATATGAATATGCTTATGGAAAAAAGTATGTTTGTTAAAAGCTGGTTCATGCTTGTATTTGTAACATGTAAAAACTGTAGGGAAGTCCCTCTGCAACAAAAGTGGTATGGCGCGATGTTAAAGGTGGGTTCGGCGGTCGAACTGAGCGGCTCCTTTGTGTGAACAGCACGCAGTATGTGACTAGCTGTAGCATGGTACACTTCGATGGTGCTAAGAGACGCAATTGGAAGCTGCATTAGAAGGGATTTGCCTCGGATGTGGATCTGGCTATTATTTGGTATTCACGGAATAATGAAATTGCTTTAATGTTTTTAAAATCCTCCGCCAAGAAGAGATTTTATAGAGCATTCCCGCATCAAGAGCCGTGAGTGCACTTAGCCGCCATTTCGCCTGCCACTAATCTTCGCCACTGCTTCCCAGAATTCATATATTCAGTTACATTATGTATATTGCCATGGACCAGTTAATTAGCGTGTTGTTTCAATAATAATCAGATAAAACATCAATTCGTGTTCGAAAGTGAATATTTGTCAAAGAAAAAGGAGTAGCAAAATTTAAAGTAAGCGTAACATCCTTGGAAGCTTTATTAATGAACTACTCCAAGTGAAATTGTTAAGGTAGAAAGTTTAAGAACAAAAATTCAAGGATCAATAAATAGGAAAATGAAAACCTTAATTACTTACAAGCTAAAACCACAAAAGTGAAGTTGGATAGACTTTCGATTAAGTATCCTTAGTTCATTATAAAGTATAGTTTTGTAGGATTACAGTGCAAGATTGGGTAAATATTAGTGCCAAGAATACCTGCTTCACCGGTGATTAAAGTTCAAGTATATATAAATTTTTAATGAACACATTTACGGTATTACAGATACAAGTGAAGTTATGCACATTTTCAAAGATAGTGTAGTTTTGGTATCCATCATGAATGGTTCCTTTTGAAGTTAATTAAGTCCAGTGTTGTATTTTATTACCTTGAAAAGTAATTTAAGTTAATTATTAGCTTTTAGAGTTAGTTTTTACTATTGCAATAATCAAAGATCTTTGACTAGTGAAACTATCCCATTGTATGGGTTCCCATCAGATTCTCTACCTATTAAAAAAATTTTAACTATTACCGCTATTAAGAAAAACTGCTATTTGTAGAGGAGCTTAAACAGTATATTTCAGATGTTATTAATCTTTATTTGTGCTTCTCATGTCAGTCAAGATAAAAGCCCTTCATTAGTACTGTACTTCATGCAGTGATGTTTCAGTATTTGACTAAGCAATTCTCTTGAGTGAGGCTGTCATTAATATGAGCTTGGTGCAGTTTTGCTCCCCATAATTTAATGATGTGTGTTTTATTGGTGACCGCTGCTACACACAGTACAGAGTGCGCTGTTTCAGTTGGTATCCTGTTTGCTATTCAAAGGGAAATCTCAACAAAAGTAACATCAATAACTAATATCCAATTTTCTCAAATACATCTTTCGAAATTTATATGCCTAATTAGGCTGGCGACCGTTCATTTCTTTATTAATTTAAGACTTTACCACTTCTGTTAACTCCCAAGGTTAAAGTCCGTTTGGTTTTTCTGTTAACTTCTCAAAATTCGAAATTATAGTCCGATACCCTTTTCCATTAGACACATGCATGGTCTAACTTTGAAATCCTCACAAAGGGTAACATTAGAATGTTTCACAGCACGTTAGTGTTATAACCTATACAGAAATTTCAATTACTATTGTAGTTACATCAAAATCAAACTTTAGTACAAAGCTCACAAAGGTGAGCACGAAGACTCAATACAATACAGATCTCATTTCATGTAGGCATATTAGATACAGCCGTTGTCTGTTCGAATAGAACCAGTGGCAAACTGAGTGTGGTAAGCTATCAAAGAACTAAAAAAAGGCCAGTAGGTGGCGCTATCATTAACCATAGAAAGCAAGTCAAAGAGTAACTTTAGAAACTTCTATGCACTGTGAGTAAACTCATGTCACAACCTCGTGAACAATTTAACAAAAATACATTTATGCTACTTTTATGGAAGAGAAACTCACGTATTGACATCATGAAATGTATGTCGTTAGATAACATCGTGATCAACTTTACAGAGATAGTCTGTAGTCAATAATCAGAACAGAAAACATTTGCAACCAGTAACCGGTGTCCTACAATATCAACATGAAATGGATATAGATAATAAATAAATGAATAAATCAATCTTAAATGTTATCTACAATAACAGAGTCCTCAGGCAGACTTCTCTAAGGTAAGTATTAGTTACTGAGTATGAAAAAGATAAAATCTTTCATAGACAGCAACGCAAACTGTCCAGATTGTGCGGATACTACAACTATGATGCTTGCCATAGAATGAACGATCATAAATTTGGAGACCGTATATTTGACCTTTATAACGTTAGTTTTCCCCAGATGAATTAAATATTTTGAGTAAGGGTCTCAAGTATAGCCTCGCACCTTGTATGAATACACAACTTGTTAAAAGTTAAAGCCCTATGTGAGTATCCTAAGCTTTCTAAAAGTCAAGAAGTCGATGCTGTGGTAGCGACAAATAGGGCACTTAGAAGTTTTAACACTTTACCCAAGAATTCTGTGGACTGTAATCGCATTTTAAAACAGCTTCACACAAATCTCCATGACTAGCATGTTGTTGTTACAAAACCAAATAAAGGAAACTCTGCGCTTCTTCTTTCTGACGCGGATTACATAACAAAAACTGAAAATTTCTTCAAGGACACGAGAATAGTTGAGATCAAACGCAATTCGGTTAACAAGTTTCATAGTGACCTAAAGGTATTTGTCAAAAACAGTGAGTTTTTGTTTCAAACTGATTTAGAGCAAAATGTTGTTATAATGAATCCAAAAATAATTCATCTTAGACCTCAAATGAAGCTACATAAGGAACTTTTGCCTATAAGGCTTATTGTTAATAATTCTGCCAGCCCTAATTATAAACTTAATAGATTTTCAAACAAAAATTAACAGAAGACTGTATTTTTCCAAAGACGTTTAGTGTTAAAAATTCCTATGAATTAATGGTCAAACGTAAAGGTCTTCAAGAACCAGATGGTACCCGCTTAGTTTCACTGTAATTGCTAACTTATGTATACCAGTTCATGAAAACCTTGATATAATTAGAATTTAATGACGCATAATGTGCTCTGCCATGGTGAGGTTATCTAATTATTTGAGTTACTAGAACTGTCCTTATCTTTCAACTTCGCTACCTTCAATGACAAATTCTATTCAGCCAAATGGCTTAGCTGTGGCTAATTCACTTTCTGGTACCGTGGCAGAGATTTTTGTCAATCACTTGGAATGCACATTTTCTGAATCAAATTCGAGGTTCGTATCAAAAATTAAATCGTATCGTCGTTACGTAGATAACATATTACTGTTGGATGAAGGATATGATAAGGACATTTCTGATTTATATGCCCATTTGAGTTCTGCGTGCCCTAATATTAAATTCATTTTCGAAGTGTAAGTAAACGAGGCACTAAATTATTTAGATCTCTCTATTACTAGGAAAGACAATAATCTTATTCTCGGAGTATTTCGTAAAACCACTTGCACCAGTATTATGATTTACAAATGGGCGTATTTTGCACCATGATAAACAAAATTTAAGGGTTAGATATAAATCAGGAGACAAGATATCAGGGACTGCAGACAATTTTTCAAGGAGGTTTAACAAACGGGTATAAAGCTAAGAGTATTCGTAAATTGTTTTATTCTATACAGAAGCAGAAATGCAAGACTGTCAAAAAAGAGGAGCAGAAGGTCGTTTGTTTAGTTTAATTTACAACAGCCCCCACTGTGACAAAATTGCGAAAGTTTAAAAAAAAACAATATAAATGTCTCTTTTGAAACGAGAGGTAATTTACATGTGCGACTGAGACATGATGTAGGACAAAAACCAAGAAGTACTTTTAGTAAACCAGTATACAATGTGGAAATTGCGATTATTTCTATACTGGTAAGGGGAAGAAAGCTATCAGTAGAAGATACAGAGAACACTCATATCCTAGTGACGCTCAAAGACAGCATTAGAAAACGAAGAAGCATGACGTGTTGCCCATAGCCGATGGACTTGAGCTTTTGCGCGTAGCCCATCTCAGAATCGTCTGTTAGAGGTCTTGGAAGAATATGAAATGTGTATACATCATATCTGTCTGTCGCAATGGTTACTTAATGAGCAGGAGCTTTTCAGTAGGAACTGGTCCTTACGTTTATTTGAAGCCACTGTACGAAATGTATTTCGGATTTGACCCAAATGTTCTAAGGTTGCTTTCTCTTTTTTTTCTCTCCTGTGCTAACCTCCTCATACCAGAGTAGCACTTGCATCCTGCGTCCTCAATTATTTGCTGGGCGTATTCCACTCTCTGTCTTCCTCTACCTGTTTTTGCCCCCTCACCTAATTTTCGACATTCGTCTGTAGCTCCACATGTCAAATGCCTCGATTCTCTTCTGTTCCTGTTTTCCCACAGTCCATGTTTCACTACCATACAGTGCAGTACATTCTCAGAAATTTCTTCCTTAAATTAAGACTGATATTTAGTATTAGTAGACATCTCTTGGCCAGAAATACCCTTTCGCCATTGCTAAACTGCTTTTGATGTCCTCCTTGCAGTGTCCGTCATTGGTTGTTTTACTGACTAGGTAACAGAATTCCTTAACTTCATCTACTTCGTGACCGTCACTCCTGATGTTAAGTTTCTCGTTGTTCTCATTTCTTCTAATTCTCATTACCTTCGTCTTTCTTCGATTTACTTTCAATCCATTTTCTGTGCTCATTAAACTGTTCATTCCGTTCAGCAGATCATGTAATTCTTCTTCACTTCACTCAGGATAACAAAGTCATTAGCGAATCGTATCATTGATATCCTTTCACCTTAAATTTTAATTCCACTCCTGAATCATTCCTTTAGTTCCATCATTGCTTTCTACATGTACAGATTGAACAGTAGGGGTGAAAGGATACATCCTTGTCTTACCTCCTTTTCAATACGAGCACTTCATTCTTGGTTGTCCACTCTTTTTATTCCCCCTTGGCTGTTGTACACATTGCATATGACCGGTCTCTCCCTATAGCTTACCCCCTATTTTTCTCAGAATTTCGAGCATCTTCCACGATTTTACATTGTCGAACTCTATTTCCAGATCGGCAAATCCTATGAACTTGATTTTTCTATAGTCTCGCTTCCACTATTAACCGCAACGTCAGAACAGCCTTTCCTAAAGCCAAACTGATCGTCATCTAGCGCATCCTCAATTTTCAGCTCCGTTCCTCTGTATATTATTCGTGTTATATTATTCGTGTACACAACTTGGATGCTTGAGCTGTTAAGCTGATTGTGCGTTAATTGTCGCACTTGTCAACTCTTGCCCTCTTCGGAATTGTGTGGATGTTGCTTTTCCGATAGTCAGACGGTATGTCGCCAGACTCATACATCCTACACACCAACGTGAATAGTCGTTTTGTTACCACTTCCCCCATGATTTTAGAAATTCTGATGGAATGTTATCTATCCCTTCTGCCTTATTTGATCTTAAGTCCTCCAAAGTTCTTTTAAATTATGATTCTAATACTGGATCCCTTATCTCTTCTAAATCGATTCCTGTTTCTTCTGCTATCACGTCAGACAAATCTTTCAGTGTATTCTTTCCACCTATCCACTCTCTCCTCTGCATTTAACAGTAGAATTCCCGTTGCACTCTTGATGTTATCACCCTTGTTTCAAAGTCATCGAAGGTTGTTTTGATTTTCCTTTATGCTGAGTCTTTCCTTCCGACAATCATTTCTTTTACGATGTCTTCACATTTTTCCTGCAGCCATTTCGTCTTATCTTCCCTGGATTTCCTATTTATTTTATTCCCCAGCGATTTGTATTTCTACATTCCTGAGTTTTCCGGAACGTTTTTATGCTTCCTCCTTTCATCGACCAGTTGAATTATTTCTTCTGTTACCCACGGTCTCTTCGCAGTTACGTTCTCTGTACCTATGTTTTCCTTCCCAACTTCTGTCATGGACCTTGTTATACATGTCCATTCCTCTTCAATTGTACTCCCTACTGAGCTATTCCTAATTTTCTGTAGCTATAGCCGTAGAGAACTTCAATCGTATCTCGTCATTCCTTAGTACTTCCATATCCCACTTCGTTGCGTATTGATTCTTTCTGCCTATTGTCTTAAACTTCAGCCTACTCTTCATCATTACTGTATTGTGATCTGAGTCTATGTATGCTCATGGGTATGCCTTGCAATCCAGTATCTGATTTCGGAATATCTGTCTGACTATGATGTAATCTAACATGAAATCTTCTCGTATCACCCGGCCTTTCCCAAGTATACCTCCTCCTCTTGTGATTCTTGAACAGAGTATTCGCTATTACCAGCTGAAACTTGTTACACAACTCAATTAGTCTTTCTCCTCTCTCATTCCTTGTCCCAAGCCTATATTCTACCGTAACCTTTTCTTTTACTCCTTCCCCTACAACTGCATTCCACTCTCCTATGACTATTAGTTTTCATATCCCTTTACACATTGTATTACCTTTTCATTAACCTCATACACTTTCTCTATACAGGGTGTTACAAAAAGGTACGGCCAAACTTTCAGGAAACATTCCTCACACACAAATAAAGAAAAGCTTTTATGTGGACATGTGTCCGGAAACGCTTAATTTCCATGTTAGAGCTCATTTTAGTTTCGTTCTTCCCCCTACGCTCAATGGAGGACGTTATCATGATTTTATACGGGATACTTTACCTGTGCTGCTAGAACATGTGCCTTTACAAGTACGACACAACATGCACGATGGAGGTGCTGCACATTTCAGTCGAAGTGTTCGTACGCTTCTCAACAACAGATTCGGTGACCGATGGATTGGTAGAGGTGGACCAATTCCATGGCCTCCACGCTCTCCTGACCTCAACCCTCTTGACTTTCATTTATGGGGACATTTGAAAGCTCTTGTCTATGCAACCCCGGTACCAAATGTAGAGACTCTTCGTGCTCGTATTGTGGATGGCTGTGATACAATACGCCATTCTCCAGGGCTGCATCAGCGCATCAGGGACTCCATGCGACGGAGGGTGGATGCATGTATCCTCGCTAACGGAGGACATTTTGAACATTTCCTGTAAAAAAGTGTTTGAAGTCACGCTGGTACGTTCTGTTGCTGTGTGTTTCCATTCCATGATTAATGTAGTAAGTAATAAAATGAGCTCTAACATGGAAAGTAAGCGTTTCCAGACACATGTCCACATACCATATTTTCTTTCTTTGTGTGTGAGGAATGTTTCCTGAAAGTTTGGCCGCATCTTTTTGTAACACCCTGTATTTTCATCTTCAGTTTGCGACGTCGGCATGTATACCATAACTATCGTTGTCGGTGTTGGTTTCCTGCCGATTCTGATAAGAACAACTCTGTCTCTGAACTGTTCACAGTAACACAATCTCTGCCATACCTTCTTGTTCATAACGAATCCTACTCCCGTTATACCATTTCGTGCTGCTGTTGATATTACCCTATACTCATCTGACCAGAAATCCTTGTCTTCTTTCCACTTCACTTCACTGACCTCTATTATATCGAGATTCTACCTTTGCATTTCCCTTTTCAGATTTTCTACCATGTTAAAGCTTCTGACATTCCACGCCACGATTCGTAGAACATTATGCTTCCATTGATTATTCAATCTTTTTCTCATGGTAACCACCCCTTGGCAGTCCTCTCCAGGAGATCCGAATGGGGGACTATTCCAGAAACTTTTGCCAATGGAGAGATCTTCATGACACTTCTTCAATTACAGGCCACATGTCCTGTGGATATACGTATGTCACAGGTCTTTAATGCAGTGTTTTCCATTGCCTTCTACATCTTCATGCCGTTGATCATTGCTGATTCTTCCCCCCCTTTAGGGGCAGTTTCCCACCCCTAGGCCAAGAGAGTGCCTTGTACCTCTGTACACTCCTCCGCCCCCTTTGGCAAGGCTATTGGTAGAATGAGGAGTGACTTCTTATGCCAGAAGTCTTCAGCTGTAAATGCTGATTATTAGACAAAATTTAAGCAGCGGCGAGATTTGAACCCGGAACAGAAAACGTTTTGTTTGTGAATCGAAGACGCTATCCCTTTTTCTTTTTTAAATTTTGTTCGGTGTTGTTCGTTTCGTTTGGTCTGGGCGGACATCACATGATATCCATTCAAGCCGATCGTTGATTTTTTTTTCTTTATTGTAATTTTAATCACTTCATACAGGCGGGCTGGCAGCAGCATATTTCGCCGCTCTTCAGCCTTAAGTGGTACAATAATATGACATATAGGTGACACAGACAATACAATAAAAACTTCGGGCAAAAAAATGTAGATACAAAAAACAATAAACATGAAGCCGTTCACGCTGGACGAGAAAAATACTAACACTTGTTCACACGGCGTACATAACACGGATGACTGCGACGGCACACGTGAACAGTGGAGGCGTGACGGCGAAACACTAAACACAAAACGAAGACACACACATGAGACACTGATGGCGCGCGAATGTTCACTTAGCGTGTGCGAGGCCGGGGACCTGCCAAGAGAGGAGGAAGAGGAAGGGGAGTGGGAGAGGGAGAGGGAAGAGCAGAGATGCCATGGGTGTGGGAGAGAAGGGGAGGGAGGAAGGGAGAGCGGAAGCCCGGGGGAAGAGGGGCGGAGGGAGGGAGATGGGGGAAAAGGAAAGAGAAGGGAGGGAGGGTGCCAAAAGGAAAGGACACCAGAAGTGGGGGGGAGGTTCAAAGTGATAGGAGTGGTAGATGGAGGGGACGAGGGCATCATCAGGGAGGAGGAGCTGGCGGAAGCCACCTTGGGAGAGGGTAAGGAGGGTGGAGAGATGGAGACCGAGTGGGACGTGGGAATACAGGCACGGCAGCGGGCGGGGGTGGCAGAGGATGGGTGAGACAAGCAGATGAGGAGGATCGAGTTTGCCGGAGTTGTACAGGATCCGTATCTTTTCAAGGAAAAGGAGGAGGTGGGGGAAGGGGCGAGATCATACAGGATCCGCATGGGGGGGGGGGGGAGACGGATGCGATAGGCGAGGCGGAGAGCATGGCGTTCAACGATTTGTAGGGATTTATGAAAGGTAGGGGGGCGGAGATCCAGGCCGGATGGGCGTCACAGAGGATAGGGCGGATGAAGGATTTATAGGTGTGGAGGATGGTGGAGGGGTCCAGACCCCACGTACGGCCGGAAAGGAGCTTGAGGAGATGGGGTTGGGAGCATCCCTTGGCTTGGATTGTACGGAGATGGGGGTCCAGGAGAGTCGACGGTCGAGGGTGACGCCAAGGTACTTAAGGGTGGGAGTGAGGGCGATAGGACGGCCATAGATGGTGAGATAGAAATCAAGGAGGCGGAAGGAATGGGTGGTTTTGCCTACAATGATCGCCTGGGTTTTGGAGGGATTGACCTTGAGTAACCACTGGTTGCACCAAGCGGTGAACCAGTCAAGATGGGATTGGAGAAGGTGTTGGGAGCGCTGCAGGGTGGGGGCAAGGACAAGGAAGCCGGTGTCATCGGCAAACTGGAGAAGGAGGACGGGGGGTGACGGCGGCGGCATGTCAGCCATATACAAAAGGTACAGAAGGGGGGAGAGGACGGAACCTTGGGGCACACTGTGGGAAGGGAAAAAGGTGTAGGAGTCTGTGTTATGGATGGTGACGTAGGAAGGACGGTGGGAGAGAAAGGAGCCGATCAGACGGACGTAGTTAATGGGGAGGGCAAAGGTTTGGAGCTTGAGAAGGAGACCGGAATCCCATACGCGGTCATAAGCTCGTTCGAGGTCCAGGGAGAGGAAGACTGCGGAGCGACGGGAATTAAGCTGGTCGGAATGGAGATGAGTGAGGTGAAGGACAAGATCATCGGAAGAGAAGGACGGCCGAATGCCACACTGGGTAACGGGAAGGAGGCGGTGCTAGCGAAGATGCTGGTGGATGCGGCAGGTGAGGATAGATTCCAGGACCTTGCTGAAGACCGAGGTAAGGCTGATGGGACAGTAGGAGGAGACGGCGGACGGTGGTTTGCCAGGTTTAAGGAACATCAGGATACGGGAGGTTTTCCACATGTCGGGGTAGTAACCGGTGGACAGGACTACATTGTAGAGCCTGGCCAGGGTGGAGCGGAAATAGACAGGAGCTCCACGAAGGTGATGGTAGGTGACACGATCGTGACCAGGAGCGGTGTTGCGTTTTGTGCAGAGTGTAGCAATGAGATCCTGTGTAGTGCTAGGGGCATTGAGTTCCGTGTGTGCAATGTTGTCCAAGTACTGGAAACCAGGTGCAAGGGGAGGGACAGAGGTGTCAGTTCGATCGCGGACATCCGGGAAGAGGGAATAATCGAACTGGGGATCATTGGGGATGGAGAAAACATCGGAGAGGTAGGAGGCAAAGTGATTGGCCTTACTAAGGGAGTCAGGGAAGGGGTGATCATCATGGAGAAGAGGATAGTACATGGAGGGTTTAGTTCCGGTAAGGCGATGGAGGGCGGACCAGAACTTGGACGAGTTTGTAGGTAGGGTAGCATTTAAACGGGTGCATGTCTGTCGCCAGTCCTGGCATTTCTTAGCTGCGAGCAAATTTCGAATGTGTCGCTGGAGTTGCCGGTGGCGTCGGACTGTGTCCGGGTCACGCGTGTGGAGGAAGGCACGGTAGAGACGGCGGGATTCATGGAGGAGGAGGACGGCCTGTGGGGGTAAGGTAGGACGGTGGGGGTGGACGGCGACACTAGGGACGTGGGCCTCCACGGCCTCAGACAAGGTCTGCTGGAGAAAGGAGGCGGCATGGGTTACATCGTCAGGGTGGTGGTAGGTGAAGGGGTGGCTATCGACCTGGGTGGAGAGGGTATCCTGGTAGGCATTCCAGTTGGCACGGGAATAGTCGTGGACGTAATTAGGGGAGGGTCGTTACGAGGGTCGGGGCGGGGGCGACGACTGTCTGAAACGGTGAGGAGGACAGGGAGATTGTCGCTACCAATAGGCTCCAGGACATCCATCGTTATGCAGTTGAGGAGGTTGGGAGAGGAAAGGATAACATCAGGAGTGGAGTTGGATTCGGGACGTGTGTGCTGGGGGATAGGGACGAGGTCGCCTTGAAGGGAGGAGAGGAACCGATTCCACCGCTGTAACTGGGCGGCGGAACGACTATGGATGTTGAGGTCGGCGGCGATCACGTAGGAGGAGAAGGCAAGGTCAATGTGGGAGAGGAAGTCGAAGGGAATAGGGGCGTTAGTGCGGACATAGATGGTGGCGCAGGTAACGGTAAGGCCGGGGAAGAAGAGACTAAGGATCAGGTGTTTGGTGGGGTCGGGAAGGAGAGCTTGTAACCGAATGGGGTTCTGGCATTGGTGACCAATGGTAACTCCGCCACGCACAATCGGTAGGGGATTATCAGAGCGGTGAAGGAGGTAGGGCGAAGTGTGGATGGTGTGGTGGGGTTGGAGGAAGGTTTCATTGAGGAGGAAGGCATCCACATGCTGGGTGGCAAGGGTGTGCCGGAAGAGGTTCTTGTTGGCGGGAAGGGAGCGGATATTGTTGAAAAGGATACGGTGCTGTCGCGCCATGACAAGGATTTAGACGAGGGTGTCGAGACGGGAGAAGGTGAAATGGTCCTGGTTGTTGGAGTAGGTGGCGTACATCTTGAGGTGGAAGACGGAACGGGCGGCGAGGGAGATCTGTTGGAGGGTGTGGGGGCGCTGGAAAGAATAAACATTCTGAAGGACGATGGTGAGGAATCTGATGATGTCCTCAGCAGTAGGGGCGGGCGAAAGGAATTGCCGGGAGGGGTGTGGGCGTCCAGATGGCTGACAGGAACGGAGAGTTCAGGAGTAGTAGTAGGAGGGGGTCAGGCCTTACATTTCTGGGAGTATGTAGGATGAGGGAGGTTACAGGTATTACAGGAAGGGGGGGGACTGGAGATTGGGGCACTGCCGTAAAAAGTGGGCTTGCCTACAGTGCAGGCAGGTGGGGGCCTCGCGGAACTCAGATGTTGGGTGTGCATTATACTGCAAGCACCTTTGGCAGCGGAGGGGTTGAGGAGGGGAACGGGAGGGGTCAACCTTATATCGTTGGTTAAAAAGGAGGGCACCCTCCATTAGGTGACGGTCTATGGAGGGTGCATGCTCGGAAAATACCCGCATAAGGCGGGTGGGGCCGACAGCATTGTGGATGCGACGAACCGCATGCACCT